>NC_134827.1:22571382-23237677 GCF_004210375.1 Tachypleus tridentatus
GTGTTTTTGTAAATTAAAAGTGAACAAGTTAATTTATTTGCTTGAGGTTTGTTCATACATTGTGATTAATTTAGGTTCAAGTTTTAGTTTCATTTTTGAAATTGTGACAACTAAACTTACTCCCTTAAAATATTCAAATTTACTGTCAGTTACATTTTTTGATTAGCTTTATTTAATAATTATTCTTGTTTAACACTTTAAAATTAAGTGTAACATGTAATCTTTAAAAAATACACCAACTGACTACATGTTTTGAGAGACATGTCACTGGAACCACAGCTTTCTATGTCTTTTTTTGAATGTCTTGATACAAAAACATTTAAGTAATGTTTTAGTTAACAGTGGCACTTAACAAAACTTGTCTTACCATAAAAAGAAACAAAATAGTAGAAATGAGGATTATAAACTGGTTATCTTGTTACTTACAAAAAAAAAGGTTTTTAAGTCAGAGGATGAACAATAATGTCTATGTAACAGGTTTAATTGTATCATAAAAGTTTTCAGTAAACATTGTCATTCATCTATTTTCATAATTTTGTTGATGTGATAAAAATGAATGATTTAGTGTGGGTTCTCTTACTGGCACTAAAAAGCAGCACAGAAGTAAGCTACTTTATAATACTAGCTACAAAACATAGAATTGAAAATGCTTTTTGCAAAGTTACCCAGATGTTAAATGAATCAATGACAGATACTATTCTTCTCAGAGTAAAGATTGCTTTAGAGTACCTGGTATTTGTATACCACATTCCATACTACAAGATACAGTTATGCCCAAAACATGGAAGCCACTACAATGAGGTCATGATGATTTGATTCGTTCATTAAAATCTTTCTTATGGTTTGTTCTAATCTCCACTGATTTAGCTTCTTAGAGACCCCTTTGAAAACATTTTCTGTCACAAGATATATGTTAAGTAAATAATATATACATCTTACAGTTATCACTGTTACACATATAATTTGTGACCATTCTCACACGTTCACAAATAACAGTAATCTTATTGAGGTGAAGCTTTGAAACACTTACAGTTAGGACATTCTGATTTAGCACTGACGGGTAACAAGCTATGTGGCAGACATATTATTCAATAAGTATCACAATAGTGAAATTTTAATTATGTCTGATGAGAAAAAAAAAATTAATTCGCTATATTTAACCTCAGTACCAATGACTCCCAAAATATCACTTACCATAAAGTGGACAAACATCATTTTCTCATCCAGTTTTACTTTATCTTTAATCAGTCTTTTTCTCTTATATGTGGTATGAAACCTTGGAATTCAAATGGTCTGACATTACCAATACCTTTAAAAGCTAAAACAAATCACGTACATTACTTACCCAAACTTTGGTCACGTCCATTTCTCTGATCTTCAAAGTCATCTTCATTAATTTCATCAATAAGCAGTGTTGAAGTGTGGTAGTTCTCTTCATGAACTGAGCCTGCATTTGAACAGAGTTAAAATTACATATTACACATTAATTACACAGAGTAACATTTTCACCTTCATAAAAGGTTAGGAAGATGTTTTATTAGATAATGGAAATCGAGGGAAACAAGGATCATGTTTCATAAAGTAATTGAAATAAGGTGCCATTAAGAATATTTGAACTCTGATACTTTAACAGAGACAATTCAGACAGTTTCATAAAAACAACAGGCTATGTGGTGGACATGTTAGTGAATAAGTAATATTATTTAGGCTTAAATATTTTTTACAAATGAAAGATCACAAAAGATGTTGATTCAAAAATTTTTAGTGGTACACATGACTCTAATATACTTCAATAATACAAATGTGGGATGGTGAATAGTGAGCCTTTTCAGTTTTTATGGTAACTCATCTCTTACAAACAAAAATATGAGTCCAGAAAATTTAATAATAATAAAGTAGTTTTTTTTATCCACTCACTCAAAATAGTTACTAAAACAGATACAGATTCCAAGTTACAAAATAATACAAGTAAAAAAGTAAATTAATAAAAAGTATTTAACATGTTAAAAATATACAGATATTCTATTCATTATAAGACAAAATCTTTTGCAATATAAAACTACTGTAACATTAAATTTTATGGATAAAGTGAGCTTATCTCACACATGAAAATAATTATGAAACTAAATCTTGTGTTACATTAATGAAAAACCAACTTAAAAACTGAATAACTACATCTCTTATGATGAGGTCAAAAAATTAAAAAAAAGGCTTGTAACATTTTTAACAGTGAAATAATATAGGTATGCCACAATTCATATAATAAAAAAATCAAATTTAGTACTACAGTTACCTTAAGCAATTTAAGTTTTTCTTGTTATTTATAACATCAAAACTGAGTTTTTGGTTAAACTCAACAATGCAGAAATGTGCATGCTGTGTCACTAAAGTGAGTTTATTTGTACTATACACAATGAAACAAAACAACCTAAAAATAGAAACAGTGTTACAGTATTCAGAAATTCCTAATTCCATAAAATAAATCAAAGTAATATTATACGCATATATTCATTTTACATTTTATTACCAACTTAATCAATATTATTTAAATACTTACTCTCGGGACCATGGTCAAAGTTTCGATCAAAATTATCTCTCTCAATAGGTTGTCTGGGAAGTAATCTGTCTCGTTTTATATCCTCTAATGGTAAATGCTCAGACAGTTTTAAAGTCTCCTGGGTAATTCCACCTAAATTAATAAAATACATATTGCTTTTATTCTATACAATAAAGACAGTTTGTATAAAACATGAATATGTCTGGATTAGATTTTCTTTAATAATTTGTAACATTAGTGGCTAGTTAATTATCAGCTTTACTATCAGTCTGCAGATAATATTGACTGGAAATAAATCAAACATTTTAATAACAATTTATTACCAAAATAGTTATTAATACAATTTAATTAGGACTGAAAAGAAGAAAAAGGTTTTTATGCATTTGAACTAAAACTGATTAAACTACTGGATATCTACAAAATTTATTTTTGATGTACTACTTATAACTGCTAACAAAAACGTTAGGCCATTATTTCCCATTCATGTGTTATTAGATTCTGTGTGTGTAAGTGTGTGTGTGTAAGTGTGTGTTCGGCATTGTTCTAATAGAAATAAAACAAAGTTATGTTCATACCAACATGGCCAGGGTAGAAAACTCTATACAATGCTGAAGGTTTAAAGATGGAAGTAGTCAATACAAATTAATTTTGTAGAGATATTTTACGGAAAAATAAAGTTATATCATGTTATTAGTATAGATTAAACAGAAGAGGAAACTACAATATCTAACTTTAATCACAGAAATCGTACAAAAACATATGCCCATAAGTCCTCGTAGGTGGTCTTATTTTAACATTCTGAAAAATGTGATTAACACACTAATTTTAGAACATCAGTTGTCATTAAATAAATGAAAAAAACATTCTGTTTCAAAATATCGGACTTTGACTCCCATGTAATACTGGGTGAAGTTCTTTTGTAATTTTACTAGCTGTTGCCAATATATAATATTCTACACAAATTATCTCAAGCTTCATTTTCTTTTCTTTTTTTTTACACATATACAGTTAGTTTAAACTGAACAAGAATTCCATGTTGGTAACCTTGTTATGAATTCCTTTTAAAAGAATAAGAGAGGAATAGAATCACAAACTTGGCTATATGGTGGCAATGTGATTCTACAATAACAACATATATCTAATCTTTCTTGCTTGCAGTTCAGGAAAACTGATGAATATGCCCTTGCACTGAGAACATAACTTTGTTTAAACAAATAATCAAACACCTACACTTGGTTTAATTGCTTCATTTGACTAAAGCTGAAGAACTGGGACTCTCTTTCAGTACTACTTCAAGACTCAAGAACAAAATGTTATAGCAGAGGGCAACTATCAAGTCTTTAAAACAAGATCCAAGTTTCATCTTCTTACTAGTTGATAAAAGCAGCCAAACTATGTTTTATTAACCTTGTGTTTAGGTGTGGGTGGGTGGATAGGGATCAAAGTGCACAATACACCCTTTTACAGAGTTACAGTCAAAATTCATTTAACTTTCTTGTCACTGTATATCAATAAACGATACATCAAAATGTAGTTTATTATTCAGATTTTAATATTATGTAAAGTTTAATGTTTTATTTTCAAAATAAAATATTCAATAAATTCTTAGTCTTCACTTTCATATATCATGACACTTCTTCACTCTAACTTACTTATTTTACCCATATTAATCTCCTAAGCCAACCATAAATTACACATTTATACCATAAATATTCTAAGCTGCAATATAAATTTCTAGCCTATCAGCTTCTTGTTTTATAAGACATAACCAATGAGGTGATACCCACATGCCAAGCTCCTCCTACCACACCCTGTCTTTGAAAGAATGTCATTAATTCTCTCTGACATTCACTGTTAGTTTATTTATAATCACCAGAAAGAGATGATTTTAATTTACTGAATTTTTACAATGCTAGGACTGTTCAACCAAAACCTAGTTATAGCTTAAGACAGGATGCCAGATAAATTGCTGAAATTCCAAGACATTCTATTTTTTTGTTGTGACAATACTTTATATTCTACACTGCATATTTCAATTTGAAAAAAATGTTACACACTACTAACTATAGGCAAAGATTCATCAATATATTGAGTGTAAAAACTAATATGTAAATACTAGTTGTTGTTTTTCTCTTTTTGTATGTATTATATTTAAAGCAAACATCATGAAGCTAAAAACCAGGATAATGGATGCTATATCCACTGTAACTGTGGGCATATTTCAGCAAATATAGACAGAAAATGAATACTGACAAGACATGCTGAGAACCACTAATGATGCACATGTAGATGTCTAATCAAATGTCAATAAAATCTGCTTTAGTTGGCCCTGCACGATGTAGGAAACTGTATGGTTGTATTTATTTAATTATTAAATTTAAAAATAGAATATATACTTTTTGACCACCCTGAATTAATGTTCTATCTTTGGTTATTAACAGTTGTCATGTTATTAAATGTTTATTACTTCTTCAGACTGTTTAATTTGATATTGCACATTCATTAAAATTAAGATACCATTGTGATTAAAACAAGAAGCCTTTCAGCAAGAAGTGTGTTAAAAGTAAAATCTGTATGACATCCAAAAATTGAAAACAGTGTATTTTGTATATGCCTTGAAGATGAAAATGCATGATTATCAGTTAATTATGTTTTCTACTATCATCATAAAATACATTTTCTTGAAACTAGTTGATGTTATTTTTTCCTGAAAGATGACCACACCTCTACTGATTCCAGATATTTCCTGAATAAGATTGGGAGGTCTGCTAGAAGGGATGTTACTGACTGACGGAGCTGTTGATGAATTATCAGCCAACATATAAACAGCTGATCCATTTGCTAGACTGCAGTGATATTCACCTGTGAAAAAAGTGATGTTTTTTATATATACAAAGGTATTTTAGTTAGATTGAGGTTTTGACTTATCCAAGAAAGCACACAAGTCATTACTGAATTAATAATTTCAAATGTGGCTTAGCCAAAACAAAAAGTTAATGTGTTGTTACATAAATATTATTAGAGAATATATTTTTGTTTTCCTGAAAGTACATATTATTAAATAATGAAAACTAAAGAAATGTATTATCTTTAAAGTTATAACTAAAGCAGTATATTTAGAGGCTAAGTACGAAAATGATAAATATGGCCAAATTAAAAATCATACATCAAATAAAGCAATGAAAGCCATATTTCGATTTTGCAAATAATTTATTAAGCATGACTGACTTCCTACATATCAAGATTACTTTATTTATTTAATTTTTGTTTAGCCCACACTGGTTTCTAGTGACACCTTTCACGTTAAATGCTGGCTTTGTTAGCTCCAACAATGTCTGTCTGCTACAGACTCTTGCCTTTATGCCATGCAATTATTATAACCAAAGTACACCCTGACATTTTTTCTTATTATGCTAAATTCTAATGGACATGTTGGGAAATGGTTCCTGAAAAACCTGAATCTAAGCTACATTAACTGTCATGTCACATCTAGTCAGCATTGTACAAAGTGAATGGAAATTGACAGACAGTACGTCAATACACTCTATCAAAAACATTTGTTTTTTCTTATAAAAATAATTAAAGTGTCATATTATTATATATGTTCATGTTTTTGCATTTGACTGTTTATACATTTTCTGGTATTTTATTTCAAATGCTGCTGCCTTTAAATAATTTTTAATTACCTGAACCAAAAGTCGAAAATCTTGCACCTAAAGTGGCTAAAGTTATTTCATTCAAAATGCAGAACAGTAGTTTTAAGATGTAGATCCAATGTATAGAATAATGTCAGATATAGAGGACAAAATAAGAAATTTAAAAGCAGACAATTATTGGAAGTAATGTTTGTAAGTTGAAGTTGAGGTTAGGAAGATTTCTAGAATGTTTCAATAGAGATATAAATAACAGCAACCAGATAAGAGAAATGAGAACAGGAAGAAAGCCAAAAGTAAAGCTGAGTGAAAAGTTATAGTTAGAGAAAAGTTAAACAACATAAAGTAAACCACTGTAGGAATGAATAGCCTGACAACTGATATGTTAAAGTGGAATTAACAGTTTTCTGACATTTTAGGAGAATAATTTGTCTTGTAAAATGGTGTTTTAAAGCAATTGAAACTGCCTGTGTGGACTTTGACAGAAAGCAAAAGATTTTTTTGGAAGTAGGCCTAAATATGAAAAAGCAGATGAGTATTATAAGTTCAGGATAGAACTGTGATGAGTCTTGAGACATAAAGAATATATAAAAGACTAGAAGTATATCTGAAGAAGGTCCACGATTATTTAACGTACAATGTTTGAAAGTTAATGTCAAGATAAATGATTATACTTTAGTTTCAAAATCAGTAGAATAAAAGTTTAGTTCACCAATGCAAAGGATACACATACTTACCAATATACACTAGCTTATGTTTTCCATCTTTAACTAGTAATACATTCCATTCATATTCTAAATCTTCATTGTCACAATCAAAACAAAAGGCCTGGAACACAATTTTCTCATCTACTGAAACTTCTTTTTTCTGACACTGGTTACATATAACACCAACACTGAGAGTAAAAAAAAGCAAAACCAAATATTAGAACAATCATAAAATAAATATACATCAGTCACTGACATAATAACTGAGATATTTTTTTACTGAAATCTATAGTTGTTCTAAAATCCATATTTAGAGCTTTGCTTCAGAGGAGTCAAAGTCTAGCATTTCTTATGCTCGTTATAGCAGATTAAGAATTATACATATAAAATGATTTGCTCAGCAGTTTTATTTTTGGACACAAACATTATTTTATCAGTTTTCCATTAAATGGTATCTTATTTTAAACTTTAGCAAAGAAAAACATCCTTGACAGAGCCATTCCTCTGAATAAGGTTGGTCAATAATAAATAGATTATAGAGTACTGATGCTACAGTGTTATCAAGCTGTTACCAATAAGTGGTACACAATAATTATGAAAGAGTTTGATTTCTTTTTTTAGAACTGAACATGAATTCACAGCCAAACCTAAAAACCCCAAAATACTTATACTTTATTATTTCATAAGCATATACATAAATACATGATAATTGTGTGCATATGAAAGGAATAGTTTTTATTTAAAAGATTAAATAAGCATGCAAATTAAAGATTTTTAAGTATATTATAAATGGTCAGCAAAATGCAATGCAAAATAAAGTGATACTTGAATTAAATCTTTATTAGGGGCAGAACAAATATCTAATATAACAGTAAGAAGTATAAACTATAAAGAAGGATGAAAATGATATATCAATACTGTGGAAATATTAATAAACTGTGCAGATAAAATCATATGCATGTGATGTTTTGTGTCAAAAAAAAGATAAATAACCTAACTACTGATAAGGCTTTAAAAGAACCATGGGCAAACCAAATATAACAGACCCTTATCAAGTCTAATAAACCAAGATATTAAACCTAATTATTGTTTAATGTAGAACTACCAATAAACCTAAAATAAACACTTACGAAGCCTAACTGAACAATATGTAACAAAGAGTATCACTAAGCCTTGAAAGAAAAACATTTTTGAAGATTCAGAATATGCAATACTGGAAAAAATTTGTGTGGACACTGGCTCAAAAGTTTCACACAAACCAAATGAACAGGAAAGAAAAAAAATTTGTGAAATTAATGATTAATATAACAATAAGATGAATTAAAGGTAATCCTAGAATAACAAAGACCATAATATGCCTAAGTGAATGATATAGAAGAAAAATATGACTACAACTAATGGCTAACCTAAACCAGACTATGAGTATTAACTAATCTAATTAAACGTATGTTATGGAATGTAAATAATAACAGCAATATTAACAATAAAAGTAAATAAAACCACATCAGTGTAGTGTCTTATCTTTCAAAAGTCAGAGAATTGTATTGCATGTGGTTCCTCAAACATGAGGTGAGGCCTAAAGAAAGAGTTTACAGAACAATCAATCTGTCAACAAATTAAAGCTGAAAAACTTTCCCATGAGTAGCATGACCAGAAGCCTGTGTAAATGCCCTAATAGAACATAACCTCTGAAGAAATAATGGAAAATTAATAACGAAACTCAACTGTGTTGGCAGAAGCAATAATTTTTTTATTTATAATGACGTAACAAGTTCCAAAACTGGGTAAAAATACAAAATAATTCCACATCAGAATAGCTCAACAGTTTACAAATATCACTACTGTATCATAAAGAGCAAACTTTTTGAGAAACATGACAAAGATGTGAAAAAATATGTAAATAAAACACTTGAAGAGAGAACAAAGTAAATGCTAAAACACAAGTACAGCTAAACTCAAAGTGACAATTCAGTAGAATTGAACAGAGGGAGTCACAGGTGTCAAGAGAGTATGCTGCACTTTTATTAGTAGAGGGTTGTCACATAATGATTTGCATGAGAGATGCATTAGAATCAGAGAGTTCCAAATCAGAGGTTGATTGATTGATTGATTTAGTGTTTTATGGCACAAAGCAGTGAGGCTATCTGCGCCAGACATTTGGTAAAAATGTAAAATAAAAAAAAATAAATAAAAAAATAAATGTAGTAATAGACATAAATGGAAATGAAGGTAAAACAAAAAGTATAAAACTAATGTTGACACCTAGTCTACAATGTTAAGATAGAAGGCAGAGTATAAGAATTTGTAAGGTATTTACTCTAGCAAAAAGGTAATGATCATAACCTGCCAGGAAGACTAACAGGTAAGTTCAAGTACCACCGTCAGTCACCTGAAGGTGGTCTTTCCAGTCCTGGTCCCGGGGTATGTGTCATAGCAACCAGTATCAAAATGTAAAAGAATAGAAGTTTTAAAAGATACATAGCAAAATTGTAACAATGAGTAGCCAAATGTCCAGTGAAAAGATAAAGTCAAGTAAATGGAGTAAAATTTGTAAAAGTAAATGAAGGTAAAAACAAAACAGCAATTAAAACAGAAAATGGTGTAAAAACCAATGGTGACATCCAGTCTTCAAAGTTGTAAAATATTTACTCTAGCAAAATGTTAATGATCACAACCCACCAGGAAGACTAACAGGTAAGTTCAAGAACCACCGTCAATCACCTGAAGTTGGCCTTTCCAGTCCTGGTTCCGGGTTATGTGTCATAGCAGCTATTATCAAAATGTAAAAGAATAAAAGTTTTAAAAGACACTCCGCAAAATCATAATAATGAGTAGCCAAATGTCCAGTAAAAAGATAAAACTCAAGTAAATGGAGTAAAATTTGTAAAAGTAATTGAAGATAAAAGCAAAACGGCAATTAAAACAGAAAATGGCATAAAAACCAATGTTGACATCCAGTCAACAAAGTTGTAAAGAACTACCTGTAGCAGAATGGTAATGATCGTAACCCGCCAGGAAGACTAACAGGTAAGTATAAAAACCACCGTCAGTCACCTGAAGTTGGTCTTTCCAGTCCTGGTTCCAGGTTATGAGTCAATATGGCCAGTACTAAAAGTAAAGTAGTAAAAGTGTGAAATGATATGCAGCAAAAGTATAATAACAACTCGCCAGGACGACTAACGAGCAGTTCAAACGGATAGTTCAAACAGTAGCGTTAGTCACCTGAAGTTGGTCTTTCCAGTCCTGGTGTCGAGTTATTTAATGTTCTGACCATTGTCCAATGTCAAATTAAATGAGAGAGATTAAAACTGTAAAAAAGGAACCACAATTAAAAAGGTGTAATGAATAAATATGCAACACTTAAATGAGATTAAAAAGATTAATGGCCATTAAAGAATTAAAAACATTATCAAGGTGGACAGAGTCACCATCACCAATAACTCTGTTCAATGTTACAGACTGACCCTGGGAAAAAATATGTTTAAAATATTGCCATCATTGAGAATTGTAACAATGGCAAGAAAGTAAAACGTGGCTGATAGTGATTTGAGTGTTACACAAACTACACATTGGTGCATCAGTTCCAGATAAAAGAAAATGATGAGTTAAAAAACTGTGACCAATGCATAGCCTAGTGAGAAAAACTTCCTCCTTCCGAACTTTACGGAAGCAAGATGGCCAAAATCCAATTTTGGGTTTGATTTGAAAAAGTTTGTTGTCACATTGCTCACTCCAAGTGGACTGCCAGCTGGCACGGAGCCGAGCCTCGAAGACAACACCATAGTCCATGTACGGAATAGGCATAGGAGTGATGGTGCTGAAGCAGACATATTTAGCTGCCATGTCTGCAAGCTCGTTCCCGCGAATACCAACATGGCCTGGTATCCAGAAAACTGGATTGAAGTAGCTGCTAATGAGAAATGGGCCAGTCGGTTTCGAATATCAGTGAGAATAGGATGTGAGCTAACGTGTAGCGATTCCAAGGCAAGTATAGAACTAGGCGAATCAGTATAAATAGTGCAGTTGGAGTACTGCTCAGCTGCAATATGATCCAGGGCAAGAGATATGGCATACAGTTCAGCAGTGAACACAGAAGCTGTAGAAGGGATTCTGTGCACAACTACTGACCCATAGCAAACCATAGCAGAGCCCACTGAATTACCTGATTTGGAACCATCTGTATAAATGGGAACTGAATGATTGTTTGAAAGATATTCATTGAATAAAAGACGGTACTTCCAATCTGGAGTATCTGCCTTTTTTAGGTGACTGAAAGAAAGGTCACATTTGGGGGCTGTAATAAGCCATGGTGGGATGGGCCGACCTGTGGAATCTGCAATGTTATCCAAGGACAGACCCAATTCATCCAATTGCGCCCAGATGCGAAGGCCAAACGGAGCAATGAAAGATAGTCTGTTCTGAAAAAGTACTGCCCACCGAGGAAGGAAAACACATTTCCAGGTGGGATGCTTTGGTAAGGAATGAAGTTTCGAAGTATATTGTAAAGATAGTTGCAAACGGCAAAGGTGTAGAGAAGGTTCATGAGATTCAATGTACATACTTTGAACTGGAGAGGTACCGAAAGCCCCAGTGCAGAGTCGAAGTCCTTGGTGATGAATGGGGACCAGCATCTTTAAGGCCGAGGGTCTGGCAGAGCCATAGACCATTGATCCATAATAGAGTTTCCATCTAATAAGAGCACGATATACCTTTAACATTGAACAGCGATCTGCCCCCCAACTGGTAGAAGAGAGAACACGGAGGATGTTCAGTGCTCTTGTGCATTTGACCAAGCTGCTTTAAATGTGGTATAAAGGTCAGTTTACGATCAAAGATAAGCCCCAAGAACTTGGTCTCCGGGACCACTGGCAGCAAAACTTCACCGATATGAAGTTCAGGATCAAGGTGAATACCCCGTTGACGGCAAAAGTGCATGCATACAGTTTTGCAGAGAGAAATTAAAGCCGTTCGCCAGAGTCCACTTCCGTACACAATTGAGGGGGGTTTGTAGTTGCCGCTCAATATATCTCATGTTTGATGACTGACATGAGATGTGAAAGTCGTCGACATACAGCTTGTTCGCAACAGTGAGAGGGAGTTGTTCAGTGATGGCATTTATCTTTATACTGAAGAGTGTAACACTCAATACACAGCCTTGAGGGACTCCAAGTTCCTGTACAAAAGAACGGGAAAGTGTCTAACCCACACGAACTTGGAATCTCCTGTCCATTAAAATTTTTTTAATAAACATGGGTAGATGGCCACGTAACCCATATGTATGGAGGTCTCGCAAAACGCCATACCTCCATGTTGTATCGTAAGCCTTCTCTATGTCAAAGAATATTGATACAAGATGTTGGCAGTTGAGAAAGGCTTCTCTGATAGATGTTTCAAGACGAATTAGGTGGTCTGTGGTGGAGTGCTGTTGACGGAACCCACACTGGGTGGGCAAGAGGAGGTTGTTTGATTCAAGGAACCAAACAAGACGAGCATTAACCATCCTTTCTAATGTCTTACAGAGACAGCTCGTCAAAGCAATTGGACGGTAGTTTGAAGGAATCTTGGGATCTTTCCCTGGCTTAGAGAAACGTAAAATAATAGCCTGGCACCAGGCATCAGGAAAAACATTCTTCTGCCAGATCCGGTTGAAAACAATCAGAAGGACATCAAGAGAAGCAGGAGATAGATGGTGCAGCATGTCGTAATGAATATCATCAGGTCCAACAGACGTACTGGCAGACCGATGAAGGGCCATTTTTAGTTCCACCAGGGTAAAGGGACAATTATAGTCAAAGAAACAGTCAGTTTGAAAGGAAAGAGGTGATCTCTCTGCCCGAGTCTTGATAGCCAGGAAGGTGGAGGAACAAGCAAAAGTGCTAGATACCTGGCAAAAGCTTTCACCTAGAGTGTTAGTGATGTTCCAAACATCAGTCACCTCCTGACCATCAGAGAGTAAGATCGAGAGGGGGACAGAATTGTAGTGCCCATTAACCTTTCGAATCCTGTCCCATATGATCTTGGAACTGGTGGTAGAAGATATGCTGGTTGTGAACTTAATCCAAGATTCCTACTGGCTTTGACGTCTTACCCACCTAGCATGTGCACGGGCCCGTTGAAAAGCAACCCGGTTTGAAACTGTGGGATATCTACGAAAACTATCTCAGGCTCGCTTTTGAGCCTTCCGTGCTAAGTGGCAAGCAGGATTCCACCACGGACGAGGATATCGTGGAAAACGTGTAGAGGTTTTAGAAATACACTGAGCAGCTGCATGTGTAATACATTCAGTTACCGCTGCTACACAGTCGTCTATTGATGGCTGATTTACGATGACAGGATCAAGTTCTGCGAGAGCAGTGAAAGTGGACCAGTCTGCCTGATCCAGCTTCCACCGGGCACGCGGGTAGGGTGGCATCGACCACGCCAGTCTCTCTCAAAAGGATCGGAAAATGATCACTGCCTAGTGGATTACTGTCAACCCTCCATGAAAAATGGGAGAATAATGAAGGGGAGCAAACTGAGAGATCAATAGCGATAAAGGACTGACTAGGTGCATGAAAGTAAGTGGAAGAACCAGTATTAAAAAGAGAAAGATTGTGATCAGAGAGCATCCGCTCTACAGATTGGCCCCTCCCATCAATAATAGCACTTCCCCAGGAGGGATGATGTCCAGTAAAATCCCCTAGGATTAGAAATGGAGATGGCAACTGTTCAACGAGAGCATCAAGATCTGATTGATCATATGTCTCTCCAGGGGACAGGTACAGAGAACAAACAGTGATGGTATTACCCAAGGAAACACGGATGGCTACAGCCTCCAAGGGTGTGTTAAGTGACAAAGACAGGGTGGGCACGTGTTGATCAACCAACAGTGCCACCCCTCCATGTACTTGACTATCACACAACCTGTCATTTCTGTACAGAGAAAACTGCCGAATGGAGACAGTATCAGTAGTTTTGAGAAATGTTTCTTGTAAAGAAAGACAAACAGGATGGTAGGAAGCAATCAGCGTTTTGATATCATCCAGATTAGAACGTAAACCTCGACAGTTCCATTGTATCAAGGTGGCCATTTTTAAGAACGGGTAGGTGAAGTGGCTGGAGAACCCTTCGGTTTACGACCACGTCTTTTTTCTTTACTGTCTTTAGTTGGAGGAGGTCTATCAACCTCCATGGATCCTGCTCTGGGTCAGGTGGGCAGGTTTTTGTTATTGGAAGGGGAATCCAGTGACTGAGGGGACTTGAACGAATAATTGTTTTGTCTCTTGTGGTGGGAGAAAAGATGTATCAGAAGAAATGCCTGTATTTGAAACTGAAGGACGTGGATCTTGAGGTTTGTTGGAAGGAACAGAGATGGGTGTGGAAGTCGATTCATCAACCTTTTTAACCACGGAGGTCAAAAGGCTTTTCATTTGTTTTGAAAACGATTCTCTTGGAGGCACAGAGAGATCTGTCTGCACTCCCACTGTAGTTGTGGAATGAAGTGCAGCAGCATATGTCGAGATGGAGTTGTGGACAGCAATTTCCGAGCCTCAGGATAACTAATGTTATGCGTCGTTTTCAAACACTGTACCTCTTTTTCCTCCAACCATTTTGGGCAAGAATGAAAGTAAGAGGGGTGAGAACCATTGCAGTTTACACAATGTGGGTTCATGCCACAGTCATAGGCATCGTGGTCCTTGCCTCCACAATGAGCACATGTCAGGGAACCACGACAAGATGTCTTTGAGTGGCCGAATCTCTGACATTGGAAACGTCGAAGAGGGTTTGGTATGTATGGCGAACCCTGCAAATGAGATAACCTGCCTTGATAGTGGCAGGTGCACGTGGTGAAGTAAATGTTAAAATGAGGGTATTTGTTGGCAGTGTAACTCCATCTTTGTGAGTGGAGTTGAGCCTCACTGCAGAAACTCCTTGAGTGGAGAGACCAGCGAGAATCTCTGACTCGGGAACGTTCTTCAAATCCCTTTCAACAATAACTCCTCATGAAGAATTCAAGGTAGCATGGGGTGTAACCTCAATAGGTATATTCCCAATTGCCTTTGAATTCAAGAGGAGTTCACTGTGTTGGGATGTGGATGTTTCAACCAATATGTCACCAGATCGAAGTTTCTTTACTGACTTTGGAGAGCCAGCAAGTCCCTCTAGTCCCTTTTGAATAAAAAAGGGGACATTTGCCATAAAGGTTTTCGAAGAGAATGTAATATAATAAAATGAGGTACGTGTGTTACTGATGTTGAAGATTGCTGTTCTGAGTATTCAAGACGTGGTTGCTTACCCATTGACTATTTTTTTACAATTTTATTTAAATTTTTTGGAGGATCCATAGGAAAAAGAAAAAGTTTCGGTACCCACTGACCCCACCCACCATGGAGCCCTACAAGGGGATGCACTACAAAGTCATGCAAGGACAATGCAGCAACGCCAGGGTTTCGTGAGTACTATACCCAAACACCAGCATCAGGCACAATGTCCACAACACCCGTTGAGAACTTCCAACGCTGGTACTTGGTTGACTCTAGCCCAAGTGGACCAGCCGATTGACCCAAGGGGGCCACCCAAAGGCCGCCCGTCTACAGGAATTCGAGGCCAAAGTGGTGTGTTAGGGTTGGACTCCTCAACCACCAGGATCCTCTCCTCCCTTTCACGGGTCGCCACGCACGGCAAACACGTGGATGGATGTTTAGATCCCAGAGAAAGTAACCAGATAGAACAGAACCTACATACAGGAATCCACACCGAGGGGGCCAAATGAGAGGAGATAAAACGCTTGTGGCATTTATAAAAAATTTACTTGCATATAGAGGGCACCACTGAATGAGAATAGATATTAATGTGAGAGGAGATAACTTGCCATATCAGAATTCTTTTCTTTGTTATTAAAAGTTCCTGACTGTACACAAATTAGAAATACAAACTACAGAAACTGACAAGACAGAATATAAAATTTGAGACTAACTTCTTGGTCTGCTGATATATCAACTACTGATGTATCAATATATCTGTCAAAGCCTCCAGTGAAGTATCCCATCTTACCACACCATTCAAAGCAGTTATTTAAACCATGTGGTCTTACATGTTGGACATGTTTATATCCAAGAGAATTAGCATTTTTATCTCTACAAAAGTGTTATTACAGTTATTTTTTTTTTGCAGGTATAGCAGACTGTTGGCCTTAGGTTTTGTTGTGCGATCATTATCGTTTAGCTCTGAGCAGCTAACAAAGTTTTAATTTATCCATTTATAACCAAGTTGGAAAATGAGTCAAATCAAAGTAGTTTCAGGACATTTTATTCCATTCTTGTAATATGGTTAATGTTTAAAAAACATACTTTTATCTAAACAACTAACTTAGTGAAAAAAATTAAATTAATGTGCAACAACCTTGATAGCAAAAGGACAAAGTCCAGAGATTTGTGCTAAATTCTTGGATTTTTTTGTATGCAAGTTTATTTATTATATCTGCATGTATTAACAAAAGTAACTAAAGTGTAAACCCTAGGAATTTATTTGGCAGGTAGAAACGTAGATAAAATTTTCAAAGTAACAAATTAACTGAAGCTTACTTGTGCCAGTACTCAGATTTCTTGTTTACACGAAGCTGTACCAGAAATAATATTACACTGTGATTTATCACTTTCATGCAGAGAAAGGCTCAAAACAGGACAACAATATAAAGAAACAAAATGAAAAATAAGCAGACATAAAATTATAAGAATTTGTTTGGATAAAAATATATAACTATGTTAAAATATGTATAGTCGTTCTACAAGAAAAAAAGTATTTATTTTACTTCAGCATTTTTACTTTTAATTTCACCGTATAATGATTCTGTTAATGTTGGGATAAAGAAAATAACAGATAAAAAAATTTGTGATTTGCATTTACGAGATTCTTCTAAGGTTACGCAAATGAAGTACAAAGAGAAGGATTTTTATTCTTAGCATAAAAATAACTTTGCACCAAGACAGTTTAACAAGAAAGTTATTAGATAAACAGAAATATTAACAGAGGTCCTAACTAACAAAAATACAACCTTAATTTTGCATCTTCAGATAGTGAAATAACTTGTGAAGACTGGCTTTCATACTGTCCAGTGTTTACATCCAGCTCAATGAAAACATCATTTACACGAAATCGTAAGCTTGAAGTTGGAAATGTCAAAACACTGGAACTGTTGGTTCTTGTAAAATCAGATTTCTCATCTTTAAAACACACTGTTTGTTGAGAGTTCAAGGCTGTACAAGTCCATTTGTAGCTAAATTATATGAAAACAAAATCAACTACTACAAAGAAAGCTATTTGTAGAAGAAATACACTTGATTTATTTAAAGAATGTTCACGACAAAATTTTCAAATTATAACTTTATAAAGTTTTTTTTTTCTACATTAAAAATTCAGTCTTAAAACTTTTATGAAAGTTTATAAAACTGAAACACTGTAAAAACTGACAATGCATTCTTAAAGTATTATTTAAAAGTCAGGAGTGTCTAATAAAAATTATATTTGACATCATTTTCTTCAGACTTAGGTTAATGACACTTGTTTGTTCAATAATTTATAGATACTTCTATTAAAGAGATAAAAAAAATTATATGTTATAACTTGTACAAAAGTAACATCACAAAACTATATATTGAACAGAAATTACTGGCATACCTTATATCCTTTTTATCTTCCACTACATTACTCATGGAACTATTGACATTCACTATATCATTATGTTTATTAACTTGACGCCATATTCCACCTCTCAACAGCACGACTGGTGATCCACTAATTATACTGACTGATGTTTGTGCTTTAGAATAAAGTATTGTACCATTTACTGAGACCTGTTGGTGAATGAAAAACAATTATTAATAAATACACTGTGGTAGTTTGAATTGTTACAAAGTATCTTACTAGGATTATCTTTTTAGCTCTGTTCAGAACAGGTTCAGAGTTATATCCTGCACACAGAAATAAAGTACCACAGCTTTATAAGTTGATGGGTTCTCTAAACTTAGAATATTGTATAAGATCAATAAAACAATTTATCTTCAAGACAAATCTTCCAATGTTTCTGACTGACAGACTTAAGAACAAATGAGTAATTCAATATACCATGAAACTGAAGAAATAATTCTTATGACCCAGCTTGACACAGCTAATTATTTCTGGTTATACCCTTTCCCTCAAAAGGTGTAAAAAAATTGAAAACTTACTTTCAATGTTACAGTATGTTCTCCAACTGGCAAAGTCCCTGGTAAAAGATACAGAGTTCTCTCATGAAGACGCTGAGTTTCACTAATATCGTATGGAAAACTGCCGTTTCCTGTAATCTGAAGTATGGACCAATCGTACAAAATAGAAGTGTGGATTTCACAAAACACATCAATTTCTATTTCCACAATGATGTCTTCTGTCAACAGAAACTGTGAAAAATTTTATCACATTTTACTAACATTTTTTAGGACACCTAGTCTTTCAAACTATATTTTTTCTTCTTTTTTACAGTATCATAATTAATCAGATTGTTATATCAGAATTTTTCATGACAATAAGGTATACAGCAGATTACGAAACAAGATAACAGAGAAAATTCTATATATTAGCATATAAAATTGAACTTAGGTTAAAAAAAAATAAATGTTTGGTGAATGCTATAATAATTTAATACACATGACTATACTTTACTCTACACTGAATCCATACAATAATTTAATACACATGACTATACTTTACTCTACACTGAATCCATACAATAATTTAATACACATGACTATACTTTACTCTACACTGAATCCATACAATAATTTAATACACATGACTATACTTTACTCTACACTGAATCCATACAATAATTCAACACATATGAATATATTTTATTATACATTGAATTTCTATGAAAAGAATTTCATAAAATACAATAATGTTTGTTGGTACAAGAAATTGAACATCTAAATACATGACAGTTACAAAACAGTATAAAAAGTTAATAATTCAAGAATCCATGAGAATTTGTTAGAAATAAATTGGGAAGTCAGAATAGAATATATTAGGTATTTACTGATAGAAACTAAATGCCTTCAAAAGACAATTTAGTACTGTTAGGTGTATTTTTGATTTCTCTCTATAAGGAACAGTTGAAATATTTCATATTTTATTCACCTGACTCTGGTCCACAATTTGACGAAGTGTAATTTCACATTCTTCTTTCAGAACGAAAATGTTTTCTGAAGTGTTTCCTTGGCTGATAGTGTTCCATGCTTTCAACTTCACTTGGTATTCACCAACACTGTTATGTTAAAAGCATTCTATAGTATTTCAGAGATACACAGATATTTTCATACACTGTGAGAACACAACAGACAAGTAAATATGTATGGCCTTAATGACAAAGTAACTATTAATACAGAATATAAGAACTTTTAATTTTACTGAATACTGTATCCTATAAAGTGAAACAACCATCTTACAATTTTACTGTTTTTACTTTGCATGTCTGTTTGCTTGTACCCAATGATATTTTGCCAATATAAACATTATTTATCAAAATAAATTAAACAAAAGTAATAAAATAATCTTAGAAATGAAATGTATAAATAATAATAAATAAACCTGCAGGTGTCTGTGTTTGTAGCAAAATTTAGGCATCACAGACATTACTTCCAGAGTTTTGACTTAATATTATCAAAAATAACAAACATATTTTTTTCTTTTTTCACATGTATACTGGTTACATGATGTACACATGGAAACCATTGTACATAAAAGTAAACTATAACAAAAAGTTGCAAGAAAAGACTATTTGAAAATAAAAACAAACTTACTTTGCATACGTGTGGTTTACAGATGTGCTACGTGTCGTGACAGTTGCAGTTCCGTCCCCAAATGACCATTCAAACGTCAAATCAGAACCAAACCAAAATAAAGCCATAAATTCTATCTCCTGACCAAAACGTATTTTATTACTTGATTTTATTCTAAGGTTCTGAACTTTATTCAACACGTGGATCTTTATAGTTGATGATGAGGCATTGCTTATGTGGTTTTTAGCCAATACTGTTACTGCATAGCTGAAAGAAGTTACAAAAAAAAACAACTTAGTATTCTGTTCTCTTAGGTAAAAAAATAACCAAATAATGAAACATCCAGAATTAACCAAGGTATTGTAAAACAGTTTACACAACATATGAAATCTAAGCATCTTTTTCACTTTTTTTAAATATCTACCTGCCATGATGTTTATATTAGGTTTAGAGGACAGGCACCAATATATTTTCTAATTAATTTCTTTATTTTTTACAGACTGTAAAACAAATGCCTTATCTACAAACATCATAGAGAAAACAAATTACATCAAAACTTTCTACTCTTTTAATTTGATACATCCTTCCAAATTAAGCCATATTCTGAGGAAAACAGTCACCTAGCAGTAACAAATAATTAAAATTTCAGACATATGACAAAATAATTTATGACGTACGACATTTCCTAAGATCAATCTAGTGTATGAAATTAAATATATACCAAATATTTTATCTCTATTTCCTTCTCTCTGGAAATTAAATATTCCTTCTCAGTAAATACAAATAGATGAGCAGAGGATAAGCCAACTTCTACTGTACCCACAGAAAACGTTTTTAGTTAAATATTCTAATTTAATAGAAACTGCATGTTCATCTCAAATTGTTAATATAAAAGGCTAAACTTATCACACACAAATACACATCAGCTGAAATTTATTACTATTAAAATAATCACTACTACAAAGGATTAAAAACTAAGAAAGATGTCTTAAGAACTGAATGATACTACTGCCATGTTAATGTTTATGAACAATAGATAAGTGTAAGCATGTTTCTTCCTAACATGAAATATTATACTTTATATCAAATCTCAAATCCCTAAAATGAAAAATAATTTAGTATTGAATGTAAATGAAAAATCATTTAACATGTGTTTGTGATAAATATCCTGGTGTGAATATAATAAAATAAACAGAGTTCACTTTTATTGTTGAAAATTACATCATCTTGAAAGTTCCAACAGCTGCTATTTGATTTAAACAGAAGTTGTTTAATGTGTTTACTTAATGAAGGTCAAAAACTGATGGCTAAGCAATATTTTATTCTATTTTGGTTTTGGCAATTTTCCTGTGTTTATTATAATCTATCATCCACATATAATCTTTATGAAATACCTAAATATATATATTCAGATTTCTTACAGTTTTTCTATAAATCTGGTAAGGGAAGTCCCCCCCCCAATTTGTTGTTTGTTGTTGAGTACAAAGATACACAAAGAGCTACTTGTGCTCTGCCCACTATGGGTATCGAAACCTGGTTTCTATCAGCTAAGTCCACAGACAACCCACAATGCCATTGGATGGCTTTTATGTAATTACCAAAATATCTTTTTCACAGATTCTATCAGGTCTTTAAAGAAATACCAAAATGTCAAAACGAGATTTACTAGTCACTGCATTAGGTTATTTATGCATGTTGACAATTTGGAAGGACTAGGATATGTAAAATGTGCATCACACCATTCAGGCGAGTTTTGAGAATGATGATATGTACATGCATAAGTGATTGAAAGCATGGTTAATGTTAGCTTTAATTTTTCATACTGATTTAATATATTTTTTACACATCTGTTTCCCATATTCAAGGTTCCCAGGGGAGTATCCCCAGTCTCACTGCCCTCTCAGTGAGCCTATACATCATGAGAACTTGACAACTGTTGGCAGATCTCAAGTAGTAATTGATAGATATTTCATTGGTTTCCAGACATGTAAATGAATGAGCATGACAGTGTTGTACCAAACAAAAAGACTAAAGAGGGCTTATTATAAGGTTGTAGCCAACACGTTCAATGGATGTGGTGTAGTTCTGTGAAGTGTCTGCATGTTAAAGTTCACACTAATACCTTAAATGTACATGTTTCATAACGTTGTGATTTGGGTCAGCAGACTAATGTGTTTGTTCAACAGGATAGCATAATTAATTATCCTACTAAAAAAAGTATACACAACCCACATCTAGTTTTAAAGCACCAATATCTCAGAATGACCTATCAAATGTTAATTCTATATAATATCTACGAGATCAACTGGAAAGCTAGCAACAAAGGTTAAGACAAACCACAAATTTCCAGTAACCCTCAACTGGTCAAGCATTTGAAACCAACATGAAAAACTACAAAAGATGCTTGTTGAAGCCTTAAACATAGCAAGCCTCGAAATACATCAGAAGCTACGATGTTAACCAAAGTAATCAGTAAGATGCTTCTCCCTCTATGACAACATGTCTCGCACATCAATGCACTCCTTCCGCACTGATTTAATGAGTAAAATGTTCTTCTACAAATTGCTTATTACTAACACTTAAATAAAAGCTCGGTGAAACGAGGAGAGACTCACCTGCCAACATTCTCATATGTATGGTTAAACACCGATGTTTCCGTTCTTAAACTTAAATCAGAATCTCCAAGATACCACAGAAAATGAGTGTATTTATTATTAGGTACTACTGTGGCTCTGAGCATCACTTTCTCTTTTGCAGGAATGTTTACTTCTCCTTCACAAACAAATCCACCCTTTGCATCCCTAACGCAAAGCTCCACATCTGCAGGAAGAAATAAACAATTATTACCAGAACCACTACATGTCATTTTCCCCTTGAAATCAGAAGTGGACATTTTTATTGAGGGAACAATAAAACTAAAGCCTAGACTAGTACAAGAGCAGTTAGAATTTAACCTTATGTGCAAGAGTGGGGGTCAAAGTGCACATGAAATGACCTTGTGCAGAGTGTCATTCAATGTAGTATTAAAAATGTGAAGAAATACCTTTTACTTTACCATACCTTGATGATTTTGCAACAGTTCATGTTCAGAGTAGAGAAAATCCTGTATGCTGAAAAGAAATAGAAATTAGGAGAATGAAATGAGGGTGTTCCAGCCTTCAATGTCCCACATCTTTATCAACCCTTCACTGCCTGCAAACAGTTGTGGGAAAGTGACTGCTCTTCAAAATAAGGAAGAAAAACAAATAAAAATTAAATTAAAAAAAAAAGGTATTACCACTTGGAGGTAAATTTGTTAAAGAAACTTACCTTCTGAGGTTAGTAGCATTCCAGCTCCCACTATGGTGGTAAGGCACTAATTAGTAGCCCAGTAGATAAATTATACTAGTATGAAGTATCCCAAACAGTTATCTAAACTAACTAGTATAACTCCCAACCCCCACCCACGGGTGTACTGGATTAAGGATTATTCACAGTTGGTGTCTGTAATTCACTGGTGATGAATTTGATGATAAATGACAGCATGCACTCTGCTTGTTTTAAAATAATATATACAAAATAAGCTAAAAGTATGTACAAAAATCCTTTACACTATATATTGTAGTTGTATTTTAAATACTATACAGTTCTCTTCTTCTTGTCAAGAGTCAACTTAAGCCAATTCAATTGCTTTAGAATTCAACCAAAAAGCCAAGCTATTTTTCTCTTAGACAATCTTTGTGTATGGTTCACTAACTTTTTCTTCTCTCTCTTTATTTTTATCACAACAGTACTGCTGTATTATACATGTACACTGCCTTGTGAGTTACTGCAATTGTATCCTGTATTCTAATACTCATTTGCTTTCTCATATTAAATGTCTGTTTTTCACATAGAGGTCCACTTCCAAATAATAGTTTGTTTTTTGTTAAGTCCACACATGTAGGTTCAATTGCTTTAGAACACCTTTGAGTGAGGCAAATCAGTCACCTAAAATGTTAGAAAATTGTTAATCTCACTTTAACATACCAAATATCATGCTATTTTCTCCCATGATGATTAATTTTACATTTTCTAACTTTTCTCTGACTGAAACTCTCTTTCACTTGGCTTTATTTTTGGCTCTCTTTCTGTTTTTTCATCTGGTTGCCACTATTGATATTTCTCATTGAGGCATTCTAGAAATATCTATAGCTTACGAATACAACTTCCGATAATCACCTGCTTTTAAATATCTTAAGAAACAACTAAATAATCATGAAATATTCACTTACAAAATAAATTAGTAATACCTAAACCAAAATAATTTTTATATGTAACACTTACTACCTTTTATTTGTTATAATAGTAACAGATTAGGATGCTTAACTAGAAATACTTGGGATTATCAGTCCTAGGATTACCAATGAAGGAAATGCATGTAAGCATGACTGAAGGGTATGAAAACCTCAAAGAAAGCCAATATCTGCAAAAGAGAGAGAACTTCTTGAGTTAAAAGAGAAGATAATTAACTGCTTTATATATCAGAGACATGATAGAGAAGGTAGGCTTAACTGAGGTGAATAATTAACTGCTTTATATATCACAGACATGATAGAGAAGGTAGGCTTAACTGAGGTGAATAATTAACTGCTTTATACATCACAGACATGATAGAGAAGGTAGGCTTAACTGAGGTGAATAATTAACTGCTTTATATATCAGAGACATGATAGAGAAGGTAGGCTTAACTGAGGTGAATAATTAACTGCTTTATATATCACAGACATGATAGAGAAGGTAGGCTTAACTGAGGTGAATAATTAACTGCTTTATACATCACAGACATGATAGAGAAGGTAGGCTTAACTGAGGTGAATAATTAACTGCTTTATATATCAGAGACATGATAGAGAAGGTAGGCTTAACTGAGGTGAATAATTAACTGCTTTATATATCAGAGACATGATAGAGAAGGTAGGCTTAACTGAGGTGAATAATTAACTGCTTTATATATCACAGACATGATAGAGAAGGTAGGCTTAACTGAGGTGAATAATTAACTGCTTTATATATCAGAGACATGATAGAGAAGGTAGGCTTAACTGAGGTGAATAATTAACTGCTTTATATATCAGAGACATGATAGAGAAGGTAGGCCTAACTGAGGTGAATAATTAACTGCTTTATATATCAGAGACATGATAGAGAAGGTAGGCCTAACTGAGGTGAATAATTAACTGCTTTATATATCAGAGACATGATAGAGAAGGTAGGCTTAACTGAGGTGAATAATTAACTGCTTTATATATCAGAGACATGATAGAGAAGGTAGGCCTAACTGAGGTGAATAATTAACTGCTTTATATATCAGAGACATGATAGAGAAGGTAGGCCTAACTGAGGTGAATAATTAACTGCTTTATATATCAGAGACATGATAGAGAAGGTAGGCTTAACTGAGGTGAGAATAGAAGAAAACTTCCAGGCAATCTAAGCATGTGGTAGGGAAAAGGATGAGCTTCTTCAATGTGATTAACCAGCCCACATGGGCTGCCTCCCCCAGCAGTAAATGGAGGAAGCTAGAAGGAAAAACTTTATTACCCAAAAAACAAATAAAATGGCTGACCATAGTATTGAAGAACTTCTGCAGGGTTTTTTAAGTTAAAAACTAATTTGATGGAAAAACTATGAAATTATTGTGTTCAACAAAAACTCATAAATCAAAACAAACAATACATGATCAACAGACATTGAATGAAAAAATGGACATGACCTC
Organism: Tachypleus tridentatus; assembly: GCF_004210375.1. Lineage (NCBI taxonomy): Eukaryota > Metazoa > Arthropoda > Merostomata > Xiphosura > Limulidae > Tachypleus > Tachypleus tridentatus. The sequence goes on from NC_134827.1 coordinate 22,596,828, forward strand.
ACTGCTTTTCTACCATTCTCAAGATTAGGAGTGCATTCATTGAAAAGCATTAAACTGTATTTACAATTACACTCTCTTAGCAAACAGCAATTTATGAGTGTAATGAGGTGATTTATTTTTAGAGGAACATGATTACTATTAATAAGAATCATGGATTAAAATTATAGTAATCCACAAATGTCTCTTGTCAATCTGACAAAAATCTCTGGTGTTGAATCTTATTGATTTTAAAACAACTTTTGTCTCTGTACATAGAAAATCAATATAAAGTATTCTTCAATGCTACGGAGTTTAAGGAAGTACAATTTATGTGATAAATATGCTATATGACATTATACAAAGTGATTCCAGGTTATAAGTGAAGTTAAGGAGGGTGATATTATATCACCACTGTTGTTCAATGTTGTTATGGATTAGTTCATAAAGAAAGTTTATCACACAAATGATGGTAGTAAATAGTTAAATAACACTCCTTTGAAAGGTTTAGAATATTCTGATGATGCTTGTTGTGTCATAGCACAAAGAATGACTAAAATAACAGCAGCACTGGCACAAGAGGCTCCTGAGGTTGGCTTAATTATTAACACTGGTAAAGCAAAGATGACAAGTGTAACGAAAAATGATTTGGTTGACATCATTAAGGATGTGGTATCCTTTACATGTATTGATAGTATAGCTAGTGTTATTGGAGATATATACAAGGAAGTAAAGACAGTATTGAGTAAAGCAGTTGTTCTTAAAATATAGAATGGAATATGAAATAATGTTGATTTATCTATTAAGATGAAGCCTAAATTGTAGGAAATTGAATCTAGTCTAAGAAGGTTAAAAAAGATAATGAAGGTCAGATGATTTGATTATATAAACAATGAGAAATTAAGAGAGAATTGGATAAAAATCAATCACTGAAATGATCAAGCTTAGATAGACAATTGGGCTAAGAATGAAGGAGAACAGACTACCAAGACAAACCATGAACTGAAAGCCAGATTGGAAGAAGAAAAAGGAAGACTGAGAAATACATTATGTTAAACAATACAGAGACATGAGAAATAAAGATCTGAAAATAATAGAAGTTGAGGAATGAGTAGAAGACTAAATGCAGTGAAAAACTTTCATAACTGTCCAACAGTCCATCTGAGGCCTGGAAATAACTGGCACTGATATGATAGCCATAAACTAACATTACACACTCAAGGCAAAGTAGACATCCATATACCATGAAACAGTAGATAGTTTCCACAGTCACACACTGCTACAGAAAGTTATTACTTGGAATAAATTTAGTACATGAATTGATCAGATTTAACGAGTTCCACAATCAAACTGAGAAAAATTAAACAATTTTGTAGGTATGATATACATATAAGTTGTGAGTGAGACATATTGTACTTGCATGCTACAATGTCACCAAGAAATTCTGATATCTAAAAGCATTTATTAACAGCAATCTGCAATGAAAGTAATGTTATAAAGACGTGTTGTGAAACTCCAAGGTAATATTCTTGGAGCCGGAGCAAGTGGTCAAAACACATGATCAGCAGAAGACTACAAAAGTATATACTGTTAATTATATATGTAAAAACAGCTGGTATGAGTAGAGAAAGCACTATGTAGAGGAGCAAACAACGTTTCGACCTCCTTCGGTCATTGTCAAACTGCTTTATTGGCTTATCCATACTCTAACAAAGCAGAGCTAAAATTCTAGGAAACAACTTACATAATACAAAGACTAATTTTAAAATTCAATTTTGTATATTTTCACTGAATGTGTACGAACAAGGTCCACTGGAGAAATAAATCGCCAATTTTTAATTTACCACGCGCACCTTCAGAGAAAATGTTGCGTTGTTAGTAAAAAGCACATGTCTGTAGTACATAACAAATCAAATACATTACAAATAAATTTATACTAAAGATATGTCTGTGAATCAACAAGGCCAGTTTGACATGTTATAACACTTTAAAGTGCAAGGTGATATTCATTTAAATAATAAGAATACTTTAACTATTATACAATTTACATATTTGTATTTACATAGCCTTTATTACTCCCTAAATGCATACTTATAGCTTTCCAGTATAACTGTATATCTGGTATTTCCTATACTCTAACATTAGCTGTCACAAAATCAGAAAGGTAAGATAAAATGAGAACTTGATAACTCTGATAAGAAATCCACAATACCATATTAAATGGTACTCTGTACAAAGTTATGTAATGCATACTTTCACCCCAACCATGCACACAGGATTAATAACTCAATCAGTTATGTGACAGTACTTGAAAATGATATGTCAGATAATAATAAAAGAACTGGGCTGTTTAGTTAACCACCTTAAATTCAGTGTTCTTGACAAAACTATTTGGAGGTTGAACATCTTACATAATGTTGATCTTTACCATTTCAAGTCTTTTTAATTTTCAAGTTTTCTAATGGTAGAATGGCTAACAATTATTGTTCAAATGAACGTTCTTTTTCTAATACGTATTAAATACAATATTTACTATACATTAAATATTATTTCATTTCTCAACATTGTTTAGAAATAAAAAAAATAATTACAATAACATATATTATTAAGAATGATTACAATACAGTTTGTCCAGTATAAAGTAACCATTAAATAACACAAAGCTACTATACATCACAAATACTAAGCTCAAATATCCAGTGCAATATAATAATACTCCTGCCCACTTTTTAATCTTAATTTCTGTGGCTTGATTAAATATTTTCTACTAAAATAAAAGATCAAAGTTTCCTACAGGTAAAATGACAAACAAGTACTGTAATTAATAATTCTTTTCAACTTTTTTTTCTAATTATTACTTAAAAGTAATTTTCTAGAATCAGCTGAATATTAATTGACCTATAAATATTCAACCATTGCAAGACAGAATTCAAATTATTATTCTTACTGAAAACTATATTTTATAGAGTTAAAGGCTTACAGCAAAGGATGAAAAATTTGAATTTTGAAATAATTCTCATAAAAATTTCAGAAATACACAAGAATGATCACCTTGCAATTTGTCTAGAACAAAGATTTTTTTAGCAGCCTCTGAATTTTTTTCAAATGTGCCACAACTATCTGTGTTGGGTAGGTGATTTCGAAGAGAGACTCTCACGCTGTACTCACCAGTCATAGGGAAAATGTATCTTACTACTGGGCCTGAAAGAATAGGTACATCAACATAGAGCAATAACAGAATGCACAAAAAGAAATAATTAGTATAATGTATACAAATAGAGGATACATATAATAGTATTGACAAATGGTGAACTTAACAATAATTAGTTATAAGAATAATGAAAATTTTATGTAGAGAATATATGTGTTTCAACAGGATGTTGGTCTATTTTATATAGAATATAACTTAAATAAAATACAAGGGCTATTATCAAATCACTGATATCAAAAACTGTTCTCGAAAAGGAAGAAATCTAACATCCTGGATACTATTAGATTAATTCCATAAAGCATTCCTGTTCAAAACTGTAACACTATTTAAGAGAGTTTCAGTAACTATTATATAAATTATGATTTATTACATAGATGATTTGCAGTACTTAATTCCAGGTGTTTATCTTCAAAATTTCATCAGTTAATATGTTCTAGTTATTAGTCCAGATATTGTTTAAACTCTTATATGAACTTTTTAGAGCTAATTTAGTCAAAAGATTGAGCCATGAGAACAACATTTGAATTAAAGTTTAATTAGTCATTCTGGTCAAAATTATAACATGCATTTTAATATTAAAGAAAATTGTTTTCATTTTGTCAATTAAGCCCCTTTTCATATGAAGCTTCAACAATATCTCTAATATTTAGAATATTATTAATAAACTGTAAATGTGTTGACTTTGTATGTTCCATTAACATAAAGAGAAAATTTCTTATTAACTTTTACATGAATGCTATTAATAAGAACTACAAGTGGATGCTATAAAAATGTGTAATAATAAGTGAACTGCACTATATCTGATAAACACAGTGCCTATAAGGCTTCTCACCAAATACCAAGGTTCATTGGACTCAACTGTAACATTTTTTAATGAAGTTCTTTAATTAAGTGTAATTATTATCTATTTGAGTAATGGTAAGGATTAATAAGATTACATTACTTATTTTTAAAACCAGTTATTTATTATTTTTATTTAAATTAACTTTGCCATCATTCAGAAAAACAAGAAAACCAGAAAGGTGGGCTTCCTGTACCTCAACTATACTGTAAACAGGAGGAAAATAAGAAAATACGTAACAATATGGTAAATTACCTACCAGCATTAAGTATCTCTTTTTCTCCAATCTTCCAATCATAAATTACATTTTCATTAGGGCTCACTGCCACAAATGCTCTCATTGTTACCACTTCACCCTTAGCAGCACAAGTAGGAGTTACTAATGTCAAATTCTTCAAGTCATTTTTCACTAAAATCTCCATTGTTTTGTTAACTGTTCCCAGTAGATTAGAAGCTTGAACAGTCACCAAGAAAATGCCCTCTGATAAAAAATTTAATATCATTATTATTATTTAATGACAAGGACAATAAACATGCAATAATTTAAAATAAAACCAAGAAAAAACACTTTCAAAAGATTGAATGTTGTATATTTTCATAACCATTTAACTTTTATGAAAACTGGCACTTGGACATTTGTTTGGTTCTAGGAATAATAATACATGTTGCTTGGGCAATTATATATATCTAAAACACAAAAAACTAAGTATGTATCTTTGTCTGTTTGCCCATTATCTAACTCTTCCTAGGTTGTTGGGTCAATATCAACCAAACTTTGTGGAATGATAGTTTGGAACAAGGGGCATGCTAATGGGAAGTTCAAAACCCTTTTACCCCAATTACTGTTGTTATTGAGCATGTATTATCCATATCCATATTAACTACATTCATATACAATGCTACATATTTACAGCATACAAACCTTAAATTTTCTATGACACAACACATGTAGTGTGGGAAGAGGGTGCACAAACATGTTATATATTTCAAAGAGTGCACGATCACACTCTGTGGAGGAATGCAATGCAAATAAATGGTCATCACTATTGTAATAATATGTAAACTCAGGTGAAGTTTCTACTCAAACAGCCACCATAAGGTTGATAAGAAGAGCTTTTCCTTGAATTATACCCACTTCCTACTTTGACCTGTGACCTTTTAACTTTGGCCCATAAGATACTTCTGCAGCTAATTACCATCAATTAATTAATCATGTGAAACACTAAAAAAAGGAGAAAGAAGATATTAAGATGTGGGTATTGAAACTGAGAAACAGAAAATACCCTTACTTTAGCTGCTACCTTTTTCTACAGAAACAAACCATAATTATCAAACAGTGTATATTTTGTTTTGAGTATATACATACTGACTTACCAAAGGTTAAACAAAATTTTTAGGTGAGGTAAAAAATGAATATTCTAATAATATGCTATTTAATAAATAAGTTGTGTGAAAGGATTTTTGTGTTATTTATCTACACATACAAATTTTTTTTTAAGTTCATAACACAGACAAAGGAGAGGTAACTCAACTTGTAAGAGGTTAAGCCCAACAGTGTATTAATGTTAAATAGTTTATCTATAATTGTAATGACCAAGAGAAATTAAACATACACTAGAGCCAACTTGAACACAGTATTTATCTAAAAGCTGCAAGTAATTTAAAAAAAAATTACTGAGAAATTATTAATGTATGAAGTATATTTGATAAATTTAAATAATGATAAGTTTTACATGAGAAAATATACTTCATTTTGTTAGCAATCACCTTTGTATAAAGAATAATCAAGTGGTAAAAATTTTTGATTTATAGATGAAAAGTATTTACAAAAACAATGGCATTGTCTTTTCATATGTACTACAATAATACTCGGGTTTTTATTTGTCCTGTAAAATTGCACACACCTTGTTATCTCTAAATGTGTATGTTTGCACACTTTATTTCAATGGATTTTAAACAAAATATACATGTAAATGCATTGTAATAGACATTTTGTATAACATTAAAAGTTTAAAGTTTTTAAAAAAGTCAAAGGTTAGCCATAGAATAACATTATAAATTTATTTATTGATAGTATTAAGTACAGTAAAATTTAGCACAAACTAAACCAAAGCAAAAATAACACACAAAATAGAATGTTAATTTTGTTCTTTAACTAAGGTCAGAACTAAGACAAGTGGACGTTTAGATTTTGGTTCATAAAACTATAATTATTTTGTATTATTCTAGAAATCCTGTGTTTAGAGGGGTACTGTTACAATAAAGATACTAATTTGATTTCAAATGTTTTGCAGATTTCTGTTAGTAGATAAATATTATGGATAATGTCTTTCCTGTGGCAGATTTCTCACTAGGGAAAAATGGCATATACCAAAGGCACATGATTGAGAGAGCAATGTATATACCTTCAGAGCAAAGTATGTAACTTAGATTTTGTCTAAAAACAATTAATATCAATGTTATTTTGGCCTTTCACTTCTGGTAAATGACTTGTCATCTACTGAAACATTTTAGTACAAAGAGTACTCTTTGGACAACTTAAAAGTTAAACATCTTTGAAATAAAAGAATTTTGTGTTTTCACATATTAAGTAATTCAAAAATTATTTTTACATTTCAATAAGTCCTACATAACACTAGGCTTTCTAACTCTCCTGAATTCCTTGGGAGTATCCTGAAATAGTATATATTATCCTGGTTCCCAAAAGGCTTACCACACATATTGATTTCTCTAATAAAAAATTGTTTGCAATTCAAAACATTTTTCTATCGCATCAAAGAAGTAAATTAATAGTCCCAGAAAAAGAATGTATTACATATTTACATCAATTATTTATCTACACACACAAATTTTTTTGAAGATCATAACTCAGACAAAGTAGAGGTAACTCAACTTGTAAAAGGTTAAGCCCAACAGTGAATTAATGTTAAATAGTTTATCAATAATTGTAATGACTAACAGAAATTAACTGTACACTATAGCCAACTGTTTTATTGCAAATACAATCTGGTCCAAAAACAATTCTAATACATATAGTGAAAATAAATATTACTGACCAAAAAATCAGAATGTTTAATTTGGTATTTTTATACATACTTTTAAAATAAATGTTTTGTAATTATTTGGGAAATAGTTTTCTTTAAATACATGAATTATTATCAACCTATCACTCGTACATTATAATCCCTTATATGTTTCCAATTCTTAAATACTGCGTATGAATTATAAAAATTTAAACATATATGCATGCAAAGACATTTATCTCCCAGAATTGTATTTCAAAAAGTTGAAAGACTATAACAAAACAAGCAGCACTGTTATGTGTGGGAAGACTAAAGATTTGGCTTACAACAGCAAGATGAGTTATGCCATTTTGTGGCTGTTTTGCCCCAACAAGTGACATTCAGTTATATATCATCCACATAAAATAAAATAATTGCTTCAAAAATCTTACAAAAGGACGTTTAGCAAATATTTTAAGGAATTAGCTCATTTACGAAAAAAAAAATCATTGAAGGTACTGATGAATCTAGTGATGTTCAAATAAATACTGTCTCAAGAAACAGAATCGATCCAGTTCAAAATTTAGCTGAAATTGAAAAACATTCATGTCCTGCTATTAACTACTCACACTTTATGGCTGGGTATATATATTATCAACAAGGTTACTGACTATTACACAGTAAATTAACCCTAAATATTGGAGACACAAACAAATTAATACGTGAGTATCAAGACTACGATATGTTATTTCAGAAGTTTGCAAGAATAGGATTTTTATCATCTGAAGTCAAATGGTGAAAAAGAAAAATGAGAATGGCTTTGTCTCTAGCACTACAAATTATTCCCAAATAAGACAGTGAACCTTGCAAGTAAATTGATTAGAGGACTTTGTAGCTTGAAAATGATACATTGCAAACTGATGAAGCATAAAATATCTAATGACCACACAGATACTACATGCAACTGTTCAAGAAATTGTACTAATTTTGGTCATATTGACTTCGAAATGACAAAACAAATTAATAGTGAACAAAGATACAAGCATGGTAGCTGCTGTAAAATTATCTAAATTAGGATTAGGAATTAGAAGCTACAGCAACAGTTGACATTAAAACAGGATAGGTAACTATTTAAATCATCTTGAGAGTCTTATTGGATTTGATGATTATTTAAAAATTATTTGGGATGCTATACTAATCAGAATCAAGAAATTAGAAGTATTTGTCACATCAAACTTGTGACAAGTTCATAAAAATGCCAAACCAGCTTCAGCTTAAATTCACAAACAAAGGTGCACTTTTACACAATTATTGATTCAATGCTGTAATTAAGTCATACTCAACTTATTTTTAAAATAAGATATATTGATAAAGAGGGGTAGATATAAGAATAATTTTTTTTTATTATTTATTCCTACAAAATCTTATTCTGCCAAAAATTTTAAAGAACAAACATATGATAATGCTTTGAAATATGGCTCGAAAACAATTAGGACTTCGAGTAATAATTAAAAGTGCATTCAGGGCTTCCAGTAATAATTAAAAGCGCATTTAGAACTTGCAGTAAGAATTAAAAGCTCATGAGTAAGAATTAAAAGTGCATTCAGGGCTTCGAGTAAGAATTAAAAGCGCATTTAGAACTTCCAGTAAGAATTAAAAGCACATTTTGGACTTCCATTAAGAATTAAAAGCACATTTTGGACTTCCAGTAAGAATTAAAAGCACATTTTGGACTTCCAGTAAGAATTAAAAGCACATTTAAGACTTCAAGTAAAAATTAAAAGCACATTTAGGACTTCCAGTAAGAATTTAAGTGCAGATAGCCTTTAAGTAGCTTTACATGAAATTCAAAAACCAAAACAAACAATAATTAAAAAGCAAGCAGCATTAACCTTATTTCTATCTTCTGAGTGTAGGCTACTCATTAAACCTAGTGTGCAGTTATGCATCAGAATAATGTTTCAAAGTGACATTATTTTGTAATTTTGTGCAAAAGTTATTTGTAGTTTCAATCCCTTCTACACAAAGATAAAACATTCTTACAGATTGCCTCGAAAAGAATACAACATTAAAAGAAAGTAAGCTAAACCAAATGGTCTGCAAATGCATACATTATTTATGCTCTTACACACAATTTCTATAATATTAAGTAAGTCCTTTAGGAAATTAGTGAAATTCTAGCACAAAAAATTAGTACCATAATAAAAGCTACATCTTTAATCTAAAAAAACACTGACAATTATGAAACAAACTAATTGTTTTATGTTGGTCTAAAATATTATGAGTTATATTATGACACAAAGCTAAATATTTTGAAGGCAAAAACAGTATTAAAATCACTGAAATAATTAATTTTTGAATTAAGAAGTGATTCTGATCAGTTGAAAATGAAGCAAATAATTTATCTATTACTGGTCACAATGTTTTTTTGAGGGAAGAAGCAGGCAAAGAAAAAAGTATTCTTGGACAAAAATATTAAAAATGAAGTATCGTTAATGAGAAGAAACTGGTTCGTTTCTAGTGTTTTCTTTGTAACTTGCAATAGATTTGTTGCAAAACAGACAAAAAACCTGAAAGTTAGTGATTTTTAAAATACATTTTGAATTTGCAACAGATAACGAAGAAAAACATGAACATTTAAAAAAATTAATATGATTCATATAAGTCATTTAAAAAGAAATAGCACAAATAAAACTTGTAAAGAACAAAATGTTTGTTGCCCCAGTGATATGTATAATTTACTGTCGAATGGATTGTCTTTGACAGTTCTAACCATAGAAACAGTGCTGAGAATTTTTAACTTTTAACTTTTCCTATTAGCAATACTAAAGGTTTATTTTCTATGCTAAAAAAGGTGAATAACTATTTACAGAATGCAATATCCCAGGATCATTTATCTTCTCTTTTATATCTGAACATAAGTAATAAATAAATGGAACAGATAATTACAAAGAAAATATTGACCAGTTTGTTGTTAAAAAATCAAGAAAGTTTTGATATGATGTAGGTATTTATTCATTACTTGTTTGAGTTTGTGCTGTTATATAAATATACATTCCTTCCACAACATTAGTCACTAATTCATATCATTATAAATTATTATGCAAAGAATAATGTCAGTAATAAGAGCCCTAACTTGAGGTTGCACCTAGGATTCCAGAACAGCCAAATCTATCAGTCCTTCTGTTAACACCATAGACCTAGGGTCTAAAAAACTATAACATAATTTTAAAACAAGTAATCCTCATTTATATTAAAAGTTACAAACCTAAAATATTATTGTAAAGAAGTAACCCTCATATATATTAAAAGTTATAAACTTATTGTAAAATTTGAAGATATAATACAAATATATAAAAATCTGATACTGCAAAAACTAAAATGAAATATTAAATATCAATTTTGAATTACTTAAACTATCCTTTTGGGAATCAATGTTAGAACATTATCTACCAAAAATGATGCTTATTTTATCACAAGCATTACATGAGATTACATCTTGAACAAGATGTGTGGAATGATTTATTAATAATATTATGTAGGTAACTATTTTTAATTTTCATACCAAAATCCTGTTTCTCCTCCTTGTATCATTTAAATTTTAAAATTTACTTACAATCCAAGAAGAATATTTAAATATTTTTGTGACCACTAAACCTAATGATTTTTTAAACTTCAATTAATAAGGAAAAGAAAATACTAGTTTGTTTATTCCTTTGACAACTTTGTCTCCTCTATGTACAAAGTTAGCTTTGTTCCTTGTATACTTACCTAAGTAAGGTATACTACAGAAAAGACTATTCTGTATAACAATTCTCAAAATCTTCTAACATGTATATTAAATACTTTTCCCTTTAATTCCAGTACTTCTTCCTATTTTTAATTTTGAAAATCAATAAAACACACCTGATCTATAAATATGTTCTGTTTTTCCCGTTCTTCCACCATGTCCCATAATCCATGGCATTCCAATTACTTTACTATAACTGCCATCTCCAAAATCAAAGTTAAACACAACATCAGAACCCATCTTTGTGTGGGCTTCAAAATGAACAGGTTCAGAGGTCCATCTTGCTTCAGATAAAGAACCACGATCTCTGTATTTCTGTAGATTTCTTTTTAGTGAAACCACACATGAACTGGATTTCAAATAAACTTGTGTAATGGGCTCAACTACCTGTATGGGTTTCTCAAGATATGCAATTATTGGCTGTTCATATAAATCATTAATGATGTTGACTGTGATGTTGTAAGTACCAGCCGTTCCATAGGAATGACATGCAGTGCTTGAAGAAACATTACTAAATAAAGAGAGATGAAGCAATTATTTCTTGAAAATAACAAAAGGATTATTATAAGTAAACAGCGCTATACAAAGAAACATAATAAAGTAATAAATTCAAACCAATAACTGTTTAACAACTGAGCACCTATCACTTCTTATGAATTGCTACAGTTGAAAGGACCATCAAAAGAATTTTAAACTAAATAAACTTTCATGATAGGTAAAATTTTACAAACAGAGTTTAACTTACTGATACATGTTTAAAATACAAATTGATAAACAATGGAGAATAAAGGTAAATATTGAAAATATAAATCAATTATTCCAGAATATATAAAAACCTTTGAAAGTATAAAATTATACAAAATATATTATTAGCTTGTTTTATACAGTGAAACAACATCATGAATTCTTCAAAAGCTAATTTTGAGTTTAAAATAACAAAATAATTTTTCAAATTTAAAATAAGATCTCATATTTTCTACCACAACTGAAGAGTGTTAATTATTAATTCATTTTAATACATAAAATGAGAAAACAGAATTTTAGTAACCAAAACCGAGAACTAAACAAAGATAAACTTACAGGATTTATTAAAAAAAATTAATATAGAAATATATAATATTAAGAAACAATATTTTTCATTAAATTTTAAAACTTTGTAATTTTTAAAAATCAACTTGTATCTATTTAACTAAATCATTCATATAAAAGTGGAAGTTAAAAAAATGTTGCAATTGTTTTGTTTGGTGAATATTGAAATGTTTTGATTAAGTTTCGTTTATCTGTACTATATACATATATTTCCTTTTTATAATGAATTATCCACTATTTTGATAATTGTTTTCCTTTCAGTTTTAAAATTCTGCTTTCTATAATATTTGCATAAAGATGTAGTAGAAAAATGACTTAGCTAAAGTATATTATCAGTCAACCTGTTACAAACAATCACCAATAAAAATTATAATGTGCATCCCACAAAAACAAGCCCCCACCTTTTTTTATTTCTGGTTCTTACCTAATTTAAAAAGTGTAAAACTGGAAGCATGAACTTTTATAAATTGCTAGATAATCTACAAAAGTTATTTTAATGAGCAACTGTCTTTCCAAGGTCAATTTAAAAACCTGATTTTGTTTATGTGATAAAACTATTTTGTAAAATAGAGATTATTTCTTTTTTTTTAATTTACATTTTATCCCCAACAATTTTAGTAATGTCTTCAAGTGTTTCTTTAAGTTTTAAAACAAATTAAAATGTATTTTGTTTATGCAATAAAAATTGTTTTTAAAACAAAACTTTATACTTTGTTCTCATTAATGTGTTTATGTTAAAAGTTACAACTATACTCAAAAGTTTTAGCAATGTTTTCAAGTGCTTCTTTAGTTTAAGAACAAAGTATATTCCAATTTCTTCCAAATTCTAACTGACAGAGTATTTTCAACATTACTATTTTTCAATTTCTTATATAAAAAAAAAAAAAAAAAGAAGAGAGAGAGATAGTTAAATTATAGATAATTCTTGTATTCTTGCCTAAAGATATGGTAAGTTTTCTTAATGATTCCAAACATCACCATATATTATGCTCTTCACCAAACCAGTTAACCTGATTCACAAGTTGAATTTGGGAAGTTTTAATTTTCCTCTGATAACTAATTGTAAATGATGGAAAAGAAATGTCATGAAATATAAGAAAATGCTGCTAAATTACACTAAAAGATCACTCACAGAAGAAAAGCTTCCACTTCTGGAATTCAATAAAATGTTTCAAAGTGATTTCATAATATATATATGTGTGACTCTTTCATTTATATACAAGAGTCTTATAATTATGGTATGCATGTAATAACTTACCTCTTTAATGTGATATAATCTGAGCTGTTATCTCCAAAATCCCAACTAAATTTCAAATCAGTTCCTGAAGTCACTGTAACCATGACAACAACATCTTCGAGCACTGCAGCCAGTGGTTTGGTAAGAAGTGTCATTGTTATTCCACTGATTGGTTCTTCCACCATGGCCCAAAAGGATCGTGTGATCCAGCTCACCTCATTCGATACATTAACAATGACATGATGGTGACCAACAGATCTATATTTATATTCCTTAGTCAAGCTAATCACTGGAGGTGTTCTATTATCAGCTAGTTTCATGTTATCATAATATGTAGATGGAAATGACTGATGGTTAATTCCATCACCAAACTCAATAACAATATCAAAGCTGGGACTTCCACAGACCCAAATTTCAAAAAGTGAATATCTGCCTAGAACTGTTGGTTTTGAAGAAATACTGAGATTAGTCATTGCAAACACTGCATTAACAGATGTAGCCACTTGCAGCATAACAATACCATTCGATGCTTTTAGAGAAAGCAAGTTATTACCTGGACTAGATAGCCTTGGTACCACCTGGGAAAGAAATTATAATTTCATATACAAATTACGGAAAGAAAACACAAACTGCTATTCATATTAGTGAAGAAAAATTACAAAATGAAAACATACCAAATGTTCTTTGCAACCAGTGAAATTAGTAAAGCAATGATGACATAAAAACTAATCATGAAATTACAAGAATGCCAAGTCATTTTACTGCATACTTAAAAATCATCTATCTTGCTAGCAGATCTGAGTGAAGCTCTACAAGTAGGTCACATATAATATATTAAATATTTAATTACAGTTTATCTTTCCATAAATAATAGAATCAATCAATTACGTGTAACAAATTGTACAATACAGAATTACAACACAAAGGCAATGTATATTTAACATTTTTAAAAACATACAGAAGCATTAAATCATTGATTTAACATGCTTTATAACACTTAAAGAGATCCATTTCATAGAAATATCTATAGCAAATTTGATTAGAACATTAGCATATGGAAAACATACTTCAAAGTTAAATGTGTATCAAATGAAGCAAAAATTTAATCACAACTTCGAGAATTACTAAAGTAAATTATAAAACTAAATTACTAAAATTAATTAAGTAATAATGTCCTTCATAGCGAGTCAACTGTAAAAATTGGGTCTTACACTCGCAGTGAGAAAAAATAGTTCATTGTGAAGTTTTGTTTTAATAATAAATAATATTTTTTAAAGTTGTACAGAAATTATGCTGCTCCACAAATTCAAGTATTTTTCTTTCTTCCCTTATAGATATTACTAATACTGTTAACTTGTTCTGATTTAAATCTGTTGTGGGCTATTCTTATGAGATAATACGAGAATAGCTAATTTCATTTTGTTCTAAAGATTTTCATCATGTGAAATATTTATTAAAACAAGTTTAGACCACCTTTGTTGACTCATAAAATGTGATTATTAGTTTTTGGAACAATACTAACATTAGAAAACAAATGTATGACAAAGTGAAATTTATGTATAGATGAACTACAGTGTTAATTAGAAGGTAATCAACTTCTATAACTAACACAGTTAAATGACACACATGTTCACTAACAAAAATTTATGAAAGTGAAATGTAACAGCAATTAAATCTAATAAAACTATAATTAATTTAAATTCTACACTAATTATGTTATACTACTGCCATGCTGAAATAGTATTAGTGATATGCAGATCTATGTATCACATATCCTTTTCTCTTATAACATATATCTTTAACGTATCAATAATTTTTTTTTAATTTTCACCATGGTTCTAGTTATTTAAAACCTGAAATATACAGTCTTAGTCATGACAATTTTGTTCTAAAGTATGAATTAATCAAGGGTGTACCAACTGCTTGATAGAGTAATTATATTACATCCAACATTACCCTGAGTGTGAAGTTATTTATGTGAATGTTACATGGAAAAAGAGATACTTCTGGATTTTTGTGTTATAGTTTCTGACTGGTCAGAAGAGAGTGTAATTTGGATCATGAGAATGATTTGGAATGCTCAGAAGGAGTTACTTCCAACTCTGAATGGGTCACAACATGCTGGAGAAGTGTTTAAATTATAGTGTTTTTTTCAGTAATTAGTGCTCCATCTATTGAAATGTGTAGGTTTTCACTTTTGGCACACTGCTTCACGTTCTTCACTAAATAAAACACAGCTTTATTTCCACTGTTACAAATCAAACCTCCAGTATATGTAGTTCTTCTATTCATTTTCACTTAACTTCAAAAAAATTCCTTTACTAAAATTTAACCCCAGAGTTCTGCCAGCCGTTAACATGTATAAAACTTATTGATAAAGCGTCTTTCTTTGTCTTCTTGTCAAGACTTGTTTCTGTCACTTAAGTGGAACAACTCACTACACTTGTCCTTTTGACTTTGAAATTTTGTAATGATTGACTGATTTAGTGAACAGGTTAATCATAAAAAAGGTTGTTGTGTTATCTTAGTTTTGTTCTTCCTTTACTAGGGTTTTACTATGGCCCACATGTATAATACACTTGTATTTGTTTGCATGTACGAGAAATTATTCCTAATTTAGTTACAGAACAATTAATAATTAAGGGGTTGTTGAGTTATATTATATTAGCAAAAGACAAGGGACCTTTGTTTTGTTTTTTAATATTTACATAGTGCCAAAAAGTTAAGAGAGGGCAAAACAAATGACATTCAGAATTTCCAATATGGCAAAAGATACAGATGATCAGTCTTGGCTATTTCATTATTAGAAATCTCATTCTTATAACATCTATTACTCACAAAAATTTATTATACATTTCTATGGCATGTAAAATTAGATACCTCTCACAACTTGCATAAAACAATGTACCTTTATACCTAACAACTAACACATGACTAAATATGACTGTTAACTGAATGAAAAGTCATTGCTCTACGGCCATAGTTGAACAACGGTTTTGGAAAGTCTTTCTTGCTGATGATTGAAAAGGAATTGTTTTATGAAACAGTTTCTTACAAACAAAACTCACTACTGATCCTGCAGTCCACCAGCTGTTTTTTCCATAGTTCCACAAAAACACAACATCATCATTTTGACTTGGGGTTACAGCTGCTCTCCATATCACAGTGTTGACTCCAGTACTTTAAAATTAGAAATACAAAATATTTAATGAAAATAAATAATGATGAAGCCAACTGACTTAAATTCTAGCCTCCATATATTTCTTCAATGGTTCAGTAAATAAAAACATGTATTGCTTTTGAAAAAAAAAAAAGGACAAAAAAACCATTAATGCCTGCTAGGTTGCCATTATTTCTCATAATCCATTAATAACTATTTCATTATATCAAACTGGCTGATATTAAAAAATACTGACAGTAATATGAACCTGTCAACAAATGTTAAAATGGAATATCCAGGCAGTTATTTTTATAGACCTTATGAAATAAATCCCTTATTGAAAGCATCAAGTAGTTGCTTATTTGATGTTATGAAACAACAGAGACTATTACCAAAATATTCAAATTTCTTTTGTGTTTGTGTTTTCTTATAGCAAAGCCACATCAGGCTATCTGCTAAGCCCATTGAGGGGAATCGAAACCCTGATTTTAGCATTGTAAATTTGTACACTTACCCGCTGTACAAATGGGGAGAGCAATTTCTTTTATACTTTATGCACTTATATCTAAGTATATATCTTTGAATTGAACAAGTATTTTGTCTGGAAATGACTAGTATCTATACCAACCAATAAGATCAGGTCTAAACTGGCCCTAAACAGTCGGTAGCTTCAACTGAACAAGCCACTTATGTACTACTACAGGTTACTTGGATTATCTGACACTTTTATGACAAATAAATAGATGTAAACTGGTCCTAAACAGTCAGTAGCTACAACTGAACAAGCCACTTATGTACTACTACAGGTTACTTGGATTATCTGACACTTTTATAACAAATAAATAGATGGTAAACTGGCCCTAAACAGTCAGTAGCTTCAACTGAACAAGCCACTTATGTACTACCACAGGTTACTTGGATTATCTGACACTTTTACAACAAATAAATAGATGTAAACTGGCCCTAAACAGTCAGTAGCTTCAACTGAACAAGCCACTTATGTACTACCACAGGTTACTTGGATTATCTGACACTTTTATAACAAATAAATAGATGTAAACTGGCCTAAACAGTCAGTAGCTTCAACTGAACAACACTTATGTACTACCACAGGTTACTTGGATTATCTGACAATTTTACAACAAATAAATAGATGTAAACTGGCCCTAAACAGTCAGTAGCTACAACTGAACAAGCCACTTATGTACTACCACAGGTTACTTGGATTATCTGACACTTTTATAACAAATAAATAGATGTAAACTGGCCCTAAACAGTCAGTAGCTACAACTGAACAAGCCACTTACATACTGCAAGAGGTTACATGAATTACCTGACAATTTTATAACAAACAAATATTAACTTTGAAGTACTGCCCTATATACTAACTATTAGTAGATAAAATAATATCACAATGCTGTAAGAAAGTTTCTGAGAAAGGTGACAAAACATACCAGTCACACATCTTTTACATTCATCTATGAACTGTTACCTTATAATTTCATAAATTCTTTTTTGTACACATAGCATTAAGTAATATGATTCAAACAAATGTAGAAAGCATGAGGTATACATAAATGCCTACAAAAAGCAAGTTAGCAGGTTTCTCTACTGGACAACCTTATATGCATTAATGATAACACAAAGAAAAACTTTTTTTTTTGTTTCTAATGCTTTCTGAACTGCAAATCACACAAGCAAAAACAGTATTACTCAATTTTAAATGTGAATAAATACACAGAAAATTTATACATGCTAGCCAGAGTATGCGTCCCTTTGACATAAGTTATGTAAACGCATGACTAACGAAAGGTTACCTCAGGACACGAAATGTTGCTTCCTCTTTCTGAAATTGTAAAAAAATTTAAAAATGCCTGTGAAAACTGAAAAACACAAAATGTCAAACTAGAAGTATGCATGTATCTCTGCATGAATCCAAGAAATCCTCTTACCAAATTTGGTCAATATCCGTCAACAGGGGACACAATACTGTTAATAAATGCAAAAATGCCAATAAAAACCACAAGGCTAAAAATCTGTATGCATCTCCCCACAGACCAAACAAACCTTCATGGCAAGTTTGGTGAAGATCCGTCAACAGGGGACACAATACTGTTAATAAATGCAAAAATGCCCATAAAAACCACAAAATGTAAAATTGAAAATTTATAAGTAGCCCTGCATGAAGCTAATGAACCTCCATACCAATTTTGATGAAAATTCATCCACACCCAGCAAAGTAGTTACATAGACATACAACAAACAGTACTATTATATTTATATACACAGTGTTAGAAAAACATGTTATGTTGAACAAGTCTTGACAGAATGGAATAAAAACCCTATAACCTAAGTACTTTCAAAAGGTCCACCTCTCAAACGTGCTCAGGTTATAGGGTTTTTATTTCTTTATATTTACACAGATAAACTTTGGTGCTCTTTGCACTTTCTGTAATGTTTTGAGGAAGCAGTAACTTAACGTATCATTCATTTAAATCACACTTTGAAGTAATACAAAATTTTTTGTTTTGTAATATAAATATATGCTTCTATTGGATTCTGTATCTTTTAAAAATAAATTCACAATAATATAGTTGTGTGAATTATATACACATTTAATTACTACTCTTAATTAATTTAATAATTAAACTTACTTCTCTTCCTCTATCCCTGAAGTTTAAAAAATAACATCTATATGCTTTGACATTAAAGAAAATTCGACCATTACTTTCCATCATACTGTCCCTAAAATGTGGCTTCTTAACGAGAAAGTTTGTGACAACACTTTGGCATAAACAGGTTTTAGAAATAACAACTTTACAATTCAAACTTTGTTCAATATTTAACAACTTTACAATTCAAACTTTGTTCAACATTTAAACAGAAGTTATTTGTTTGTGTAATTAAGATAAAATTGTTGATCTGATGCTTAAACTTTTGAGTGGTTAGACTCTCACTAAATATTATTCAAATTACTCTTAAAATACATTTAAAGTTTTATTAATAATGCACTAAAATTTTCATTGATGTATTTACATAAATAAAATAAACTTTCCATTAAATGTTTTATTTACTTTACGATTAGGACACACGTACAATTTTTCATAAACTTTCTCATTTACAAAAACTATATGTATATTTTTAATATTTATATATTTTGCAACTTTTACCATAACACGAAGTTCACCCACCTATAAACAGGGACTACGGTTGGCGCTTCGATATGTAAGCTCTGCAGAGATCGAGAAATCCATATTAGTGACGTCATCGTTAGTTTGGAACGTAGGGGCTGATATATCAATGTCACCGACAAGTGATACAAGCCTGGCTGCGGGTAGGCATCGCTCCACCTGCAAGATAAATTATCAATTATATCTTAATTTGCAATACACAGAATAGTCTTAACTTTTTATATCGTTCATGTAGAAAAAAAACAACACTGTAAAATGACATTCTGGACTCATTTGTCTAATTTACAGCGACGTCATCTACCATTTGCAGTTAACATATTTTCCATACAGAGACCTTTGACAACAATGACTTCAAAGTTTTCACCCCCCCCCCCTCCTTCTTTCTCAAACAGGCGTTCCAGTTGATTTTGGGACAAATTTGAAAGCCAAAATTTACCTAATGGAGATTTTAAATCAGGTCCCAAGTCTCGGATTTTTTTTCGTTTTTCCATAGTTAATTTTTACACAAACGTTACAACCAAAATTTACCTAATCGAGATTTCAAACGTAGTTCCCCTCCACCTGGAAATCTTATAAGGAATATATACTAGGGGGCATTTTGTTGTTTTTTTTTTGTTTATTCCTAATAGTTGTTGTTCTCGTCACAAGTTTAGGTTTCGATACTTTCCACGAAGAAACTTATGAAGATTACGTGTTATAATAGGTAGGCCTATATACTGTTATATTAGCATACTGTGATTTTTTACTCACGAGTTCAGTGTTGTTAAACGTCTCATAACTGCACGCCTCCCAGGGTTTTTATTCTCATTTATATTCAATCTCACCCACTTCTGAAACTCATTTTCCTAGTCAAAGACTTACTACCTTGCTAAAGAGGCCGTCGGTTAGTCCTGAAACTTGAGTTACTGTCAGTAGTGTTAGGGTGCGTTTTTAAGATGTAGCATTCTACGACCAATTACATGAACTACGCTGATAACTGACACCACGTGGCTGTATATAGCATCGTCGATATTTTAACTGTGATGAATCATGTTGATTAACAGCACTTTTACTGTTAGGGATAAAAACCAAGTGATATGATTAGGGCTACAATACTTAGTAAAGTGGTTAAAAAAAAATTAAAAAAGAGTTGATAAAGATAGTTCCTGAAATGATGTGCTGAAAATTCTCGGGTTATCTACCTGCTTTATCTACTTTTTAAGATCTTACACGTAATTATAACCAATTCCAGACCTTTCACGGCCTGGACTACACATAAAATTCGGTTCACGAGATGGTTTACGGAAGTCACAAATTATTTTGGTGAAGGTAAATTGCGTAGACGTTGAGGTTAGTAAAAGTCTAATAACTCCAATCGATTAATACAGCCTGCTGTTTTATTAAACCATAAAGTCCAGTTAGAGACGGCAGTTGATACCGAGAAACTTCTGATTCGGAACTTACGTACAAGCTCAATGCGAGGCTAGTTTTACGAGGTCGTTTCAACGTGCGCGATCGACAAACTGTAACAAGTTCAGTCGATTTCACAACTATCAATATTGCAACAAATACATCATGGCCTTCTGAACACAGAACCTGTGGAAGAACAAGCAGCAAAGAATCAGTAATGACCAACATCCTAAGAACAGAAAGAAAGAAAAAACAGTGAATTACACATTGATACCAATTATCACTAATGGTCTGGTCTATCAGTAGAAACGTCCTCTAATGGTCCCTGATCAGGTTGTCAAATTAGTTATCTTCAAGGTAGTGAATTACGCGAGCAGATAATCACGTGACTAACGACTATCAGCCTTTTGAAGTTTTGACTGACGTCTGTTAAAAGACCAATGCGCTTTCTGGTACAGAAAATACAATTTATACATCGGAAAATAAAACAACGGGAGTATTTGAAGAAAACAACACACAAAACGAGTGCGACTGAAAAAGAAAGACCTTGATGGTGATGCATAATATGAAAAGATAAATATCGTACAGGATGGTGCACAAAAATATGAAAGAAAATTGCAGAATAGTCAAATTAATTTATCAAGAAAGAACAGATTATGAGAAAAGGTAAGAAAATGAAAGACAAAATGTAGCAAGAAATAGAAATGACTAGGTTGAAACCCAAAGTACAGTAGAAAAATAGAGTACATTACATTACGGGAGTATTGTTTGTTTGTTTTTGAAATTCGCGCAAAGCTTGTTTGTTTTGTTTGTTTGTTTTGGAATTTCGCACAAAGCTACTCGAGGGCTATCTGTGCTAGCCGCCCCTAATTTAGCAGTGTAAGACTAGAGGGAAGGCAGCTAGTCATCATCACCACCTTCCGCCAATTCTTGGGCTACTCTTTTACCAGCGAATAGTGGGATTGACCGTCACATTATAATGCCCCCACGGCTGAAAGGACGAGCATGTTTGGTGTGACGGGGATTCGAACCCGCCATTATGGGAGTAAATCACTGGAAACAAGTAATACGGAGAACAATAGGGAATCCTCATTAGCTGTGGTACTTGGAATTTTTTTAAGCAGGATTATAGTAAATTAATATAAAGACTCCCCCCTTCATTACCCATGTTTTTATGGGCCAGGTATATCAAGCGTGGGGCGCGCGTATACCCTATTCGATTTTATTACTTATCTAGATCTTTACCAGCTTACCATTAAATTAAAATTCGCTCAGGAAAGATTAGAGTAAATTAATCTATAAGACCTTGCGTATGTTCAATATATCAATCTAATGGGTTTAACCTCGTAAGTCCGAAACTGTAATTAGATCTCAAATTGGTAGAAAGATAACAAAGATATAGGATAAAAGTTTGTTTTTGAAAATAAAATAAACATCAGAGACAGTCTATAATCCTCTCAGTCACGGCTAAAAATAAATAAATAAACAAGTTTTAAACGAAATAATTTGTAATAAGAAGGTATGAAAAAAACAAACAAAAACTGTTTGGGTTCCTATAACAAAAGTATTAAATCATCACAATCTTGGTTCGAGAGTCGGCAATACAGATTTGAGTAAGTTTTATCAAAACGGCTCTGATTAAGCAAATAAGTAAGTCACATGACAACAACAGCAGATGTAAAGTCACGGTGGAATGATATGTATTACTACTACATTTTTAACATTGGCGTTTTCTAGGTAGCATGATGCCACCCAAACCTGAAGGCTCTCCCGACGCAAAATTCATGTATCCGGTGAATGAAACAGACATTCATGGTATTCTATACGAAGAAATACAAGTCGAGTCCCCACGCGTAATACGTATGGACTTTTGTTCGACCAAACTGTTAAAATTGATACTGAAAAACCGTCGTTTTCATTCACTAGATGGATTATGAACAGCGCTCAGAGGAGTGGTGTACTCCAGACATGACAGCCTCATGATGGAGCCCTTTGGAATGGAAATTACACTGCAAGGCTATTGTTGCAGAGACGCAGGGTCGTTATTGCATGAACAGTGACGATGTAGTGAGACTACAAAATCGTTATAATATCACGTATTTAACACTGTATCAACACGTTTAATTACGAGTTAGAAAGAAAGAAATGGCTTTGACTGAACTGAGTAACAATTTACTGATCACCAAAGACAAAAAAGTTTCTAAACCATTCCGAAGTAAAGACAAGTTGTTGCAGCAACGAGTATTGAAACCCTAAAAGTTGTGTGGAAACAGAAAATGAAGCTTCCACTTAATTGTCTGCCAGACAGTTAGAGATGACAAAGAGATGTTTAACTCCGACACAGGCGGGATAATACTGACGAAAATGAAAGTTACATGGCTTAAGAAAACAGCAAAATGAGCACACATACGCACAAACTCTCCATGCAGTCGAAATTTATTGCGTGTGTAAACCGTGGGATACAGGTAAAAGCTACCATAAAACTGTATTAATAAGTCCTGAAAGCTTGTTTATATAATACTATCACAGGCCATTAACTAGAAAAAATAACTAGGACGAAAAACGTTTATTATGGACAAACCTAACTGATTATACATGGATACATTGTTTCCAAGATCTGATCTCTCTCTACACGCTTGGCATTCTGTTAGCTTCTATATACTATTGTCGAAGTTCACTTCTGTCGTGATTGGTAACAATAGTTTAATCACATCAAAAGAGATATTTAATTTATGAAAAACAAACAAAAACAAGCACAATTTCTTTATTTATTATTGAAATAGTGAGTGCTACTTACTGTTCACTTACAACACACAAATTTATTGTAGAAACCGTGACTTGATTGATTGATTGATTGATTTAGTGTTTTATGGCACAAAGCAGCGAGGCTATCTGCGCCAGACATTCGGTAAAAATGTAAAAAAATAAATAAATAAATAAATGTAGTAATAGACATAAATGGAACTGAAGGTAAAACAAAAAAGTATAAAACCAATGTTGACACCTAGTCTACAATGTTAAGATAGAAGGCAGAGTATAAGAAGTTGTAAAATATTTACTCTAGCAAAAAGGTAATGATCATAACCTGCCAGGAAGACTAACAGGTAAGTTCAAGAACCACCGTCAGTCACCTGAAGTTGGCCTTTCCAGTCCTGGTTTCGGGTTATGTGTCATAGCAGCTATTATCAAAATGTAAAAGAAAGTAGAAGTTTTAAAAGACACTCCGCAAAATCGTAATAATGAGTAGCCAAATATCCAGTAAAAAGATAAAGTCAAGTAAATGGAGTAAAATTTGTAGAAGTAATTGAAGATAAAAGCAAAACGGCAATTAAGACAGAAAATGGCGTAAAAACCAATGTTGACATCCAGTCAACAAAGTTGTAAAGAACAACCTGTAGCAGAATGGTAATGATCGTAACCCGCCAGGAAGACTAACAGGTAAGTATAAAAACCACCGTCAGTCACCTGAAGTTGGTCTTTCCAGTCCTGGTTCCGGGTTATGAGTCAATATGGCCAGTACTAAAAAGTTAAGTAGTAAAAGTGTGAAATGATATGCAGCAAAAGTATAATAACAACTCGCCAGGATGACTAACGAGTAGTTCAAACGGATAGTTCAAACAGGAGCGTTAGTCACCTGAAGTTGGCCTTTCCAGTCCTGGTGTCGAGTTATTTAATGTTCTGGCTATTGTCCAATGTCAAATTGAATGAGAGAGATTAAAACTGTAAAAAAGGAACCACAATTAAAAAGGTGTAATGAATAAATATGCAACACTTAAATGAGATTAAAAAGGTTAATGGCCATTAAAAAATTAAAAACATTATCAAGGTGGACAGAGTCACCATCACCAATAACTCTGTCCAATGTTACAGATTGACCCTGGGAAAAAATATGTTTAAAATATTGCCGTCGTTGAGAATTGTAACGATGGCAAGAAAGTAAAATGTGGCTGATAGTGATTTGAGTGTTACACAAACTACACATTGGTGCATCAGTTCCAGATAAAAGAAAATGATGAGTTAAAAAAACTGTGACCAATGCGTAGCCTATTGAGAACAACTTCCTCCTTCCGAACTTTACGGAAGCTAGATGGCCAAAGTCCAATTTTGGGTTTGATTTGAAAAAGTTTGTTGTCACGTTGCTCACTCCAAGTGGACTGCCAGCTGGCACGGAGCCGACCCTTGAAGATAACACCATAGTCCATGTACGGAATAGGCAAAGGAGTGATGGTGCTGAAGCAGACATATTTAGCTGCCATGTCTGCAAGCTCGTTCCCGCGAATACCAACATGGCCTGGTATCCAGAAAACTGGATTGAAGTAGCTGCTAATGAGAAACGGGCCAGTCGGTTACGAATATCAGCGAGAATAGGATGTGAGCCAACGTGTAGCGATTCCAAGGCAAGTATAGAACTAAGCGAATCAGTATAAATAGTGCAGTTGGAGTACTGCTCAGCTGCAATATGATCCAGGGCAAGAGATATGGCATACAGTTCAGCAGTGAACACAGAAGCTGTAGAAGGGATTCTACAACTACTAATCCATAGCAAACCATAGCAGAGCCCACTGAATTACCTGATTTGGAACCATCTGTATAAATAGGAACTGAATGATTGTTTGAAAGATATTCATTGAATAAAAGACGGTACTTCCAATCTGGAGTATCTGCCTTTTTAGGTGACTGAAAGAAAGGTCACATTTGGGGGCTGTAATAAGCCATGGTGGGATGGGCCGACCTGTGGAACATGCAATGTTATCCAAGGACAGACCCAATTCATCCAATTGCTTCCGGATGCGAAGGCCAAACGGAGCAATGACAGATCGTCTGTTCTGAAAAAGTACTGCCCACCGAGGAAGGAAAACACATTTCCAGGTGGGATGCTTTGGTAAGGAATGAAGTTTCGAAGTATATTGTAAAGATAGTTGCAAACGGCGAAGGTGTAGAGAAGGTTCATGAGATTCAATGTATATACTTTGAACTGGAGAGGTACGGAAAGCCCCAGTGCAGAGTCGAAGTCCTTGGTGATGAACGGGGTCCAGCATCTTTAAGGCTGAGGGTCTGGCAGAGCCATAGACCATTGATCCATAATCGAGTTTCGATCTAATAAGAGCACGATATACCTTTAACATTGAACAGCGATCTGCCCCAACTGGTAGAAGAGAGAACACGGAGGATGTTCAGTGCTCTTGTGCATTTGACCCGAAGCTGCTTTAAGTGTGGTATAAAGGTCAGTTTACGATCAAAGATAAGCCCCAAGAACTTGGTCTCCGGGACAACTGGCAGCAAAACTCCACCGATATGAAGTTCACGATCAGGGTGAATACCCCGTCGACGGCAAAAGTGCATGCACACAGTTTTGGAGAGAGAGAAATTAAAGCCGTTCGCCATAGTCCACTTCCGTACACAATTGAGGGCGGTTTGTAGTTTGCCCAATATATCTCATGTTTGACGACTGACATGAGATGTGAAAGTCATCGACATACAGCCCATTCGCAACAGTGAGAGGGAGTTGTTCAGTGATGGCATTTATCTTTATACTGAAGAGTGTAACACTCAATACACATCCTTGAGGGACTCCAAGTTCCTGTACAAAAGAACGGGAAAGTGTCGAACCCACACGAACCTGGAATCTCCTGTCCATTAAAAATTTTTTAATAAACATGGGTAGATGGCCACGTAACCCATATGTATGGAGGTCTCGCATAACGCCATACCTCCATGTTGTGTCGTAAGCCTTCTCTATGTCAAAGAATATTGATACAAGATGTTGGCGGTTGAGAAAGGCTTCTCTGATAGATGTTTCAAGACGAATTAGGTGGTCTGTGGTGGAGTGCTGTTGACGGAACCCACACTGGGTGGGCAAGAGGAGGTTGTTTGATTCAAGGAACCAAACAAGACGAGCATTAACCATCCTTTCTAATGTCTTACAGAGACAGCTCGTCAAAGCAATTGGACGGTAGTTTGAAGGAATCTTGGGATCTTTCCCTGGCTTAGAGAAAGGTAAAATAATAGCCTGGCGCCAAGCATCAGGAAAAACATTCTTCTGCCAGATCCGGTTGAAAACAATCAGAAGGACATTAAGAGAAGCAGGAGATAAATGGTGCAGCATGTCATAATGAATATCATCAGGTCCAACAGACGTACTGGCAGACCGATGAAGGGCCATTTTTAGTTCCACCAGGGTAAAAGGACGATTATAGTCAAAGAAACAGTTAGTTCGAAAGGAAAGAGGTGATCGCTCCGCCCGAGTCTTGATGGCCAGGAAGGTGGAGGAACAAGCAGAAGTACTAGATACCCGGCAAAAGCTTTCACCTAGAGTGTTAGCGATGTTTCGAACATCAGTCACCTCCTGACCATCAGAGAGTAAGATCGAGAGGGGAATAGAATTGTAGTGTCCATTAACCTTTCGAATCCTGTCCCATATGATCTTGGAACTGGTGGTAGAAGATATACTGGTTGTGAACTTAATCCAAGATTCCTTCTGGCTGTGACGTCTTACCCACCTAGCATGTGCACGGGCCCGTTGGAAAGCAACCCGGTTTGAAAGTGTGGGATATCTACGAAAAGTATCCCAGGCCCGCTTTTGAGACTTCCGTGCTAAGTGGCAAGCAGGATTCCACCACGGACGAGGATATCGTGGAAAACGTGTCGAGGTTTTAGGAATACACTGAGCAGCTGCATGTGTAATACAGTCAGTTACCGCTGCTACACAGTCGTCTATTGATGGCTGATTTACGATGGCAGGATCAAGTTCTGCGAGAGCAGTGAAAGTAGACCAGTCTGCCTGATCCAGCTTCCAACGGGGCACGCGGGTAGGGTGGCATCGACCACGGCCAGTCTCTCTTATAAGGATTGGAAAATGATCACTGCCTAGTGGATTACTGTCAACCCTCCATGAAAAATGGGAGAATAATGAAGGGGAGCAAACTGAGAGATCAATAGCAGTAAAGGACTGACTAGGTGCATGAAAGTAAGTGGAAGAACCAGTATTGAAAAGAGAAAGATTGTGATCAGAGAGCATCCGCTCTACAGATCGGCCCCTCCCATCAATAATAGCATTTCCCCAGAGGGGATGATGTCCATTAAAATCCCCTAGGATTAGAAATGGAGATGGTAATTGTTCAACGAGAGCATCAAGATCTGATTGATCATATGTCTTTCCAGGGGACAGGTACAGAGAACAAACAGTGATGGAATTACCCAAGGAAACACGGATGGCTACAGCCTCCAAGGGTGTGTTGAGTGACAAAGACAGGGTGGGCACGTGTTGATCAACCAACAGTGCCACCCCTCCATGTACTCGACCATCACACAACCTGTCATTTCTGTACAGAGAAAACTGCCGAATGGAGACAGTTTCAGCAGTTTTGAGAAATGTTTCTTGTAAAGAAAGACAAACAGGATGGTAGGAAGCAATCAGCGTTTTGATATCATCCAGATTAGAACGTAAACCTCGACAGTTCCATTGTATCAAGGTGGCCATTTTTAAGAACGGGTAGGTGAAGTGGCTGGAGAACCCTTCGGTTTACGACCACGTCTTTTTTTCTTTACTGTCTTTAGTTGGAGGAGGTCTATCAACCTCCATGGATCCTGCTCTGTGTCGGGTGGGCAGGTTTTTGTTATTGGAAGGGGAATCCAGTGACTGAGGACGCGAACGAATAATTGTTTTGTCTCTTGTGGTGGGAGAAAAAGATGTATCAGAAGAAATGCCTGTATTTGAAACTGAAGGACGTGGATCTTGAGGTGTGTTGGAAGGTATGGGAGGGACAGAGATAGGTGTGGTAGTTGATTCATCAACCTTTTAACCACGGAGGTCAAAAGGCTTTTCATTTGTTTTGAAAACGATTCTTTTGGAGGCACAGAGAGATCTGTCTGCACTCCCACTGTAGTTGTGGAATGAAGTGCAGCAGCATATGTCCGAGATGGAGTTGTGGACAGCAATTTCCGAGCCTCAGGATAACTAATGTTATGTGTCGTTTTCAAACGCTGCACCTCTTTTCCTCCAACCATTTTGGGCAAGAATGAAAGTATGAGGGTGAGAACCATTGCAGTTTACGCAATGTGGGTTCATGTCACAGTCATAGGCATCGTGGTCCTTGCCTCCACAACGAGCACATGTCAGGGAACCACGACAAGATGTCTTTGAGTGGCCGAATCTCTGACATTGGAAACATCGAAGAGGGTTTGGTATGTATGGCCGAACCCTGCAAATGAGATAACCTGCCTTGATGGTGGCAGGTGCACGTGGTGAAGTAAATGTTAAAACGAGGGTATTTGTTGGCAGTGTAATTCCATCTTTGCGAGTGGAGATGCGCCTCACTGCAGAAACTCCTTGAGTGGAGAGACCAGCGAGAATCTCTGACTCGGGAACGTTCTTCAAATCCCTTTCAACAATAACTCCTCGTGAAGAATTCAAGGCAGCATGGGGTGTAACCTCAATAGGTATATCCCCAATTGCCTTTGATTTCAACAGGAGTTCACTGTGTAGGGATGTGGATGTTTCAACTAATATGTCACCAGATCGAAGTTTCTTTACTGATTTTGGAGAGCCAGCAAGTCCCTCTAGTCCCTTTTGAATAAAAAAAAGGGGACATTTGCCCTAAAGGATTTTCCGAAAGAGAATGTAATATAAGAAAATGAGGTACATGTGTTACTGATGTTGAAGATTGCTGTTCTGAGTATTCAAGACGTGGTCGCTTACCCATTGACTGTTTTTTTACAATTTTATTTACATTTTTTTGAGGATCCATAGGAAAAGGAAAAATTTCGGTACCCACTGACCCCACCCACCATGGAGCCCTACAAGGGGACGCACTACAAAGTCACGCAAGGACAATGCAGCAACGCCAGGGTTTCGTGAGCACTATACCCAAACACCAGCATCAGGCACAATGTCCACAACACCCGTTGAGAACTTCCAACACTGGTACTTGGTTGACTCTAGCCCAAGTGGACCAGCCGATTGACCCAAGGGGGGCCACCCAAAGGTCGCCCGTCTACAGGAATTCGAGGCCAAAGTGGTGTGTTAGGGTTGGACCCCTCAACCACCAGGATCTTCTCCTCCCCTTCACGGGTCGCCACGCACGGCAAACACGTGGGTGGATGTTTAGATCCCAGAGAAGGTAACCAGATAGAACAGAACCTTCCCTGGGAGGTCCCCTCACCACGTACAGGAATCCACACCGAGGGGAGCAACCGTGACAGCTGTTATTTACCTTTGAGTAACAAATCCACATTTATGATGATGAGAAAACCCACTTTAAGTAAAATGTATTCTAAAGACGGATGGTATGGGTATTAAAACTTTAATTAATATAAAGTCCAGAACAACGTTTCGACCTTCTGACGTCATCTTCTGGTAAACCTTAACTCTTTGTTAACTCGAAGATGATCTAAGAAGGTGAAAACGTTGTTCTGGACTTTATTTTAATTTTTTTATACCAATACCAACGGTTGGTCTTTAGATACAACATCCATATTTACATGTTATGCAATAATGGTTTTGTTTCAATAACAGTTACTGTACATATTTCAGCAGACATGTTTACAATTTTGCAATGCCTGTTAAATGATCTGTGCGTCATATTTCGTTAATAGAACTCGCATGTATTCAGAAACACTAACACATGCTCAACTTTGCTATCA
This sequence comes from Tachypleus tridentatus, assembly GCF_004210375.1. Taxonomy (NCBI): domain Eukaryota; kingdom Metazoa; phylum Arthropoda; class Merostomata; order Xiphosura; family Limulidae; genus Tachypleus; species Tachypleus tridentatus. The sequence continues at coordinate 22,627,356 of NC_134827.1, forward strand.
CTTAAGAAAGACATCAATCCGATACAGTAAGTTATCTACATTACATCAGGTATGTAGTTCTGATTTCAGTACACTCACACTCTTGTATACATGGAAGAGCTGAAACATTACATCTATAACACAAGATGGCGGTCATTAAAAGAGCAAATTTTGTGAAAAATCAATATAATTTTTAAATAGATTAGCTTTCAAACTTTACCAGAAACAAACTGAAATTAACGTTACAACAATAATGTTTTTCACCAGTGAAGACTCGTATGATGCACACGTTAGTTCGGTATTAAAACTACTTATCACATGTGGATAAATCTATAATGAAACGGTAGGGCGGACTATATTGTGATGATAAATCCTGTCATTTGTTGTTGAAGACTAACTAAAAAGTTGGCGGTGGGTGGTCTTGACTAGATGCCTTCTCTCTAGTTTAACACTTCAAAATTAAAGTCGGTCAGTTGCGATAGCACTCGAGAAACTTTGTTCAAAATTCAACAAAACAAACCAAAGATGCTGGGACATGAACTGATAATACAACAGTTTAATTTTTTAAAATCTTACGAAACGATCACAAGGTGCTAAATAAAAACAAGAAAACATGTCCATTTAGTGAAGAACTGACGATAGCACTATACCAATCAAAAATAGCACTATAAATTATGCTTTTCTCATAGCAAAGTCACTTCAGGCTATCTGTTGTGTCCACTGAGGTATAAAATCGAACCCATAATTTTAATGTTGTAAATTCGGAAACTTACCGCTGTTGCTACCGGGAGACAGCGTTGTAAAATCAAGTTATTTTGTCAGTAGAAAATATAACTCAGATGTGTTACCATTTGGAGAGGTTTTGTCTTACTACAAAAAATACATATCTACATACCTGACCAGTGGAGTACTTTCAACCTCATTACTGTCCTTGACCATCTGAAATTCTTGTAGTAAAACTTTTTCCCACGAGTTTGCATCGTCTCTATAAATAATACGTATTTCTGACACTGTATCACCTGCTGGTAGATTCTGTAAACAAACACATTTATTGATAATCTATATACATATTAAAGCTTGTTCCTTATTTAAAATACATTACAAAACAACTTCTTTCGAGTTTTCAAACAAAACAAATATTCCACACGTATGTGAATTACTGTGGAAACAAATTGACAAATATTATTTAATTATAAAATTCGGTTTTAAAATAAAGCAATGAAAGTATATTGTACACAAATCAAACATGCATATTTATTTATTTCTCTAGCTTTGAAAATAAAGAAACAAACCTGTCCTTGAACGTTTGAAATGTTTCTACAAATCTTGTTTGTTAAGGTGCACAGCTATTGACATTTATTACAAAGTCGAACTTCAGAACTTTAACCATAATAATCAAACCAAATTTGAACAATCACAACTGTCTCTCATTTGGTCAGATTCAGATGTATGTTCTAAACTGAACAGAACGTAACTTCTAACATTTGCTTTGATACTAAGATCTTATAGCTTTGCAACGCCATGTGAATCACGTTTAAAGTTAGCTCATTCCAGTTATATAAATGACCTGTTTCAGCGTCGTCGACTTTCATCTGCTTAAAAAATGTTTGGAAGATGCTAAGGCTGTAAAAGAATCATTAAAAATGTATCCTCATGACCACTTTTTTCCAAAATATTTTGAATAATTTTAAGTTCCCCAGATCTGTCGATATATAAGAAATAATGTAAGCTGTAACCATGGTAGAAGTTTACACATGGAAAACACGTGGGTATATGAAGGTAGCCCACCTGCTCGCCTTCATCAGTTACGTTGTAATTCAAGATTTGTAACTCTAATTTAAACTATTAATCACCATGAGTAATTTGGGCATCTGAAAAAAAAAAAGTTGGCAAGCTACTATTTCTTGGTGAAACGTTTATATTTACACTCGACTTGTAATCCGAGGGTCACGGGTTCGAATCCCCGTCACGCCAAACATTCACACCCTTTCAGCCGTGGGGTCGTTATAATGTGACAACCAATCCCACTATTCGTTGGTAAAAGAGTTGCCCAAGAGTTGGCGGTGATGACTAGTTGCCTTCCCTATAATCTTAGACTACTAAATTAGGGATAGCTAGCGTAGATAGCCCTCGTGCAGCTTTGTGCGAAATTCAAAAACAAACAAAACAAATCATTCTTGAGTTTCCAAGCGACTCACCATAAAAAGACGTGAGGTTGTTTAGAAACTATTTTGCAGTTACCTAAAGTTACAGTTAAAAAATGAACAGAATCTATATCTACTTTTAAATGTAGCCGCGAACAATAACTTGAAACGATGAAAATTTCAAATAGTTGACTCAGAGCGCGTGTCACACTTATTAATGAATGAAAGCTCTGGATAATACAAGATATGACATGTAGTAAACGCAACGGTAAATTTATACCGAATATAGGATGCTCATCTCTAGATCGACAGACACGTTACCGAGTGATTTATGTTCATTTCCTAACTACGTTTCTTGTAGACTGGATATTTTCCTTGTCTGGAAACGCAGTCAGTTCGCTTTCACCGTAACTAATTTTCCTAGCATGTTTGTAGTCACTGCTATGGTAACGAATAATTCGTCTATTTTGAATAAGTTGACCTAAATAATCAAGAAATCTGTTAGCTATAACCACAACAGATACAAGCACAAAAACAGGCTGGATTAATGACAGAAAATACCGAACAGCAACGTCCGTGTGCTCGTTACACTTCTGTTACTGTAGATATGAAGTGATCCTACTTACCATACGCACTACTATTTGGTATTTTCAAACAGAATGGTCCCTAGTTGATACATGGCTAATCGGACGCAGTCATTGTTTACAACTGCTAACCTCAAGAAAGGTAAACAAATAGCAGGATTAATTTTAATATAGCATCCACGGTTAAGTATGTGGGACACGATGTGCGACACATAAGATCAAACCTTGGACCATCGCTAGACTACGATCAAACCTCACACCCATCTAACACACAAGAAGCTGAACTTGCAGTACAGGGTGTTCTGAAAGTCACTGTGCAGTTTTAAAAGCAGCGATAACAGCATTCATTCAGTCTATTTCAAGCCAACAACTGATAGCGGTGTTTAGAAACAAAATAAGAAGGATCCAAGCCTGTATTGATGTCAACGGGGGTCACTTTTAACATTGTTTATAATCGTCATTCATATTTACTTCCTGTATTTATATTGAAACATGTCTGTTAATAAATATATAAGGGCACAGTGACTTTCACAACACCCTGTATAATGGTTTGAAACCGATAAGACAAAGGGTAGGTTAGATCGATATTACAAAATATGATACGTCATTTTTAATTAATTAATATATATATATAAATACTTCACGCTATTGTTGAATCACGTGGAGTTGACTTTCCTTCTGTCGTCATGTGTGGTCAACTACTACCAATAATACCAAGTTTACTGAATTTCTATGGCCAAATTTTTAAAATATAATTTATTCACATCCACGTATATACAAAACATAACTCGCTTAACAAAACAAAAGAGGAAAAGTTGTATTCGGAAGAGAGGCGAAAAACTTACCACAACAGTGAAAACAACATTTTCTTTTGGTTCTGCAACAGTATCGTGTTCCAGGCAGGGTTCGTAAAGCTCTGACCTCACAGGAACTGTTTTATGAACAGTACGGGATACAACTAGAATATATTGAAAATTGTTACGTATTATAATTTATCTCGGACGAGTTTCCGATTTACTATATTACGTACATACTACGATTTCAAATAGTCGGAAACTTCAATTTAGAAATTAACTGAATTTTAATATGTAATAAATTCATGATATTTGCCAACAAGATTGATACACACAAGTTTCTTTACTAACACAAATATATTTTAATATACAAACAACAATACAATTTATAATAACGGTTATTGCAAATAATTATTTTATATACGAAAAGTTTTGCAAACTTGTAAACAATATTGAGTGTTCAATCTAGTCTGGAAATATTTTACTGACTATTCACGATGAGCGAATTAGTTTCAAATTGATATCAGTGTGGTTCATTTAATGGGTAGCAGCTATCTTTCACTAACGTCCGCAGTTAATCCGCCGAAGATTTAACGTTTCTAACGTTCGAATTCTATAAATGTTCCTAGTCAAATATATGTAGTTTTTCCGATTAATAAGCTTTTATCACAATTATAGCTTTCGAGACTTACAGTATACCGACTGAAGCGATCAAACAATACACGTGTATCTTGGAGCGTCGATTTATAATCTTTAGGCGAAATTTTCGAAAGTTCACTTGGAAAAAATGTGAAATATATATATATTGTTGATTCTTACACTCAAGAATCTTCTACAGATTCAGAGAATAGGCAGGACTTGCGCAATATATATTTAATAATATTCGTTACATGCATTAAACTGAAACAAGCGTAGATATTAAAATAAATGCATATCAGTAAATCTGTTACAAAATGCATGAGAACTTTAAGGTGAATTTGTATTACAGAACTTTTATAATCTAATAGCTAATCCCATTAGAACAAACGACCTGTATTGTTTGTTTGTTTGTTTTGGAATTTCGAACAAAGCTACTCGAGGGCTATCTGTGCTAGCCGTCACTAATTTAGCAGTGTAAGACTAGAGGAAGGCAGCTAGTCATCACCACCCACCGCCAACTCTTCCTCTTTTACCAACGAATAGTGGGATTGACCGTCACATTATAACCCCACGGCTGGGAGGGCGAGCATGTTTAGAACATGCGGGCGCGAATCCGCGACCCTCGGATTAAGTCGCACGCTAACGCGCATTAGAACAAACGACTTGTACCAAAGACAATTGCAAGCACATCTCATATTCTCTAGATCTCAGTTTAAAATGTCATTATTTTGTAATATAACAATAAGAAAACTACACTATGTTACATCAATAAAGGTGTTGCCACTAATATTGCTTGAATGAAAACCCACACATTTGTCCTCATTAAAGTAACAACGCCCGGGTCAGCGTAACCGTACGAGTTTTTGTAATACTAAAACAAGTACAAGCAACAATTCACACCCGTCTTTCAAAGTAATCCTTTACAAAGTGTTTTCTTTAGTGACTAAATGAATAATTACATAGAAATTGGTGACAGTCTCAGAAACAAAGAGAAACGTGCAATAACTTATTTAGGCTAAAACTGCAATAATGAATGGTATTTTCCCACTGGCATCTAATACGTTTCACATCTGATGACAATGTTTCACTTTAACCAATTATTTTGCTTTTCAGCGATGTTATATTTTTCTACGAATAAGGTAATTCAAATGCGCTTACTTTTCATGAAATGTAGAATTTTATAACCTAATTCTAATGCAACGCAATGATTAGCAATCAAATAATGAATTTCTAAAATGAATAGACACACAAACTTAAGTTGTTGTTTTTTTTTGCATAGCCATCTAGAATAGGCAGTCAAACTATACTTACGGAAACAACAACAAGACAACACATTTACCACTCTAAACAGAAGAAATATGGTACTTCACAGAAAATTCTGAACAATTTTTTTAAAACCAGACAATCACATTCGTTCAAAACAAAAACGGAGCTCGAAATAATTATATTGTATGGGAGGACAAAACTTGTTAACACAAAGGTGTGAAGACGGAATTTACAAAGTAAGTGATCACACAATATGAAGATGGACTACAGCAGTTAGAAATAAGTCCTGCAACTAAACCAAACAACACTAACTTTTGATTACAACAAGTATATCATGAAATAGGGATACCACCTTACTAACGAAATCTCAATCAATATGTGGATACTGTGGTCATGTCAAACTGATTATTTGTTTATTTTATAGTTTTAGCGCAAAACTATAAAAAGGGTTAACTGCACTAAATCATTCCTAATCCTACTTTTATAATGATATATTGGAGAAAAGACTGTTAGTCAACAACACTAACTGCCAACTCGTTGTCTGACTGAATACTGCGATTTGAATTTCGCTTTTGTAATGCACTTACGGCTCCAAAGTTTACTTCTTTTATATAAACTATAAATTCTTGGACTCACAGTCCTGACATATGAACTTATAACCAACGACCAGGCATACATCAGACTGATTCTACACGCATAACTATTTGATAGGTAGGTTGGAAAGGCAGAGAAATACACAAAACACACTCATTATAGTATGATATACAAGATTAAATAGATGTGCAATTTAATATTTCTGAGCGGAAAATTGCACATCAAGCTCTGACTTTGATGAAAGCTCAACATATTTAATCAAAGTCTACGAGTAAAAGTAAACTCTCACACGATGATGAGCTTTTTTTGAAGCTCTCGTAATCTACTTTAAATGTCTTGAACGTTTTGTAGGTTATTTTAAGGGAACTGCACTCCGTTATGTTTTTTCCCGGATACGCGTAAAATACGCACAAATATGCTGAAACGAGAAAACTCGCTGCGAGAATTTTTGTAGCATTCATTCTCTGAAACAACTGTTGTAAAATAGAAGTGGACTGAAAGTGAAGAGGTGCAGCAGTCAAATCGAAAAAAAAAAACTTAGCGAAAATAACAAAGCAATTACGTCGTTGTTTAATTTTGATAAAAAAAAAAACACTCGCCTTATAATCGGACCAATTCGGTATAAGCTTACTTTAATTTTGTGATGATTCATATTATTTAACATTTATCATACAAGCCAGCCTAGCATTCTTTAGTACCGAGCTTACTATGGTCAACAGGGGAATCATTCCACAAACCAGTGATTTATGGTTATTTCGAGATATCTCGATAAATAAAGCCCAGCACAGCTTCCAAAGCAAAACAACAACAACCAATAAATATTAAAGAAAATATGCCACAATGAAATCTATATTGTTTATACTATAAGTTTCAATATTTGTTTTTAAAATTAAGAGCGCGGTAAAGCCCAAAGATGCAATATTGATTATACTATGATGATACCATACAGAACATTATACCATCCTTTCTATATATACCCCTCATTGTAGAAATGGCATTATTAATTTGAGAATTGCTCGGGACATCTTGTAATGCATCTGCTTCAAGTTCAACATTGCATCTTTGGGCTTTACGGTGCTCTTAGTTTTAAAAATATTGAAACTAATAATTTATTATATATAGTTCCGATCCCCCTTTCTGAAAATAATGATAATACCGTATGTATTTTTTATATTCTTTTGTCAGTGCAGTAACCCACTGACAATTCTTCGATTCAGCTGGTATGTCAAATGGATCGGGATAAATATTCGCATAAGTTCTTCCCTCTTCCGACCTGGACCCACGGTTTAGCTTAACCGCTGCACTTACACTATCACATTAATAGCCAAACCTAGAAACACTTCAAACATGTTTCATTACTATGTCGTTTCACTTTACAAGTTAACTTCTTCATGCTGGCTCTCAAGGTCTCAGACCAAGTCACAGATCGGGTCCAGCGATCTACAGCTCAAAAATAGTGCCAAACGTCTTATTTTAGTCTAATAAAATCAACCCAAACCTTTCCGGAATAACTTATTGATTTGGATCGAAATCAAGATGCAGGGATAGCTCGTGTGGCAAGGTGTTAAAGTATACCTAGTACATAATTAAGATTATTTCAAATAACTGACAGATATATTACACTAAATGAGATATCCACATCTAGCACGAGAGTATAGTTCAACTGATAATTTATCTTTGTTTCGAATATTTGCTCAAAGCTACACGAGTACAATCTACGTTTAGTCGTCACTAATTTTGAGCTGTTACAGTAGAGGGAAGTCAGATAGTGAACAGCACCAACTCTTGGGTTATTCTAATTACCATTAGGTTTTGATCGTTGCTCTTATCACGCACCTACAGCCCCTAAGTGCAGAACACAATAAGACGAGAATGGACTTCCGATTTCACAGTCTACCATGTTAACCATTTGGCCTCGCTCGGTCCTACCATTTCTAAGGTAGATCTACAAAGGGACATTCAAGACACTGCACACAAGTTGTAAAATTGAATTTGGGTTCATGGTAAATTTTAACGAAAAATATGTTTGTGTGATTAGTTGTTCCGGGACGCCACTGATAAAACTGCATACAAATATTATAGTCCTCGATCAAACCAGCTCTTTTTTTTTTTGTTTAAAGACTTATAAATGCCAGCGATTATGGTTTTACGTTGGGGACAATGTTCTAAATGGCTGCCACATGTTATACAAAACATCAGCTTTCTTATCATTGTTCTTCCTGAAGCGTTTGCATGAAAGAGTTACGTAAATAAATGTATATAATTGGCAATTATACTCATACGTGCTTATTCAACACAAAAAATACAGCAGATAGATATTTAAGTCACCCCTGGGGTTGAATACGTAAACAGATGTCATTTTGTTAAAGCTTATTAGTCTACTTGAGTAATATTACTTTTCCTCCATAGTATGCATTATCACGTACTCAGTGCCCTTTCAGGGCAAGGTGGATGTAAGATACTATAATGAATTTAAAAAGGAGGGAAAAAAAAAACGACACAGAGAGAGAAAAAACCGAAATGTAATTAACGATTTTATTATTATTAAACCCTCTCTATTTATAATTTTTTATACTAAATAAGTGAGAACTTATCAGCCTTAACGTTATTTCCCACTCTTCTCCCAGCCCTCTATCGTTAAACTTTTTTTTTAATGCATAGTAGTTAAAGTTGGGCATGCTATGGGGTGTTCTAGTCAATTTTGGATTTCAGAAAAAGCAAAATTAATCTCATTGAAATCTAAACGTCATATTTATACCAAGAAGATATTTATACTGGAAATCATTTGAACAAAAAATTCTAGCTTCCACATCTACGGTTCCTGTGTTTATTAGTGAATAGAATTCAACAGAGTTGCTTCAATTAATTACATCAACACGAAATAAAATTTTGGTCTGATTCTCATTTCAGGTAGGTATTTCAATTATTTTTAATTATAGTAAGTGCACTTAAACGTTTTTGTCAAACACTGTTGGAGGAGACAAGCTATTGCAACAACCATCTTATTCAGAAGAAACAAATTTTGAAATAATTTTATTGGAAAGAAACTCTTGGGATAACAATGTGACTTGGAATAAAAATCTTACTCGAAAAAATACTCTCTTGGAATAACAATCTTACTCGGTAGATGCACTCTCTTGGAATAACAATCTTACTCGGTAGATGCACTCTCTTGGAATAACAATCTTACTCGGTAGATGCACTCTCTTGGAATAACAATCTTACTCGGTAGATGCAGTCTCTTGGAATAACAATCTTACTCGGTAGATGCAGTCTCTTGGAATAACAATCTTGCTCGGTAGATGCACTCTCTTGGAATAACAATCTTACTCGGTAGATGCACTCTCTTGGAATAACAATCTTACTCGGTAGATGCACTCTCTTGGAATAACAATCTTACTCGATAGATGCACTCTCTTGGAATAACAATCTTACTCGGTAGATGCACTCTCTTGGAATAACAATCTTACTCGGTAGATGCACTCTCTTGGAATAACAATCTTACTCGGTAGATGCACTCTCTTGGAATAACAATCTTACTCGGTAGATGCACTCTCTTGGAATAACAATCTTACTCGGTAGATGCACTCTCTTGGAATAACAATCTTACTCGGTAGATGCACTCTCTTGGAATAACAATCTTACTCGGCAGATGCACTCTCTTGAAATAACAATCTTACTCGGTAGATGCACTCTCTTGGAATAACAATCTTACTCGGTAGATGCACTCTCTTGAAATAACAACCTTACTCGGTAGATGCACTCTCTTGAAATAACAACCTTACTCAGTAGATGCACTCTCTTGAAATAACAACCTTACTCAGTAGATGCACTCTCTTGAAATAACAACCTTACTCAGCAGATGCACTCTCTTGAAATAACAACCTTACTCGGTAGATGCACTCTCTTGGAATAACAATCTTACTCGGTAGATGCACTCTCTTGGAATAACAATCTTACTCGGTAGATGCACTCTCTTGGAATAACAATCTTACTCGGTAGATGCAGTCTCTTGGAATAACAATCTTACTCGGTAGATGCAGTCTCTTGGAATAACAATCTTACTCGGTAGATGCAGTCTCTTGGAATAACAATCTTGCTCGGTAGATGCACTCTCTTGGAATAACAATCTTACTCGGTAGATGCACTCTCTTGGAATAACAATCTTACTCGGTAGATGCACTCTCTCTGGAATAACAATCTTACTCGATAGATGCACTCTCTTGGAATAACAATCTTACTCGGTAGATGCACTCTCTTGGAATAACAATCTTACTCGGTAGATGCACTCTCTTGGAATAACAATCTTACTCGGTAGATGCACTCTCTTGGAATAACAATCTTACTCGGTAGATGCACTCTCTTGGAATAACAATCTTACTCGGTAGATGCACTCTCTTGGAATAACAATCTTACTCGGTAGATGCACTCTCTTGGAATAACAATCTTACTCGGCAGATGCACTCTCTTGAAATAACAATCTTACTCGGTAGATGCACTCTCTTGGAATAACAATCTTACTCGGTAGATGCACTCTCTTGGAATAACAATCTTACTCGGTAGATGCACTCTCTTGGAATAACAATCTTACTCGGCAGATGCACTCTCTTGAAATAACAATCTTACTCGGTAGATGCACTCTCTTGGAATAACAATCTTACTCGGTAGATGCACTCTCTTGGAATAACAATCTTACTCGGTAGATGCACTCTCTTGGAATAACAATCTTACTCGGTAGATGCACTCTCTTGGAATAACAATCTTACTCGGTAGATGCACTCTCTTGGAATAACAATCTTACTCGATAGATGCACTCTCTTGGAATAACAATCTTACTCGGTAGATGCACTCTCTTGGAATAACAATCTTACTCGGTAGATGCACTCTCTTGGAATAACAATCTTACTCGGTAGATGCACGGTAGATCTCTTGGAATAACAATCTTACTCGGTAGATGCACTCTCTTGGAATAACAATCTTACTCGGTAGATGCACTCTCTTGGAATAACAATCTTACTCGGTAGATGCACTCTCTTGGAATAACAATCTTACTCGGTAGATGCACTCTCTTGGAATAACAATCTTACTCGGTAGATGCACTCTCTTGGAATAACAATCTTACTCGGTAGATGCACTCTCTTGGAATAACAAGCTTACTCAGTAGATGCACTCTCTTGGAATAACAATCTTACTCAGTAGATGTACTCTCTTGGAATAAAAATCTTACTCGGAAGATATACTCTCTCTTGAAATAACCACCTAACTTGTTTCGCAATAGCGACGAGGAAAATTTCTCATTTGTTTAACAAAGCTCTCAAAGACAAAATCTTTATCTTAATTTGTCTCATAATATTTTCTGAAAGTAAAATTAACGTAAGAACTGAAGCTCTGTTCGCATCTTTTGTGCACACGAAAGTGTGCATGTAAGAAGATTGTAGTTACCAAAAACAGCAACAAGGAAGAAAATAACCTTCCGAAAAGGACAGCAGAGAGCACTAAAATAACCTTCCGAAAAGGGCAGAAGAGAACACATAAATAACCTTCCGAAAAGGGCAGAAGAGAACACATAAATAACCTTCCGAAAAGGGCAGAAGAGAACACATAAATAACCTTCCGAAATGGGCAGTAGAGAACATTTTCTACCACAATTTAGATAATTCACTTATCGTCAGTTGAATGGCAAGGTAGATGTCTACTTGTTTCATCAGGCGGCAAAACGGTAACACACCAATGCAGTTCCACACTCACACAAAACAAAAGATTTTCAGTCAAGTTTCTTGCCGAGTGTGCGGGTACGGTGAAATAAAGGGTGTGGCGACTGTGTGTGGTATACGTTTTCGTGGCCTTTGAGTTGACAATAAACGAGATATGAGAATCGTGATTGTAACTGTGCACCGCTGCCATTTTCAGGCAAGGTTATTCTGATCGGTCTGAGACAACGTGAAATGAGCTCACGAAACCGTACACATGTGAAAGAAGAAATAAAAATGTTAATTTAAAAAAAATACGTACGATAACTTAGATTAATTGCGAGCGGGTACACTGAAATTTTAAGCCGGCTATTTTTATACCTTAATAATAGATAGGTTCAACAATTAAGGGTTATACGAATGTAAGAGAAGGATTAGTACAAATCCCAAACTACACGCATGTAAGAGAATAATTCTTAACTTCTTAACTGTACGCAATTACATTATTAGAATCTGTTATCGGAAGAGGACGCCAGTGGCATAGTTACTCATTTCATTGGTTGTCTGTTTCTAAGCTATACTTTTAATCATTTAGAAACAACTAAGTGATTATTACAGGCAACTTTGCAGGCACACAGTTTTCTTTCCTTCAGTGTAATTAAATCTTATTGTTAAGTATGGGTGAATGTGCCCTTTGCACTCAAATTCTCTTGTACCAATAATTTGTGAAACATGTTTGCTACTCGAGTGATACCGTAGCCGACACTTCAGAACGCCCAGGTGTGATGACATATAGAAAGTAAAACACAAATCTGAGATACGTACAAGTGATATTACATATGTAAACGTCGAACACAACTAGAATACGCCCTAGGCAACTATGTTACAAAATGAATGCTGAATATTACGCAGATATTTAGGATAGACCTTTCGAACAAAATAAGTGTTAGATAAAACAATTTTCAGTACGAGAAAGGCGAGTAAGATGTTATTATGAAACAACTTTTTTCCATACCGAGAATAAACACATATAGCACAGGTTGAAAAACAAACAAAAAGTACCAACCTGCTGAACCTATAAAATCACACTTTAATGAAAGTAGGAATATCAAAACACACCATTCACTATTGAGATGATATGTATAGCAACCATATTGGTCCAGGGGGAATTTTCTTATCTCTTACGAGACAAAAAGCCTTCAGCGGTAATTTCTCTCTCTTTACGTTGAAAGGAACTAACAACCGAGGGGGCCTTTGACAAATTACAGCATTCGTAGCAAAATGTGTTTTCTTAGAATCACGTTTACCGAAACAACTTACTAGCTAAAATGAAAACGAAACTAAACTTATACAAAAACCCCAAAGGCGCGACTGTAAGTGCAAACATCACATGAGGTGTATACATGGAATTGACAATGAAAATCAATTTCAACGTATGCCCTACAACTAGCTTGCACGGACGTTTTGGAATTAAAAAAATAAAAAATGGAAAAAAAAGGAAAGAAGAAAAGAAACGTCTGGAAACGTTGTGCGTGAATCGTGATTGATTAAGTTCACAATAAACTTATCGGACCATAGCTCGCTCAATAAATCTTCTTCAAGCGCCCTGGAACAAGTACTCTATAGATGCATGAGAAACATATCACAATATTTCCACTATGATTCACTTTTAATATATTTTTTTCATAAACATAAAAGTTGGCCAAAGATTTATATGGAAAAAAAAAGAAAATCATTAACTTGTTTGTTTTGAATTTCGTGCAAAACTACACGAGGGCTATCCGCGTTCGTCCTCCCTAATTTAGCAGTGGAAGAGAGAGAAGGCAGCTAGTTCTTACCACCCACCGCCAACTCTTGGACTACTCTTTTACCAACGAACAGTGGGATTGACAGTAACATTATAATACCCTCACGGCTGAAAGGGCGTATACGTTTGGTGTGATGGGGAATCGAACCCGCGATTCTAACCACCTGGCTACATCGGGCTTCGTGAACTAGTTGACACCAGTACTTTATGTCAACTTTGCCAATGAAGCACAAACACATTAATGAATATTAATAATTAACATGTTATGGAGAACCGTGTGCTTAAAATATAGTCTAAACAGTCTGTGTGTGTTCTCCCAACCGAGGGTATCGAAACTCTATTTTGAGATTTATATGCTTTCTTATGAAAAATAACGAAAATTATTATTAGCATATCAACCTTCATATTTTGGTAAACTAAACTTAAGAAAATGAGAAAAGTTTTCAAAATAACTAAAAAAACGCACACATTGACAGAAACTTCGTATTAATTGATCTGCAACGTTTCGGACACGGACCATTCGTCAGGCAATTTTAAGCTGTTATACAAAAAAAGAGAAGGCTGAGGCAGATTCGTTGTGGGATTAGAACACTCAGATTACAAATTAAGTACGAGCTGCTTGGAGCTCGTTAACAATGAATATTAATATTGTTGAATTAGTTCTGTAAACAATTAAACAATGGAAGTGTTAAAGTGACTGAAATTGTATTTTAGAAATTTAAAGGAAACAATATATTACTAAATATAAATTTGAAACATCATAAGATGGTAATTTGATTTCTAAATTGAAGAATAATTGATCGCTGGTCTTCTCGTTCTACGTTCTTCAGTTACAAAGTAACAGGATATGCCTATTTTTCGAACAGATTTCAGTATCAAAATAAGTTTAAGCCTTTTTTCGCTAATAAAACATTAATATTACGAAATGTTTGTATTCTATAGATTTTTGTGAGCAACTCGCGCCTTTACCAAATTTGTTACAAATTAGTACTTGAAATTCACTTTAAGTTCTCTTCGCAACAACAAAATGGACGATATAATAATCATTTCTTTCCTACCTGCAAATTGTAATATTTAAGTACAATTGGAAATACCAGTTTTGACGAGAGATCGATTTATCGTCCACACAGTATTATGGAGTATAGGTTGAAACAAGCCCTGTCAAACCCGATTTCGTGTAATACTTCCATCGAGGTGTGACTGGACGTTTACACGTGTTTGTACTTACGGCAAAGCTACAAAGGCTGTCTCTCTACCGTTGTCCTAAGCTACTGAACAGAGGGCAGCACTTTATAATTAACCATTGACATTAAGGGATTAATTGTCACTCTTACAACACACCTCTGCATAGTTTAGCGTGTGCAAAATATTTTGTGTTATCACATGAATCAGAACTCGGTTCGACAGCTCCTAAATCCAGAACTTTACAACAGGGCCAACCCACACCCTACGTTTTACAGCATAGTGCAAATTAAACCACACATACAATACAGTAACTACTAAATGCACTCTTTAAAAATATTCCTTCATAAAATGACAAAAAAAAACTCTCAACGGGGGCTCGTACGTAAAAATAACAGGTAAGGTTGCGAATTAGGCACTGTTTGCTGTTCAACACAAAGTTACATAATGGGCTATCAATATACAATATTTGGCGTCACATGTTACCGACGAGCCACCGGTGAGGGGATGAAAATTGGGCACTGAGGTATAACCATAATGTTACAGTGAAAACAAATGTAACAAGGACTGGAATTTTGCACATTTCTCTCCATACAAAACTAACTGATATCCAAACACATGAAATATTTACAATCACTTTTTCACACACACACAAATTGTTATCAGAGCAAACTATTAAATTATGGATGTTAAAACCATTCATTGCAAAACGTAACTGTCTAAAGTTGTAAGATGGATGTGTGAAAATTTGCTGAAAAGCACGATATAAAAACAACTGAAGGCTTACGGAGAAAACACACAGTTTTGCCAGTAATAAACACCTTTCACTCGTAGCTATAACTTATAGAAAGAAATCTTTATCATGAAATTATTCAAACGAGATAGTTTCTGAAAGATGTCGTAAGCCGTAAAAAAACGGACAAGAAAGCAGACACCGATAACACTAATAAACATTCTGAGCTCATATAAATATCAGATTCTGACAAAATACTGCAGTTTAATTCAAGCAGAATAAGCTTGGCAGTCTTTGATACATAGCTGAGCTCCTTATATTTATGGTTCATAGTTTTAATCATGAGGAATTTTAAAATAAAAGTAGATCCAGGGGGATACTGTTAGCCATAAAATAACTTTTCCGTCATGCATCGATAGTGTAACTCATAAAAGCAGTCTTAGAGAATATAGCTGGCTGAACAAACAGATAATCAACAGATTGAAGCAGTCCCTGGTGGGCAGATTGGATGGTAAAAACCAAAATATAATTCGTGATAGAGTTTAACTTACTATTAAATAAATCAGCAATTGGCAAAGTATTTAACTCATTAAAAACTGATAGAATAATGCAATGATAGCAGATTTTCTGCGTTGACATGTTAAACAGTTTTACACAGACTACACTTTGGTCTTCTGTGTAATTTCGGATCTCGCACAGTTCTGTATTAGGTCTGCAGTTACCACTCTGTGAGATTAATATAATCGTGAAAGAAAGGTTTTAATGTGACTGACAAATAAGAGACGAAAATCAAACGTAACAAATGAGTCTTTGTAACTCACAAAAATTAATATGGGCAGAAGTAAACCATCATTTAACTCAACTTATATACTAGAGAAAGGGCAGCTAGCTGGCCATTAGAACTGGTCAACTGAGTAATTTTAACATAATATTGTGGTTTTATAATCATTATTACTCATGGCGTTCATGACTCCAAAGTGTTATTTTGTGAAAACGAAATGTGAACCATGGCTTCTCGTCGAATTCAGCGTTTGGCACGCTAAATTCTAGGCCACGAACGACTGACTCCATTATAGGGTTCCAGGTTACACTTGTTAATAAAGAATTTACTAAGTACTTACACTAGCTTTGCTTAGGTGTAATAATTTCGATTCCCCACGATGGACTCAGCAGATAACCCGATGTGGCTTTGCTATATGAAAACAAAGTAGATCCAGGGGGACACTGTTAGCCATAAAATAACTTTTCCGTCATGCATCGATAGTGTAACTCATAAAAGCAGTCTTAGAGAATATAGCTGGCTGAACAAACAGATAATCAACAGATTGAAGCAGTCCCTGGTGGGCAGATTGGATGGTAAAAACCAAAATATAATTCGTGATAGAGTTTAACTTACTATTAAATAAATCAGCAATTGGCAAAGTATTTAACTCATTAAAAACTGATAGAATAATGCAATGATAGCTGATTTTCTGCGTTGACATGTTAAACAGTTTTACACAGACTACACTTTGGTCTTCTGTGCAATTTCGGATCTCGCACAGTTCTGTATTAGGTCTGCAGTTACCACTCTGTGAGATTAATATAATCGTGAAAGAAAGGTTTTAATGTGACTGACAAATAAGAGACGAAAATCAAACAAAAATTAATATGGGCAGAAGTAAACCATCATTTAAAGAGAACGTAGATCTTAATAAGAATAACTTGACTCATACAATAGCGAACATCAGAACAAGGATCTCCAACACAGTTATATTAAATCACTAAAAAGGATGAAATACACTTTCTAACAGTGCTTAAAAAGAAGAAACATAAAAAGGGCACGAGCCAGATATTGAACAAAACCTGAATTCGTAAGAAGACGTACTCACTATTGTTCTGAATATGTTATACACCTTACAACGAAAAGTTAAAAATCCATAACAAGTGGTCCCGCCTCCTCCCTTCCAGCGTCTCAGTTGTAAATTTGAGGACTTACAACACTAAAAGACTGACCAAGAGTACATTTCTACTTTCAATCTAACTGTCTTTATATCTAGTTTGTTAAAGAATGTTTTTTGTAATGGTTATAAACCTGATATAATTTCTTGGTACGAAATTCTTTGAGTTACCTCAGTACAACTGTTATATATATCAGTTATTTTAATTAATTAAAATAACTAATTAAGATAGATTATTAAGCTATCTGCCGTCGTTCCTAATTTTTGACCATTTCAACAGGGAAGGCAAGCAATCAATTTCACATCATCCCTATCAAGAGATTAAGTATAGCTCTTATGACGCACTCGCAGCTTAAAGTGCGAAATCCAGACCTCTATGATATAAGTACTTCAAAATAACAAAAACACAGAAAATGTACCAGTACTCTATAGTTATTTAAATTATAAAATCTGCGGTTTGATTACATTTAATAGTGCTTAAAATTTAAATTAGTTCTAAATAACAATCACGTGTTAACGTGAAACGTGCATTTTTACATTTATATCTGTTACAATCACATCTGGTAAGTAATAATAATAAAAACAAACTAGAGTAAAACACAAATGAAAATAACCAGAATTTCTCGAACCATTCAACCTAAAATAAAATAGGCAAAAAAAAAAAAAAAGAGAGAGAGAGCTTAGAACTGGAAATAGGTTTTAAAAGCTCTGTAAACCAAAACTTTCTAAACACACAAAACAATAACTGGAACTTACTAAATATAGAACAATCGAACGAAGCCATCACGGCAAAAATCGGGTATTTTAATACTCTGGAGGAGCTATATATTATGTTATAATGCGTTCAACTCTCCAGTTGACACTATAAAACACCGGAAACATAACTAGTTCTGTTTGTTTCTTTTAGAGCAAAACCATATTGGATCGTCGGCTGTATCCACCGTGAGGATCGAACCACAGATTTTAGCGCTGAATGTCCGTAAACTTACTGTTGTTACACCATGGGGTGAATATGAAATATAATTGCATAAAATAATATTATAAAGCAAACAATAACGTTTCATTTCCACTACTGTTCATATCAGCTAGCTGTATTCCCTGTAAAACTGCTTTTTCTGTTCATTTACGTAGTTTCGCAGTGAAGACGCACAATAGCAGGGTCTGTATCTTATCTGTTATGACTGTGTTTGTTTTTTGAATTTCGTGCAAAAATACACGAGGGCTATCTGCGCTAGCCGTCCCTAATTTAGCAGTGTAAGACTAGAGGGAAGGCAGCTAGTCGTCACCAACCACCGCCAACTCTTGGGCTACTCTTTTTACCAACAACTATTGGGATTGACCGTAACATTATAACACCCCACGACTGAAAGGGCGAGAATGTTTGGTGTGACGGGGATTCGAACCCGCGATAAAAGCAGCAAAAGAACCACCTATAATAATTAGTGAAGCAGTTTTAATAAAGCACCTACAAGCGACTTTAAAAACGACTCAATACTTATACATCCATTCACAAAACACGTCCTTACTAAGATTAGCAATCTGCAACAATGACAAACCCGATCAACTTGTAACAAGAAAACCAATATGGAATAAATAAATTAATAATTTGATTGTTTCGAAAGTTCGCAGAAAGCAACACAAGAATTACGTGTGTTGGCCGACCCTAATAACTCAACTTATATACTAGAGAAAGGGCAGCTAGCTGGCCATTAGAACTGGTCAACTGAGTAATTTTAACATAATATTGTGGTTTTATAATCATTATTACTCATGGCGTTCATGACTCCAAAGTGTTATTTTGTGAAAACGAAATGTGAACCATGGCTTCTCGTCGAATTCAGCGTTTGGCACGCTAAATTCTAGGCCACGAACGACTGACTCCATTATAGGGTTCCAGGTTACACTTGTTAATAAAGAATTTACTAAGTACTTACACTAGCTTTGCTTAGGTGTAATAATTTCGATTCCCCACGATGGACTCAGCAGATAACCCGATGTGGCTTTGCTATATGAAAACAAACAGACGTGTAATAATTAGATGAATTTGCAAGTGAGCTGGCTGGCTATTCAGTGATAAAGTGGATAGTGCGGTGAAAGGATATCTGCTTTTAAAAATTTAAAACTTTCCGCTACTACATTATTTAGAAAAGTATTTATATCTCTATTAAAAGGAAAACAGTGCTATTTTGATAATACAAAGGATTCTGTTTTAAAAGAAAAACACAATGCCAGAGGAACTTCTGTTGTAAAGGTATTGTAATGTAAAAGTGTCTTGAGTGAATCGAATGACGCTGAGGTACAATATCAAGTATACAGACGGTTATATGTTTTTTATTTCACTATATGTGTCAAAAAATTGAAATATGAAAAATATATTGATTAACACCTTATTAAAATAATTCCATTTGATGGAAAAAATAAGACTCGAGTCATTCCTTTGAATATAACGTCTTTAGCTGACAGAGTAATACTGGACTATATACTGTATTTAGTTTTCTCAAATCTTTAGATTCAAAGATTTCTAAGATGGTATATTTCTTACGTCACTGTATGAGTGATTGACGTCATAAGCCAGACATCTTGGTTAGCAGAAAGAGAGAGAGAGAGAGAGGGGGGAAAGGTCGATTAAAATTCTATCGGAGCCAGCTGTGCAAATAAGTCTACGTATATGACGTCACTCAAAGCAGAGACTTTGGAAATTATCGGACAGTTTCAACACGTTTATCTTCCACATTACCAAAAAAAAATTAAAATAAATAAAAAAAAAAAAAATAAAAAAAAAAATAAAAAATAAACAATCGGCGTTCTCTTGTGTTAGTCTGTTGTTGTTTTTTGTATTTTTTAACGAATTAAACGTAAAGAAACTATCAGTTATCGTAGCTAATTCAATACGGAGAAACCGCAACTAGAATTTTATGGAATATTCTGCAGTACAGCTAGAACTAAAGCAGACGAAATGTTGCTTTAATACACACACACACAAAAAAAGAGTATGAAGTAAACAAGTTACTGCATATAATTATCAAAAGGGTAACTATTCACGTTACAAAATATTTCCTTAGACCGAGAACATATTAGAAAAAAAAAATAATTTTTTAGCACTGTTTTTATTACCAAAATCTCTCACCGAAGTAATAACTGACAATTACCATTTCGTGAATCATATTAGCAATCGAATAGTAGAATACATACGTACAAACCCGCATTATCTAACAATACTGGCTGTATATGTTTTTTATCGTAGCGGTAGAATGTATTGCACACTGGCCTCGTATGCACTTGAAATGGAGCAAAATTGCTTCTCGCACTGTAACACTGAAACCGCGAAGGTTTGGAGTTTGTGACGTTAATTATGAACGTTTCAATTTACACAAACATTCACACATGCAGAACTAACAGGACAAAAGCAATAAACATTACGCAAAGTTAGGGTTTCTTTCATTTTAACACCTGGTAACCTGATAAATAAGTGTTGGTTGTACAAAGTTAATCACACATGTGCTTAGCACACAAAATGTGGAAACTGTTGCTGCGTGGCAAACAAGTTCATCACATAATTGAATGTTGTTTGCACCGTTTGTATTACATATTTCACTAGGCCCGGCATGGCCAGGTGTTTAAGGCACTCGACTCGTAATCTGAGGGTCGTGGGTTCGAATACCATCACAACAAACATGTTCGCCCATTCAGCCGTGTGGGTGTTATAATATAATGGTCAATCCCACTATTCTTTGGTAAAAAAGTAGTCCAAGAGTTGGTGATGGATGGTTATTACTAGCTGCCTTCCCTCTAGCCTTACACTGCTAAATCAGATGTGGCTAGCGCAGATAGCCCTCGTGTAGTTCTGTGCGAAATTCAAATATATTTCACACATAAAATATGAGTACTCTAACTATCTGGTAATTTTTTATTGAATTTCGTGCAAAGTTCCTTTAGAGATATCTACACTAGCTGTACTTAATTTTGAAGTGATAGACTAGAGAAGTAACTGATCAAGACTACTAATCATCATGCACTTGGGTTACTTTTTACCAACGAACAGTGAAGTTTACCGTAATGTTATGGCGCCTCCCAAAGAAGAAAAGGCTAGCATGTTCGTGACGGAATTCAAACTCGCAGATCGCGAGTCGCGTGCCTCAATCACCAAGATTATGTTGTATTTATTAGACAATCTGTTCAACTATAAAATGTGGAAAATATTACTGCGTAGTATGTACAAGTTGATCGTGTAACGTTTATCGCATAAATGTTTCACGTGTAAAATGAGGAAATTTTAATCCCACAGATTCACGTAGTCAAGTAAATGTTATTACCTCACTCTTAAAAACACAACAAACTCTAAAGCATGTAAGCACTGTAACTCGAGTGAGTTACCACACTCTGTGTGTAAAATTAGAATATTAATTTAGAGTAATCTTTATTACTGAACAAATTAACAGCATGTTTTCCGGTAGGAATCATTCAGTGATGACGGACATTCATGAATTTCCTCTATGACTTTCTGGTTCAGGCATGTACTTTCTACGAACCAATTACTTACTGGGGAGACGATGCCTTCAAAACCGCCACTACTGCAATTAACTGTTAACCTTTGAACTTGTGGTTCGATACTATTTCAGACGCCTGCTTTAATCAAATATTTCCGCCAAACAGCAGCCAAAAAAAAAACAACTGAAAGTAACAACGAAATTGGACAGAAGTTTTGTTTTGTGTTTAGACATTCCTCAGAAACCTGAATTAGGAGTTTATAGACAAGCAACTCAATGACTATCTACATACACTCCAAGTTGGATGTTTTCACTACTTTAAGGACATTTGTTTGTATTTAAATTCAAAAGCATTATCTTAACCAAACCAGACTATTAAAATAACAAGTTATCCAAGTAGATAAACATTGAAAATTATATTAACTAAAATAATGAATACTATTTTTTTTTCTCTGAAACAAGTTCTTCAAGATGTCCACTTTAAGATCCTGAACAGTACTAAAATAAGCTAAAAATAAAACTGTGTTACTGGTACAAGCATGATACTGCATGCCAGGATACAGAAAGTTATTGCATCAAGTATGTGACTAACTGAGTGTGGAAAAAAAAATCCCTAAACAAAGACACGAGGAGTGCAAGGTTACCAGAACTCTCCCCTTCGGAGCTGTGAAAGATTTTAAAAATTTCAAAACGTTAAAAAGGTACTATTTTGTGTATCTCCTTAGATTAAGGGAGAAAAATCCAAACCTAACCACCAAATGTCGTTATACATCCAAGTAACTCATTCATCGAAAATTGACGATCACAGCAGGATCGGAAAAAAATTCCAGAATTGACCATCAAAGTGCATTATACATGTGTCTCAAGTTATACATCCATGTAACACATTCAAAGACAAGTGAAACTCACTGAATGTCAGAAGTCATAAGGACCACAAAGAATCTCCAAAGAAAGGACAACAACCTTTTTAGTGACAAGTGCACACCATAAAAACCTAAAGAATCGAAACGGTCAGAAACATGATGTTCAGTGGAGGGCTATATAATTTAAGCAGCATATACCAGAAGCTTGTAATGAAAAGAGGAGGATCACCTGGCGTCGTACAACCTTTGTCTGGGTACTTACAAGTGCCAGGCCTTCATGTTGCTCATGCCCAGCATAATTTGACTGCTACATATTGTTTACAATAAGACGAAATTTTTTTTCAGGTTCTAGACCTGCAGGAAAGACCGTCCAAAAATGACGTCATTAACATCTACACCACAAAACGAAAGAAAAAGGGGGAGGGGCACGATCTGCCTTTTCACACCCTGACAAGATACGAATCACGTGACAAAGGAAACTGCTGTTAATACGATACTAAAGTCAGATCTTCTTCTGCAGTTATAATGTGAGATCAATGTCAAAGACACGATGTGGTAAAACCTGGTACAGTCTTACTGTATTTTCTTTAAAGGGGCAGGGAAACATCAGATCCCAGTCATGTCGGAGGAAGAAATCCCCAAAAATTAGAAGCACCACCACTACTGATGATAAGAAAAACGAATCCCATCAAATTAGATCATCTTTAGACCCTTATCTGGTGAGAAGCAGATCAGAAAGATCTACCAGCTGAGGACACACACCACATATTCGTTGGAAACTTGATGAAAACAATGTCAGAGTGCGGACTCAAGCACTTTCTCAAACACCTATTTCAAAGGTCGTTGCACGCACCTGCAAGCCCGAAGCTCCGTGTGTAAAGAACTGGTAAAGTTGACGACCAAATGGACGCCCTTCCGAAAGTGTAAAGTTGAAAATTACTGTCTTGACGAGAAACAGTTACAGTGCCAGTTGTTGATGATTCTGACGAATTGCCATTCAGTACTGAATCACGTGACATTTCATGCAAGTGTGTTCACCTCACTTTAAAACGTGTAATATTATTATTATTATCCTGTGTATTAACAGTATAATTTAAATATAACCAACACAGTAAGAAAAGTGTCTAAATTAAACTGTTATGGTATGGTCCTCTGGAAAGTGCGTTTGGATGTGTACTTCATTACTTTGTGTACCCATTGAATAAAGTACCCATTTCGCGGTATGTTATAATTCCGTAAACTATTCATTACACTTCTCAAAATGAACATTCCTATCAACAGAATTAGTCTTTCATTTGGAAAATATCACTCACAGCTGAAGTCTAGAGCTATAATAAGTACCCGTTTTAGGGCAAATATACTTTAAAGAATAATGAAACCAATTAAACAAACACTTTAAAAACTAACACTTTATTAGCGTGAACGTTTCGACGTTTTCACCTTGGTTACTGAACCAAATAATGTCCTTTAGAACTATATACATAGGAAGAGAAAAAATGTCGAATAACTTTTCAGCTTATTTCCACAAAGACATTGATGTACACTACATCTTACACACTGAGACAGTTTTTAATGTGTTACATGTTGTTCTGAGAAACTACCTTGAGTAATTTCGATAAAAAATTTCGTGATTCTGCAGAAGTCGTTCCTTAAATATCGATTTTAAATTCATAAGTAATCGAACGGTTCAAGTTTCCTGACAATTTTCAATTTAGTGTCTTAGTGTTGCAAGTAACGGCTTAAACAAGTGAGGTAGCAAAATACGCAAAGCCGACGTCAAACGAAAGTGACGTTTAATGGCGCGCATATCAAGGGTACCTTTGAGCCGGATGAATGGTTTTGTATACCGAGGCTCGAAATAATGGGAAAAGGCGGCAAATCACCTTCTTATCAAACTCGTAAATATATATATAATGATAAAACTGGTATAGCGAATGCAAACACAGACGAATTGTACTTACAAAGATGGCGCGCATACTTCATTATAATGGAAGCGAATGATGGTTTTAAGCCCAAATGAATAAATATACAAGTAACACAAACGACAAAAGTTTGAATAACATAATATTTTTTTTGGCTTCTGATTCCATGCAGAATGGAAATATTTCGAAACTGAACATAATTTATTTGACGATGAATCAGTTTCAACAATAAGCAACTGAACACGTTCCTCGACTTCATTTTCTCCTAACCTTATCACCCTGACAACAGCTGACACCGATTGTACGATTGAAGACAAAAATAGTATTACAAATATGGAAAGTTGTCATGACAACTTCTAGTCATTTGCTACACTTGCGAATACAGCACGTCTAGTCCGATTTGACTTCTGCCCTTTTGTATTTCAAATACTATCCTTCACTTCCATAGTATCAAAGAAAATCCGTGTGTCACCAATGACGACGATACGTCTCGTTCTTGACCGGGCGAAGTAACACAAATACAAAGAACGAACATTTTATATTCTCGTAGACAGGCTGGTTCATTGTCATTCAAAACCATACACATTGAATAGTAGAGTTTGAACCCTTGTTGCATGACTTACATAATGTACGTGTAGTTAAACGTTTCATTATGAAATAAAATAGACGTACAGGTAGAAAAACAAATGACGAGATACAGTTTATATAAAATGTATAAATTAATACGTGTCCCTTGGTTTATAAGATATTGAAAAGCGCGAGATTCGTACACGTGTAATACTTTCTATTTTTGTTACTTTTTTAAACGAATATGTTAAAAACAGTCGTTTCAACAAGAATGCCACTCACTTCACTCAGAAGTCGATCAGTTAAATTTTACACAAGATTTCATAAAGCTAGGTCAAAATCAGAACATAAACGATATAAAACAAACCGGATTTCCTTGAATGAAATATTCATGTCAGTTAACTATTCAATGCACGAGAGCTGCAGGCTTTGCACGCATACCCTTGCCTATGCAAATTTATCCGAAGCTCAGCTGGTTTGTCGCCACGAAGCACGAGTCAGTCTGCGAAAGACGTGAATTCACGTCAGAGGATATATTATAAAGTCTACGCCCATATTTATATAGACTAATAAACAGTCCCGTTCGCTACGAAATGATGCAACGTGTAATACTTTGATGTAAGTTGAAACAAGTTTAATATTTCCATATATTTCCATTCACGTTTCTCTGTTATATTAAGAACTTTTGTACCACAGTTAATAAGTACCATAACTTAATTTGGATAGAATGAAATATTCTCAGATGTAAATTAGTTTTAGAGCTCTTACTAAGCACAGGCGAAATATTTGCTGGATTATGCGCAAAACTACACAAGAGCCATCTGCATTAGCTGTCCCTACTTTTGAAGTGGTGGAAGGCGGAGAGTCAACACCATTCACCAACAATTCTCAGGCCACACTTTTCACATCATCAGAATGTCCCCTATAGAAAAACACACATATTGTCCCCAATTGTGCGAGGGATATTTTTATTTTACTTTTTTTTTTTGGCATTAATCACCTGGTACTAAAATATAAATCTAGAAGTCTCTGAGCACCGATCTAGAATGCTTTATGAAAATAATCCCAAGCTGTTAGTGACACAAAGTACGGCACGTGGAACCGATCAACACACCAATAGGGAAGCATACTTCAGCAGTTAGTTACCAACCCATTGAAGTTTTTTAACGCCTTACACCAGTGGTTCCCAACCAGGGTTACTCGCACCCCTTTGGGGTGGCGAGATAACATTTGTTTTGCCCACCTTCACCTTTATTCTTAAATAAATAATTACTGTGAGGGGTGCGAGAACATATTAAAATTTTTTAGGGGTGCGGGGGATAAAAAAGGTTGGGGACCACTGCCTTACACACTAGTGAACGCTTTAAGATATATTCATATTTTGTAAGTTGACCGGATAAGGCTCAAAAACTGGGTTTTATAAGTAACGACACGGTCAGTTTTGGTTCATTAACTTTATTTGTTATAGTGTGTAGAATACTATTAAATAGGCAGCAGTCATTCTTATGACCGTGAAAATTATTTCACACTGTTACCTTACAAACTTGAATTTACATATTTAAGACAAACCAAATCTCTTAATCTGACCGAATCTCCTCAGATATTATTGGAATAAAGAACGAAACTATTGTTAATAGAAATAGTAATTATTCAGTGCATTCTAACCATTAGGGATTTTGATGTTCTGACGTACCGATTTATAGTTTACACTTACATGTCAAGTTATCAGATCCATAATACGATAATCAAATGCGTAGCGAAACAAGCCCATCTTAAAAGCCATTTTCCATTACATGATGCAAATCAAAATTTACGCTACGTTCTGTATCAATGCGTTCAGCTTTGTAAATCGGCAGTGGCCACTGTTGACTAGCAATATACAGTGCAATAACGTATTGATGGAACAGGTAGTCGAAGTATTCGACTAAGCATTGGATCGCAGTATTATGGTCCCAGTGGCTTACTAGATATATATGTATGTATGCTTCATGCTTAAAAGAAGCAAGATGCTGAGAAACAAAGTGGTCAGGCCCTGGGAGTATATAACTGATCGCAATTAGACATTTTTCTTCATATGTACTACGAATTAAGTTTGTTTTTTTCTCAGTAGAACTTGTTATATTTAATCTTAAAGAAAGCAATATATAAGTATTGTAAACACATGTATATTCTATATGGCGTGTTTGACTAATGTCTCGTCACGTCACGTTTGATTATTCGAAACAGGAGGAGTCATAAAAGTCTAAATGCATTTTTCCAGATAGAATAGTTCGATTGCTGTCTTCCAATTACGATTTTAGTTATCGGGGAAGCAAGGGGACCGTGAACCCTTATAAGTATAGTGAATGTTAATATAATAAGCCTGAAATAATGATGTAGTTCAGGATCACCTGGTCTAGAACTAAGTGCATAAAATTTATCACGAAAGTAAAAATATCGATTCAATTTTAAATTTAAATCGTTTCTAAATTCAGCTATTTTCTGTTATATCACCAACGTTTTAAAAAACAAATTTCTTTAATCAACAGATTTTACGCTGTGAAATCAACAAATATTTTCCATTTGCTGTTTCTTTTTCAATCCGTTTTAAACTTTCGGTACACAGACTTACAACAATATTAGGTTATACTTTTGTTGCTAAGCTACATAAAAGCCGTAGTTGGAACATAGTATTACCAAAACGCAGTAGCTTTTCTCTGTATTATATATAAATATTAATATATATAGTATTATATTACATTAAAATCGAACTGATTTTTACCAATAATCATTCTACCACTACGTCACGAGTTCATTTCATGTATGATCTTAGTTCTGATTGGCAGGGAAAAAAAAAATCGTCTGATGTGTAACTGCCTAGATTACACTTTTCTGGCTTTTTGTTGGTCAGGTTTGAATTTGCAAAATTTATTTATTTCAGTTAGCTGCGAAATGTGTGGTTAAGGTGTACAATGAGGTTGGGGTGGTAGTATGTGCCCATTCATTTTTGATGGGATACATTTAATTACTTAATACATTTAATAAATCGAAACAGTGTACTGCCTGTATAATTCTTTTAATTACAGACTATTAATAAGAAATAACCACAAAATAACAACTTTACAAAGTGGAAACGTATTTAATTTTTAAGTTTTAATTTTTAAAAATGTATTTGCCGAGAACATGTTTTTGACTATACCATGTAAGTATGTCTGAGTATTTCAACTCGTTAATGAGACTTAATAATAATACTAAATATTATCTGTGTGTGTGTGTGTGTGTGTGTGTGTATATATATATTTATAAGCACTGTTTGTCATAAAGCCCAGCAAAACTCTACAATAGGCTTCGTGTGAATGTGCTCACGTCGAGTACTGAAACCCGATCTTTAGTTTTATAACCCCCAAGAGAAACTTTTGCAAACGGACGAGCTCAGTTTTCTTCAGAACTAACCAATTGTAAGGGTTTAATTAGATCTGCAGTGTGATGGCATACTGTATATCTTATTATAATTCAGACACGCTATCTGCAAGAACGTTACAACAGAGTATCAGTTTATCTGTGGGATCGGGCGACAGACGTCTTTCAAGTGAATTTCTATATTTTCGCAAGTTCAAACAAGTCTCAAACTAAAGGCAGAGGCACAAAGCCAGTCTATACGAAAAGAAAAAAAAATCCACGTCTCTTCTACGAAGATAGATTTATTAGGAAAAGCACTTAAGAGCCATTTATTGTAAGCCAAATGAAACTTTCAGTACTGTGCCCGAAGCTGGCTTGACTAAGGATTTTAACACGTTAAGAGAAATAATTTACTGTGCTTTAAGTAATAAAAATGCATTGCAAGGGTTGTTATCAAGATATTTTACTTTCTTGTTTGTTCACGGGTAACAACTCAGCGCAAGCGTTTAACATACAACCAAAACTCGATTTTAAATGTCAAGGCCAACTGTCAGTTTTATGGGAAACATTTTCATTGGATTATCTTTTCTTTAATATATCTAGGCTATAAAACTGTCACAACACCATTTAGATATATTTCAAAATACTAAGTACGTTTTCGAGAGAAAACTTAAAGGCCAATGGATTCAAATGTAACTTCTCGGATATCACTGTAAACGGTTAAAAATGCTTAAAATTTTTGTTCCGTGATATAGTCTCAAATACGATTTTTTTGAATGATTAATTTATATTATTTATTTTGGTCCGTTTTAAGGTAACAACCAAGAATTTTTAATAACTCGTCCACAGTATCTGTCTTGAGCCATTTGGTTCTGCCACGTACGGCATCAATTAAATAAATAATAATAAAAAAATCACTCATTGTATCTTATTTAACCTGTTGCCTGCCAAGTATTTCAGCTGCTATAATACAACTTTAATGCTTCTTCATTTTATAACGTTTTTCGTGACGCCATTTTGGATCGAAAGTGAAACAATTTGTAAGTAGGTCAAATGCATATATGGTGCTGACATCTAGTGTTGAAGTTAGGTATTACTGAGAACGAATTAACTCGTCCGTGGCACTGTGTTACCGATCGGCTTGGACGAGTCATCTCGTCTACGGCACTGAACAAGTTAAGACATTTGGTTACTTCATATGGTTTGGTTTGTTTTAAATTTCGCGCAAAGCTACACGAGGGCTATTTGCGCTTACTTCACATGGAGTATCTAAGATTGTAATGAATTTTTCTATAGTCTTGGGCATTTGGTTCGGACAAATTATGTCTTTAGTACGACTTATGAAAAATTATTACTTCTACACTAAGTACATCATTACAGTTGGTTCAGTCACGTATAGTCTAGAGTAAGAATTTTAAATAACTTTTTCCACAATACCGGTCTTGAAATTTTGGGCTAATCTACCTTACATCTTTTGTTTTTGAATTTCGCGCACTGTTACACGAAGGCTATCTGCCCTAGCCGTTTCTGATTTTGCAGTTTAGGACTAGACGGACGACAGCTTGTCATCACCACCCACCGCCAACTCTTGGGCTACTCTTTTATCAACAAATAGTGGGAATGACCGTAACATTATAACGCCCTTATGGCTGAAAGGACGAGCATGTTTGGTGTGACGGGGATTAGAACCAGCGACCCTCGGATGACGAGCCAAGCGTCTTAACCACCTGGTCATGTTGGGCCCTTTGACATTAATAACATGGGTTTTAACGACATTCTTTCAACATTTATTTTAAAAAAGGTAACATTGTGCTTAAATGTACAGTCTCTATTAATTACATTGACCTCTTTTTATTATTAAGGGTTAAGTTGAAAACTTGCAAGTCAGTTATATCGTCAAAAGTAATAATTATAAAGTTCAGGATGTTGGATTTCTGCTTTACGTTTCCAAATGCAACATTTCAAGGCGGTTACTTACAACCATGTAAAATAATGCATTCTATTTTTTTCATTTTTATTCAAAGAAAAGGTAGGCGGTACGATATTCCAAAACTTCCGTATGCATATGATTCAATATCAAATGAAATTCCAAACACGACATGAATAAATTCAATTACTTCTCTTCCAAGAGTATATTATATATATGCCTCTATATTACACACACGTTCCTCCAAACGCTGCATATCTCCTGTCGCGTCGATAGGTGATAATATACAAAAGGTACGATCAATATAAAAGCACGTTTGCCAATAAAGGTCTTCCTTTTATTAAGTATACCAGATGAACGTTTTATTTGTTAATTGTGGTTAAAAGTATCATGTAAGGAGAGAAACAGGAGCTGGATTAACATAATACACGGAGTTCAAAACCATACCTTTAAAAAACAAGTCGGTTTTGGCTTGTTTTAATTTCGCGCAAAGCTACTACAGGGCTATCTGCGCTAGCCATCCCTAATTTGGCAGTTTAAGACTAGATGGAAGGCAGCTATTCATCACCACCTACCTCCACGAATAGTGGGAGTGACAGAACATTATAACGCTCTCACGGCTGAAAGGGCAAGCATGTTTGGTGTGACGGGGAACACGAGTCGGTAACCTATATTAACACCTGTACATCGACGTGGTTAAAAAGTACAACAACAAAATTATTACTCGCGTACAACCGTTAAATTAAATACGTTAGTCTGTTCTCAAAATAAAGAAAGAAAGAAAAAAAATCGAACACTGCGATACCCTATACTGTAGAAAATATAACTAAATATAGGTTCAGAAACATAGGATCTATTAGTTGTAAAGGACGTACATTGTTGTCTGGTATTCCACAACGTTCATTATTTCAAGAGAGTAAGTCACAAATTTTAAAGAGAAAAGGAACAATAGGTAAAAAAATAATAATAAAATAACGACATTTCCTGTCACAAAATAAACTTTTCGTGTCTGATAATAATCATCATTTTTAGTACCCTGATTCTACTCGCTATAATTTTCTAAAAGCGCACAAAATCTTTCACAAACGTAACTTTAAAAACGTTAAAGAAAATTATTATTAAACTAGGGAAAGCCAACACAATAAATAGTAAATCTTCGATCTCATTAACACAACAGAAAGAAAAAGTGTCACCTTCTCGGAATCTTCTATGATGATAAACAAACCACAAATTCAAAACAATAGAACCGTAAACGTAACGGTTTCAAACTAATCAAGGTATATTGCGTGGAGTTTATATAAAAGCATTTGTTTATATTAACATTTGCTTAATACTATGACAATTATACAAAGTTTTCTTGGCTCAAGTGCTTAATATATTCAAGACACAGTAAGGCTAAGAAATAATCATAAACACTTGCTAAATTAAACGTGTTAAAGTGTATTCCAATATTCGCGCAAAGCTACACAAGGAACATCTGCACTAGCCACACCTAACTGCGAACTAATAGACAGATTCAACAGGTCCAGCCGCAAACTATTGGGCTATTCTAATCGAATAGCTGATTTTAACTATTATAATAAAGTCAAGACTTCCAAGTGCGGGCACGCTTTATTTTATACAACATGATGCAAACAATGGACACTCAAAGCCAAAGTCCGACACTCTGACCACTAGGCAAAACGGCCCAACATTAAGTGTACTGATGTCATTGGAAGTGGGAGTATCAACATGGACACCAATTTCTACTGGGAATTATCTAAATCTGTCTTCACGCCGTTTCTTTTGTATGGGTCGTGACTTGCGTCTACAGAAAATAATGTTGTTGATAATTAAAACGTCGTTTTCGACGCATAGAGGACGTTATGTGAAAAACTAATGGAGCGTTTCCATGGAATATTGTACAAAGGTGACGATGCTACCAACTTCTCCTATACTGTACTCAAAAAGGAAAAATCAACAAACGGTGTGTCTGCAAATATATGCGTCACTGCCAACTGGTGTGCACGCGTTGCTCTCGCAGAACAACTCTGGATTTAGGAACTGGCGCGCCAGTTTCGAATTTATGCGTTTTACAAAATATTCTTCGCACTTTAATTTCTGGTTCCTTTGTTGAATTTTGCGATAATCTACACGAGAGCTACTCGCGCTAGACGTTTCTAATCTAGCAGTGAAAGACCAGAGGGAAAGCAGCTAGTCATCACCACCCACCGCTAACTCTTGGGCTACTCTTTTACCAATGAATAGTGGGATTGGCCGTAACTTATAACGCCCCTACGGCTGAAAGGGCGACCATGTTTGGTGTGATGGGGATTCGAATTCGCGACCTTCGAATTACGAGTCGAGTGCCTTAACCACCTGGCCATGCCGGGCCTAACATTATAGCACCCCCACGGTTTAAGAAGTGAGCACGTTTCGTGGGACCGAGGTTCGAACTCCTCAGACTGTGAGTCGAGCACTCTAATAATCTTGCCTTGCCAGGCCTTTATGATGTTGATGCGCTATAAGTCCACCCACCATTCTGTCTGAAGGACTGGCGGTAAGGTGCTGCTGATTATAACGATAGTCAGTAGTTTACAATCAAGATAGGAAGATATTCCCGAAAGTGTTCTGTTTCAAGAGTAAACAGAACCAAAATTAAAAATAAATATTTTTATTTCTTGCTTTTCAAGTTCATATGTTGTGCTGTGTTATCTACAATTCTTCTTGTGATTTATAGCATGCTCACATTTTACTCAAATCACAACAGTGCAAACTACAATGTTAATTATCCCTTATGTGATGTCATTTTAGTCTACTGACTGACTGACAGACAACACACTATTGGAACATAATGGCTTATCCAGGCCGACTTTGGCTAACTTTGGGAAAATAATGCGACTTTTATTGTCGTCCTTTATCCTTCACAATCAAAGGGCAAAATCATTAATGTGTGGTGATTAATATTAGTTGACGCTAGATAATTGCCAAATTTCTAAGGTATCTCATTTTAAAATAAAGTTGGTGTCCAATTTAATCTACGTTTCCTTCTAGATTATTAACTAGTGTAGGTAGAATAGTTAACGTATTTATAAAAAAACTTATGACAGTGAATAATAACGGTGAGTAGCAAATGCACTTAGTACTAAAGTTACACTAGTTACTAAATTGTCTACAGTGTACAAGATCTCTGGCAAACGTAAATTTAAAATTCACTGAAATTGGACAAAATTTAAGACAAAAACAGTGAACCTCCAATCTGCTTGTAACGTAAAATATCATCAGGGTTCTGTGTTTTAAACGAAATATTATGAAATATATCATTTAATATATATAAGCGTATAAAAACCCATCAAATTTCACTCGAGTTTCATATTGACATAAAAATAAAAACTACTTTTTACTTATATAAATCACAAGGATAAGAGAAGAAATGAAGAAAATGTTAAGAGTTTTATATAACAAAGTAAAAATTGTCCAAGAGAAATGCATTACGTTACATTTATCTAGATAATAAAGAGATTTGAAAACAAAACTTGTAGCTAAGACACACAG
The DNA here is from genome assembly GCF_004210375.1 of Tachypleus tridentatus. Taxonomy (NCBI): domain Eukaryota; kingdom Metazoa; phylum Arthropoda; class Merostomata; order Xiphosura; family Limulidae; genus Tachypleus; species Tachypleus tridentatus. The sequence continues at coordinate 22,661,386 of NC_134827.1, forward strand.
CACTTGCAAACAAACAACAAAAAAAAGTGATAAAAAAAACAAAATGGATTTGTAACCTTAAATGTAAAATGTACCTTGATTTCGGACGACCACAGTTACGTTTTGATCTCCTGGAGATAATGGTGTAAAATGGAATACGGGACGTCGGGTGGCGCCACTGTCAATGATTTTATTTTCTGATGTGACATTCCAGAAATAAATGAGATCATTTCGATAATTCGGTATCTCGTCTGGAAAAAAAGAAAAAAGGAAACTAGTTTAAAGTTTTCTGATTAAACCGGATTATAAATACAATATTAAGTCTTGTGCTACGTGAAACCATAATTATAAATCATGCATATCAAGCTTAATTCTGTCCCATATTATGTGGCGAATGGTACAAGAGAAGCCAGCCAATGAATTCTACGAAATAAGGGCATCTACTTTTAATAGGTTAAATACTGATTCAATCATTTATATAACCTACTAAGTAAGAAGTACGTTCAGAAAGTTTCTAGTCTGGCAGAATAAAAAAAAAGTAACCAATTATTTATTTATTTTTTAATCTAGTCCCTCTTGGTACCAATACACGTGGTCTGGCGTTGCTGCAGCTTGACAACGCCCGCCTCGTAGAAGTCTTTGTCCAGCATGTCCAGAAACTCTTCGATAGCTGCAACCACTTCAAAAATAGCATCAAATCTCTTTCCACGAAGTTCTTCCTTCAACACGAAGAACAGAAAGAAGTCTAAAGAAACCAATACAGGGAACAGAAAGAAGTCTGAAGAAACCAATACAGGGAACAGAAAGAAGTCTGAAGAAACTAATACAGGAAACAGAAAGAAGTCTGAGAAAATTAATACAGGGAGCAAGCAAAAGTCTGAAGAATCTAACACAAGGGATAAACCACAAAGTCTGAGGAAAGCAGCACAGGGAACAGGCAGAAGTCTTGAAGAAAGCTGTACAGGAAACAGGTAGAAGCCTGAGGAAACCAGCATAGGAGAAAAAAACAGAAGTCTAAAGAAACCAGCAGAGAGAACAGGCAGAAGTCTGAGGAAACAAACAAAGGAAAAAAGCAGAAGTCCAAGGATGGCGAAGTAGTTCATAGTAACTCGGACTGATTGTGGTTCACTGGATCTTAGACTCTGTGTGATGATGTTCTGTGTTGGAGAAGCAACACTACACAACGACACCTGTTCTTTATGGCTTCTCGCAACATCCTCAGTTCATCAGCACAGTATTATCCACTAATGGTCTTGCCTTCCGAGAGATAGTCGTCATGACTGCCCCTTCACTATCCCAGAAAACTGTTACTATAATCTTACCAACTGACGACTTCTTGAACTTTAAACGAGGAGATTGTGCGTGCTTCCACTGTATGCTTCGTTGTTTCGGTTCAGGGTGAAAGTGGTAAACACAAGTCTTATTTTGAGTCAAATGTTTGTCTGGAACTGCTTAAAATCGCAAATGTTCTCTTGTGATCAGCACTCAACATTCTGGGTGTCCATCTTGGCGACACATTTGTCACAATTCAGTAAAGATGGAGAACATTTACCCATTGCCGATGCCCACTGTCTCAGCTGTGCATCTGACTGTTGACCTTCTGCTGTCAATGCTCATCTTGTGGACTGCATCAACTCATTTTTGTGTGTAATTTTGACTTATCCTCAATATTGGTTGTTCCTCGTTCAAATACAGCTTCCCATAAGTATAGTTGAGCATATGATGTAGCTGATACTGTTTGTTCCATTATCCCTTTTAGCATTAGAACTGCGAATACGAAAAACAATCCCGTTTAGCTCCCTCTTTAATCAGTAGTGCAGAGTAAGTGAGATCTTGTGAAGTAGAAACTTCTATCAGATCCGTGTGTATTCTCATTGATGTAAAGGTTTTCCTTTCCCAAGTTCTGGATCGTACACTTCTGGACTTGGTTAATGAGAGGTTTAGTTGTATCTCAGAACGGCTGGTATGGGTATTAACACTTTTATTAATAAGGAGAGAACAACGTTTCGACCTTCCTAGATCATCTTCAGGTTAAGAAAATTAAAGCTTTAGTTGTTGGTCTAGTACAGCGTTTTACTTTCGTAGTTACTAACCTGACCTACAAACATTTATACACATGAGTAAGTTTCAACAAAATATAAAGCCAAATGTATATAATTATTTAAGGCCAGAATAACGTGTAATAAGGTTATAAAAATATTTCAATCCATAATTTAATGCAAACGTTGAGTAGACAAAGATATTGACAATCAATATAGCAAGCGATGTAACAATTACAGGGTGTCACCGACGGCTCCAGTGTCAAAAGACTAGGTAGGTGTTCATGTCTTTACTTGTGTTGTTAAGCACAAAGTAGCACAATGGACTATTTATGTTGTCCCACAAATAGTATTGAAACCAGATATTTAGTGTCACAAGCCCAAAGACTTATCCTCTTGCGAAAATTTCTAAATCAGAGCAAGATTGGATTTTTAACTTGCGTCATATCGTAATCATTTCGGGATAGATCATCAGTTTGATATAAGAAGCAAATTAACTTTAAGCTATCGTTAATATTACGAGAAACAGGTTTACAGGTTTAGGACAATAGATAACGTTATATTATGTTGATTTAGTTTCTATTTAAGGAAAACAGTCACAGCACAGTAAAATAAAAATTCATATTGGGTCAAAGGTTATCCATAGTTACAAATTATGTATGCTTAATGCATCGTGATAATTTATTTTACTTCTAGGATATGATATCCAGGAAAGAAGATCTTTTACGTTCAAGCTCGTATGTTATGATGGCGAGGAAAAATTAATTCCCGTTCTACTCATTGTGGTTAGGGCACCCGACTCGTTATCCGAGAATCGTGGGTTCGAATCCCTGTCACACCAAACATGCATGCTCTTTCAGCCGTGGGAGCGTTATAAATCGGTCAATCCCCCTATTCGTTAGTAAAAGAGTAGCCCAAGAGGTGGCGGTGGATGTTGATTAGCTGCCTTCCCTCTAGTCTTACACTGCAAAATTAGGGACGGCTAGCGCAAATAGCCCTCGTGTAGCTTCGCGCAAAATTCAAAACAAACCGTAGAGAGTATGAAAATAAATGAATGGATGCTAGCTCAAGTTTTATTAAACATCGACAAACTGAATACACCGTTTAAGTTAACGTACTCTGTACATGATTTCTTGTGAAGTGTAAAACCTATTTTTCAGTATTTAATAGTACAGAATTTACGATGACAAGATCAGAAAAGAGATAATGCCAATATTCGATGAAAATGTCGAAGTGACTGTAGCAGATGTTTGAACTAAATATCACAGTTAAGATGTGGATATGTCATGAGCAGAAACGCGAACCCTCGAGGTGTCCTCTGTGACTTTGGTTTGAGAAACGCTTGGTAATAAATCATTATCTCGCCGTAAGGTTGAATAACTTCTGTAGGTTTACATAACTACAGATGTTTAATGGAACTGATTCTTTTTCCTGAGTCTAAACGTTAATGTTTGAGAACTTTAAATTGTTGTAAATTTGAGTGTCCATAATTGTGGGCTAGGAAATTGAATTCCTAAAGCAGCGCCACCTGTTATGTTATTTGACTGTGGCAAATTGCACAGCTTTGATTGTAATACTATATGTTTAAATTAAAATACTGGGGAGTTCTCGTATTCTTCCCACTCAGTGTGTTAAATTAGTTTAACGATTTCCACTGTTATTAACTCAAATGTATCCTGTGAGACGCGGAAACGAAAAACTTGGATAAATGATAATAAAAAATAAATTGCCATGTCTAAATGAAAAGTTTTTCTAGGTTATTTTGTGCGGCGTTTCGAGCAGACGCCCTTCGTCAGGTACTACGAATGTAACACGGTCTTTACTGCCTAACGAAGGGCGTCTACTCGAAACGCCGCACAAAATAAACTAGAAAAATTTTGTATTTAGACTATCAACTTATTCGTTATTATCATTCAACAAAATTATTAGTGTTACTAACTTCCACAGTACATAAAAAAATTACAAATTGTACAGTGTGAAAAAATGGTGTCGTAGGTTAGCTATATAAAATATATATACAGTTATTATTAAGCTTTATAACGGGAATGACATAGCATTTCTTAAAATAACGTATCATGAGATCCAATTCACTTAATGGAAGCAAACTACTTAGATATATTTAAACTAAATAAGGAGAATGGTATAGTATTTATCAAAATAAAAAAAATAATGTAACTATTTCACAAATTAAGTGATAAAGAAGTCATTGTTCCAGTTTTCTCCGAACTCTTAAAAATCCTTGGTTGCATAACGTAATAAGCTGGACCATTATCACAGCATTGTGTGGTTGGTACCATACTTGGTTAAAACATGTGTAATGTATTATGAATTCTCCGTTTATAATAATAGGTAGCAAAATGGTTAACGTGTTTGACTGTGGACCTGACGTTCTGTCGTTTGTTGTTCTTCTTGGTCGGTTGTTTTACTTAACATGAAGTGATTGACAACTGAAAAGACTCTGCCCTTAAGTGTAACATGTATAAGTTTGAAAAAAAAACCAGTAAAAGTGCCATTTATGTACATGTTAGCAATACTATGGCGGTGTGAACGTGAGAAGGCATTCATTAAAATATTTATGTTCAGTCACACAAGGATATGGTATCAAAGAGAAGTGAAACGTGATCCAATGCTGATGTACTCGAGGCGAAGTACAACGCCATTTTATGGTGCAGTTCGGCACATTTTAAATTGCATTATAAAAATATAGTAATTGTGGCCTGTTTGGCGACAAAAGACTAATTATTTTGTAACATTTAAGAATTGTTAAATCATGTCTATAGCTATGAAGATTGCCATCGATCTCTTTTCCCTCGCGGATGTTTTTCCTCCAGTAGTTGTTCAAAGCAAAGGATGACATAACTAATATGTTGCATTGCACCGATCTACCTCCATATGCTAAGTAGGGAAAAAGACAGTTATTTCTAAGAGATATGTACCTTGCAAAATACTACACACATATCGGAGGTCAATTTAAAATACTAAAAAACGAGGACTTGTTTTTTTTAAATATTTCTTCATAACAGTTCTGTATCTCCAATGTTGTTGCTGATTACACGTGTTTCTTTTATAATTCTTAATTTCCAAACTTGGTTGACAATTGCGCCTGTTTTGCACCGTTACGTCAGAGTTTGAACCTTGGTGTGAATCTGCAAGAACAACCTGGCTGTTTTATCTAGTCACAGTACACGGGCATGTAACAGAAGGTCAAATTGGTTTTTCCGTCTATTATCATTAAATAGAAATGCACAAGAAGAGTAACCTGGTTGTTTCATCTAGTATCATTAAATAGAAATGCACAACAAGAGTAACCTGGTTGTTTCATCTAGTATCATTAAATAGAAATGCACAACAAGAGTAACCTGGTTGTTTCATCTGGTATCATTAAATAGAAATAGACAACAAGAGTAGCCTGGTTTTTCATCTAGTATCATTAAATAGAAATACACACAAGAGTAACCTGGTTGTTTCATCAAGAATCATTAAATAGAAACACACACAAGAGTAACCTGGTTGTTTCATCAAGAATCATTAAATAGAAACACACACAAGAGTAACCTGGTTGTTTCATCAAGAATCATTAAATAGAAACACACAACAAGAGTAACCTTATTGTTTCGTCTAGTATCATTAAATAGAAATGCACAACAAGAGTAGCCTGGTTGTTTCATCTGGTACCATTAAATAGAAATACACACAAGAGTAGCCTGATTGTTTCATCCAGTATCAATATAAAGAAATACACAACAACAATAACCTATTTGTTTCATCTCGTGTTAACAAATGGAGTATACTACAAGGAAAAGTTAATTATTTCATCCAGTAATGTTATAGAGAAGTACATGTGTCTTGTTTAACATGGAAATTTCCTGAAGTGTAATTATATATACAGCTTGGTTTAGAACGGTCAAACTTATAAGTAACTGATGTGTGGATACAGTAATTATTACATGCTTGACTAAATCGATTTCTTTTTCCACATTCTCAGTTGTATTAAGAGGTCTTGTTAAACTGCAAGTAATGATTCATGGGCAAGTTAGGTTTAGGAAACCGTGAATAAGTCACATTACCATCACGCACACACTAAAAAAAAAAAAAAGTACTCTGTGTGCGTTTTCTGCTAATCAATTATAAACGAGACTACCGTACCCCAATCTAGACATAATACCAAAACTTGAATAACCTAGAGACGCATAACGAAATCAGTCAGGCACAAGAGAGAGAAAAAATGACGCCTCGCTGGGCTTGATCTTTTACATTTTAGAAGTTCAGGACTCCATAAAATAACGTACATCTGTTTACAAAACCAATGGAGACTGGCTTGAGAAATCTTCACACTTATTCACGTGACAATAAGAAAATAGGATGATATATCTAACTACCGTGTTTCTCCGAAAATAAGACAGGGCTTATATTCATTTTCACTCCAAAATATGACACTAGGGCTTATTTTCGGGGGGATGTCTTATTTTGATATATTAAAAAAAATGAAGTTACAAAGTAAAACTATTAAACTAACTGATTAATACTTAAACAAACTAATTAACTATCTATTAAACTAATTAATAAATTAATTTATTTTATTTCTTTCCTCTTCCTGCCACTCTTAACTAGGGCTTATTTTAAGGGTAGGGCTTATATTAAAACTATCCCCAAAAATCACACTAGGTCTTATTTTATGGGTAGGTCTTATTATCGGAGAAACACGGTATGAATATGTCTGCATTTGAAAGCTGCCAGCGACATCTTTATGACATGGATAAATATCATTACGCTAGTTACATATGTTTACCCTAAAATGTTATTACATTAAAATTTTCATTAAAAATTGTGCGACAAAAGACACAGATTTATAAAAAACCTAAATCAATGACTATTATCTAAAAATTCTTACATAGCCTAACAACAAGTAGACGCCTACAGGCTACAAGTCAACCATTTCTAACGTCATATGCAAATAGATTTGATTTGTAAATACAGGTACTGTACGATAAAGATAACAGAATAACAACCGGTAAACCATGAAGAAATGGATACTGGGAATTATTATTAGGAGATGGAACGGCGGTCAAAGTTAGTGAGAAACTGCCAGATCAACTGCATTTCTGTTGTTCATAGCAAACAGGGCAGCAACACAGTTCCAATAGATAAGTTGATAAATCAACATTTCTACACGGATAACATCCAGGCCAACAGCATATACGTCCTGCTGTGAGAAATGTGGAGAGTGACCCACATCAGAGGGGTGCTACTGTTGCAAAACAGGCGCAAGAGTACCTCAATCCCATGAACAATTATCTTCGTAACAAGGACAACACTGACAGATTAGACAGACGGAAGTCGCTCCTCATTCCTGGCAATATCGTACGTCGAGAGCAGTGGACATCACAAAGGTTGCCACACCCTCCTGCCTCTTGGAAAACTGAAATTATTTTCGGTAAATTTAGATGTGCATAATTTTCGAAGGGTGGATGTACGCAGTTTGGTAACCATACTCCAGGCAACTTTCGTTAAACCATTTGCAAGTTACTACAAAATAAGGAGGATTTCTGTCATGGCGCAGGGAGGACAATCATAGCTGGAGGTATGTAAAGGGTCAGGTATTGCTGCTGCTCAACAAATCAGAGATTTAGATTTTTATACACCAATGCCCAGCTTACAGGATGTCTGCTCATTCAGCACGAGCTCCAAAACGATGACTTGGAGATCAAACCATTACCACTCTCTCGTGGCAAAGGAAATAGCCAGACATGAATCCTACCGAGCACTTGTGGCCCTTGTTTGATCGATTCATCCGAATTTCTCCCGTGTACAACCAACTTCTAGAGGCACTATGCTCCTAGTTTCTTGGTCAGGAGTCGAGTTCAACCCCGAAGGCCCATATTTCAGATCTTGCAACTATGTTGTAGTGGTAAATTGTGTTCAACTCTTGGTAAGTTTCAACTAAACCTACAGCTGTGTAAAGTAAGTTCACAACGATTATTAAATGCGTGAAACTAAAAAATAAAAATAGAATAAAAAACAGGTGAATCTTATGTAGAAGATATTATGTTCAACCAGATCGAACTACTCGGAGCAAGCAAGAAGGATGTCTTTCTATTCAGTGTTAATGTTCTCCCTAACCCTTAACCGGCGACCATCATTAACCGACGCTGCTACTTACAACATTTCCAGTGTTTAAGGGTTAAAGTAGTACAGGTACTCACTTTTGCTAAGAACTGGCCTCAAATTGAACTCCAAAAAACAATAACATAATAATAACGTATTTATTTTTAGACTTTATGAAGATAAGTGTTTTTTTCCACTTGAAACTCTCAAAATAAGTGGAATGAGTTCAAGTAAGTACATCAGAACTCCCCCTCCTAACTTCAGTTACGTTTCAACAGAAACACTCCAAAGCTTACTTGGCATCATATTATTCAAGTGAATCCCCTAAATAGAAACTACATTAAATTAGTCGCACGACATTCCAATTAAGAGAAACTTAGGTTAACTACACAGTGAAATGTGGCAGAATGATTCTCAGATTTTCGCTCATGGATATGCAGATAATTTACTTGTAAATAAAATACAAACCACAACTTGTAGACGTCTCAATATCACTGTTGAAGTCAAGATGGGGTTAGATTACTGTCTCTGACCCTCTTTAAGTTAGTTTTACCCCATACTCCCATATGGAGAAACAGGGAACGAACATATTTCGTTTGCCAAAACCTTAGCAATGGTTTGTATATATTCACAGTTGTCAGAACTTTTAATATAACACGTTTATATGGTGGATAAAAAAGACATTTACACCTATAACGCAAAATAAAATATCCCCATATTTCAGCTTTATAACAAACGTATAATCATTCTGCTAATATTTTAAGTTCTATCATAAATTAAATGTGATATCTTGATGTATTATCCTTCTCTCACAGAATCGTGTAGCTTAGACGCGACAAATAAAAACACAAACCAAAGTATATCTTACCCCAATAACAGTGTAGGAGAAACCGACGACCTCTCTGTTCATTCTGTCATCCATTTGTATCCACGTTAAAAGGATACAGCCTCTCTTCGCACCCCGAGCCGCACTGAATAGCTGCAGTACATCACGACGATCGTATATCACGGTACCCATCACTACAGTCGCGCCACCACGTGTGGCTCTGCCAGTCACGTCATAGGCACAAACCAACACGCGGTGTAACTTTATCATAGTAAATTAGCGCAGTAAAATATTACAAGTGTTAACACATTTTAACATCTTTTTTTCTCCCGTCTTAACCGATTAACCAGTATTGTTTAAAAAACTCTACAACACGTTTATTATTCACAAGCCACGAAAAACTACTTAATTCATTTATAACGTTTTTTTTTTTTTTTGCAGTTTACTGCACTACTAATGTCCCGCAGCATCATATTCATCAACTCTACTGCTTAAAACCTCAAACTCCTTGACCTTCTATTAATTTTTGTTGTTTGTTATAGTAACTGTTAGACGCATATTAGAAAAGCATTAAAATAACGTATAACAAAGCAGGTGTACAGTCCAAAGCGGCCCATCATGGCCAGGTGGGTTAAGGCGTTCGACTCGTAATCTGAGGGTCTCGGGTTCGTTCGAATCCCCGTCGCACCAAACATGCTCGCCCTTTCAGCCGTGGGGGCATTATAATGTGGCGGTTAATCCCATTATTCGTTGGTAAAAGAGTAGCCCAAGAATTGGCGGTGGGTGGTGATGACTAGCTGCCTTCCCTCTAGTCTTACACTTCTAAATTAGGGACGGCTAGCGCAGATAGCCCTCGTGTAGCTTTGCGCGAAATTAAAAAAAAACAAACAAACAGTCTTAAGCTTTTGTTTGAGCAACGCGCGTTTCAACGCTAAACTACAAATATTCGGCTTAACAAGAGAAGTTTCAGCAGGGTTTTATTAAAAGCAGAGGTGTTATGCGTCAGAAGTTAACACAGACAAGTCCTTGGTTCAGATGTATAATCATTTACTCACCACTAACAAATAAAGTAATACTCCGCTTGGATAGCCCATTTTGTAGTTTTGTGTTCTATTACAAACAGAGTAAATAATTCCTTGGTCCAGATGTTAGCCCTTTACTCACCATTATTTAATAAAGTAATTCTTGATTTAGCTCCACGTGTTTCAGAAAAGACAAACAACAAACATACTCTCGCTTGGAAGGCTATTACAGGATAAAATAAAACCAAACTTTCAATATTAAGACAATTATAAAATATAAAGTTACAAATGCTAAAAGGAAGGATGCCCGATCAAAAATTACGTGACACATTGCGAAATTAAACAGTTTCGACCTCGCGACTTGTGGTGGAACTAAACCACGCAATTCCTATACGCATCCTGTGTGTATTTTCCACAATCAGTGTAATCACGCATACATAACGGCTAAGCGACGATTAGATACTTTTCTAACAGACACGAGAACAGAGAAAGATATATGAATCCTGAGACAAGCAGAGATGAAGTATCCTATTCTATTGGAAAAACAAAATCGTGGAGCGTATGGAAAAAATGAACCCGCTAATTATCATATCAAGAAGTAGTAATGAAAATTTCAGTCGTCCGGGAACATGTTGCACAAAAAAGGAGCCGCGATGGGTCGGTCTCCTGGCCCGCACGGTTGCTAGATACCACTCCGAACTTTTTCTTCTGTTATTGGGGTTACGTGAAGAATACAGCAACACACAGCATGCTGTTACTGACTGATGTAAATATAATGTCAATTCGATATCTTGAAGTCCACAATCGCACCACATGTGAAGGTGTAATGATAAATACTGCACACGTGTGCCCTTCATCAACCATAAATCACAAGCATACTAAGGTAGCAATGAGGCTATGAATACTATGACCAGATCTTTTATTTTCAACGTTTCAACTACAGGAAATTATCTGATTATCTCCTGAAGAAGACTTGCAGTCACAACGTTGTTAATACAAAATCCTGGCAAAGCATTCAAGAGTTTCATTGCTACCATAGTATCCATTTGTCAACATGAATATTACACAAAACCACAAGTTCGGAGCTGTTACTGCGCCACCCAGTGGCACAGCGGCATATCTGCGGACTTATAACACTAAATACCGCGGTTCGATACTCGTGGTGGGCAGGAAAGAGATAGTCCAGTGTGCAGCTTTTTGCTTAATTCAAAACAACAGCTGTCCTGGTCGAAATCTGTAATATATCACATCATTTTTGGACATCTTGTACATTCATTTTTTTTTTTTAAGATTAGCCACACAACTAAAGCAAACGATAAACAAAAACAAAAATTATTAGGCCCACGTCAAGTATTTCAAACAGTGGTAGAACACGTGGAAAACACTGTTCCATTGTACTTGTCACATTGTATAACTTATCTCGGACGAGTCTCGGACATGTTATGATACGTATAACGATCTCATAGATTCTGAATTTAAATTTAGAAGTTAATTTAGAGACGATACGTTTTAAATTTATGATATCTGCCAATAAGATCGATATACGAAATTTTCTTTCTTAACAAATATCTTTTAATATACAAAGAAGAATACAATTTATAATAACGGTTATTACAAATAAATATTTTATGTATAAAAGTTGTGCAAACTTACAAACAATATTGAGTGATTTATTTGATTTGGAAGTGAATACTTTATCGACAGTTTACGATGAGCAAATTAGTTTCGAGTTGATATCAGTACAGTTAACTTAACGCGTAACTAGCTAGCTCTTCACACGCGAGTTTTTCCCAGCTGAAGTTATACAATGTATTCGTAGAAATACTAACGCACCAAATTTGTTCGATGCTTGTTTGGAATTAAGCACAAAGTTACATAATGGACTATCTGCGCCCTGCCCACCACGGGCATCGAAACCCAGTTTATAACAGTGCGAGTCTCCAGACATTCCGCTGTGCCACTGGGAGGCCGCCCGAAATTAATTCACAGATGGTAAACGGTTTGTAATGTTTAAAATCTATAAACGTTCCTCGCCAAATATCTGTAGTTTCCCAATTAATAGACACTTTTTCACAGTTATAGCTTCCAAGTATACTAGTATTGGTGCAAACCAACAATAATAACTTGCACTTGGCGTGTATATTTATAAACTTTAAGGCAAGGTTCTCGAAAGTTCAGTTGGCAATAATATTGGCAATCACTAGTATAACATACACACATAATACATTGTTGATTCTTACCGCTCGAGTATTTTCTACAAATTGAGTGAATGGGCGAGAATATCGCAAAACGCATTTAATTAACAGTCCAAGTTACACGCATTTCTAAGTATAAAAATACACATCAGTAAATTCGTTACATACTATACTAGAAGTACATGCGATACATTGAAGTGTGTGTCGAGATTAATCGTTTCAAATTGCCCATGTGTCACTTCTTTGTGAAGCAAATTAATATATTAAATGCACAAAGATCACTACTCGATAAATTTTAAAGCTCTCCAAACAAATTATCGTTTTGCTCCTTATGCATCTCCTCTCCTGCATGTTTTTATACAGCTCCAGATCCAAATAATAACAACCGCACAAGAGGAAAACTGAGAAAGTAACGGCCATGTCAGATTTAATAGCTGGTTAGATGCTATCCACAAAATTATTACACTTGGTTAAGTAATTACATTACTGGAAAACCGAAACAGTAATAATTCTGCTGAAACAGCGAAGGTTAATAGTGGTTATACACTTTCTGAAACACCAAGATATTCACATTTTACACTATACAACTATAAAATATTTATTTATTAGATTATGTCACCCTCTCCCACTTTCTGTGGTAGCTAGGTTAACCTGTGAAACTTTTAGTTCGAAGTTACTTCGAAACTACAAGGAACATTTCATTTCTATCTAGTTTATTTGTTTTAGAATTTTCGCGCAAAACTACGCCAAGGCTATATGTGTGTGTTTAACGGCCCTTCAATATTGAGGACCCTGCATGGCCAAGCGTGTTAAGGCGTTCGACTCGTAATCTGAGAGTCGCGGGTTCGCATCCCCGTCGCGCCAAACATGCTCGCCCTTTTAGCCGTGGGGGCGTTATAATGTTGCGGTCAATCCAATTATTCGTTGCTAAATGGTAGCCCAAGAGTTGGCGGTGGGTGGTGATGACTAACTGCCTTCCCTCTAGTCTTACACTGCTAAATTAGGGACGGCTAGCACAGATAGCCCTCGAGTAGCTTTGTGCAAAATTCAAAAACAAACAATCAATATTGAGTTGCAGACTAGAGGGAAGACAGCTAGCTAGCTAGCTAGTCACCAGCACTGTTATATGACCGAATGGTGAGTTGACCGTCATTGTTACAGAGCACCAATAAACTCGAAGCGGGAAACGCGTTTTTTTCTTTCTGGCAACAGGACGCAAATTATGAAGTTTCACATTCACAGCAGTCCGGCCACAGTGACCAACAGACCACGCCCAGCCCTTTTTTAATTAGTATCCATCCAAAACGAGGAGTATTTAATAAAACCTTTACAACCGTCTGTAACTAAGAGAACCAGATTTATTCGATAATACATACCCGTATGCATACACCAACCCAAATAACACTATATTTCCAATATACTATGGGATTTTTCTCAACTGTTTCTATAGTAACCACTATATTAAACACTATCGAACGATATACCATATTAAAAAAAAAATTCTATTATAGTAAACCAATAATGATTATTAAGTTGCTAAGCAGGAGGTCCGCAGGTATATATACATTAACAAGCCTTTTCAGGTTACTGCATGAGAAAACGTGTACATACAAATCAATGCACAGAGGGAATTACAACAATTGACTGCTTCGACTTGCATATTAACACTAAAAACAAGGTCCACCCACACACGTGTGCATATCATTAAATTTGTGTGCATATTTCAATATTTTCGTCTACTGTTGTGGCTCAGAGTTAAAGTTTGATTGTAGAAGATTAAACGAAAAAACAGTGGTATATTATTTTCACCTGTTCCAGCCACGTAAGCGGCATTGGAAATGAAATCGGGAAAATATTATATTTAAAAAAATGTGTGTAACTCTGGATATAATATGTCGTGGTGATGTATTATAAGGTCATTTCTGTTATCAGTATTTACATCACGGTACAACAGTACGAAGCCTTAAAGCGAAAATTTAAAGAACAAGTTATAACGGTTATAGGAAACTGCTTCTGGTTTACATAAGGTTTTAAGCCCAGAAATTACGTTTTACAAATATAACATATGTGAAGAGTGTGGTATGTAAACACAGTTGTAAAAGAGGATGTTCCCAGCTGTTTCACTCAGATAACCCAAGTTATTCGTACGTTACACAACAGAAACTGTAAAACTAGAGGTTTAGAAAATGTTAATTAAAAGTAATCCTTCCCCAGGCGATTCAGCCATAGGTCTGAGAGTTTATAAAGTAAAATTCAAATTCAGTACCCACAGTAGACAGAGAATATATAGCCCATTATGTAGTTCTGCACTTAACAATAAACTAAAGCATCGTTACACTTTAATATATATTTTTTATCTTTAAATCTAACATTTTATTAACCCTTAAATATTTAACAGAGCAACCGCCTGGTGACAAAATTCTGGTAAAGAGTGACACAATTATATCAGATATTGCATACTTAAATGTATATATATAAATCTGACAATCATATCACATATTGCATACTTAAATGTATATATAAAAATCTGCGGGACAGCGGTAAGTCTACGGATTTACAACGTTTAAATCAAGGGTTTGACTCCCCTCCGTGGACACAGGAAACAGCTCGATGTGGCTTTGATATATATACAACGAAGCGGATCAGGTGATGTAAATACTGATAACAGAAATGACCTTATAATACATCACCACGACATAATATATCCAGAGTTACACACATTTTTTTAAATATAATATTTTCCCGATTTCATTTCCAATGCCGCTTACGTGGCTGGAACAGGTGAAAATAATATACCACTGTTTTTTCGTTTAATCTTCTACAATCAAACTTTAACTCTGAGCCACAACACACGAAGAAAAACAAACAAATTACTAAGTACTCCGAAACCAATAAATGAAGCTCTATTCTTGAAGAAATGTTTATATTCTAAAAAAAGATACCATGCAGAATATTGTATAGACTGTCCTGCACAATATTATAACCATTCTCAGAAAATTACACAAAGTAGAGAAATTGTACAGTATTCGTATTTTTCATACTATGCCAAAGTTAATGTATGTATGCATATTTATACAGATAACCGTTACAGCTTAAATAACTGCAGAAAAAGCATAATAAATATCTACGTGAACAGCAAGTATAAAATCGAAACATTTAAGTTGAAGTTTGGAATCGTGAGAGAGCACGTGGCACTACACCATCTCTTTATCTCTTGTTTCCTGTGACACAGATGTTTATGTACGAATGGAAGTCTGTGTTTGACACACTGCTCCGAAAACAGCGAAGTTTATCACTGCTAATAAACTGCAGGGCCGAACGAGGAAACAGTACCAGGCTCAACATTTTCTGAGCTTGCACGAGCCCGTGACGTCGTAAACTGATCATTGAAGACTTCCGTTCACATTGTTTCGGACTCGACAGAACGAGCTCTGCCGTACGTCCGCCCGACAGTTTCCTCGTCTTTAGGGTTCACCATTTATCAACATAACGTTCAGACCATATCTGTAGCAGCCAGTGGGGCTGAACCACAGGCAATCCTGAGGTAATAATGGGCGAGATGTAAGTTTTACTGACTTTTCCACATCAGCAATGTTTGAAAGTCGCAAGGCTTGGGTTTCTGATCACCCTGTCTATAGCACGAGTCCACTGACTATTCCTAGTGAGTATGGTGTTCAAATTATAAAGACGTATAACTTTTTGATGGCAGACACAACTGTACAAAAGTTGGTTCTAGAACTTTATAAAATATTATTTCTAACCAACTACGAGTAGTTCCGAACACTCCGACAGCTGGTTGATATTACATTTAAAGTTAACAACCATTCACACACATCGCTTTAATAATTAAAAATAAATTATAATACCAAAGTTATTTACGGCTGTATTCCGTAACGTTTCTAATGGTTTAAGTAAAATCACTTCAAAGCTTTACCACTCAAGTCGATACTACTTTCACTTCCAGTGTACGTAAGCCTAAAACACATCAAGTTGAACAACTATTTTCCATGTTTTCCACTTTTGTTAAGCACAAAGTTACGCATTGGGCTATCACAGCTCTGCCCATCGAATGTATTGAAACGCGATCTTTGGCCCTCAGGCATATCTCTGAGCCACCAGTGAAGAGTAGTTTTCTAT
Source organism: Tachypleus tridentatus (assembly GCF_004210375.1). Classification (NCBI taxonomy): domain Eukaryota; kingdom Metazoa; phylum Arthropoda; class Merostomata; order Xiphosura; family Limulidae; genus Tachypleus; species Tachypleus tridentatus. The sequence continues at coordinate 22,677,689 of NC_134827.1, forward strand.
TAAAGCGTTTAAAACCTGTACACAATATGTAGGGCTTAAAACCCAAGGTTTGAGTGGATTAACAGGATTTGATATTTAACAAATACCCATCCACCTCCACCCACAGATATTTTTAACTAGCAAACCTTGAATGTCATAAAAAGTTAAAATATGATTTTAGTTGTACGACTTTATAACGTTATTATGAAATTACTCACTTATTGTTACACCTTTTACTACCGATGAGGTCAACCTGTTACGACACTACCTGTGAATATTAAGATTATGGAAACTCTATCAGTAATTAGCAGTGTTAAGTGTAATATTTACGATATTTGTGTTTTCGTTATATGTGTGACACATGTTGTTAAGAGCCCTGTAACTAAAAACGTCATGGTTCCAAAAGCGATTTGAAGCATGAACATTTTATAAAAGCTAATGGGCCAAGAATCCCATTGAGAATTATTGGGATTGGTTCACAGTAAATAAGCTCGTATATCTAATCGTAGTGTATTTGTTTGTTTTGGAACATACCCATATTGCGTTACTCCTTGTGTCCACAAAAAGGAATCAAACCCCCAATTTTAGCCTTGTTCCGTCCGTAAACCTACTGCTGTCTCAAGTGCGATAAGTCGAAAGCATGCAACATTTTGGATTTGTAGTGTGTTATCCTAAAATATCTTAAACTACATTTAATGCAAGTATTTCTTAAACAGCGCATTAACCAAAGGTCTGTATGCTTAAACGTGAATATGGTGTCGTTGGAAATATGGAAAAATACGAAGTTTCACGATTTACTGAAGGATTTTGCACACGGTAAAATATTTACTTTTTTTTTTCGTTTCATCACACTTGTATGTGAACTTCAGAAGACCACACGTGCGTTTCATGATAGCCGGAGATTCGCATCGTTTTAAAGAGGAGATTGTCTGTCGACAAGAAGTTGTCCAATTACAGTGGAATTGTGATGTGCTTTGCAAGATTTTCATTCTGTCAAGCACGATATATTTATTATTTTTATCTATCTATACACAGAGGTGGGCGTGTTTTACTTTACAGATACCTCTGGCCCAATAAAGAGATAAGCTATTGTTGTCGGTTTTTACAGATACCTCTGGCCCAATAAAGAGATAAGCTATTGTTGTCGGTTTTTACAGATACATCTGGCCCAATAAAGAGATAAGCTATTGTTGTCGGTTTTTACAGATACATCTGGCCCAATAAAGAGATAAGCTATTGTTGTCGGTTTTTTGATTTAAAATAATGTATCTCCGTTAACATCATACTCGTATATTAAACATTGAATAAAATGAAATACAGAGATATGTTACGTATATAAACATTGAATAATATGAAATACAGAGATATGTTACGTATATAAACATTGAATAATATGAAATACAGAGATATGTTACGAAAAAAAATAACGCCATAAAATTTCAAAACATAATACTCTTCCTCCGAACAAAAAAAAAAGTTATAAGCTAAACTTTTACTTGGGGGGGGGGGAGGCGTTGCACGAATAATCAATAAGACGGATAAATTTGTGCAAAGCTGCAGAAGTGTTATCTACACTTGGCGTCCATAATTTTGAACTGACAGTCTAGAAGGAAAAGACTAGTCGTCAAACATAACCGCCAACTCCTGGTTGCTCTAATCGCAAAGTAGGCCTGTATCATCGCTTTTATAAAAGTACACAAAGCCTTACACTGCACTGTTTGTTTCTTTGAATTTCGTGCCAAACAACACAAGAGCCATCCGCGCTCGCCATCCCTAATTTAGCAGTGAAAGACAAAAGGGAAGGCAGGTAGTCATCACCCCCCAACTCCTTTACCAACAACTTATAATGCCCCCATGGCTGAAAAGGCGAGCATGTTTGATGTAACAAAGATATGAACTCTTGCGTCTCAGATGGTGAGTCAAGCGCTCTAAATCTCTGGTCATGCCAGGACTTACAGTGCAGAGCATTATTATGCAATAACAAGACGCGAGTCATGAGCCCTCGGATTCTCAGGCGTCACGCATACATCAGGCCACACTCTGCCTTGTTTACCTTAACACTTCTGAGCATCATAGACGTTCTGTAATAGGTACGCGTTACATCGTGTTTGAAATATTATTGTTTGCCGTTCGAACAATGATAGTCTAACAATACCTGATGATACATACCATACACTATTCCCGACACTCTATCACAGACACATAACTTACCCACACTGTTTAAAAATAATAAACACATGTAAAATTAACTGACGAAATAAAATATTCCTTTCTCCTCTATTTTTTTTCTGCTGCAATTAGTACTTCGAAAATATTTTTATAGTTCTGTGAGGCTGTATAAGTTTTTGTTTAATTTTATATATTTTTCCACTTTATCAGAAAAAAAAAATATTCATCAGAGTCACGTGACTTCCTACTTAATTTTGACTTAACGTAAACTCAAATTACTTTTCCTTCTGATTGCCCAAACGTAATTTCTTTCTATACATACAGGAAGAAAAACAACACACAAAAAAACGAATATTCAAATTACCGACATTTCAAAAATAACTTGGAACCAAAACTACTAATGAAAGTGAAATTTATTTTCTTCTTAAGGCAAAAATCATAACACTTCAAGCTATTTGTAACGTTGAGAAAGAAAAGGTCAACAACTTTCCACACTTTACTCAGATATGTACGTAGCAATTAATAACATGATTCAGGGGTATTAAAAGTAAGTTTTGGTTTCCTTTTTCATTGTTAAGCACAAAATTACACAACAGACTGCCCTGCACTTTTGCTCTTCGCAGGTATTAAAACTCAATTTCAAGAGTTATAAGCCCCCAGATTTATCGCTGTGCTATCAGGACAGAAAGGGTAAGATTAGAGCTCTAAAACTACTTGTGTTAATCTCAACACTGATTATGCCCCCCACACCAGTGATTAAAATATGATTATGCCCCCCACACCAGTGATTAAAATATGTCGACAACATTCCTTCACACTTTGCTTCTTTTTTTTTTCCAGCTGATCCACTGATGGGTGGAATAGAACCTAATCCTTTTCTGAAGCTCATTCAAGGTGTGATTTATGGGGACGATATTCGGAGAGAATGCTTGTCGGTCTCACAAATTTATATCAATAAGACATGTACAAGAGGGACGAGCAATATTTTACCATCACACTGAAATCAGATCCAGTACTACCAACAAAAGACATTAAACCGATTGCCAAAACCTCGTCCTTAAAAGTTCCTAGTACCATAGAGCACCATTCCTACTGATTCACAGATCATTATGTGTGTCAGAAGAGGACTTCCCACACCACCAGAGGGCTACAGTTGAATATTTCCAAGTACTGAGCAAATGGTTTCCTATTTTAGATCACGTTTAAAGTCAATAAAGTCAATTCTTGGTTTATCTTGGTTATCAGAATATTTTATGTACATTTCTGTGTAAAAAATTTCATTCAGATAGTGACCAACTTTTACACTAGAATTTATTAATACACGCCAACTAGTCTTTAAAAGTCCTTTCAATGACTGGGAGAAAAAAAAATCAAATTTCAGAAGTCAAATTTCGAAATTGTAACATTACATTTCTTCGAAGGGTGCGAGTTTTAGCAGGTGGATAAGTTGGTAAAATTGACTTATACTGGACTTCCTGTCGAAACCAGATGGAACTGACATAAAAAAAAGAAAGAAACTTGCTTCTGTCAATCCGTTCTTTCATTCTCTGTTTTTGTAAGTGGATATACACTGTATAATAACGTAGTCTCACAGTCTTTATGTAAACAAGGCTTACACAGAAAGTTTAGGGAATTACGGTGAAGAAAAGAAAAGCCGACTTCGTCTATGAGGAACACTGCAGATAGGTTTAATAATATCGACTTTAATAATGTACTTTCTTCACGACAGAGAATCGAAGTGTCGTCTCCAACAAAGAAACCTTTCAGCAGGTTGTTCATCATACATTTATTTCACGACAATCGATTGTTAATTTTTACTAACACTTTCTACTATTTGAGGCATATTTTTGAAACGCGTATTGAACCATTTTTTATTATTATGAGAATGCGTAAGTAAATATCGTTATTGTGTTTTTAAATGGCATTCGACTACTCTTAATCCTGTTCAGAAAGTGCACGAATAATTACTAAAGGGAACCTTTAGAGTTTGCAACAGAAAGGTTTGCAAGTGATAAAGAATATTTTAAGTATCATAGCAACAGAAAGGTTTGCAAGTGATAAGGAATATTTTATGAGTATCATAGCAACAGAAAGATTTGTAAGTAATCAGGAATATTTTATGAGTATCATAACAACAGAAAGGTAAGTGATAAGGAATATTTTATGAGTATCATAACAACAGAAAGGTTTGTAAGTAATCAGGAATATTTTATGAGTATCATTACAACAGAAAGATTTGTTAGTAATCAGGAATATTTTATGAGTATCATAGCAACAGAAAGGTTTGTAAGTAATCAGAAATATTTTATGAGTATCATAGCAACAGAAAGGTTTGTAAGTGATCAGGAATATGTTATGAGTATCATAACAACAGAAAGGTTTGTAAGTAATCAGGAATATTTTATGAGTATCATAACAACAGAAAGGTTTGTAAGTGATCAGGAATATTTTATGAGTATCATAACAACAGAAAGGTTTGTAAGTAATCAGGAATATTTTATGAGTATCATAGCAACAGAAAGGTTTGTTGATCAGGAATATTTTATGAGTATCATAGCAACAGAAAGGTTTGTAAGTGATCAGGAATATTTTATGAGTATCATAGCAACAGAAAGGTTTGTAAGTGATCAGGAATATTTTATGAGTATCATAGCAACAGAAAGGTTTGTAAGTGATCAGGAATATTTTATGAGTATCATAGCAACAGAAAGATTTGTAAGTGATCAGAAATATTTTTATTATTCTTGTTAGTTTTATTTTTCAAGTAAAATATCATTTTCTGTATTGATTTTATCGTTAAAAGGGCAATAAATCCACAGTTCTTTCTTCAAAGTAACTTTCACATGCCAGGTATTAAACATAATAGAATGACCTGCTTGAGTTAGGAAACACGTTAAGCTTATAGAATAATAAGCTGGCAAACAATGACTTTTAGGCATGATGTTTGTTTCTTTGTTTTTGAATTTCGCAAAGATACATGAAGGCTATCTGCGCAGTCTAATTTAGCAGTGTAAGACTAGAGGAACGGCAGCTAGTAATCATCACCCATCGCCAATTCTTGGGCTACCAACGCATAGTTGGATTGGCTTTATAACGCCCCAACGGCTGATAGGGTGAGGATGTTTGGTGTGACGGGGATTCGAACCCGCTTCCCTCAGATTACGAGTCAAGCACCCTAACTACCTGGCCTTGCCGAGTCCATAGGCGTGATGAAGCAATGTATTTGGGGGTGGGTGGGCAAAAGTATATCGTTTGATTGTATTAATAAATCACTATTTGCTAATTTATTATAATATCATTCAGTGAATCTACGCATGCTCTGTATGTTTTCTCCCGTCTCTACGGCGACGTCAATCTGCGAATGATTATGGACTGGCACCTCTATGGAAATAACAAAAATAATGATAACTTTGGCATATGGAACAACTTTCAGTTTCTGGCACGGAGTGAATATTGTTCTAAACAGAAACTGATGCTTTAATGATTCTTGTTCATACTACACTCAGTAATTTTTAAAGTTCTGTCGTGTACAAAACTAAGGGACAGCAACCTGTACATTTTCAGTTCACGTTGCTTAAAATTATAAAACGTGCGCGCACTTGACTTTTTACCAAGTTTTTAACTTTTTTGTGTGAAGGCTAGTGGTAAGCAGTGTTTATAACACATGAATATTAGCAGTTATCTTTTAAATGTTTGCATTCATTGAGCCTATGGTATTTTTTTTTTTTTTTTTTATAATCAAACTGTTCATTATATGTATTATATCTAATTTCGCATGAGGATGTACGAAAAGCTAAAAACATTACCAATACACTAAAACACTATACAATGTCGGGCTGTGGATCTCCAGGTACATTGTTCGCGTCCCTTTACCATACGCACACACAAAAATAAAAATAAAATCGCACTTCCGTATTCCACTTTATACACCCACTAATCAGTTACATAGAAGTAGCCCAAAGGTTGTCAGCAGGTGCTGTTGACTACTTACCTGCCCTCTGGTGTAGTGGTTCTTAAAACTTTCAGTCTGAAGATCCTTTGATATAAATAAAGTCTGAACCCTCCCTCCAAACCTATAATTTTACCATGGTGATTGAAAAACAATGTTGTAGCTGACTTCTCCTTTTGACATATTGTATCATTTAATTAATTCAACATAAATTAAAAATAGTTCTGCTTCTATGTTTTCGACCCATGTTTTGGCGTCTCTCCAGGAATAGCTTTATGACCCCCCTGAAGAACCACGGCTCTCACTGTCGGGAACGTAATTCTCGTGTGCAAGTTCAAAATTAGGACCGGCAAACGTGAATATCCGAAAACAAAGAATCATCTGCACACTATAAAATCATCCATATAATTAAATTTTACACAAATTTGTACTTCCATAATTACATCTAGAAAATACTCTTCGCTTAGTACATTGTACAACAATTTTTTTGAAAAGTTTTGCTGATTGTGACAGGTACCTGGTGGGCATGTACAAATATAGTTTTGGTTTTGTTTCATCACGTAGAAACTCTGAGAAATAGACAGTTAACTGTTTACCGGTAATAACGTATTTAATTGCGTTTATGTTTCTAATACGCTATAAGTTCAACATAATTAAGCGTTTTGCTCCTGATTTTCATTTGTATTCAATGTCCGGTGCATCACGTTGCAGTGTCCAACAATAGTCAGCAAGCATTGACGGATTCCAGTTGCCCTGATATCGTTTTTCCATTGTAGCAATGTCCTGGTGAAACTGAAGATTTCGATGAAACCGTACGTGATGAGCAAATTTGGATGTGATTTTCGTGATCAGCAGCCAAAAATCTATATGGAACACCCAACAATGTTCAAGAAGCAAAAACTTTGTTAAGCAGTGGTATCAGTGTATTCAACTTAGTTTTGTTCAGAACTAATAGGAAAAACAAAACAAAAAACATAATAATTAAAGGCGAAAAACAAATCTGCCAAAGTGTAACTGATAAAACTGTAAATTATTTTCTTACACATTAGTTAGACTTGCTCTCTAATTTGGACCTGACTACAAAACACTCACAAAAACAAAAAATACAGTTCAAAACAAATATTATTCTACAATGTCCCCCGATAGCTTAGCGACAAGTTTACTGATTTATAACGCTAAAAATCAGGGTTCGATTTCCCACAGTGGACAGAGCACAAGTAACTCACCGTGTAGCATTGTGATAAAAACAATAATATTCTATAATACTAAAAAGTCGGAATAAAGTAAGCTTAATGCAATCCTTTAAACTGCAAAATTAGTTTAGGCTTATTGGTTTGATCTAGATAATTTTATACTTAAGACAAAATCTGGAAGTCGGTCATCTTGCCAAATTTGTTTCTGAAGTGCGAATATTCTTTGGTACATACGCAGCGTTTATTAATGAATTTCTTGATAAAATGTTACTGTACGGATGCAGCAACTACGGATTATTGCTGTACTCTTCACCCATGGAAGTAAATTAAACAATGCGGCACGACTATAGCGACATCTTTATTCAATCTACAAAATGTTTTTAACAAGTAAGGAGAACAAACTACCTATAACACTCTTCTGAACGTATTCTATAACCGTGCGTTTTTGGATCGAGTCCAGCATAATCAACTTACAAGACAAACCATTCAAAGGTCAGTATTTAGTTCAGAAGCATCTAGAAAATTCTTCAAACTTTTGAAGGAATAACTTTGCCGAAGTCCACAGAGGTGAGATGGAGGTGGGGTCGAAGACTGTTGAAAAAAAAATTATTTTCGAACCATTGCAACTATCTTAAACTTCCTAGAAATAATTATAGGGAGAGCAAATATATCGGATAGTCAAAAATAAAATAAAACAGCAAACAGTTTGGAAATTATCTCCCAACCTAACTTTTCATTGCTGTTTACACAGTTTTTACGAGCAAATGTCTAAGGTTTTAAATGTTTGTGCTAAATAGTTGAAATAATAAAAAAAAGATTTGATTTATTTTCCCCAACAGCGGTTTTGTCTCGTAAAATAAACGCATTTCTATACTGTAAAACTCCGGAAATCATGAATTCATACAACTTAGACTCGAGTTATTTTTTTTTATTAACTGTGTATGTTTTAATAAACAATATTAATATTAACATAAAGTACCCGCGCGAGTTGATGTCAAAAGACACCTCATGGTTCACGGAAGCCTCAGTATACCGATCAAGCTCACCATTATTCTCAATCACTTCTATAACTACCCCAAGGGAACAAGGGGGTTCAGACCTGAAATAAAACGAACCGCGCATGATACCCGTATACTTATTACAAGTATAATTATAAATATGACGCCCACGAAATCCCAGGAACACAAAACTCGATAATCATCGAACTTGAAAACCTACTTTTAAATAGCCAATATGCCTTCCAGAGGTGTCTCAGCCTATATTGGTATGGGACTACGTCTTGCAGATAAGGATAATTCCTGGTCGCGAATTGGATTATTGTTAGATTGTAGTTAAACACACAACTAAACAATGGCATATCTGTGTTCTGCCCACCACGAGTATCGAAACCCGGATTCTAGCGGTATAAGTCTGTAGACATACCGCTATGTCACTGGGAGACCACTGGGAGTCTGCTGCCTAGTTTGGTTATTAAAAGTTAAGAGAAGAAACGCAACTGATATAGGATTCAGTGGCATATTCAGTTTTCAAAAGGCCCTGGAACAAAAACAGCTATTCCTCCATTAGAACCTTTTCCATGTGTCAGATTATTTTCTCCCTGAATTCCAAAACTGAAAATTTCAAATGCCAATTTTGATGGGATTATTTATTTAGGATGAAAAAAAATTATTGCAAAATTGTATTCATCCTGAACATTACAGCCAATTAAAAGTTTTATCCACAATTCTAGAACCAAACATAAACTACTTACTAAGTATGAATACACATCTATAAAGACAAGATTTTGAAACAAGCGAAAATTAAATACTGCGCTCGATATATGGCCGCTTCATTCAGCTGTAAATGTTTTCCTGCCACGAGCGGGTTACCAAGGTAACAGTTAAATAGAAGTTTTTCACGTTGCCTGCTGGTGCTGAACGTCCATCAGTGACGTCTTCAGTGGAGGGACTGACAATCAGCTTGCTTCCGTTCTTGTGCACCAATCAACTTGCGTGACAAGGGGCTCGTAAAATAAAAAATATCTCTGAAACAGACACTGGAGTTTGGAAGGGTACTTATATTTCTACCAAATAAGAGACGCCAGTAAGGCCACTGAAAGATAGAGGTTCTGACGCTGGGTACAATTATTGGGACGTTTGCCAGAAACATAAAAATTGATTTTTTAAAATATTTCTGCAAATATCTTTATAACATCTGATTTATCTAGTCGTATTTTCTATCTGACTTTGCTTTTCTTCATTCAAAACATTTAAAGTCGACTCTTATAGGAAATGTGGTTTCAGTACGCATTTCTAGTTAATTACATTGAAACGTTTAACACACAAACTACATTAAGTAAGTAGAAAATTATACCATAATTCTGATAGTTAAATATTTTAATGTGTTATATCATCGACTGAGTACAGATTTATTTCCTAACTAATCTGCGAGTTTGTTGTTGTTTTTAAACGAATGGAATTATGTTCGGATATATTTCTTCAACTAATCTACGTGACCAAGACAACAGATACAGATCTTAAAAAACAAACAAAAATAATGATTTTTTTTAAATTGACGAAGACGTTTGAGAAAAAAAATCATTTCCAAAGATTGAAATGTAGTCAACTACACAATATATACAACCCACTAAATATTTGTAAACACGCAACGGGCCAATTTCTACACTGAAAATAATGTTTGGTTCTTACGATTTCTTAATTCCACATTTGACCACTAGGTTAACACGTTTGTTTTGTTTGGTTGTTTTCTGAATTTCGTGCAAAGCTACTCGAGGGCTATCTGCGCTAGCCGTCCCTAATTTTACAGTATAAGACTAGAGGGAAGGCATCGCGAACTCTTGGGCTACTCTTTTACCAACGAATAGTGGGATTAACCGTAACATTATAACGCCCTCACGGCTGAAAGGGCGAGCATGTTTGGTGTGAGGGGCGTTCGAACCCGCGACCTTCAGATCACGAGTCGAGGGTCTTAACCACCTGGCCATGCCGGGCCTATATATGAACAGAGAACATACTCTGGTGTTCCAGGTATGATTATAATGGAACATGAGAGCATACAGTGACTTTGAATTCCAGCCCCTGATATTCACAGTGTGATTTCATAAATACAGAACCCACAATACGATTCGGATCCAACAAACGATACTTACAATACGTTTGAATGAAATACTTACGGTACAATTTGAAACTGACCATTTAAAAATACGGAGTGGTAACAGTGAACTCTGCTTTAAAAAATTCGATATAGTTTCTAAAATATCTTTACTAATATTGGTGTCACGTGTACACGTACTATTTATAGAACCTACGTTTCATAGTTATAAAAAAAAAACATTTTAGATCATAGCATTTAGTTACGAAGAAAAGCCTTCCTTTCGACATCACACGAACTCTTTCGTCCACTATCTTTTCAACTATGCAAACTTGGTCAAGCACGTTGCCTGCAGTTAGATGAAGCAAGGAAACGCGTGAAACAAATAGTAACAAGGGAAGTCAATTAGCGATATTAAAAGAAACTTGCTTACTGTTAATTAGGGCGAGCTTGTTCCTACATATACGTTTTCCTCTGGTGCTTTTACTTGCACAGCATGGTGTATATAATTAACGAAATGATGTGTCAGTCACTATGGGAAGCACTCAACAGATCCCCTGTGATTAGATTACTTGTAGAACAAACTGTAATTTGTGCGTTTAAAATTTTGAATTTCATTGTGGAAAATAGACATATATCATAGATTTCCCTTGTACCGTTTATGCATAACACTTGAGAAACAAACACAGTTAAGAGTGTGAACAGTTTCTTTATAAAGTGAATTTGTATTCATAGCCCAATGTTTAAACTCCACCCCGATATAACCACTCATACAAGCGAATGTACTCGGCTTCGCTCGGGATATTAGACTGACATATACAAGATGACTATATCATTGTGCGTATTCTGGACCCACTGTAGCACATAAATTTTTCTCTTTGAATTTATCGCAAAGCTACACGAGGGCTATCTGCGCTAGCCGTCTCTAATTTAGCAGTGTAAGACTCGAGAAAAGGCAGCTATTCACCACCACCCACGGCCAACTCTTGGGCTACTCTTTTACCAAAGAGCAGCGGGATTGACCGGAACATTATAACGCCCCCACGGCTGAAAGGGCGAGAATGTTCGGTGGGACAGGGATTCGAACCCGCGAACCTCGGATTACGAGCCGAGTGCCTGAACCACCTGGCCATGCCGGGCCAGAAAGTACTGTAGATTAAGAATTACTTGTTAACAAAGAGCTTGACTATTGCGTTAAATAATTTATTATTGATATCACAAATTTCTATCACATTTTATCAGAATCTATTACAATTTTTTATCATTACAGTGCTTCACGTTAGACAGTATTTATTGTTTTCCCATACAAATCACAGATACGCTATATAATAGTAATATTATTATGAAAAAGTAGTTCTTTGTATTATATTTTTTTTACATAAATCGTAGAGAGACAATTGCGCACGTGCGCATATTTTTAAACAAAAGAAGTGATTCCTTATATACCAACTTCTAATATATAGAAAATTTAGTGCGTTTTGGTTAACAGTGCGTTCCAACAATGGCTTTTATATAATGTTGCTCAGCAATAAAAGTTTACTCTCAATTTTGTTGTTTAGAGTCTATGTGATAAAAGTATAAAATGAAATGCATAATCTACAAAATTAAAGAAAAAACGTTTCTTGTTTTCTGTGTCAGTCTGTGATATATCTATGGCATGTGATATAAAGAGCCACTTATTTTCTATGTGGCTTTTCGCTAGTTTGCATTATTAAAACGATGCGCACATAGATAAGTAATAATACCCACGTGCACACCCTCATGGATCACTTAGTATAGGTGTAAAATTACAGGTTTCTCGATTCTTTCCTCTTGGAGCTATGGCAGCTGCATTCCTATGTGGTTTTTCGCATAAAAAAGCGGACGCACATGGTTAAATAATAATACCAAGTAATAAACTTTACTTAGTATGAGGGAAAATTTTCAGGTTCTTAGTTTTCCTCTTAAAACTATTGCGGTCACACCTTCACAGAAACGCACGTGCGTGTCTGGCTGTCTGTGATTTCAATTTGTACAAGGAACCACTTCTTTCCTATGTGGTTTTTCGGTACTTAACTTGTTTCATTAAAAACACATTCGCATGAGCACCCGCACGTAGATAAGATAAGTAATAATACCCAGGTGCGCATTCTCATGGTCCACTTAGTACGGTTGCAAAATTTTGGAATTCTAGGTTCTTTCCTCTAAGAGCTCCAGTAGCCACACAAACATAGATACACACGTACGTATCTGTGTGTGATTTCTATTTGTAATATAAGGAACTAAATCCTTTCTATTTGGGTTTTAGCTAGCTTGTCTACTTAAATGAGTGCGCGCATATAGATAAAGTACACAAACTCCGAATCTTTGCTCTTGGAGCTAAAACTAAATAAATAAATAAAAAGGAAAAAAGCGCACGTACGTGGTTAAGCAGTAGCATCTAAATGCACACACCATTAGCGTCTGCTTAGTATGTGTGCAACGTTTGCACATTTTCACTTTCTTTCCTTTTGGTGCTACAGCGGTCACATTCTTTTTACGTGTTTTTCGCTTCCTTACCCCACAAGAAAATATGCTGGCGCACGCACATGGATAACTAGTAATTTCCAGGTGCACACTCTCAGGGTCAGCGTCCACTTAATATATGTGCAAAATTTTATGTTTCTATGTTCTTCTCTTGGAATTATGGCGGTCACACAAATATATGCCCTTTTATTATTACATACATATATATGTACACACACACACCGATTGGAACGCACTTCACATTTAGTGTCTAAATTACGAATTTTGTTTTATGCCATCACCAACCAGGTGGCTCCACCTACCATATCAGATTGAGTTATGTTTTTGCATCTTACAACACTTGGTCTTGACGTAAAATACACGTAGTGAAATATCACTATTATTTTTTCATGTTTTCAAAGACCCTGCACTCAACAAAGCCACAAATCGACAAGCGATTTCGTTACGCAGTTTTGAACAATGGGTCTAAGAAGCCCATACTAACCCTACTGTTTTGGGTTAGATTAATCTGATAATCATTGAAATTTAATTCTTGTAAAATAAGATATATATGGGGCAAATATAATTCGGGTTAAACACAGCAAAAATAAAGTAATATATATGTGTCTCGAATTTCTAATTGCGTGAATAACAATTATATGCTGGTAAACGATATTCGAAATGTAATTTAAATTAAACAGAACAAGATAACTAGCATTTTAGAAAACCACTTAGTCCAGTCAAGTCTTCAACTTAACTCAAGTTTCCAATGATACTTGTGTCTGAATCCACGATTTCAATTTTACTGAGTTCCAACCTACCATCGTTAGACACAAGCACACACACAGACCTCTACAAAATAAATCTAACATCTTGAAAAGGCTAGCAAGTTGAAAGAAACAAAAAAGTGACCATCTTTATCCAATCAGGATAATGTACGCCTATAAGACAAATTCGGACGAAGTCCAATTTCGAAGCATGCACTTTACGTTCTTCCACGTAATATATATATATACTGATTTTTTTTTCAGCGACTTAATCAAACCACAGGTGTATCACACTTCTTCTATAAATAACACTGCACAATTTCCTAGAACTATAATCAAATAGTTTCTTACTCCACAGACAACTGTTAGAAAACTCCACAAAACACATCATGGCATATCGAGAAGCCTATATCATTACGAAACTTACACCTTCTCAACGTTATATATTATAGAAAGAGTTTACGAAGGTATCCTTGTTTAATGAAAACAAGTCAACAGAGATTGTTACGAAGATCCAAAACAAATACACGACATTCCAAATATAATTTTAAAAATAGTGGTAAGGGTTAGGAAGCAGTGATTAAGAAAGAGAAAATAGAATGGTGTAAAACTTGCATTTTGATAGACCCACGTGTAGAATGGTGAAAAACTTACATTTTGATAGACCTACGTGTACAATGGTGTAAAACTTACATGTTGATAGACCCACGTGTAGAATGGTGTAGAACTTGCATTTTGATAGACCCACGTGTAGAATGGTGTAAAACTTGCATTTTGATAGACCCACGTGTAGAATGGTGTAAAACTTGCATTTTGATAGACCCACGTGTAGAATGGTGTAAAACTTGCATTTTGATAGACCCACGTGTAGAATGGTGTAAAACTTGCATTTTGATAGACCCACGTGTAGAATGGTGTAAAACTTGCATTTTGATAGACCCACGTGTAGAATGGTGTAAAACTTGCATTTTGATAGACCCACGTGTAGAATTGTGTATAGACTAAAACTTACATTTTGATAGGCCCACGTGTAGAATGGTGTATAGACTAAAACTTACATTTTGATAGACCCACGTGCATAAGTGCTGAAAATTTGGAATTCAATAGTTTATACCGTTGTTTCTTTAAAACATGAAATAGTTCTTTAAAACCCTAGTATCACCGAATTAGTTTGTTTCGTTTGTTTGCTCTATGACAAAACCAAATTGGGCTACCTCATGTATCCACTAGGGGGAATCGAACCCCGAATTTTAGCGTTGTAAGCGCGTAGGCTAACTGTCGGTTTACTTAAAAGATCTATTGCTTGTTGACATTGTGCAATCCGTATGCAAACTTAAATTAACAGAAAGGAATGGTTACTTCCGTACACGAGTGATTTGTTGATGAAAGCCGTTTTAAAACAACTATACCACAATCAAAAGTATATACACGCTTAAGTCTCGAGAACTAAAGTTTTAAGTCTGAAGGCTACAACATTCAAAACAATAGAAGTACCTACAAAATAAGCCATATACTGTTAAGGCTAATTATAAAAAAAAACTAATAACATGAAAAAAGAAAAAATTATAACTAATGTTTTTTTCTTTTATTATATGAGCAATAAAACCGAAAATAAGAGTATATAGAGTACCACTCCTTCGGTTAATACAGGAATCCTATTGAAAATGCATCGCTATTTAAGTTGAAGCTTTTCCAAAATAACTTATCTAGAAATACTTAAGGCAAAAGTTAGATATCCGGGTAATGAAATTGAGTCTCCTGATATTGATATAATTTACGCACCTTAAAGGCATAATTCTAATCGGTTGGCGGACGACGTTGTAAAATTATTTTTTTAAAATCAGTAATAGCAACGCCAAACCTTCCGACATCGCGTTATGGGTTAATGCACTGACACACACACACACACAGGGTCCATGAAGGTCTCACAGTTGTTACAACGACCATCACATCAGGACTCCTTGCTACCAAACAATCTCTTTAATTTCTCCCTCAAATAATGAATCACTATCCTAGAAGAATTCCATCGAACATTATTCCATATGAAGATAAAATTTCCATCAATAAATTCAACTCTTCAAAGCCCAGTGTCATCAGTACATTCAGTCATGCTGATACATCAAAATGGTTGATGACGTTGCAACTGACAGACAATGGCGTGCTGTCGGTTCTCAGTAAAATTTCTAACGAGTAGTACAATGCTGAATAGTTAAATGCTGACTTTAAGAAAGGCTTGTGAGCCTGTTCCATGCTATATGGTCATTGTTATAATTTTCTTTCTGAAGTATAAATCGAGACTATCGGCAACGAACTGGCATATCCCAACTATCATAATCAGTCAGTTATTTACACAGCTTCCACAACTGTGCACGACATTCAAACCTAAAAACAAATCTGTTAGCTTACATTGTGTAAAAACAACAAATACAAATCTTCCAACCAAGTCTGATAAAGAATCATACCGTATGTGGAATATATTACAAAACGCATAACACAACACGTTGCACAAACATGTAAAGAAGCTTATGAAACCATCAATACAAAAATACAAAATACTCTAACTCCAGCGCTTTCAAATAGGGATTTTTTTTTTGCATTAACAGCAAACATGAAATTATTAGTCAATTCTGTATTTATTAATTTAGAGACATCTTGTGACACTTTATTACACTATTATTTCTCTCATTCAGAGCGTCGTTCCTTGAGCTTTGCTTTTGATTATGGAAAAATTGAGTTAACATCTTAATAACTCTTCTGGTTTTGTGCTTTGTTGTTGGGTTAACCACAGCCACAAACAACGGGGGAAGGGAAGGGTGGGATGAAGGTTCTTTAGCACGAAACGCAGTGTTTGCGTGTTCAGATACCATTATTCAGTACTTAAAGGGCAATCAATTAACCTCTAACACGAGGGCGTGGATGTATTATTTCGTGTGTCTCCTTTGATTGTCAGATGGCGTGTGTACGTGTTCAATTCAGAACGAAGTTTGTAACTTCAGAGCATTGGTTCTGCCATATTAACAACAGAGTTATATTACAAGTCCTCTACTAATGAAAGACCAAAAGACGAAGTCCTCTTATTTATAGCTTAAAATAAACTGGATAAAATACACCAAAAGGCAGACGTATATGACCGTCACTAACTGACTAAAGTAACTTTTTTTTTTTAACGTAAAGGGATAAACAGTGAAACGCTAGCAGACAGCCTGAATTAATGACCAACCAATTAACATGAAAATAACAGCAAACTGTATACAAAGCCATCGGTTTGTGTTTTTCTAAAAAGACATCTGTGTACACGACAACCCTTCATCACGAATACCTCTATATTGAGATTTCCACTACTAACGACGTTATTTTTTGTTTTTTAATTCAGGTCCCTCAATACTGTATGAACTTGACGAATGCAATATATTTTTAACTGTTTTGCCTCGTGAGATACATTTTATTCTTATAAATCTAACACAGTACAAAAAATAAATAAAAATTTTTGGAGATACTTTTCATTCTTAGTTTTCACTATTTTTTACTGTAGTGTAACCGATCAAAATACACCTGAGAATTTTAGTAAAGATTTCTCTAAATAACATCTACACTGTAATGCACTGAATACTCTCGATTTAGTGCTAACACAACAGAAGCGTGGATTTGTTTTTATATGCACGCGCACACAAACAGAGTTTAATTATACTGCTGGGCCCGGCATGGCTAAGCGTGTTAAGACGTGCGACTCGTAATTTGAAGGTCGCGGGTTCGCATCCCCGTCGCGTCAAACATGCTCGCCCTTTCAGCTGTGGGAGCGTTATAATGTACGGTCAATCACACTATTCGTTGGTAAAAGAGTAGCCCAAGAGTTGACAGTGGGTGGTGATGACTAGCTGCCTTCCCTCTAGTCTTACACTACTAAATTAGGGACGTCTAGCACAGATAGCCCTCGAGTAGCTTTGTGCGAAATTAAAAATAAAAAACAATTATCCTGCTAATTAAAAAATGAAAATAAATAACTAATAAATAACACGCATTTTTACTACAGATATGACCATGAACTGACGGTTGTAAGAAGCAACAAAATGATACAAAAATTGTAAAGAAAACAAATACAAGTTTACCATTCTGTAAAACTATTGGTAATGACAACTATGCATTAAACACTGATAATGTTCAAAACACGTTCAAGCGTTTTTCATCACTATCTCTCACGTATTTATTGACTTGTATTACGTTTTGGAAATTATCCTGTAAAATGAACATTGTTTGCTGTTACGTACAAAGCCACACAATGGAATGAATATATGTGCCGTGCCTAGCATGGTCCTCGAAACTCGGGTTTTAGTGTTATAAGTCTTAATACTTACCGATGAGCTATTTGTGTGTAGGGGGGGGGGTACTACTTGATTTGGTTTTGAGTTTCGTGCAAAGCTACACGAGGGCTATCTTCACTAACGTCCCTAATTAAGCAGTGTCAGACTTGAGGGAAAAACAGCTAGTCAACATCACCGACCGCTAACTCTCGAGTTACTCTTTACCAATGGTAGGATTGACTGTCATATGAATAATGGCTGAAAGGGTGAGCATGTTCGGTGACGGGGATTCGAACCCACGATCCTCAGATTAAAAGTCGAGCAAACTAGCCACAAGGCTATAGCAAGAGGGGTGGGGTCTGTAAAATGAGCTTCAAATCAAAAATTACCGAAATGGAAGAAATAGATAAAATCACATTCAATGTGTAATTCGTCACCACTTCGGAAGTTTGTAATTGTTTTGTAATCGAATTAACATAGAAGTTTTGAAAATCGCTGTTTCACACGAAACACGTAGAATTTCGTAAATAATTTTGCTATTATGATGTGTACTGGTTCACGCAAGTTTGACCTGTCGAATATCAAACTGTTTAAAATTCTTGTAGCATAACAGTTTCTGGTTTGGTTTTAATTTTGCGCAAAGTTACACGAGGGCTATCTGCGCTAGCAGTCCCTAATTTAGCAGTATAAAACTAGAGAAAAGGCAGCTTCCATCACCACCCACCGCCACCTTTTGAACTACTCTTTTACCAACGAATAGTGGGATTGACCATTACATTATAACACCCCCACGACAGAAAGGGCGAGCAATTTTGGTGCGAGGGAGAATCGAGCCCGCGACCCTCCGATTACGAGTTGAGTGCCTTAACCACCTAGCGTCGAAATAAAGAATGTGTTAAACAGAGTGCACTGACATTGTCTTACACAACAAAAATAGCTTTAATGGTATAAAACTATGTTTTACCTATCCAGGTAAATAACCATAATCTACAATAGTTAAGAAATCATGCAAATGTTATGTCGAGACACATAACTACCTATTATTAAATTTAAAAAGGTTTTAATTAATTATCACCCGTAATGAAAAAAATTAATAACTAACCTACTTTTATCCTCCTCTTCAAGTCAACTGAAGATTCATTAATTAATTATAACTAGGATATTCTAATCTTTAAAGCAATGCCAGAGAAATACATTTAATTAGCTATACTCAATTTGCAATTTATTTTTAGTTTTGTGTCGATTTTCAGTTTTTACATAGCACGATACTGATCAGTATGATTTTAATTTAAGCTAATATAAATAATTATTTTCAGGTCGTAATCACAATAAAACTGTTGCTTTTTCTTTTTTGTTGTTATTTATTTAATTATTGCACGACTCCCTAATTAAATATTAATTCCCAGATTTTGTACAGTTGTTTTTGTTGTTTGTCTGATCGTTCACGTCATACATTTCAGGTTACGAACACACTGTATATGCCCCCCACCCTCCAAGTGGCACAGCGGTGTTTCTGCGGAATTATAACGCTAGAAACTGGATTTGAATACCCGTGGTAGACGGAGCACAGATAGCCCATTACGTAGCTTTGTGGTAAACTACCAACAGTACAAAACTGCAATAATTATCCGTTAGTTCTGTTTATAGATATCTTATTATTTTGTGACACTTCAAAAGAAATTTAAAATGACCAATAAAACTATTATTAGTGACCAACATTAGACAAACAACTTGCCAATGGTTGCTTGATACTTTTACCTCGACAGAAATCAAATGTTACTACAAGTGCTGCTCAATGATTGCACAGTAAACGAAAACAAATCTACACGTGACAAAGCAGGCAATTCTCACTGGTTAAACTGAATCAGTGTAGCATTACAAATATGCAAAGTGTGCTCGCTTGACCACGTCAATATCTCCAAATACAAAGAGTCGCGTGAAATACAACAGAATTAATATATTAATAATTATGTCAGGGAAACAAGATCATGTATTATCCGAATTAATAACATTCTACAATAAATTGAGTAAAAATTCCTCATGAGAGATTCCACTTGAAAAAAAGCACTGTTAGTAATAAGGAATTAAAAAGTACTGTTAGTATTGAGGAATAAAAAGGCACTGTTAGTAATGAGGAATTAAAAAGTACTGTTAGTAATGAGGAATTAAAAAGTACTGTTAGTAATGAGGAATAAAAGGCACTGTTAGTAATGAGGAATTAAAAAGGCACTGTTAGTAATGAGGAATAAAAAGGCACTGTTAGTAATGAGGAATAAAAAGGCACTGTTAGTAATGAGGAATAAAAAGGCACTGTTAGTAATGAGGAATAAAAAGGCACTGTTAGTAATGAGGAATAAAAAGGCACTGTTAGTAATGAGGAATAAAAAGGCACTGTTAGTAATGAGGAATAAAAAAGCACTGTTAGTAATGAGGAATAAAAGGCACTGTTAGTAATGAGGAATAAAAAGGCACTGTTAGTAATGAGGAATAAAAAGCACTGTTAGTAATGAGGAATAAAAAGGCACTGTTAGTAATGAGGAATAAAAAGGCACTGTTAGTAATGAGGAATAAAAAGTACTGTTAGTAATGAGGAATAAAAAAGTACTGTTAGTAATAAGGAATAAAAAAGCACTGTTAGTAATTAGGTAGGTAGGGATTTCATGTTTATTTGCAGAAAGCTACTAGGCTATCTGTGTCAAACAAGATGTTGTATACTATAATGGTATATGGAAATTAAGGTAAAAATATGTAAAATTAAGACCTGCCAGGAAGACAGAATCATTAAGTTCAAACTTGCTGTCAGTCACCTGAAGTTGGCCTTTCTAGTCCTGGATTCAGGTCAAAATAAAATTAAAATGTGTAAAAGAAACCATGCTAAAACAGTACACAGTCCAATAAAAACCTTAAGTTAAAAATACCAATGGCTCTTAAAAATGTAAAAACATGAGCGAGGTGGCCAGTATCACCTATAGCATTGGCTAATGTCAAGGGCAAACCTACCTTAAAAATATGTTTAAAATGTCGTCGTCGTTCTTTGTTGCAACGACGGCATGATAATAAAATATGTATGATTGAGACCTAAGCGCCACACAGACCACACGTTGGTGCATCAGTGCCGGATAAAAGGAAGTGGTGAGTTAAAAAACTAAGACCAATGTGTAACCTAGCCAAAACAACTTCTTCCGTTTTATCTTTACAGAAACAAGATGGA
Organism: Tachypleus tridentatus; assembly: GCF_004210375.1. Lineage (NCBI taxonomy): Eukaryota > Metazoa > Arthropoda > Merostomata > Xiphosura > Limulidae > Tachypleus > Tachypleus tridentatus. The sequence goes on from NC_134827.1 coordinate 22,698,829, forward strand.
CAAAGAACTGAAGAAGACTTGATTTGAAAAAGCTTATTATTTCGTTGCTCACTCCAGGTCAACTGCCAACTAGTGCATAGTCCGGTTTTGATAACTGGACCACAGTCCATGTATGGAACAGGAGAGGTGGTGAGAGAGCCAGAGCAGATAAACTTTGCCGATCTGTCAGCTAGCTCATTCCCATGAATGACCTGGTATCCAAAAAACTGGACAGAGATAGATGATAGGGAAAGATGAGCCAGTTTGTTTTAAATATTAATAAGAATAGGACGGTAACTAACATGGAATGATGCCAAGGCCAATAGACAGCTGAGTGAGTCAGTATAGATCATACAATTCATATATTGCATAGTTTCAATATGATTCAGGGCAAGAGAAATGACATACAATTCAGCAGTAAACACAGAAATTGTGGAGGGATTCTGTGTGCTACAACCGAACTGTAACAAACCATGGCAGAGCCTACAGAGTCACCTGATTTTAAACTATCTGTATATATGGGAATGGATGGATCGTTTGAAAGATGGTCAGCAAATAAAGAGCGGTATTTTCAATGAGGAGTACAGGCCTTCCTCAGATGACTCAAAGATAGGTAACAGTTGGGGATAGTAATCAGCCATGGTGAAAGAGACAGAACTGTTGATACTGCCATGCTATTCAAAGACAGATCCACTTTTTCTGATTGTGCTCAGAAACGAAAAAGGAATATTCTCGAATATTCTCTATTATAAAAAAGTGTGGCCCACTGAGGATAGAAAATACAAACCTAAGTAGGATGCTGTGGTAAAGAGCGTAGTTTGGAAGCAAACATAAGAGACAGTTGCAAACGGCGAATATACAGAGGGAGATCATGGGACTCTATATACAGACTTTGGACTGGAGAAGCACGAAAGGCCCCAGTGCAAAACCGAAGGCCTTGATGGTGCATAGGATCTACCATTTTCAGTGCTGAGGTTCTGGCAGAACCATAAACCATAGTCAAATTTGGATCGGATAAGGGCACGATAAATTTTAAGCATGGAGCATCGATCCGTTCACCAAGACGTGGAAAAGAGGACAAGGAGGATGTTCAGTGCTCTTATACATTTGACATGAAGTTGCTTGATATAGGAAATAAAGTTTAATTTACAGTCAAATATAAGGCCTAAGACCTTTGCCTCGTGGACGACAGGAAGTACATCATCATCAATACGAAGTTCTGGATCTGGAAGAAATGTACACAAACAGTTTTAGGGAGAGAAAGTTGAAAACTATTAGCTGTAGTCCACTTAACTATATGATTGATTGCAATTTTGTAGTTGCTACTCAATAAACTTCATGTTTGATGACTGACATGAGACGTGAAAGCCTGTGTGTTTTTCTTTTAGCAAAGCCACATCGGGCTATCTGCTGAGCCCACCGAGGGGAATCGAACCCCTAAGTTTAGCGTTATAAATCCATGGACATGCCGCTGTACATGTGAAATTAATCATGTGAAATAAATCAACAAAAAGACCATTTGTAACTGTAGGGGGTAGTTGTTCACTGATGGCATTAAACTTTATAATAAAAAGTGTGACACTCAGAACACAGTCCTGAGAGACTCCAGGTTCCCGTGGGAAAAAAGGGAAAGTGTTAAGCCCACACGGACCTGGAATGGCGGTTCATTAAAAATGCTTAATAAAAAGTGGCAAATTGTTATGTTATCCGTATGAATGAAGGGCTCGCAAGACGCCATATCTCCATGTTGTATCATTAGCTTTCTCTAAATCAAAAAATAAAAACAAGAGGTTGTCACTTCAAAAAGGCTTCTCTGACTGATGATTCAAGGCGATTTAAAGTGGTCTATTGTGGAGCGTTGTCTTCGGAACCCACACTGAATGGGTGAGAGAAGGTTGTTTGATTCAAGGAACCAAACAAGACGAGCATTATTCATCCTCTCTGAGGTCTTACTGAGACAACTCGTCAAAGCAATGGGACAGTAATTCGAAGAAATATTTGGATCTTTCCAAGGTTTAAGAATATAGTACTCCCTATGCTTGGCGCCAAGCATCAGGAAAGTCAGTTTCCTGCCACATCCGGTTAATGACAGCCAGGAGATTAGTAAGAGAGGCAGGAGAAAGGTGGCGTAGCATCTCATAATGTATATCATCAGGTCCAACTGATGTATTGCCAGACTGATGAAGTGCAAGTTTGAGTTCCACCAGTGTAAGAGGGCTATTGTAGTCATAGGGATGATCAGTCATAAAGGAAAGAGGCAGATATTCAACTAGTGTTTTAATGCTAAGAAAGAAGGGGATGTGTGTGAAGAGCTAGATACATGAAACATTCACCAAAAGTGTAAGCAATGTTCTGAGCATCACTAACTTCATGGCCATTGAATATTAAGATATAGAGGCGCAGAAGTATACCTTCCACTCACCTTCCGGATCTTGTCCCATATGACTTTTGAACTAGTGGTTAGAGAAATGCTGGAGATAAATTTAATCCACTTCTGGCTTTGACGTCTAACTCGCCGAGCCTGTGCACGGGTTTGCTGAAATGCAATGCGGTTTGAAAGCGTGGGATATCTACGAAACTTATCCCAAGCACGTTTCTGAGCTTGTTATAAAACAAGCAAAATTCCACCAAGGGCGCGGATGACGTGGGAAAGATGTCGAGGTTTTGAGGATGCACTGAGAAGCTGCTTGTACAATACAGTTAGTTAGTGCTGCTACTCAATCATCTATCGATGATTTACATAAGATGGCAGGATCAAGTTCTGAGAGAGCAGTAAAAGAGGGCCAGTTGGCCTGGTCCAACTTCCACTGCGGCACACGGGGCAGGTGGTACCGACCACAGCCAATCTCTCTTAATATAATAGGAAAATTATCACTACCCCGTGGACTGATGTCAACCTCCCAAGAAAAGCAAGTGAAAAGCGAAGGGGAGCAGATAGAAAGATCTATAGCAGTAAATGACTGACTGGGTGCATGAAAATAAGTGTAAGAGTCAGTATTGAAGAGAGACAGGTTGTGATTCAGGAGCATATGCTCTATAGCACGACCCCTCACATCAATACTAAAACCATCCCAGAGGAGATTATGCCCATTAAAATCCCCAAAAAATTAAATTGGGGTTGGCAGTTGCTCAATGAGGGCATCAAAGCCTGATGGATGATAATTTTCTCAAGGGGTAAGGTAAAGAGAGCAAACAGTGATGGTACGACCCACGGAAATACGGATGGCTACAGCTTCCAAGTGCGTATTCAATGACGAAGACTGGGTGGGTACATGTTGATCAACCAGCAGTGCTACTCCCCCATGTCCTTGTCCTACACATGACCTGTCATTTCGGTATAAGGAGTATTGTCGAATTGTGACTGTATTAGTAGGTTTTAAAAATGTTTCCTGTAATAAAAGGCATTTGGGATGATAAAAGTCAATCAAATCCTTGATATCATTCACATTTGATTGAAAACCTGGACAGTTCCATTGGATTAGTGTGGCCATCTTTCTTTATTTTGGAGGAGAATATGACATGGAAACCTTTTGCTTGTGACCGCGCTTCTTCTCTTTACTGGACGTGGGTCAGTCACTCTCTGGTTGGTGTTTGTAGACATACGTTCCAGTGATTGGGGACGTGAACGAATGGTTTGTTTAATTTTCGGGGTGTCAAGAGAGGAAGACCCCATGGAAACACCTGAGCTTGAGGAAGGTGAAGTTGGGCAATAACTGGAAGATGTGGTAGGGACAGAGATAGAAGTAGATACTGATTCGTTAACTTTGTTGATTTTGAAAGGTATTAGATTAAGACGTGCTGTTAAAGATTCTGTAGGAGGCACAGAAAGGTCTGTCTGGTCTCCTATTATAGTAGTGGAATGGATTACAGCAGCATAAGTTCAAGATGGAATTGGGAATAGTAATTCCGAGCCTCTGGATATGTAATATTATGAACTGTCTTGAGACGTTGCACTTCTCTATCTTCTACCCATTTAGTAACACAATGCGGTTCTAGATGGCATTCAAAAGCATTGTGGTCTTTACCAGCACAAGGGGCACATGTCAAGGAACCACAGCAAGATGTTTTCGAAGGACCAAATCGTTGACAATGAAAACATCTAACAGGGTTAGGAATATAAGGCCGTATCTTACAATTCAGATATTCTGCCTTGATTGTGGTATGAGGACGTGATGTTGTAAATGTTAATATTAGAATATTTGTCGCTCCATAATCCCGTCTCACCGACTAAAAATTCGGTGAACGGCTGTAACACCTTGGCTTGTGAAACCTGCGAGGATCTCTGACTCTGGAATGGTCTTTAAATCCCTCTCAACTATAACTCCTCTGGAATAATTCAAAGTAAAATGAGGAGTAACCTCACTGGGTGCATCCCCAATGGCCTTCGATTTCAAGAGGAGTTTGGAATGTTGTGATGAAACTGTTTCCACTAAAATGTTCCCAGACCGTAATTTATTTTACCGATTTAGCAGAGCCAGCAAGCCCTTCTAAAGCCTTCTGAATAAAAAATGGAGACATCTGCCCTGAGAGTTTTTCAGTTAAAGAATGTACAATTAAAAATCGCGAGACAGATTCAAATTGTGAGTGTAACCGTACAGGGTCATCAATGCGTGGTCGTTTGCCAGTAGTCGGATTTTTCTCTATGCTATCATGCTTGTTTATATTTTTTTAATTTGAGGGATATCCATAATAAAAAAAGAATATTTCGGTGCCCACTGACCCCACCCACCATGGAGCCATACGAGGGGACGCTCTACAGTGCCATACGTAAGCACTATACCCAAACACCGGTGTCAGACATTATGTCCACTATACCCGTTGAGGACGTCCTACGCTGGCACTCAGTTGACCTGACCCAAATGGACAAGCCGATTAATCTTGGCGGGGGCCACCCCAAAACCGCCCGTCTACAGGAATTCAAGGCCAAAGTGGTGTGTTAGGGTTGAAATCCTCAACCACCAGGATCCTGTCCTCCTCTTCACGGGTCACCACGCACGGCAAAACACGCAGGTGGATGTTTAGATCCCAAATGAGATAAACTGAAAGTACAGAACCTTCTCTGGAATGTCTCCTCATCACGTATAGGAATCCACATCGAGGGGTAGTAATAAGGAATAAAATGAAAGCACTGTTAGTAATTAGGAATAAAAAAGCACTGTTAATAACACTGCACAACAAAGTTTTTGCTTCTTGAACACTGTTGGGTGTTCCTTATAGATGTTTGGCTGCTGATCACGAAAATTACATCCAAATTTGCTCATCACGTACCGTTTTATCGAAATCTTCAGTTTCACCAGGACATTGCTACTATGGAAAAACGATATCAGGGTAACTGGAATCCGCCAATACTTGCTGACTATTGTTGGACACTGCAACGTGATGCACCAGACATCGAATACAAACGAAAGTCAGGAGCAAAATACTTTTAATTATATTGAACTTAATAGCGTATCAGAAACATAAACGCAATTAAATACGTTATTACCGGTAAACAGTTAACTGTCTATTTCTCAGAGTTCCTCCGTGATGAAGCAAAACCAAAACTATATTTGTACATACCCACCAGGTACCTGTCACAATCAGCAAAAACTTTTCAGGAAGCAAAACTTTTCAAAACAATTGTCGTGCAGCGTAATTAGGAATATAAAAAGCACTTTAGTAATTAGAATTCCCAAGAATACTGTGATTCATAAAGCAAATACTCTTAGTGTATGATTCCCAAAGTACTCTTGGAAACTTTGATTCCTGAAGTAAGCACTCTTGATAATTAATATTTCCTAGGAAAGCACTCTGGATAATTAGGATTCATACAAAAACCACTCATAGTAATTATGTTTCCAGAGGAAAACATTCTTAGTAATTATTATTCACAAAATAAGCATTCTTAGTATAGATGTAGTTGTATTTATTCATATGAGTTTACTCTAAGTGTATTTGCTCAATAATTTACAGCGAGACAAAGTCGGGGATATCTCGAATGGCATCTTAAACAGTTGATTAGAGTTATCATTAATCAGTACATAATTTGGATGGCGTGAAACAGCTAGATTTTAACATGTTGTACCAATGTTTGGTTCAAGCACAATTAGCTTCTCTTACAAATATTACTAACACTAATAAACAGTTTTTTAACTAATGTCATAAAAATAAAACTTTAATAATGGTACAGCAGTTGTGAGAGATACTAAGACTTCTTTGGAACGTGGTCTCATATGTATAAATTATGATTATATTATGTATACAGCGTTACTGTGGCAAAACTGACAGTACTTTACGCTGTGAATACAGGTATATACTAGATGTACTCCCGCACAATCCACGATGTTCTATTTCAAGAGCACACAACATAAAATTTAAGAGTAACAAATATTTGTATTTCTTGTTTTAGAAGTTCACATGTCATGCGGTGTTATAGTCTAGAGAGTGCATAATTCTTCTAATGATTCACAGAATGCGCACGTTTTATTGACGTCACGACAACGCAAACTGAAATGTTAGAGTCCTTTGTGCGACGTCATTTTGGTTTACTGACTGACTGACTGACTGACAGCACACTACTGTATTTTGTTGCGAGTGTTTAAATAAAACAGATGACACTTCCAGGCGGCCTTTAGGCCCCTTTCTGTGAAATAACCATTTTGAGAATAACACGGTAGAAAACGATACCACTTTATTTTGAACAAATTAAAAGTTTTATGTTTTTAGTTACCTCTAACGTTGTGCTAATGTTAGAAACGACTCTTCCAACAAAGCCTTTCAGTTATTCAGTACCAGTTGACGTATTCGTTCAAACGCACGCGCTCAAGAAAGAAAAGCCCAATCAGAACACCGAACTACCATATCATTATCAACGTGTCTTTAATGACAATCGGTCTAGCGTCTCGCCAGTAGTAACCTGACATACAAACAAGCGAGTTATTATTAGATGATGGTTTGGTTGAAATATTTAATGTATACCTAAACCACGATGTTTGTTTTTACCCTTTCTCTAAACACAAACATACATGCATATAACCAGCTTTCTCACTACCATGTAACCTAGTTCGCCATTTTTAACGAGAGCGCCAGACCATGTTTCCGAATTATTGTCTTTATTTCTATCGAAGAAGCCTAATTCACTATTTCTAACATAAGCGTCATATTCCTCAAACGTCATTCCTTGTTTCTAACGAGGGACAAAAGTGGCCTACATAGTAGTTAACGTTCTCAGCTACAGGTCGAATGTCCAATGTCTGATGCCCTCAAAACGCTCTACATTTTTCAGCTCTGGGCGCGTCATAAAAGTAACAAAAAAACTGGAAATTCGATTCAGAGTAACCGCGTAAGTAATTGATACTTCTGATTATTTGCTCATCCCCCCCAACAGTCAATAAATGCTCAAGCCTCGAGTTCTCTGGTCTCATCGTATAACCCATATGCTTCATGAGGTACGTTCAGGTTGAAAACGACAAATAATTTTAAAGACCTTAACCCATTACATCTGATCTAAAACTCACTTTATTATTTATAACTGGAACACGAAAATCCATTCAGAGCACTAGCATAAAGCTCCACGTGGCCTGGGACTTAACTCTATTATTTATAACAAGAGTTAGCAACTCCACTTAGTCTGAAACCTTCATTTTCAACAAAATCACAAATTTTCACGAGTTCTGGGGCTTAATTATACACTTTTAACAGAAGCTTATTAACTTCACGTTGACTCGGCCCTAATTCTATTTTTAAAACGGCATTTAACTTTACGTGGTCTAAGCCTTGTACTTTTTTTTATATTATTCCTAAGAGGATTAGGAATATTTCCTTTTTCTTTGTGTAGTTCTTAAGTAATTTCTGGAATAAAAAAACAACTGCCATTCCGGTGCATTCGATCAACAGCCTTGTTCAAATACATACTACAAGGTGTTCTTGTCCATCAGTGAGTCGGCAGGAAGCCTACAGACTTTCTAAGCTAAAATCTGGGGCTCGATTGCCCGTGGTAAATAACGTGCAGATAACTCATCGTACGTAGCTTTGCGTTAACACAAATCTTTCGTGTGTTATACGATAACGATCTTTACAGGATAACATTAGATGATTAAAAGATAAATTCTACGTAGTTTCCAAATATCTATCTCTGTGTGTAGTTTGCTATAAACAAAACCTATCCTTAACAAAAATAAAAACGTTGCACTAATCGAAAGGATCCACAGGGAACAAACTATAATGTGGGATATAAAATATATCCTAGATTTGAGAGGTGACTGAGAAGTTGGACCCACATTGCGATGGGGATACACTGTCTATCAGTCCTAACCTCCATTCGCCAGTTCAAATGAAGAATAATAAAATAATCAAAAAACAGAAATTAGGAGAGGGAGATATGGGTGCTCAAGCCCATAACATCCCACATCTATATTACCCTTCACTGCCTGCAGACAGTTGTAAGAAGGTGATTACTCTCCAAAGTAAAGAAGGAAATAAATAATAACGAAAAATTGTTTTATTTTACTTATGTGTTCAGTATATATATATATATATATATATATATATATATATTCAATGGTTTGACTTTGCTCTCAACATATACGAGAATTATAACAGAGATTAGAAACAAGTACAATGATCCTGTCCTTGGACTTAACCTGACCAGGTCAATTTTCCTCACGAATAATATAAATTCACAAGTGCAGTTAATTTTCTCTAGCACTTCACTGATTTCTTAAACATTTACAAGCCTGTATTAACCAATACGAATAAAACGTGGAAAGGGGCATGTCCTAGTGATTAATTGTCGGGCTCCGTTCTGAAAGATTCGACGTTCGAGTCACGATACCATGTAGGCAGATTATAAAAGTCACAGTCTTCTTAATCGGTTAAGCTAGCAATGCAATGGCCTTGTGATTTCGCCTTTTTCTGATTGGCTGTTTTCCTTGTGGTCAGTAGTTCAAAGTCAGGGGGCGACTACAGCCGAGTCTTACATTTCTGCCTTGGCAGTTTTGTACGTACGAGGTACTGAACAGGTTACGAATACCAATAGAAATAGAAAACCAAACAGACATAAGCAAGCAATAGGTCAAAAAAAAAAAAAAAAAAAAAAAAACAGTAACAGACAAATTTGGTGATACAGTAGATCAAATACGATTTAAGAATTTGGGTGATAGCATCTCGTACATTCACTAGAAACTATATAACAGTATTGTTCATGTGGAGATGACACATCCTTCCTTGAACAACAGTTAGCAGTACACTACCGATAAACTATATAACAGTATTGTTCATGTAGAGATGACATACCGTTCCTTGAACAACAGTTAATAGTATACTACCGAGAAACTATATAACAGTATTGTTCATGTAGAGATGACACATCCTTCCTTGAACAATAGTTATCACTATACTAATGAGAACCTACCCACATATAAGGATCTTTTTTTTTAATTTAATGTCTGCATGTCACAGTTCACTCTAGTTTAGCGTATAAACATTTAAAATAAATTACATGTTCACAAACTTATTTTAGTAAGAACAGTTAAAATCAACTTTCTGTTTCTAATCCTCGACTGAAAGAATATACTTTCCAGAATATTCAACTAATAATTTTATTTTGAATTCATTTATTTACCAGTTTTCGCATGAGATTAAAAACTAATAAGAGGGGGAGCCACTGATTATCTTAAGACTATTACTAATGTTTCCTTAATTACATGAAAAGGCACTTTACATGATATTCATTTCGCTCTTTCTGAGCATATGTATGAAAATGTTAATTTTTTGGGGCAGTAGTTTTTCATAAAAAACATATGCTTTAAAATCAAATTCCAATATTATTATACTATCATCTCGTGAGGTTGGCCTTGCATCATTAAGTAATTATTTCACCTCTTGGTGGCGTTTTTATCAATCAGTTACATTCACATGAAACATGTTCACTGATCTTTCAAAGTTATATTTATATTTTATTACGAATATTTATTAAAGTGAGGGTAAAAATAGATGATGAAAGATGTTAATGTATATATTAATTTCTAAACAGGTTTTTAGGGTTCGTTAAGTTATTACTAATTTGTTATTCACAAAATTAATATTAAATTATCTTCAAAAAGAATAACCTTGAAATTCATCACACATCATGACGATAAAAGTTGTGAAGATGATTTTGACAGGCAACAGTTATTTTAAAATGACAAAATTTAGACTCGAAAACTACATTTTGTTTAAGCAAGATGAAATCTTAAAATGCCAAATAACACCATATTAAAATATTCAAAAATTATGTTTGGTTTTTTTAAGATAAGGCACATTGCCAAAGGAAGGCAATTTTTGGAGTGTTCAGGCCATTGCCACAGTTCAAAAATGTGACACACGATATGTGCAAAGCATACCATTTCTAAGGGATGGAGGTCTGGAAGCATGCTCCACTCAAAGATTTAAAAAAAAAACTTATGCTACGAGATTGACTCTTGAGCCATTTTAACTACAAAAACCTGCATCCAAACAGCGTAATGCATTGATTTAAAAGAAGCAAGTGTTGATATATAAACTGTAGCTACACATGCCTTCAAGCATTAACCAAATACCACTTTACTGAAATCAAACGGGGAAAACTTACCATCAACGACTGCAATTAGCCGAATGCGTCGATGAGTCACTCGGCATCCGTTTGTCGCTATACCAACAGTCTGGAAAGGTCGTTCAACAAAAACGACAGTAAATGCGGTAACTTCTGAGACATTGTTGACTGCTACAACAGTCACATTGTATTGGTTAGCTTCATTAAGACGGTGTTTCAAGAGAAACGTTTTTTTGTGGTCGGTAATCATTTCAGAAGATATTTTCAGTTCTGGTATCTTCAGCTTGACTCTGATGTCTGAGCCCTGTAACAACGTAACTCGAACTTCGAGAATGCTCCCTGCAATGATGGGCGAATTGGAACTTACGTGGAGTCCACTCACCTCTTCTTGAACTTCCACTGGTGAGGTCAAGCTAGCTCTTTCCTCACTAACTAGGTTCTTTGCTAGTACGGACACCAAGAACGAACCTGCTACTGGAAAAGTTACGACGACCGTACAGTTTGTGAGATCTGACTGGACAGATTGCAAACAAGAAGTACAGTTTAATCCCAGATCCCACGAACAGGAAACGTCACTTCCTGTGCGATAGGTGGCTTTAAAACAGATAGTATAACCAGAGCGGACAATGTGCGTCTCTAATGGAATCAGAGTAACACCAGACACCTTATCTTGTACGGTGAAACTAAAGGAATCACTAATAGAGTTTATAGGGCCCAATACAGTGGCGTAAACACGATACTGACCAGGATACATGAAACGGAACTCCCAAGACAGCATGTCTTGACCCTTTTTGATCTCTTCAGTAACTAAGCTATTTGTCTGATTAAACAACCGCCATCGGACATGCCTGCGAAAAATAGAATCCTGTTCTCGAATGATCTGAAAACGAAATTCCACAGCTGTGTCCGTTTCAACATGTTTTTCTGGAAGTATCATTCTGCCCTCTAGTAACTGATACACTCGAACAGCTTGTTTCATCTCAGCAGTCTTTCTTAAATAACCATTATCGACAATAACAGAAGGATAAAATTCACCTTCTCGATGATAAGAATGGCGAATAGTTAAATCAAGCTCACAGCGTGAACCATAGTCTGCAACCACCATCACGTCTTTTCTCCCGTGGTTTCTGTTCGTAATTTGGGTGTCAGAAAGTTGTGCTTCGATTTTGTGGTCATCGTCAAAGCCCATCGAGAGTTGTGTTCCGAGACGATTGGTTGTTGTTACTGAAACTAGAAACTTCACAACTGTTTTGGGTTGAAAAACTGATTTAGAGTCAGGATGGAGTGACAGGGTTAGGTTCCCCAATTTTTGGTCGACAGCAACCTGTGAAAGAAAAAGGAGAACCTGAATTATGGCTGGCAATGGTCTACCAATAATCAACATTATGTGTATTTATTTATAAATAAAATAATAAACGATAACATTCTTCCGTATTTAACAACATGTGTTAGGCTAATGCTAAGATTTTAACACAATTGAATAGCCTATACCACGCACACGTATATATATTTTTATTACTTTTTTAAATACACAAATTTATTACTGAATAAAATCAAACTACAAACTAAATTTATAAACAACTGTGTGAATATCTTGAGAAAAGCCTGTGAAAATAATTAAGAACGCTTCTTTGTTGTGTTGAAGCAAAACGATACACAATCTTTCGTGTTCAGGTCAGTGTGTGTGTAGGTGTTGTCGGTCTTTTACAGTGTCCTGGCGGATTGTGGAGAGCTTGTATGATATGTTATAACACGCTCTCCACAATCCACCAGGACACTATAAAAGACCAACAATACCTACACACACAGTGACCGACTTTCAAAACGTCGTCCTCTAGACTTGTGTCTCCACAACAGGCAGTTACCGTCCCTTCTCCAAAGTTTCATCATGAATACTCTGCCTAGACAATCTATCAAAAGGAATTTATATTTTTTTCTCCATTTTTCACGACTTTCCAGGTCTAAATATTAACTTAAAAATTTCTCATGTTTTCGCATAATACGTAACATCCCTGTAAATATCTGGTTTCATACCATCTTTAGCAATACTTTAAACTGATCATACACATTCCAGGTAGAGCTTTTGTCAATATATTTTACTTCAGACTCTGGTGACCAACTAACCCTAAAAAAACATCTACCTACTCGGAATCACCTATAACTGATACAAACTGCATACAGTACTATCAAATGTTGCACTAACTCTCATCAAACGAGTTTTTCAACCAGATTTCCAGGTGTTGCAAAAACATGCACATGAATGCATCTTTTTGTGAATCTTAACAAAAAATTTTGGAACTGAAGGTGATTTTCAAGATGTCAGCACGACAGCTGACACCTTAATTTTAATCAAACACAGCTTATTGTTTATAGGACATAGGAACAAATGTGATCAAATGATAAATAAAAACTATGCAACTATTCGTTGATCAAAGCACGGGGATAAAACGTACAATGCACAGTTTTAGAAAAATATATCCAACATTTTCATACAACAGATGACTTCGTTTATTTACAAATAAGCACAGAATGGGCTATTTGTGATCTACCTACCACGGGTATTGAAACCTGGTTCCTACTGGTGTACGAAAGATTATTATATACTTAACAATTCATCAAAGCAAATTAAAAACAACTATAAACTCCAATCATCACTTACAATGGTGTTCAAAGAGCTCCATGGAATTTCATGGTTCTGCGAAGGGTCACCACGGGTTTCCCATAAAGATAACAGGTAATGGTGGTAGTCTTTTTCAATTACTGAGTTTTAAACATTTCGAGGATCAAGGATATTTTTTTAAAAATCCCAAGTTGATATTCAATCTTTTCCATGTAGCTTGCAATTCTACATTGATAATATTATAACGAAATTGGTTACTTTCATCTAGGCTAAGCTTTTTAAGGGTGAGTGGGCTAAGGGTTGATATTTCGTGAAACAGAACCGTAGATAGGTTAGGGTGGGAGGGGAAGTTGTCCAGAACGTAGTCGGAAGGGTGGGGGCAGTCCGAGCATTGATCCTGGTTTGGTTCGCGCAAAGCTACACGAGTGCTATAGGCACTAGCCGTCCCTAATTTAGCAGTGCAAAACAAGAGGAAAGACAACTAGTCATCCTCACCCACCGCCAACTCTTGGGCTACTCTTTTACTTACGAATAATGGGATTGACCGTCATTGTATAACGCCTCCACGGATGAAAGGGCGAGCATGTTTGGTGTGACGGGGATTTGAACACACGACCCTCGGATTACGAGTCGAGTGTCTCAACCACCTGGCCATGCAGGAGCCAATAATCCTGTTATTTTATAATTTATGCGGAGCTATAAGAGACTGGAAGACAGATATAAAAACTTACCACTTGATTTTACCATTGGAATTAAGCAAGATAAGCTGTTCTGTGTAGTATGGTATGGTACTTAAGTTCCCAACTTCAATCGATATTAAGTTATAACGTATATTATAATTATGTTCATATTTTCTAGTGTTGAACTATTTACCAGATCATTTAGGTTTAGGTTTCAGGAAAAGGTAAAAAAATCAAGACTCGAAAAATAGCATATCTAGTGTTCCGAACATCCTAAAATTCTGCCGACTACGAAACATTACTTAAAACATGCTCGAAAGGGATTTTACTGTATCTGTCATTACTGTTTGTTTTTTGTTTTTTGAATTTCGCGCAAAGCTACTCGAGGGCTATCTGCGCGAGCCGTCCCTAATTTAGCAGTGTAAGACTAGAGGTAAGGCATCTAGTCATCACCACCCACTGCCAGCTCTTGGGCTACTCTTTTACCAACGAATAGTGGGATTGACCGTCACATTATAATGCCCCCATGGCTGGGAGGGCGAGCATGTTTGGTGCGACCAGGATTCGAACCCGCAACCCTCGGGATTACGAGTCGAACGCCTTAACACGCTTGGCCATGATTACAAGTCAAGCGCCCTCACCCCCTTGCAATGCCGGGCTTCTCTATGGAAATGAACAAACCTTAAAGTAAAGTGAAAACTGAGGTTTACTGTTATATTAAATGCGAAAAACTGATTTCATAAGTAATTCATTTAAGTCCTAGTAATTACCTTTAAAATATACTTATTAGCTATCCTATGTTATAAAAACACATGAATTTGATGGAATAGCGTCAACGAATAACAAATTTGTTCTGCAAAGTTCAGTATACTATATGGAACTTCCGCAGACCAACAAGCACGAACCACGAGAGGTACGACGCAGTTTGTGAAACCTACCGAGGGCGCAGAAATGACTGGCTCTGCCAGTGAAGGAGTGATTGAAGTGAGAGGATTCCATAGCTTCGTAAAAATTGAGGATCACTTTTCATATACACAATTATTAATTTATATATATTCAAAATGGCTGACTCAACCTCTATCCTAACCATATAACCATCGTACTTACTATCCGTTAAACATTCAGAAAACTATACAATACAGAGAGATACATCACTTTGTCATTTTATGGACATGTATCTGATAGATGCACATTTGCACTGAAATTCTTCCACGTACGTATGTACCATCTAATAAAATTATACAGTGGTCTTAGCCGTGATTTAGAAATGCGTCAACAACTTCCTGTGTTTTCAAGGTAACGTACTAAAGAATTATCGACAAATATATGGTTCAATGTAGTCAATCTAAAACTCTATCTAAAGCACTTTTATATTGAGTATTTGCATTTTAAGAAGGCCTATTTTTAAATGAAAATAAGCGTAGATGCTCCAATGAAAGCTTTAGATGAGTACTTACAATACAAAACGTGTCACTGAGAGATCCAAAAGGACTTGTCACTTCAACAGTTATACGGTGAAAACCTTCAGTTTCGAACGTATGATTCTGTTAATAAAAAGAAACAACCACACATTAAGTAAATTCTTATTAATAGACGTAGAACATTTCACACACACAAACTATTTTCACTGTCATGGAACGCCTTCTTGTTATTTAGTTTCAGCCTTAAAAAGGGCGATACTGAGTAAAGGTTATGAGAAACACGTTGTATTAATACAAGTTTTTAATTAATTAAAAAAAACATATGTTTTACCGTTGTAATGGCTTCCAGTAACCTGGAGTGGTTTGATTAATGTGTAAGGACAACATAGTTATTTTCTGCCGTTGTTTTATCAGAACTGACGCGCCTGACAACAAATGCATGTTATATCATTGATAGCCCATACAGATTTACAATATCTGTAGCTTCCAAAACAATGTATCAGAGGGTTCCTCGTATCAAGATTACCAAAGTGTATTGTTTTATTTCATGCGGTCTTGATATAATTACTATGAAAGCTGACTACAAGTGTTTCATCACGATCTAGTCTAGCTGGATATAATTTACAACGAAACTTGGCTACGAGCGTTTCCTCACGATTTAGTCTAGCTTGATGTAATTTACAACTAAACTTGGCGACGAGTGTTTCCTCACGATCTAGTCTAGCTTGATATAATTTACAACGAAACTTAGCTACAAGCGTTTCCTCACGATCTAATCTAGCTTGATATAATTTACAACGAAACTTAGCTACAAGCGTTTCCTCACGATCTAGTCTAGCTTGATATAATTTACAACGAAACTTAGCTACAAGCGTTTCCTCACGATCTAATCTAGCTTGATATAATTTACAACGAAACTTAGCTACAAGCGTTTCCTCACGATCTAGTCTAGCTTGATATAATTTACAACGAAACTTGGCTGCGAGCGTTTCCTCACGATCTAGTCTAGCTTGATGTAATTTACAACTAAACTTGGCGACGAGTGTTTCCTCACGATCTAATCTAGCTTGATATAATTTACAACGAAACTTAGCTACATGCGTTTCCTCACGATCTAGTCTAGCTTGATATAATTTACAACTAAACTTGGCTACAAGCGTTTCCTCACGATCTAGTCTAGCTTGATATAATTTACAACGAAACTTAGCTACAAGCGTTTCCTCACGATCTAGTCTAGCTTGATATAATTTACAACGAAACTTAGCTACAAGCGTTTCCTCACGATCTAGTCTAGCTTGATATAATTTACAACTAAACTTGGCTACAAGCGTTTCCTCACGATCTAGTCTAGCTTGATATAATTTACAACGAAACTTAGCTACAAGCGTTTCCTCAGGATCTAGTCTAGCTTGATATAATTTACAACGAAACTTGGCTACAAGCGTTTCCTCACGATCTAGTCTAGCTTGATATAATTTACAACGAAACTTAGCTACAAGCGTTTCCTCACGATCTAATCTAGCTTGATATAATTTACAACTAAACTTGGCTACAAGCGTTTCCTCAGGATCTAGTCGAGCTTGATATCATTCATTCAAAGGTCCAAATATCTATTAAATTCTTAAATATCTTCCACTAGAACGAGCGAGTACCAAAGTTGAACATTAGCATTTGTGGAATGTTTATTCTCATTAATATCAGTAGTGTTGCTGTTCAGCCAAAACACTTCCATGAAATAAGTGAACTGGTTAACTGAGTGCCACTGTTTTTAAAAGCAGAACGCATATTCTAAAGCTTGTTATTAAAATTCAACAGTTTAATATCAACTTAATTAAAGTACAATTTAAGAACATTGTTTAAAAACTATTGTGTTCAAAATTGTAACAATTTAATCACTTTATAAAAAATATTGTTCCGCCGTTAAGTTTGAAACGTTTAGTAAGGAAAGCTTTGAATAGGATAAGTTCAAGAATTACTGAATAGATGTTCAATATGTTTGTAAGAGCTTCATTCTTACACCTAGTTAACTCGCTTCTATATTTATATTTTGATTATTAGCTTACAACGAAGTTCTTAAAATGGGACCTCTGACTTGTGTCAGAGTGTAACTTCTTTAGAATTTTATTTAGTGAACTTACCACATTGCTCTGTTTGCAGCTTACACCAATACAAGATGAACTATTTCTACCGCCAGATGGAGTTTCTGCATAGGTGGTGTCGTCATCACTAAAGTGCCAGTGATATGACAAGTCTGCACCTTGGGCTAGTAAAACCTGAAGTGGCACCCTCTGTCGAGTAAAAAAAATCATAGGGGGAGGCTGTTCTGGTAGGACTGAAATATACGATGGGATACACGACGGGGTGTTCAGCTGTTCAGGAGGTGTAGACACTATCAGACGCATGCCAGCAGGTATGGGTAGAATAACCTCCACCACCCTCTCTGATGATCGGTTGTAAAAGCCAGTGTTAAAGTTAACTTCTACAGCAAAAAAAAAAAAAACAGCATGAAGCAAAATTATTCCCAAACGAACGAACACACAAGTCTGATTATTAATTGATCTACCAAGATTTAAAAATAAGTTAAAAACGAGAAACGATACAATGTGGTAGTCTGCTCCCTTCATTCTAAATAAAGAGTTTCAAACGCAACTTCCGCAATTATGAGGGACCTTGAGAAGAGAGTATGTCATATGGTAACTAGGAGCTAAAGAAGTTTGTAAACAAGAGACCTGGTACTTAACCAGTTACATAATAGCTTTAAAGTTAAAGATTTAAAGATATACACAAACTTAGTTGCTAATGTTCTAATTTTAATATTACCAGGAACAAAATGAACAAGTTCGGAGTTCACGTTAAAACAGAGTTTGATATGGAAAACACTGTTGATATAAATTATTTTGAAACGCTAGATTATAAATTACTTGATGGTGCTAAGTTTTTTGTTTTTTTTTTAAGAGGTTCTTTATGTAAGGACTGAACTGGAAGCAACCTTTTCAGATTAAAGGCTCACAAAAATTTCCAAGCACAAAGCTTTTGCAGGTAGGAAGTTTTAAATTCACAACTGTCATAGGCGCTTGGTCAAACAGAACAGGTCAATAAGAAATTATATACTAAAATCCGGGATGTTAATGACAATAGTACTGAGGGTAATAATTAGAGAATAATTTTAGACACACTGATTGAAATCGTGTGAAGTCAAGAGAAGGATTTCTTGAAGCTATTAAACTAATTTTAGACACACTGATTGAAATCGTGTGAAGTCAAGAGAAGGATTTCTTAAAGCTATTAAACTAATTTTAGACACACTGATTGGAATTGTGTGAAGTCAAGAGAGGGATTTCTTGAAGCTATTAAACTAATTTTAGACACACTGATTGGAATCGTGTGAAGTCAAGAGAGGGATTTCTTGAAGCTATTAAACTAATTTTAGACACACTGATTGGAATCGTGTGAAGTCAAGAGAGGGATTTCTTGAAGCTATTAAACTAATTTTAGACACACTGATTGGAATTGTGTGAAGTCAAGAGAGGGATTTCTTGAAGCTATTAAACTAATTTTAGACACACTGATTGGAATCGTGTGAAGTCAAGAGAGGATTTCTTGAAGCTATTAAACTAATTTTAGACACACTGATTGGAATCGTGTGAAGTCAAGAGAGGGATTTCTTGAAGCTATTAAACTAATTTTAGACACACTGATTGGAATCGTGTGAAGTCAAGAGAAGGATTTCTTGAAGCTATTAAACTAATTTTAGACACACTGATTGGAATCGTGTGAAGTCAAGAGAGGGATTTCTTGAAGCTATTAAACTAATTTTAGACACACTGATTGGAATCGTGAAGTCAAGAGAGGATTTCTTGAAGCTATTAAACTAATTTTAGACACACTGATTGGAATCGTGTGAAGTCAAGAGAGGGATTTCTTGAAGCTATTAAACTAATTTTAGACACACTGATTGGAATCGTGTGAAGTCAAGAGAGGGATTTCTTGAAGCTATTAAACTAATTTTAGACACACTGATTGGAATCGTGTGAAGTCAAGAGAGGGATTTCTTAAAGTTATTCAGGATTGTTTCTTTATATCAAGTATTAGAGGCCAATTCTACACAGTTAACATTATGTATATGATCACATTACACACACTCGCTCAACTAATAACCACCTATGAAATACGAATTATTGCTCATATACTACGCTAACACCATGGATGGTGTTATCGGGTTTTGCAACCCCAGCTAAACCCAGTGACTGCTTATTCGCCTTGTATTTTTGCAAACCGTACAAGTCAAAAATTGAACGTAGTTAAATAATATAATAATTAGTTCAGATGTAAAGGTTTCCAAATATCTTAATGGTTAAAACAAAAATCCGGGAAAATTACATCCGCATAAATGTTCATAATAATGTGCCATTACAAGACTTTAGTGATTGATACACAGTGACTCTAACAGTAACGAATATGAAATAATTGGTTTCAGTTTTTACTCAAAATATGACACCCCCCCCAAAAAAATCAATTGTCAGGAAATCTGTCCATATCCACATCGTATTTTAACAAACCCTAACTTGTATATGTTGATGATAACGGAACTCACTCGTCTCCGACATAGTTTCAGATTAATTTCTAACAGCACGGGACGGTATGGCTTCCAAGAGTCTTGTAATAAAATTCTGTCGTTACATAGTAAGAACCGACAAGGTGAAACCTGAGAACCACAGCAACTGACAATATTAACTTACGGTTAAAACATATTCTTAAGAATAGACTATCAAATTTCACCCTTCACATTCATTTTGAACATCAGATGGAGGCGTGACACCCGTGATATTATTATAGTTTTATTTTATGAGACGCAAGACAACGGCAGGAATTCCACGGTTAATACCAATATTTCCTCTCCTCTGCTACGATAAGTCGTCGTTAACTTGGGTGGGGCTCAACACCGGCCAGTTGGCATAGCTGGCACACGGCCTTTACGTCCAGGTTTTACGTATGGACAAACAGTACACATATACCTCTATATACTGATGGGCGAGACATGCATGGATCGAATGGTCTTGTCTAAATAATAATGGAAGTGACAGGACGACTGCGGTAGGTGCCATCACGAAATCGTATGAAAGATACATAACTGGTATGAACACCAGCAAGACAAATCCACGTGAATTATGGTGGAAAACTCAGCTCTTTATGAAAACTGTTACTTATGCCAAGAGAAACAACCTAAATTAGAAATATCACTAATTAAGCATTATAACCGCTTCTCTTAAAGAAAATACGTCACATCGAACAACCGCGAGGCCGTAAATATAACAAGTACACAGCTTTAAGTAATCCAAGATGAAAGTGTTTTCAACAAATATTGTAACACAAAAAAGAAACGGCTAATCACATTCTAGAAGAAAATTGTGTACCTCTAGTGTGACAGCTGTAAGTCTACGGGCTTACAACGCTAAATACCGAATTCTATTCCCCGCGGTGGACACCTGCAGCTTTACTTTTTTAAAAAAAACAGAACCTAGAAAAAACGATCTTACACAAGTTCGACGTTTCGGCTTTAGCCTTTTTTAGGTATTTTAAAAGTTGCCAATTTTACTGTCACAAGAGAAAAACAAAGAATCAATTATTTTCTTCTTCTTGTAAGTATAAAATATTTATTTCTTGTGAACGTTTTGCAGAACAATATTTAACTGATAAAACTAAACAGAATTCCTATGGTATGAACGTTTTTTCATAAGCAGGCGAAGCATGTAACTACAATTAATTGTATTTGTCATAAGACGGTTTATTAAGCCTCTCTTATTTTTTAACACAAACTCCTAATCTAGTCCTTTACAAATCTGAGAATTAAAATAGTGTATAATAACAATATTTCAACAATTTTTATAAAAAAGTTTCGAAAGAACGACCTTTACACATCCAGATATATAATTTTTTTTTAGTCAATGTTTCGCCTTTATGGCTTCATTACTTACGGTCTGATGTTAGAAAATTCGTTAAATCATAAAACTGCCTGTGATGTTCACTTCTTGTCTGCCACAACGTGCGTCTAACAATATATATATTATTATAATTGTTTTATTATTGTATTGTTCTATTATAGTTTAGTAATAATACTAACTATACAACTATACTAATATATTACATATATAAATATTTTGACATATAAAGAGAACTACAATATGTTTTATGATTAGCTAACACAATACACAGACGGAAAATGGAACTCGCCAAGAAACAACAACCAAGTTTACACAGTATCCAACACAGAAGGATACTTGACGTTCTTAGATGTAGTCCTGTAGATAATAAAGAATGTAAAAAGTCAATAATTCTCCATTACAAATCACACCAACCAGAACAAGTCAATAGGGTAGGAATAATAGAATTAATCAGAATAAACCGAAATTGCTCCACACTAAATGATACTCAAACTGTACAAAATGATTTTAAAGCACTAATATTACGGATACCTTGAATATTACATCCATAATGATTTCAAATCACACACAAAACACAACACATTACAACAGCAACAGGCCCAAGACAAAAGCATACATGAAAACACTTAAAACGAACATTCCTTCAATAAACAACACAATCACAACAAGGATTAATAAGCCATTACACAATCTCAACTGCCAATAAACATAACACAAAAAATCCGATGAAACACTGAAAGACATCTTAGTTTACTCTGTATTCTCACAATCGTGTCAATAAACAATAATTCGTCAGATAAAACGGAGCAGGGTTAATAAGCCACATCAAAAACGTTATCTATCAAATCATTTGTAATTTTTATGGAGAAACACGTAAAAAGAAGAAACCAGAAGACCTTTTCACGCGCGTATTTTAGAATACATCAGTGTGTTATATACGTACGACCAACACAAAACCACTCTGACAAACACGGTACGCCAAACATAGAAATAACATTTAAAGTTCCTATTTCACAAACAACCACATATCTTAAAGAAAAAACATATATGGAAGTTACACTCATTAACGAAAAAAATAATACAAAAACGAACAGAGACAACGGGTGGTACGTGTGACTAAGTTGCAATTCTTAACACAGCTTATCATAACAATACAAATTACTTTCAGTTTAACACTTACGTACTCTGGAATATCACAGTCTTACAATTTATTCATAACACTGCTTACAAACATTGTATCCTTCCCACTTACTATTGTTTCTTAACAGCTTCAACTTTCCAGCTACGTATTTTTCATAAAACATATTATAATTCTCTTTATTTTAATATCTCATAAAATATATGTAATATATTAGTACAACTGTACACTTAGTATTATAGCTACACTATAATACCAGAACAATGATGAAACAATTACAATGATTTATATATTGTTAAATGTACGTGGCGGCAGACAAGAAATAGAACACTACAAGTAGTTTTATAGCTTAAATATTCTAATATCAGACAGTTATGTATATTAAACCTGGTGAAGCCACAAAGGCGAAAAGTAGGTTAAAATAAAACTGGTAAGTTATATATATACATCTGGAGTGTTAAGATTGGTTTTCCAAACTTTTTATCAACAAGTATAAATCCCTCCAGTGTGCAGTACAATATTTGAAAGAGAACAAAAAATGTTTTAACATAACTATATTATTTTTTGATAGATTGTTTAAGCAGAGTATTCATGATGAAACTTTGTAGAATGGGGAACAAGTTGCCGTCGATTCTACAAAGTTTCATACTATATTGTTGTATTAAAGAGCTTATGTAAACATGTTTCTACCACTATGCTGCTGTTGTTCACAGTATCTCCGCCGGCCTGAGCAGCTCTGAGTTTAAAGTAGCGCGTAGCCTGTTAAGGAAATGATGGATACAGTGTGGTTTAAGTACTGTTATACGAAATTACGAATGTGGTGTTCAAATATTTACTAGGCCTAACATAATATCTTATGATAAATATAATTAAACATAATCTCTTTCTGACAGAATGCAACTACTGTGACAACAATGATTTAGTTGTCAAGATATCTTGACAAAAAATAACTTAACGGTGTTTCTGTAAGTTTGACTTATGAAAGCGCGTGTTTTTTCAATAATATAGTTCTTTGATATTTTTCTGATATACCACAATTAATCACCCTAATGCTTAAGAAAGACATTAAATACGTGCAATACATAAAATACTAGATTTAAAAAAAAATCAACGTTTTATTTCATTTCTTTTTCAGAAATATTACTATGTTATGAACACTGACAATGCAAATAAATGTTATATGATTATTTTCAAACTTGTAATTAAAATAAGATTTTTTTTCTTATATTCTACGAACTTCAAATATGTTTCCTTGATGAATCAGCGAATATTTAGTGGACTGACGACAATAAATTCTGGGGTTGAATTCTTCAAATGGGTATAGGACAGACGTGTCACTGTGTAGCTTTCAATGAAACAAAACAACAAAACTGAAATTCTGAAGACATAAAAGCCAACTGGTGTGTGGCATAACTGTGAAAAAACATGGTTTTTATTATGTAAGAAATGATTCCAAATAAAGTATAAGGAATTATTTTCATAATATCAAACATCGCCACCTGGTAGTAAACTGTAGAGCCAAAGATAAAATATACTGAACGTTGGTGTAGTTAACTCAAATATATCGTATTATCCACATATTCTTGAAGATAAAGGTACCTATCCCACAGACAGTAAAACATTTTTGAAAACTGAGTAAAGCGCCATCTCTCTCTATTAGTTACAAAGAACAGTTTTTCTTTCAGAGTAAAATTACAAATGTATAAGCAACAGTTTGTTTGTTTTGAATTTAGCGCAAAGCTATTCGAGGGCTATCTGCAACAGCCGTCACTAATTTAGGGAAGGCAATCAATCATCACCACCCACCCCCAACTCTTGGGCTATTCTTTTACCAACGAATAGTGGGATTGACCGTCACGTTATAACGCCCCCACGGCTGAAAGGGTAAGCATGTTTGGTGCGAGTGGGAATCGAACCTCCGACCCTCGGATTACGAGTCCAGTGCCTTACCCCACCTGGCCATGCCTATAAGCAACAGAGTCAAGTACACTAAACCAGTAACGTGCTACACAAATTACATAGACCTGCGGGAGTATTATCTTAAACTTCTTACACGCTTCATAGTAATTTCTATACACTGAATCCGAAAATGATATTCATTTTTCTACATCCTGTACAGATTTTTCACAAAATTTCTTAATGCAATATTAAAAGAAATAGTACAACACGTAGTTTAGATGTTAAAATACGTAGATTTTACACGGACATCAGAATGAATGAGGATTCAGATTCGTTTGACATCATCAATGTTCCTCTCTTCTCATCAGTTTGTTTGTATTTGTCACCAAATACAAGAATAACATACTATCAATGTGGTACACGAAATAATAATTTGATCTAAGTAAGTTTGTTTTCTTCCTATTTTCCAAAAATCTTAACGTGATAGGAAAAAATATATATATTTTTCTATCACGTAAAAATTTCGAAATACATACATTATTTTCGAATCATGGAAAATCTGTTCCTAAAATAAAACTTATGAAGTTTAATTTTGCAGGCCTATGTTATAATACTTTATATAAATATAACTTTTATTAATTAAATAATATACAGGACCCCCGCTGTTACAGCGGTAAGTCTACGGATTTACAACGCTAAAATCAGGGGTTTGATTCCCCTCGGTAGGCTCAGCAGATAGCCCAATGTGGCTTTACTATAAGAAAACACACACACAAAACACATAAATAATATAGTAATGGTGTCTTTAACAAATTAGCTTATTTTTGTATCAAAACTTCTTCACACGCTGTACTGTTAACTGCGAAAAATAAGTTTTTAGATGCAAGTTGGAAAAACATTTCACTAAAAGCCAGAAATACAATAAATGGACTTAAATAGCACGTAGTCACATTTTCGCAAAGTTTTAAACCAACAGGATTTGTGGTTAACAAAAATAAATAACCAAACAAACAGAACTGTTTACAATATAACACAAAAATTCAAGTTAAAACAAAATGTCATGGGTAAAGGTTTATCATTTGACTTCGACACACAATATTTTTAATAATGAAGAAAGAAATTCCTAAAACGTAACTAGTAGAAGAAAGTCCAAGTGAAGTTGAATAAGTGCAACTCTCCATGTCCCACAACAGTTTAACTAGCAGGATAAATACATTTCCCACACTTTGTTTTCAGTTGATATAGTAGTAGTAGACAATTGAGTGCCTCCCCCCCTCTGGAACTGCGACAATTCTTTGGATTTACAAGGCTAAAATGAGATATTCCATTACCCTCCGCAGACACAGCAGATAACCTGTTGTGGCTTTATTATATGAAAGCACACACCAAATTTCCGGTGTATTGTAAAACGCCAGGTGGTTAAGGCACTCAACTTGTAATCTGAATGCCGCGGGTTCGAATCCCCGTGGCACCAGACATGCTCGCTCTTTCAGCCGTGGGTGCATTATAATGTGACGGTCAATCCCACTGTTCGTTGGTAAAAGAGTAGCCTAAGAGTTGGCGGTGGGTGGTGATAACTGGCTGCCTTCCCTCTAGTCTTACACTGCTAAATTAGGGATGGCTAGCGCAGATAGCTCTCGTGTATTTTTGCGCGAAATTCAAACGAAACCAAACACTTTAGTATTTATAGCACCTGTAAATGAGTTTATG
Source organism: Tachypleus tridentatus (assembly GCF_004210375.1). Lineage (NCBI taxonomy): Eukaryota > Metazoa > Arthropoda > Merostomata > Xiphosura > Limulidae > Tachypleus > Tachypleus tridentatus. The sequence goes on from NC_134827.1 coordinate 22,724,767, forward strand.
GTTGAGTTGCTTTGAATTTCGCTCAAAGCTACATGAGTAATACATGGATTTTAAATAGGTTGGTTGTGTTGCACTTTGAGCTACTTATACCGAAAATTAATTATTGAGCAGTTCAGTCATGCTAAGTGTTGCTCAACAACAGCACACAGTAAATCTACATTTTTTTATTTAAGTGAAGTCACATTTTGAAATATGCATGGCAGTGTGACAGGGTAGAATATTTTACTTGCAAATTAAAATTTATCAAAATTATTCATGTCTGTTCTTCTGTCATTACAAAAATGTATGTTAAGATTTACTTGCGTGCACAGCTTTTCAAATGGAGCACGGAAAGCGACCAGATCATAAACAGACGAACTTTCGGACAAACGCCACAATTCGTATTTACTTAGAAGATTTAATATATTTTTTGATGTAATGACGTGGCGCCATCTACAAATATAGTTAATTTATAACTATATAAATAGTTATAGTGGCGCCATCTATAAATATAGTTAACGTATGCTTATGATAATAAATGCCCAGTAACAGCAATAATGGGGTGGAGGGGTTATAGATCCATCATTAGCATGCCCCTTGTTCTGCACTATCACTCCACAATATTTGATTTAGATTGACCCAGTGACCTATTAGTAGTCAGATAAGGAAAATCACACACACACACACATATTAGTAAATGTATTTACTTGGGGAAAATAGTATTTCAATAAACAAACAAGTTGTTGTTTGTAATTAAGCACAAAGATACACAAAGGGTTATCTGTGCTCTGTCCTACACATGTAGCAAAACCCGATTTCTTACGGCAAAACTCCGCAGACACACCGCTGTGATTCTTAGAGCACCATGAATATTATGTGCATTTTATCAAACATAGGTTTTTGAGATGAAAATATTTTATATTCCAAAAGGATGGTTCTCATAACAGTTGAGCCGCTGATTTCCTGATTTCAATAAATTCAAAGTTCCTGCAGCAGAAATTATAGACTTAAAAATACCATACAAAACTAATCTAGTTCTTGTTTAAGGTGAACAATTACCTGTTTGATATTCCTTACATTTCACATATAATACATTCTCAACTCCGACCATAATTTTATATAATATTTGTAATTGCAAGCCCGGCATGGCCAGGAAGGTGGTTAAGGCACTCGACTCGTAATCTGAATGCCGCGGGTTCGAATCCCCGTTTCACCAGACATGAGTGCATTATAAAGTGAAGGTCAATCTCACTATTCTTTGGTAAAAGAGTAGCCCAAGAGTTGGCGGTGGGGGGTGATGACTAGTTGCCTTCCCTCTAGTCTTCCACTGCTAAATTAGGGATGGCTAGCGCAGATAGCTCTCGTGTAGCTTTGCGCGAAATTCAAAACAAACAAACAAACAAACAAATTTCTAATTGCGGCAAAGCTACTAAGGCCATCTACCGTTGTTCCTAATTTGAAATACTGATCACAGGAAAGAGAACAATCAGCAAAACTCTACCATCCATTGTCCACGCTAAAGGACTGACTCCTATTCTTAATATACATATAGAGTCATATGGTTATATACACACACACACACACACACACACAACTATATTTTAGAGTAAGCCAAATCAGATATCAATTATGAATCGGGACAAAAGGCTTTGATACCAGAGAACTGAATGTTATTGTCAGTAAAATGACTTAAAATAATACTTCTATAGATATGTATGTGTGAGTATCCATCTACATGTATATAATGATAGCCTTTCTCGCTGATGCTTAAATCAGATTTTACCGTTCTGTGATCCTGTTGATTGTAAGCCTATGACACTTAAAAACAAACTTGATAATTTCTTCAGCGCGTCATTTCTAGAAATCCAATTCAGCTGTTCAGCACGAATGCACTGGCAAATGTGCTTATCGTCAGCTGGTAGAGAGACCTCACTAAATCCACTTTCTCTGAAAACTCTGTAACAAGATTTCGTCAATCCAACGCTGTCTGCTGAACGTGGTCAACAAACACAAGTCTTGCAACCCATTCAATGTCTCTTCTAATTCTCACTACGAATCCGAGCTATGCAAAACTACTAACCAGTACTTCCACGACGACACAGCACGAAAAAAGTAGCTGACCAATCCAAAAATGAGATGAATCAGAAGGGTTTCTTTTCAAAAATATTTATCATTTCGCTACAGCAAAAAATAGCTTTAGTTCCGTCCATGTTTTTATTAAAACCTAAAGGTTGTTTTTCAAACGCTTTTCTCGAGACTCCATTAATTTTATTAAAATTAATGATTTTATGATAATAAAAATTTATCATTTCGCTACAGCAGGCCTGGCATGGCCTAGCGCGTTAAGGCGTGCGCTTCGTATTCTGAGGGTCGCGGGTTCGCGCCCGAGTCGCGCCAAACATGCTCGCCCTCCCAGTCGTGGGGGCGTTATAATGTTACGGTCAATCCCACTTTTCGTTGGTGGGTGGTGATGACTAGCTGCCTTCCCTCTAGTCTTACACTGCTAAATTAGGGACGGCTAGCACAGATAGCCCTCGAGTAGCTTTGTGCGAAATTCCAAAACAAACAAACAAACAAATTGCTACAGCAAAAATAGCTTTAGTTCCGTCCATGTTTTTATTAAAACCTAAAGGTTGTTTTTCACACGCTTTTCTCGAGACTCCATTAATTTTATTAAAATTAATGATTTTATGATAATAAAAATTTTTCATTTCGCTACAGCAAAAAATAGCTTTAGTTCTGTCCATGTTTTTATTAAAACCTAAAGATTGTTTTTCACACGCTTTTCTCGAGACTCCATTAATTTTATTAAAATTAATGATTTTATGATAATAAAAATTTATCACTTCGCTACAGCAAAAAATAGCTTTAGTTCCGTCCATGTTTTTATTAAAACCTAAAGGTTGTTTTTCACACGCTTTTCTCGAGACTCCATTAATTTTATTAAAATTAATGATTTTATGATAATAAAAATTTATTATTTCGTTACAGCAAAAAAATAGCTTTAGTTCCGTCCATGTTTTTATTAAAACCTAAAGGTTGTTTTTTCACACGCTTTTCTCGAGACTCCATTAATTTTATTAAAATTAATGATTTTATGATAATAAAAATTTATTATTTCGCTACAGCAAAAAAATAGCTTTAGTTCCGTCCATATTTTTATTAAAACCTAAAGGTTGTTTTTCACACGCTTTTCTCGAGACTCCATTAATTTTATTGATCTTAAATTTTACGCTAATTCTTTGAAATTTCACCTACCTGGAGATCTAGTTTGACTGGGTATCGCGCTTAATGTGTTGACTTTAATGCTAGACATTTACTTCAGAATTGGTCATACAAATTAAAGTTACATGGGTTTGGAAAAAGAATCATTTAATCAGAAGTGGTCAAAACCGTAGCGAATTTCGGGAGATACTATACGAATTGAAATTATACACAAGAATACATAAAAACCAACAGTTGGGTATGTTAAAACTAGATAAAATGATCAATAATTTGAAAACTAGCATGTATCAAGCTCCAGAAGAGGATGACATACAGTTCGTTAGTCCAGTGATCACGAAAGTAATGAGATGTTACATATATATTCACTGACTACTCAACACGAAAGAGGGTGTGGCTATTTTTTTTATTGATTTGTGAGTGTTCAAAATTCATTGTTCCAGACCAATCTCAATAGCAAAATACAAATTCATTAACTGTCCGTGTCCAATACACATACAAATATATATATATATATAAAATCGAAACATTAATTTCAACTAATGGACCTAATTTCGTAACAGTTAACCAGTCATTGGTGCTCCCAAAAGCATTGTATTAGTGTTCGGGTGATCTACAAGTTATTCCTACATAAGAACATATAGAGAAATTCATAAAATAAGTGCTAATTTAAAGAATATAATAGGCCCGGTCTGGCCAAGCGTGTTAAGGCGTGCGACTCGTAATCTGAGGGTCGCGGGTTCGCATCCCCGTCGCGCCAAACATGCTCGCCCTTTCAGCCGTGGGGGCGTTGTAAAATAACAATCAATCCCACTATTCGTTGGTAAAAGAGTAGCCCAATAGTTGGTAGTGGGCAGTGATGACAAGCTGCCTTCCTTCTAGTCTTACACTGCTAAATTATGGACGGCTAGCACCGATAGCCCTTGAGTAGTTTTGTGCGAAATTCAAACAAACAAACAAAGAATATAATACGGACAGGTGGTTTAAATATTAGGTCTGGAGATATTTCAATTCACAATTATTGAATTAATATTAAATAAAGGGAATAAGAGTGGAATTTTTGAAAGAATGTTAGTAGACTATTCAACTTCAAATAAGTAAGTTATTATTTACCAAAGATATAAAGGTATACCTATATTATCTTTAAGAAGGATAAATAACAGGATCTGCTGTGCTGAACGGCGAGTCTTTTTGTTTTAAGTCAAAAAAATACCCGTTGATTCTATTTATCACTGTTTCTTAATAATTTGGTTTTATTTTAAACGTGTTAACTTAATGGATTTCAAATTATTTTCTAATTTGAATTAATTATTAATAAATTAAATTTTTTTTTTATTGTTTTAATTACGTTACTCGAGCTGTTTTCTCATGTCAGCTGAATGTACTAATACACTACAGCAATGGATTATTGTCCGATAAATGACCATTTGTTAATTTTTTTTTTAGGCAAATTAAATATTTTTGATCATAGTTACTGATACGTCTTAAGTATTTGTGGTATTTTTAAACGTTATTATGCCGGGAGATTATCAAAGTAAAAACACCTACAAATATTTCAGATATTATATGTGGGTTAATTAGTGTCAAACAAATCCTTTCCATTAAAGATGTTGATAAGTTTTAAATGGACGAAAAGTCTTTGTAAAAGCTGTTGAAAACTGAAAACACTTTATATAATTTTACGAGAATGTGGTTAACATCTCGGTTCAATGACTTATAATCGAACCAACGACGGTAAGTTAAAACGTTGACCATTTTTCATTATCTATATAATTATCAATAACATGGTAACAATATTTCAATTTTTAGCTAGTTGAGGGTTTTAAGGGCTTATTTCTATGTATTGGCAGTCAGGAGGATGGTGTACTGATCGGCTGTCTAGAGTGTCTCATTAATATGCGAAAGCTTCCTAGATGGACATGAAGGATTTTTCTCGTTTCTTTGTTCAGTGGATTTGGTTTTGAATTTCGTGCAAAGCTACACGAGAGCTATTTACAATAGCCGTCCCTAATTTAGCAGTGTAAAAAGGCAGCTAGTCATCACCATCCACCGCCAACTCTTGGGCTACTCTTTTACCGACGAATAGTGGGATTGACCGTCGCATTATAACGCTCCCACGGCTGAAAGGACAAGCATGTTTGGTGTGACAGGGATTCGAACCCGCGACCCTCGGATTACAAGTCAAGTGCCTTCACCACTTAGCCATGCCGGTCCTGTGTTCAGTGGATCCAGAAGGTTTATCTTCTTTTCCTTCTCGTGTGCATGGTTCATATTTATTTTAGTGTTATCTTATGTTCGTATACAGTTTTCTTATTTTACGTATTCAAATGCTGCAGACAAACGTGTATTACAGAGACTTGTGTGTGTGTGTGTGTGTATCCTTTTTCTGAATTTTAAATGACATTGGTCTTTCAAAATATAATGGAATCCACATTCACAGTGTATGTTGTAAATGACGTTTTTGGTTACCCTCCATTAGGCCTTAAGCCAGTTGGTTGTGCACTAATTGGAAATGTACTTTATTATGAAATCTAAATGCGTTTTTAATACAACATTCTTATGTCCCCTATACTTTTTCATACATATTTTCGGCAACACGGCTTTGTGATGTTCTTTCTTTTGTTCTTCTCCATCAAGGATTCATGGTATCCATGTCAAGGAAGGTCGGAATTATGTTCTTCAGCATCTTGTCCACTGCGGATAAGAGACAGATTATTGCGTCTGTTCAACTCGGTAATTTATGACACCCCTTCTAACAATGACGGCAGTTTGCCTAAAACGTTGACCATCCGTCTCCTTGATGGGTTTTATTAACCATTTCCTCCACTTTCAAAGCCTTCAGAAACAAAATGATGATCGAAATGTCCAACACACCACATAACGTGACAAACAGAATAACGACTTAGTTCACGTCTTGCAGTACAGTTTCTATTCTGATACTTTTCAGACCAACTTTGGGGCTTCAAGTACCATAAACTAGTGTTTTTAGTTTTATTATAATTTGCTTCTCCATGTGGCGATCGATATTACCCTTAGTTTTTACTTAATGAGCATGGATGCCAAACTTGTTCGACTGTTCCCGTTTTATGTTTGTGTTTTATTTTGATATTGCTGTTTTGAGCGAGCTTTTCCAGTTGCAATATGATGCTCCAAATCCAAACATCATACGACAGGATTTGCAGACTAGTAAAAAAAAAAAAAAAAAACATATAGAAGAAACAAACATTCATTTTAGTCTCCTTCTTGGAACAACCATATAAAATAAACATTCCGTAATATCTGTTACCGCATTCCGATGTTTATCTACAGTATAAAGTTGGCTGTAAGGAACTGTTCGGCCACTTCTTATCTTAAATACTTGGAAACAAAAATGGTAAGATAGTGACTTTTTATATTTCACTGATTAGGATTTACCTTCAGAATTTAATAAAGTTATAGATCTAATGTTCCACTTTTAGTGTTCCCCTGTTAACCTTGTATCTTTATTTTTACCACATTGGATGAAAACAAAAGTGCGATAAAAAATTCAATTGTTAATGGCGACTAGAGAGCACCTGAACTGGAATTTTAATGAGCCAACTTGCTGTACTCAAGGAGATATTAATCACTCAAGTGCGCCTTTTGAGGGCATTTCGACCCGAACTCTTTAATTTTTTCCCCATGCATATGATTTTAAATCTATTTGTAACGTGACAGATATACCGTGAGGGTCACAATGATAAAAAAAAAAAAAGGGTACAAATGTTTGTGCCTTAAAACATGAATCAAAAACAGCAACCAAGTTCACCCTGGAGGAGCAAGATACAGAGACTATACAAACGAATGAATAAAAAAACAGCAATAAGACCAAGTGAAGTAAGGGAAAACACATGAAGCCAGAAGAGGGCGTGCTTAGTCCCTTTAACTGGCGAATTATCAACACTTCAATATTCTATACTGATCTAAACGGTAAATAATATTAGATTAACTGCGCGTAACACACGTTAGTAATATTCGATTAAAGAGATTTTTTTCTTGGACCAGTGGATCACAAGCATGGATTTGTTTTCAGTAACAATATCATTGATTATAAATAATTAACTCAAACAAGTCTACCTCACGATTGTAGTTAAATACACGCGTACTAAGGGCATCACACCTTCAGTGATAGCATTGCCACTGTTGGTGGGTACAACAACCACGTTTTGAACAGTTATATCGCAATTCTTACCAAGTCTAGCAACAAACGACATGACAAGATATATCGTCTTCCTTACTCTATCGAAGTGGCCATGTTTAGTAAGCAATACAAAAATTGTGTTAAATAACCTATAAACACACTGACTTCCGGCAGCTAACGTCTCGTGACGCTGGGCATGAAGTTAACAAATACTGACCTAACTCGTGTGTTACCTGATGCACATCAGACACTACCTGAGCACTTTCCAAACGATCAGCTACTTGTCATTAAAACTATGTTATTTCTTATGACATAAACAAAAGATATCGTAGTAATTTTCTAGTCTCATTTCACCACATACGAATTTTAGAACACGTGTAATTTCGCTGATTTTGACACTTAACTAAAAGAGTTTACATAGACGTGGATGTGTTTGTTTTTAATAACAGTTACTGTTATTTTGAAAATGTCAGTTTCGATTTTTCATTCTTCTCTCTGGTGAATTCTGTGGGGTAAAATACTCAGTAAGGAAAAAAAATATATTACTTTGAGTTGTCTGATCAAATTACAGGCATCGTTTTAAAATATTATAAACGTGCACTGAGTAATTTACACACCAGGGAAACAAGCAAAGAACACAAGCCAGAATGCACAATGCACCCCCCCCAACGTTTGTTTTTTGTTTTCTTTTGATCAGAGCTTTTACAGACCTCGCCCATTATGAATGACGTGTGGTAACATTCTCAAGAAAGTGAACTTCGAAGTTAATAATTCATAAAAGTGTATCAAAAGAAAATAACGGAAATGGAATTACAAGGTTTAAAAACGAAAAGTATTTTTTCACTGTAACAATTTTAAGTTAATTTCACATGTAAGCAGTTTTAATACGAGTAAAACAAATAAGAAAATTACGGCACAGCGCAGATTAAGATATTTATTGACTTCAAGCAAAAAAAAAAAAAAAAAGGACACTTAAGATAAATTTTTGTTCGCCATCCTTCGCCATCCAAAACAAACCATGTGTATTTACAATCGTTTTCTTTCTATCTCTGTTGCTAGTCTTCCTACTACACTTGAAACCCCTGTACAAGACCGATATATAATAAATCACTATTCTTCGATTAACCGTTACGAGGATATATATTTTTTTTAATGACACAAAATTCTGGACAATACTTTTCTCTAGCATTCAGTGAATGTAATTAGAACTTCGTGAACTTTTGTCAATCTAAAGAAATATCTCGAATCCCCTTATCATGAAACATACTCTCCCTTTCAGCAACACAGGAGTTATAAGGTTACAGTTAATCCCACTATTGGTTGGTAAAGAGAGTATCCAAAGGGCAGCGGCGGGTGGTGATGACTAGCTGCCTTTCCTCTAGTCTTTCACTTTTATATTAGGGACGGCTAACGCAGATGTTGCTCTTCAAGCTTTGCTTACGTAAGCATCTTAAAACAGGTTTATCACTCCCAAAAACAATGTTACGAACCTCATAAGTCCCCAGCTAGTACAGCGGTATGTCCCGTTATACTATAAACTTGTAAAATGGTCATGTCAGGGTATGACCGTTTACGTACTACGTGTAGACGGAGTATTGCATACAGTAATGTCTAAAATATATATAAGAAAATATAAAATATAAAGTCAGCATCGATACTTACTCTTGTTTGTTGTTAAACGATTGGCTGGCTATCTATGTTATACCCAACACAAGTATCGAAATCCAGTTATTTGCAATATGTTTATTTTTAATTTCGCGCAAAGCTGCACGAGGGCTATCTGCACTAGCCGTTCCTAATTTGACAGCGAAGGAACACAGGGAAAGCAGCAACTCATCACCATCCATTGCAAGCTCTTGGGCTAGTCTTTTACTAATGAATAGTGGATTTGACTGTAACATTATAACGCGCCCCACAACCGAAGTGTCAAGAACGTTAGGTGGGACGGGGATTCGAACCCGCGACCCTCAGATTGCAAGTCAAGCGCCCGCATCACCTGATCATGCTGGGCCATTAGCGATGTGAGCCCCCAGATTTACCACTGAAACAAGGGGAGGGGCCCATATAAATCCAATTCTCCCCTTAAGACGAAGCAATCAGTGAACAAAATCAACAAACATGTAATGGTTTAAGTTAGTAATATACAAATAAATGCAATATTTACAAGGCTGAAAGCTCGTTTAATGAAAAAAAACCAATCAAAACCCGTTTTGTTTTGATTATCGAGCTGTATTATGGTTATTTCCGCCAAACAGCGCAGGCTATCAAAACTGCAGTTAAATTTAAAATTTAATCATAATTTTCTAAACCGACTCTAATAACACCGGATATGGTGTCGGACTTCATTGGAAGCAGAGACGTCTAGTGATTGAGGTTACGACACAAAAATGTTTAATTTTCTTTCTAATATGTGAACGATCGAATTATGTTACGCTTTAATGGTGCACTGTACAGAGATAACGCTTAAGAATTTCTATTAAACAAAGGGTTTTTACTTACCAACCACGTATATACATGAAAGTAACATACAAGAACCAACACCGAAGCATACTTAAAATGAATATTAATCTATCGTGACAGCACACTTATTAGCTTGAGTCAGAAGTTCAATGTTGATTACTTTAAATCTAAATAATTTTAATAGTCAAATACCAAACTGATGAGATATGGTTAAAGGTGAAAAACAAGTGCAACCTGGCATTATCTCCAAATTATAATTATTACTTAAACTACAAACTTTATTGTTTGTCTAATAAATACGCAATAATACAATCATTACAACTTCGTTTTAATGAAAAACATTTTTGTTGTTGTTTGTGTATTATGCAAAGATAACATTATATTTTCGTTACCATTACATATGTTTCTGGATTAAGAAAGGTTATGAAATTACGGTAAATTGTTTTAAGATGCATGAAAGACCACGTACGAGCCTCGGAATTTGTACATGAAATATTAAAAGGTATTATTATAGAAGAAATAGTACTCTCTGTTGTTGTCGGTTTGTTTCGAATTATAATAATTCACGTTCATTTCATTTTTAACATCCAAAGACCGGAAACTTTAAACCACGGATGACTAAGGGAATATGACTCGTAACTACATACAACTTGTTAGGTTCTGTGATGAAGACGGCCCGGCATGGGCAAGCGCGTTATGGCGTTCGACTCGTAATCCGTGGGTCGCGGGTTCGAATCCCGGTCGCACCGAACATGCTCGCCCTTTCAGCCGTGGGGGCGTTATAATGTGACGATCAATCCCACTATTCGTTGGTAAAAGAGTAGCCCAAGAGTTGGCAGTGGGTGGTGATGACTAGCTGCCTTCCCTCTAGTCTTACACTGCTAAATTAGGGACGGCTAGCACAGATAGCCCTCGAGTAGCTTTGCGCGAAATTCAAATTCAAAACAAATCTGTGATGAACTTGAACAACAGATGCTGGGGATGAGCTCTTCCACAACTTACGAGTTTCAAACAAGCAACGCACGGTTGCTATTTTACTGGACAAGCAAGAGGAAATCAAGTTCATGGGCACGTGTTTTTTGGTATTTTTTTGCATATTTAAACGTAGAGAATATATCCAGTTTCCCTTAGTATCCTAAAATAAAAAGTATTAGCTTTGATAGAAATTAACTTTTATAGTGTAAAGGCGTTTCTGTGTCATTTCATATGATGATGATTTCTGGGCAAGGTTACTCGATGGCAGCTAGTCAACAGCATCAACCGCCTACTCGTGCGTTACTTTAATCGAATTGACCATCATTATAGTAATGCACTCAGTATCCCAATATCTGAAGTGTCATTCATCATTAAGTATTTTATTATTTTCCTGGGGTAACAGGACAACGAACCTTGGATCCAAAGTTGACCACTCCCCTTTTTTCTAAATCAATATGAAAATTACAACCACAGTTAATATATAAAAAGCAAGAAAACTCAAGCCTACACAACCAGAAAACTACTTAGAACTTTTACAGCATATTTATTTCAAATTATTATTATAAACACTGACGCAAAACGTTAGTCTAGCCTTAAACAAACTGACATAAAAAACTATGGTTTATAATAATACGTTTGTGTGTTTATTTCACGTGCTATATTAAAATTACAATAATAAAGAATTATAATTTTATTTAGAATTTAGTACACTGTTTTAGGCCTAACCTATTTTGACAAGGAATGTATCCAATAGATCCTGTAATGCAGTTCAGATCTTTCAAACGTTAAACATTTCGCATATAAATCATATTGTGGCTCTTTCCAACGGCGTAACAACAGATGGACCTGGGCAGTCCAGTGGCTGCCCACTCATCACCCAGGCCCACCCAATCAGGGTCTGTACAATGTTTCCTGCATACGAATATATGGTACGCAGCACGTTTTTTTTTAGCTCCCTGTAACTTGTCTAAAAGTTTGTACAAAATTGAATAATAGGTTGAATAATTATCAATATTTCTATATTTTTATTTGAGAAAAGGAAGACGTTTCGAGCTAGCGCTCTTCATCAGGTCAAACAGCCTACAATCTCTGTCGTTTTCACAATACGTTTCTTTGTTTCAGAAGTTTGTAAAACCAAAAATTTCTTATCTCACTTCGCCAATGGTTCTTTCTAGTTTTAAATATCTAACGTTTTGTATTCCACGTTAAAAATCATTTCATACATTTTCCTTCAGATCTTAATTAGATCGTTACATTGTTTTAGTGTGCTTTTGGTGAATTAATTCAACAGTGTGAACTTTGGGTGACCGACGCCGTTACATTGTTTTCACAGTGTGAACTTTGGGTGACCGACGCCGTTACATTGTTTTCACAGTGTGAACTTTGGGTGACCGACGCTGTTACATTGTTTTAACAGTGTGAACTTTGGTGACCGACGCTGTTACATTGTTTTTACAGTGTGAATATTTTGTGAACAATGTTGATACTATGGTTTCAAAGTGCGAACACAGGGTGCAAAATATCCACAAGACGTTCTATAGGGTTGATCGACATGCTTGAACTCTGCGCAACAACCCCTTCTAGAGAAAACAGAAAAGAAATAAAAGGGGAGATCGTGACTTATTGATCTATAACTAAATTAGACGAAATAGTGACGATACGATTTTGTGTGAACCGTGACTGATGTTAGACGAGTGGCGATGTATCAAGTTCAATTGTAAAAGAACCTCATAAGTGTAAAAGAACCACATAATTATAAAAGAACCACATAATTGGAAATGATTTATGAAGAAAGCGCCAGGTTTTATTCTCTCGGTGGGGTATTACTTATCAGCAGTGAAACGTGGTGTTAAAATGTAACAAACTAACGAATAACAAATACTTTGCTGCTGAGCTAGAAGCGTATTAAGACATGGCACGGGTGTGTGTATTTTGAGAAGGTAGGAGTTACTATGTATTGTGTGTCTCACTCAGTACCTTAACTTCAAAAACGATAACAACAACAACACGTATAGTATTATGGATAACTTGTTTGTCATAAACACAAAGCGATACAAAGGACTACCTGTGCTATGCTCACCACTAGTATAGAAACCCGGTTTCTAGTAGTATAATTCCGCAGCACAAAGTCACACAATGGGATTGCCTGTGCCGTGCCAAATGCAGGATTGAGCCCCAAATTTTAGTGTTATAAGCCCTCAAGTTTACTGCTAAGCCATTAGTAGAAGTATGTTTTTAAGTACTTTTTGCAATAACACAGATACATCATTTTTAACCTTGCATTAATAACTATTATTATTATTATTTATTGAGAAGATACTTTCATTATGTGCAGAGCACAAGACACTTTAATTATTAATTAACGCGTTCTTGTTTCAGTGTCTTCATGGCGATGCTTTTAAAACAAGATAATTTAATTACTTATTCAGCAAAACACATGTTTACAGAAAGCCACGAGCCCATGACTTATTGCTTCAACGCATTGCCGAACAAACAGATGATGACATGGTTTTCAATTACATGATTCTCTGTGCAGAATTAAATCAACGCGTCACAGCTCTATGAATCAGTATCCAACAGGATTAATAAAGTTTCATTCTCATAAGGCTATCGTAAAAAGATTTAATAATTTTAAGTACGTATGAAAAATAACAAATTCTGGTTAAGAAGTTGGCACACAGAACCACATACAGAAGTTGTAATAGTTTACAAACGAGACCTAAGACTCGCTTGAAAAATAATAACAATTCGCTTAAAAATACGAGGCTGAACAAGATTTAAGATTATTTCTTTGAAGCCCAAAGCTATACAATGAGTTATCTGTGCTTTGCCCACTACGGGTATCGAAACCAGGAGTTTTAGTAGACATACTGTTGTGCCACTGGAGTGGTGATTTAGAACAAATTCATTGCTTATTTTAATAACTAGTTGAATCAATATGTTGTGACCTTGTTGGCTACCATCTATAGGGTTATAACGCGTCATTTCAATAAGTTATGGTCCAGATGACTTGCCATACGCACTAGTCATGGCTATTTCTTGTTGTTCATATTTCAGTGTCTTTAGGACTGAATTGTATGAAACTTTCCATTTACGGATACAATAATTTTATTATATCTTCAGCTGGCTGTAGTGATTACCATATTTGTCTTTTGTTGTCTTTACGATAAAGGAACTTGAAACGAAATACTTCCGTAAGAAAATGTTTAAAAATGCCAAATTGTGCGAAAATGTAAATGGTTTTAAGAGTAAAAATGCAAAACAAAACAAGAAACAACTAACAAACTTATGTTCGAGAAAAATCTCTAAATATATTTCAAAAACCAAAGAAAATATTACTACAGAAACCTGTTTGCTTTTATCATAATAATAGTGAAATATACAAGATTGAATATAGTTTTGGAGAAAACAAAAAGCGAAAACACGTACAAAAGGTAAATACTACAAGAATTTCACTCATTCACAAAGTGAAACCGAACCACATCACAATATAAATCACATGCTGATAGTTTAAACTGTGACTGGTTGTTATCCAACCAATCAGAAAGTGTCACTCCAGTGAAAAACCTATAAAATTACAGCTACTCATGGCATGTCTTACTAATGGTGGTGTTTGTGTGAATAAAGTTATGGCTCCCAGATTCAACATTCAGCAGGAGTTGTATGAAAGAGTGGACAAAGTACATGATTTACACTGTTAATAACACAAGTGGTCGAGGTAGAACATCATTTTTTGGACATTCCAAAAATGATGTTAAATTTCTTTGGTTTGTTTAGAATTTTGCGAAAAGCTACTAGAGAGCTATTTGCTAGCCACTACCAGCCACCGCCAACTCTGGGCTATTCTTTTATCAACGAATAGTGGGATTGGACAGTTACTTTATAACATTCACACGGCTAAAAATGAGAGTATGTTTGGTGCGACGGGGATTCGAAACCGCGGATTGCGAGTCTAACGATAACAATTAGACCATAATGTTAAGTATCTCAAGAAATTGTTGCTGTTTTACAGAGAGAGGACCACGTAATACAGACCTCGCAGTAAACACAAATATGAATATCACCTGAAGAGCATTAAGATACAAATTCGCACAAGTTGCCCCATCGTACCTGTGGTGGTTCGTAAAACGAATACTGATACAAGGTAACAAAATCAAAGGACTGAAATAGGCACGAGACCACAAACACTAATGAGTAGATACAGAGTCGTGTACTGTATTATGTATTAATTAGTTGTAGCTATTTGAAGGAGGACTGGAAAACAGTTTCATAATCACTGCAGAGCATTTATATTGAATGAAACATAATGGGGGACCAATATAAAGTTTATTGACTGCATGACAACTATCGGTGTCGGTTATATTCAAAAGGTAGGGAAAAATACAAATACGTTCTTATCCATCACGGTATCTCCTCACGACCACAATTCATCGGTTATGGATTCATCTGCCTGTAGCACAGTGATCATAAGTACACAACAAACGTAGCAAAATGAGATATTAACAGTAGGAGGGTCAATGAAATCTTCTCAACCATGGCTTGATCTGCATAATGTTCCCTGACGAACTCTCTTGAGATTGTATGCACTTAATGTAGAAACATGAAGTTAAAAGGTGACCAACGACTTGGCTGTATTATATAAAATAATACAGGACACTTAGAACAATATTACACTATCGTATACTGACAGGACTGTGTGGTAACATACAACCAAGGTTTGAGTTTCGATACAAAGAAAACAGCTCATATATAGGATACTAAAACATCATTCAAGTAACTCGTTTCTATTTTCTGTGACAACGTTTTGTAACACTGGTAAATTCACCACATATTAAATGTTGTTGTTTTTTCCGACTCCTATATGTATATCTCTTGTTTGTTTCGTATGATTTCGATTACTGTATATGCAATCATTCTACAGTCAATTTCTCGAAAATGTGGCCAATCAGCAGCTACTTACAACACGTGGTAAACGTGCTTTCCACGCAAGAAGCCAGCAAACATTGCTATTTATAAAAATTAAAAATATCAATCACTTTAAAGCTGGTTAAATTTGGCTACAAAAGTTTGCTGATTTTTAATTGCAGTAATCAAAATAATAATAATATAGTACACATCTGTTAGAATGAGTGTGTGTGATAAAAATCAAACAAAGCACAAAACCTTTATGGTATTACAAGTTACCTACAACTATTACTTTCTCGATTAAAAACTTTCAAAACTGTTAACCACAAAGTTGAACCACGAATCATCTATACTTCCCGTGAGTATCGAAAGCAGGTTGTTAGCGTTATAAATCCTTAAGTTTACCGCCGTACTGAGAGGAAGGAAGATGGTGGACAGTTGTCACAAAAACATTTACTACGTACATGAGGTTAACATATGGAGGTTAATAATCAAAGATTTATAATGTTGAAGATAGTTTTCAGTATCAGTTATCAGAGCTGAGTTAAAACGTGCTAATCTTTCAATACATAAGGC
Source organism: Tachypleus tridentatus (assembly GCF_004210375.1). NCBI lineage: Eukaryota > Metazoa > Arthropoda > Merostomata > Xiphosura > Limulidae > Tachypleus > Tachypleus tridentatus. The sequence continues at coordinate 22,741,043 of NC_134827.1, forward strand.
TTGGCATGACCAGGTGATTAAGGCACTCAACTCGTAATCTAAGGATCGTGGGGACGTTAGAATGTGACTATTAAGTTCACTTTTCGTTAGTAAAAAAGTAGCCCAAAAGTTGGCAGTGGATGGTGATGACGACCTGCCTTCCCTCTAGTCTTACACTGCTAAATTAGGGACAGCTAGCGTAGATATCCCTCGTGTAGCTTTGCGCGAAATTCAAAACAAACAATTCAATACATACGTGTATTTTACTAATGTTAATCTTAAGTATAAGGACGTCTCACTTTCTTCCCATTGGATATGCGCATGCGTGTGTACTACGTACATTTCTATACGTTTTAAGAATATGAAATATCAATTCTAACTTTCTCACAATAATACAATACTTTTAATATCTCCTACAACAGAAATATTCAGTAAAACTCTTCCTATACAACAAATGCTAAACAATATTTTTCACAGAGTAACTATTGATGTAACATTCTGTGTGTGCGTGTGTGTAAACCGTTGGCTATACTGTTTGCGATACTTATTTTACAGATAAAAAAAATAAACTTTAACTTAGAAACAAGTGATTAAAATGTCTCTACCTACCTACTTCACCCCTTTGTTTATGCACAAATATTTTACTTAATAAACCGTATGGACGATTCTTCCCGAGTTTAGATCCGAAACGTCGTACAATACAAGTTAGGAAAGTTTTCATTTAAACGTGGCAATTCATTCTCTATTATCTTTTATCCAAGCATGTGGATGAATAGTGACTTACCGATTTTAATATCCCCAGTACTCCAAAATACCCTTGGCCAAACGGAGCTTAGGCTTAATATCTTCGTTGTAGTGGGAAGAGGTAGCCGTTCGATGTACGTACAACCATCACTACTGTACCATTGTACAGTCAGATAAAGGAAAGGGACTAGGGTAGAGTTGATATCTGAAAGTAAATTATGACATTGGACATCAGGAGATGTTTACAGCTAGTAATGTCATAAAAAGTACCCCTTCTAATTCAAACCTCTGCACTTTGATAAAAGCTTTAATAAAGTTAACACAAAATTTCAGAAATTCAGTACAAATCTGGCGTTTTTCTAAATAAATTACATAATCACATACTTATCTCTAGTGTAAACAAAAAAAAAAGACAGAAGTTAGTTGGCTGCTGTGTTTAAATTTACGAAAGAAATGCACAATTTGCACGATGAATCTTGCAAAGTGTTTTATAGTGACGGAAATATTGAACGACATACACTGACAAACCAAAAACATCTGTTTAAAATATGTAGGCTGGTTAAAAATAATATTCATTGCATGATTAGATGCGATGCACTGATTAAACTAACGCAGAGATTGCATACGAGATTTAATAATACGTGGTTGTAATGTACAGTAAGCAACATAAGAAACAATTGGATCAAAAGTAAATTGCTGTTTTTAGCATTAATATATTTAGAAAATTTACTGTATTGTAATTGTGAATATATGAAGAATGGCAAACTTCGTTATTAAAATATCCTTTAGTATAAGGGACGATGGCCCACGTTTTGTAGATAAACGACCAAGTTTTTAAACGATTGTGATTTAAAGATATCCGATTTCCCGTTTATAAATCATTTCTTAGAAATCTCGTGCTCATGGGCAATATAAGGTTATTGTATTAGTTTGAAGATGACGTGAAAGTAAATTGTGAACTCAATAAGCACCTAACCCTAATTTTTACACTACACTATGCAACACAAATTTTGTTCCTGGATAGTATGTGTTATTTCTTAATTGCTTATGTTGTAAAAGTACAGAAAATGGCCATTATTCCCTTCAAACTTTGCTTTTGTGACACGGATAATGAAATTTAGAAATTAACCTATTTTTCTATGTAAAAACGGGCAAATTTGCATATTTTCATTTACATAATGTCTGAATAAAACATATGAATCAAGATTTACATGTATTTATACTAAAATTATACAAAAATGTTTAGAAGTGAGTATTTTTTCAAGATTTACGACTGTAATGTAAATCACTTTCACGTATCAGCCACCAAATATAGTCTCCTATCATGTTTTCGTTATACGCTCCCAGGTCACTAAAGCAAAGTTTGAAGAGAAAAATAGGTCTTTTCCATTTACTTTAGGCATAAGCAACTGGGAATAACACTTTCTGCCCAGGAACAACAATAAGTAAAAAATTCTTACATATGTTATCTGATCAAACCCTTTAGAACTTTTATCGTTGCGGTCGTAAAACAAAACAAAGACAATTAACAGATTTAAAAGGCAACAAGAAAAGGGCACTCAAAAGTGTGCTCTTGTTATCTTCATATAAACAAAATAGCAACAAAAAACAGTTTTATAATCAAACCGATTTACAACATTAGACTTGCTTTTAAGTAATTTTGATTATTAAACAATTTCTGCGAAAAGCTTCAAGAAAATCGAATTTTAAAAATAAAATAAAAATCATATTAGACCCATTTCAAATTTAAAGGAGGTACAGCAATTCAAAGGACGTCGTGCTCTGTCAAGTAAAACAAACTTGAATTAACATCAACATGATCAGAATCGACAATTTATTTAACGTTTCAAAACTCAAGTGAAAAAAAATTGGGTTAATCCAAATCATGCATGAAAACAATGTTTAATCAAACACAAAACAAAACTGAAGTTATGATATAAATCAACATTTACGAAGATAAAAAATTCTAGTTTCTCTTTTTCCTTTTGCTAAATGGAAGAAACAAATGCGGCCGTTTTGTAACTGCTCTGCTTTCAGAAGAAGTTTGTTTGTTTTTGAATTTCGCACAAAGCTACTCGAGGGCTATCTGTACTAGCCGTCCCTAATTTAGCAGTGTAAGGCTAGAGGGAAGGCAGCTAGTCATCACCACCCACCGCCAACTCTTGGGCTACTCTTTTACAAACGAAAAGTGGGATTGACCGTACATTATAACGCCCCCACGGCTGGGAGGGCGAGCATGTTTGGCGCGACTCGGGCGCGAACCCGCGACCCTCAGATTACGAAGCGCACGCCTTAACGCGCTAGGCCATGCCAGGCCCTCAGAAGAAGTATCAAAAATAACCAATGTTGTTTTTATTTTTTTATGGCAGCCATTATTTTATTATTACAATAACAATCATTTGATAACGTCGTCTTTCGTGTAACAACAATAAAATGTACAGTAAGTTTGTTTTTTGAATTTTGCGCAAAGCTACATGAGAATTATCTGCGTTAGCCGTCCCCAATTGAGAACTATAAAACTAGAAGGAAAACAGTTAGTCATCATTACCCACCGCCATCTTTCAGGCTACTCTTTAACCAACGAATAGTGGGATTAACCATCACTTACAACGCCCCCACGGATAAAAGAGCGAGCATGTTTGGTTCATACAATAAGAGACGAACAGAGAAGACCGAAAGATGTTCAGATGGTAGGCTCGGTAAACGATCTCGATGTTTTAAAGGAAAATGATGCTGAAATATTCCGCCATAATGTAGTTTCTAGTTGCTCATAATGTGTTACACCTGATTACAAAAATGTATCATAATTAAAGACTGTTAGAATAACTTGACAGAACGGGTAATAAAGATTTATAACGAAGTAAAATATCTTTCAGTGAATATTAACTGAATTTGATATTATACCTTTAGTTCTGTTTTACGAAAGAATCTAAACATAACATTCATAGTACTTTTAAGATTTCCCCTAGTCATTTAGTTATAGAGTCAATGTCATTCATAAGCATTTATTATAGAAAGTATTGGTAACTTTTTATACACATAAAACCCACGTATATTTTTTAACAACTAATACGGCATTTAAAAATATTTCAAGGAATAACTTTACATGCAAGTCATTATGGGAGTCGAATACAAGCTCACAGTTAAGCAAGCAATTTGATAAACCTTGCACAGCCAACCAGTTATATAGTGCATGCGTATAATAATCTTGCGCGTCAATATATCATATGAACATGTAAATATATTACACAAACATTTATATATAGCAAACGTACATGCTTATGTATTAAACATGCATGCTGAGCGTATCTACAAATTTGTACACGAACTATTTATTAATCGATGTATACAACTAGGATCTGCATACACTATATTATTGGCTGGCTGCGTGTATGCAATTTGTTATTAATGACTCATGCTAATGTTTTAATTGTTTTGCTGTAAAAATACATAACATATTTGCAAGTCATAAACTTACCGCTGACCCACTGGGAAACATCATGTTAACAATACATATATATATTATTTTAGCATATGACCTATTATATACTTTTACTGCTGCTATGTGGAGTGTGTCCTGTTTATAAAGTGATTTTTCCTCCGACTTATCTTCCGATTTTAAACTAAATAATAAAAACAAGTAGCAATAAACGAACCCCTTTAATTAGAAAACAAATATTTTATTTTATTTTACAGATTGTACATTTCATTTTATACTTTCAACACACTGCCTGTAAACAACATTAGAGTGTAGTTTATTGCTAGGTAAAACGACATGAAAACACTGTTGAAAGACATTCAACGAGTGCACACCCTCAGGGTCTACTTCGTATGTTTGCGAAATTTCAGTTGCTGGGCTCTTTCCTCTTGGAGTTATGGCGTTCACATACACACATGAACACGCCTTTTTATGATTACAGATGCATTTCCCTCTCTCTACCCCACAATATATCACAATTGTAAATGTCTCATGGATGTTTTTAAGAAACTGATTAATATAAACTGTTGAGGGTACAGGTTTAAAGCAATTTCGAAGATAATCCGGACTTTCTATTACAGAGAGATAAATTCTATATTGTTTATAAACAAATTATTTAATTCAACAGAAAAAATAAACCTATCTCCTAAAGTCTTATGTATTCATCCATTGGTAACCTAAATTTAAACAGCACAAGGAAAATGTACTTAAGATGTTTCTCATCGCTACAACAATTGTGTCAGGGTCTTTCGTTTAAATTTAGGACCTCTAAGTTTGTTGCTTTTAGGGCCACCAACTTGTGTAAAATATCAGTTAATGAAAAGTAAAACATAATCAGAAAAAAACATTCAAATAACTGAATGTATGAAAACCATCATTCAACAAGACAAACTCCATTACGACTGCTTGATTTATGTTCTTTTCTATTTTTTCTAATATACATTTACGGAAGAGGCAAAATATAAATAGTAAAGACGTGTTTGTCTTGCTCACGTGCCCACCTTCCTCGGAGTGGAGGTCAGGAACATTAATTTTACGGCACTTTTTCTCCGAGATGCTATTCATTTTCTGAAAATGGATTAAAGTGCACACCACAGCACTCTTGCCAACATCTGAACATTTGTTTAAGAACTACACAGACTTTTGGAAATGGCGCACGGTATTTATAAACAATGTGATGCGTCAGCACTTTGCACAAAGTGCCTCTTTACTCAGTGCATTTCGAAACACAAAAATAACACAACATATAATTTATAATTATGAGATAACGAAACGTTTACATCCTCTAGGTGTCCCTGTTTATCAGATTTAGAAGAATCAGAGGGGCCACTGAAATGATCTGGCACGAGTAGCATCAGAGTTACTTAACGTTAGGTCGCAATGTTTTTATTTCCCCTCTTGTTTTGTTTTAATCATCATATTTTAATTCTATCACAAACTAACATTGGAAGGAACTATTTGGCCTTGCAATGGTTTCGAAGCAAACTATCCAGCCATACTTGGTTGGCTGTATTATACGAAACAACTCTAAGTTTGTTTATAATTATTTCGCAAAGATATAGTAACGGCTATCTGAGAATAGCCGTCCCAAATTTTGTGCTGATGGATTTGAGGGAAAGCACATTATAACATAATCAACAGGACCGACTGTCAACTTTTGTTTGACCCAATAGTGAGATGTGACCGTTACTCTTATTTCGTTATTTTTTCCACGCTTTCCAACTGTTGTTATTTCCTAAAGGTTACTCTTGTGGTGCCACCTATATCACTAAAGTGCGGAGTGCATTTTTGTGAATAACGTATCCTAGATTTTAATACTTCGAGAAAGGAACAACTAGGCCACGCCCGTGTAGTAGTAACTGGTAACTGAAAAACTGAGATTAATAATACACACACGCACTTGTAAATTTAAAGCATAATACCAAAATACGTGCATTTTAGTTCCAGTTACTTAACAAAGCTTAATTTAAAGGAGTAGCTAGCTACTCAACCTCAAATCTACGTGTAATATTGTTAGTTACAAGACAAAAAGTAATCTCGTCAGACGATAAACGTGTGTGTAAATTATGACGAGTAAACTTTACTAATTCATCAGTTAAATGCAAGTTCTCATTGAATATTAAAGCAATTTCTGACAGTCACCTCTGTAGTTGGATAAACATTTTCGTTAGGCCTACATAAACCGACACATCAAACAGATACTCAAATTGGATTGTATCTTCTAGCTCTTTATAGCTTCAAGGTTTCAATTTTGTTTTTAATTTATCAACATTGAATACGTGTAATTAAAACAAAATCAAAAATTAAAAAAAGGTCTTCAGCTCACTTTCAAGTAACCGCGAGAAAGTATAACAAAATAATTCCAATTAGAAGCTCGCGCACATCCTGAAGAGATCGTAACAATTTAAACTGTAGAGCGACTTTTTAAATAACATATACTGGCTACAGTATGACTATGCGAGTGATATATACGTCCATATATGACTCAGAAAAGTTAGATGCAATGCTATACAGTTGATCAATTTTACATTTTTTTTTTTACAAGAAAATAGGATAGGAAGACCGATATATGTCAATATTTCTTTCCAATATCTTACTGAATTTATATGTATATATATTCGTATATTAGTTTTTCTGAGCTAAATAGTCTTTAAAAATGGATTTCTTGGGCTTGACACATTTTGTTAACCCACTTCGAAACATTAACACAAGTTCAACTGTTATCAACTAGCAACATCCAACATCTGTTTTAATGAAATTTTCATTGTTGAAAAATGCTAAGTTGTTGTTTTTTAATTATGTTGAAATAGATGCAATGAAAAAAAAGAACATTTCAAAAATATTTTCATAGTTTGTTCCGTAAAATTTGCCACTGGATATCATACCAAACTGATTATACAAGTTCCAATCAACGGAAAGATTCCGTTTTATTCTTTCCACAGTCGCAGCTCAGTTGTCACGATAGATAAATAAAGAAAAGGAACTTGCGTCGACGCTTCAAATGCACACTAGACGAAATTCAAAACTTTTAAATTACAATATTTCTATCTTTAAGGATCAGAAAACTTGAGTGAGTTAGGAAATTTCTAAAAACACACCGGGTTTACTCACTTCAGTTCTACACTAGACATTGATGATTTCTGTGAGTGTAGAATATAACCATTAAGTCACAGAAGGATAGGGGGATGCAGTCGTCACAGGTCAAACAAGTCCTCCTGCGTAGTGCCAATGGGAAGATCGGCGCACGATGGGTGTTGTTTTTTACGTTTTATGGATAACGAAAAGACCTGTAGTAACATTCTATATATATACACGATCACATAAAAACTCTTGGTATGGATATAAAGAATGAAATTCTGAAATGTAAATAAAACTATGCCTTACAATCATCTCTTTAAAAAAACAAGTACAAAACATTACCATTTAAATTCGATGAATATCATAAGCCGTAATGTATAGTGATAAATTTATATTAAATACGTTTCATGCACGTCTAGTAAATGTTCAAATATTTTCGAATGTCCTAGTGAGCTGTACAGCAAATAAGCATGTATGTGCGAAATAGACGACCGAAATAGATTTCCCTGATAACGTCCAACTACATCTTTTCCCATAGTGAATAGTTACTTGGGATAATAAACCTCAATATTCACTGATGTTTATAAATGTAACTTGTAAACGTATTTTACTTGACTTTCCTGTAGAAAGCCGTGGTGATTATATACACCGATGCAGTGGAGCCAGGTCTGACAGTGGGCGCCCACTTGTCGTGCGTCTGTCTAGATCCTAGACGTTACAGTCGAACCTGGCCGTGGGCGCCCACTTGTCGGGCATTGCAGTCTTGAATCTCCAGGCACGTTGTCTAAGCGAGGCGTTCAATTAGGTTTGCTCCTATCTAAACTTCCTTGTTATTTCAATTTCATCTCGTACAAAAACTACAAACGTGGATAATTAATTTGTCAAGAAAAACCATCTGAGAATACAACCATCCACTAAATACAAACATTGGGAGAGCATCTTAATTTTCATATTCGATTGATTTTATACCTGATTTACAGTTATGTTTTATACAAATTTACTTTTTTAAAAACATATACATATAGATTTTTATTTTCACAACCCAAACAAAGACGTTTTAAAATATAACTATTTAGCAAGGCTGAATCTGATAGATAAACATTTGTACAATTACTGTGCTAAAGCAGTAAATGTATTTAGTATGTTGTATACTAAAGCTTCATGATAACAAAACGTATTTCAATACGTACAGGGTGGCCCGTAAGTTCCTACCCATCCATATGTTGTTATGTTATATTCAATTACGCATGCATTATAAATTTGTTTCTTTTTTTCAGAAAAATATGGCCGATGTAAGTCCATTTACAATTGAAGAGCGTATTGTGCATAATATTATGCAGCGAGAATGAGGGACAGCACACAGATACACTGGATACATAAGATATATAGATGTGTAGGGACTTACGGGCCACCCTGTACATTACACTAACCACAGTACAAAAACAAAGTAACATTTAATCCTCTAAAGCCCCCAACCCCCAAGTGGCTCAGCGGTAAAACAATATGCTACAGATCAGGTTCCGTGGTGAGTACGGTGCAGGAAAAGCCCACTGTGTAGTTTTGTGTTCAATAAATTTTGTGTCTAGAATTGCATATTACATGCACCATTCTTGGAAATATCTGTTAACTAGTAAATTCTCTATGTCGGAGAAAACGCTCATATTTAATCTCATAGTTTTAACGAAATATCCAAAATTTCAGCCGTACACTCGTTCACTAACGTTTAACACAAGATTCTGAGAAGACGAGTGCTCCTGTTATAAGAATGTACTAGTACCGTTGTACCTATCATGTCGACTTGTTCGTAGACTGTCAGGTTCTTTACGTACAAAGTTGTGTGGCAAATCAACGTACACCGTACCGTATCGTCACGTTCGTCCATGCATAAAACCTTTTGAACTGTCACAGACTGTCGGGTCCAGAAACGCAAATATAGAGGTTTTTCTTTATAAAATATATGCGTGTACCAAAAGCGTCACCTCTTAATGGCCGAGCACAACCGTAAACAAAATCGCGTACAGAATCAATCATGTAAATCAAATGTGCCAGTCGGGAATATCTTGGTCGTCCAACATCGAGGTGATTGTCAATAGTAATCCAGTTTGTTTTTCATAACCTGTTGCACAAAACCAAATACGCACACTGTAGAATAAAAATCGAGATGATTTTCGTCAGCATTCACAACCTATTGCATAAAACAGTTTATTATCACAAAAACTTCGTTTACGATTCAGGTACTGTTGGTATAACAACAACAAAAAAAAAAAAACATTATTAATTGACATTTGTTTGACTTTGCACAAAGCTACACAACGGATTTCGAGTCGGCTGTACCTAACTTTCAACTAGGAAGTCAAAAAAACAAAACAAAAAACACCTACCTAGTCAACACCGACTACCGTCAGTTTTTTAAGACGTTATTGTCAGACCGAACAGAGCGATTTGACCACCACTCTTATAACGTAACACGGCCCCAAAGATCTGCTCGTTTGTAGTTTAGCAAAAAGCTACACAATGGGCTGTCTGTGCCGTGCCTACCAAGGGTATCGAAAGCCGGTTGTCAGCACTGTAAGCCGCGCTCAGCACTGCTGGTTCAATAGCAAGTAAAATTCAGTAGTACGAGATGATATATATGTATAACTCAAGAGAAGAAACTTTTGTATCCCCAGAACTGCTGACTACCTAATATTCCTCCATTTTAGATAAAGTTGTGTTCATAACAAATCAATAACATAACTGATTTAAGAGGTTTGTCCTCAGCTAGTACTGACCTTCAAGTCAAATTAACCGAAAAAAGCTTCACAATGTTCCTATTCATATCTTGTTTAAAGGAGAGTTCTCGAGACTGTGTATTTTATTAAAATTACAAAACAAGTGGACAAAGTGATCACTGTCTTTCCATACTCGAGACTTCCTAGTCATTCGTAAAGACGACTGACGTCGAGTACTGCAAATTCAGTACTTTATTTAAAGCTTTAGCAACAGCTTGATATTATAGTTAGTGCAGAGCCACACAATGCTATCCACGCCCTGTCCACCGTGTGAAATAGAACAACGGATTTATGCACTACAAGTTTCTGGAACTAGAAGAGTTTACTTCCAGCTAAACTTTTCTAATGTCGAAACGAGGAAAACGGGCAGTTTTGACACTGAAAATCTTAAAATGATTTACATTTTGTATTCCAAAATCTTTGTTTTTTAAGTTATAATAAACTTTTATACATAAACAGAAACAAAAATAAACAAAAAACGCTGCATTAATTGAAAAGATTCCAGGGTACAAGTTATAATGTGTGATTATAAAATGTATCCTAGGTTTGGAGGTGACTGTTGAATTAGGACCCACACTGCGGTGGGAATACACTGTCTATCAATCTTAACCTCCATTCGCCAGTCTCACATATGAAATAAAAGAGTAGATATAGAAATAGAAATTAGGAGAGTGAGATATGAGTGCTCAAGTCCACAACGCCCCATATCTAATCACCCTTCACTACCTACAGTCAGTTGTAAGAAGGTGACTGCTCTTCCAAACAAAGAAAAAATTAATTGAAATAAAAATAAGGAGATAAGGTACCACCATTTGGAGGAAAGTAAGTTGAAAATTTACTTCTTGAAGTTAGCATTCCAGCCCCCAATATGGTCAAAAAACACTAATTAACAACACAGCAAACGAACTATATCAGCATGAAGCGTCCAATCCAGCTACCCAAACAAACTAGTATAGTTTCCAACCACCACACATATGATAGGAAGGCCGATAAAGATCAATGTTTCTTTCCAGTACCTTATTAAATTTATATGTATTTATATTCATGCTACTCTTATTTCTTTATGTGGAACTGGCGAATGGGGGTTAAGACTGATAGACGGTGTATCCCCACAGCAATGTGGGTCCTACTTCTCCAATCACCTCCAAAACCTAGGGTACATTGCATATTCAAGCTATAATGCGAGATTATAAAAAATAGCAAAAACGTAAAACCTGAAGAAAAAAAAGTTGCTATAGCCTATCCTTGATATACTGAAGTGTTTAGGGTAAGACAGCAATGAATGAACAAACTAGAAGAAAGAGGACAGACCATATCTTTGTTACTACTTTAGAAAGAAATATCCGTTTCGTTATACGACAGTTAATACTGATTTTATAAAACGTATGATTGGGTTTCAAAATATAAAGGATAAAAAAAACGACTATGAATTGTGGATGACCCTGTAAGCTTTGGGTTAAATGTGTAATTATTAGACCGAAGTTATGTATGGCATTTGAAATACGAAAAACAAACTAAAAAACAACGTTCTATAGCCAAGTAAATTTACCTTTGAAGAATCTTAGAATTTATGTATAACCAAGATACATGGTGTACATATTTCCTCCTATTTAATAACAATATTGAACAATAAAATACCTTACTATGTTTTTCCTTAGAGCAAAACCCCATTGGGCTACCTGCTGAGTCCACCGCAGATAACATTATGTAAAATAAGTTTTGTTCCTGGATAGTATGCGTTATTTCTTAATTGTTTATGTTGTAAAAATACAGAAAATGGCCATTATTCCCTTCAAACTTTGCTTTTGTGACATGGATAATGAAATGTAAAAATTAAACTATTTTCCATGTAAAAAGAGCAAACTTGTACATTTTCATTTACATAAGGTCTGAATAAAAACATATGAATCAAGATTTACATGTATTTATACTAAAATTATACAAAAATGTTTAGAAGTGAGTAGTTTTTGAAGATTTGCGTTTGTAATGTAAATTACTTTCACGTATCAGCCTCCAAATATAGTCTCCTATCATGTTTTCGTTATACGCTCCCTGGTCACAAAAGCAAAGTTTGAAGAGAAAAAATTGGTCTTTTCTATCTAGTTTAGGCATAAGCAATTGGGAAATAACACTTTCCGCCCAGGAACAAGAAAAAGTAAAAATTTTGTTACATAGTGTAATTGAATCCTAGATTTTATCGTTATAAGCCGCTATACCTACCGCTGTTCTACCAGGAGGATACTTGAACACTGAAGAACACACAAGAGTTTGGCGGCAGAGTTTTCGTATGTGTTAACGACTCTAAGGGGCCACCTACAAAACCTTTGTCATGATTATTTGGAGCATCTAACGATACTCATTATAAAATTCTGAAACATCTAAGAGACATTTCCCACTATAAAACTTTGAACGTTGGGATACCTACATGACACTAATCAAAAATCTCTGGGACATCAAAAAGGTATTCACGATACATTTTGGTGTCATCTATAAAACCCATGGTATTATGAAGCAGCTACATGACCAATAACACGAACCTCTGGAACCACTAAAATAACTTAGTGAGGCCACTTTCGAGGTATATAGTTTTAACCATGGTACTTCGGGAGATTGACACTACATCGATCACGGGATTTCGAAAAACCCAAAAACTCTTGGTCACGATAAAATTTGATAACCTACGAGACATTAGTTTCATTAGCGTTTCACGAGTATCCCTGCAACAAAAAATAAAATTAGTTTGGTTAGTTTTGAATTTCGGGCAAAGCTACTCGAGGGCTATCTGTGTTAGCCGTCCCTAATTTAGCAGTGTAAGTCTAGAGAGAAGGCAGCTAGTCATCACTACCCGCCGCTAACTCTTGGACTACTCTGTTACCAACGAATAGTAGAAATGGTCGCCACGTGACACCCTCACGGCTGAAAGGGCAAGCATGATTGGTGCGACGGAGATTCGAACCCGCGACCCTAAGATTACGAGTTGAGCGCCTTAACCACCTGGCCATGCCGAGCCTAGTTTTATGTCGTCCCTGTATTATTTTGGAGTTTGTTGTACGACAACATGCACAACAATAGTTTCACAGCAAGTACAATTGAAGTGTTATACTCACAGTGTTTATAACGTCAGGTAAAATATATTTAAATTATATAGCAAGTGGAATAAAAGTGTTCTATTCACATTACTTGTAACGTAAGATAAAATCACATTACTTATAACGTCAGATAAAATATATTTAAATTAAGAGTAACAGTAATGATTTCTACCGAAGCTTAAGGCTATATATAACCGTTTCTGTAGAATATTTCCAGAAATTACAAATAATACAAACAGACTAATCACGACTCAGTAACTTTCAGATACTTTTCTATTTTGAGTATTTTTTTTACAACGACAAATTGATTGAGTTCAACAATAAGAAAAATAGAAAAAAGGTATTTATTTAACACGTTTAGGTTTTATTACTACAGGTACAGAGATAATCATAAAGATATGACATTAGGCTTAATACTACTGTTATTAGATTATTAGTCTTTTTTTTTTCCTTTAGTTTTTAAATAAATTCTGCTACTAGTACTGAGTTATTGGTTAACAAAGTTATTGGATATTAGGTTGAAATCTAGAGTTTTCACAATGCGATAGTTAAGCAAGAAGGATAACTTATTTAACTTAAAAGTTGAAATTACCGTTTCCATGACTACTTGATAACTGTTGAGAATTTAATACAATACTCATTAGTAAATTAATTCTGATTAAGAGTTAAACAAAATCGCACAAAAAAGGTGCAATAAATTTCACAAAAGACCCAAACCTTCAGTGCTTCTGAATAGTTGACTATTCTTCTTCAGAATAATAAAAAGGTCAAGTTGTTTAAGTTACCATTTAGTTGAATGTAACTAGAAATATCGTGTACATCATGACTGTGGTACTGACTGATAATTAATGGTATAAGCATTGGTTAATACAGGAATTGATGTTACAGTCATCTTCAGTTTAATACTATTTAATATACAGTTTGAAATACAGGTATAATGCAACATTAACTATAATTTAAAGCTTATTCAATTATTCTTAACTTATAAAATAAGACTAAATAATTTATATTACATAAATATAATATAAAAATTAGCTTTTTGCCACTTCTCATTTAAAAAAAAAAAAACTTACCATAATAAGATAAAGCAGTAATAAATTGGCATAACACTTAACTCTAAAGTTAGGCTTAACAGTGTTGTCAATAGGCTATTTGTATTTAGTTTTGATTATCTATTACTAAGTCTACAATGGTTGAGATTGAAGAAAACATTCACAGTTTGTTAGGTGCAAAGGGGAGGTTTTATTTAGGAATTCGAGATTGGTATGCAAATTTTAAAAAATCGTACTGAAGTTACATAATTTGTATGGAAAAAATTGGAGGTTGTTCTGCATAGTGCAAAGGGTATGGATACAGATATAATGGTATCAGGATTCAAGGAAGAAACTAAGCTTTTACATGAGAAGGATACAGTGGTTAATAATGACTATTAGGTAGTTAAAAACAGTACTAAAGGGCTAGTACCAGTGGTCTTAATTACACTGAGAAGGTTCTGTTAAGTAATAGATTTCAGCTCTTAGCTTATGCAGATGATGAACTTGAAGAAGGAAGGGTAGCAAAAGGGACAGATAGAGATGAAAAACATATGGAGTGTATGGTTATAGAAGATGTTTCAGTACAACATGTGGATAAGATAACCTGTGAGGTAAATATGGAAAAAAAAAAAAAATTAGATTATGTTATCCACAAGAGTAGGTGGAGGAGATAACAGGCAGAGTAAGTGATGCAGAGGTTAATGAGGGTAAGTCAAATAAACTTGTTAAACAACAGGCATTAATTCAAGCATTTAGAGAAAATGGTCATAATATTTTAATTCTATCAGGGATACTTCCAATATTTAACTATGGGGACAAAATTATAAATAATTCACTACAGCTGAATTTTAGGCTTAGATTAGTATGTGAGGTAGAGCTGGCTGAAATTTTGGGATCATTTCAGTGGGACAAAGGAGTTATTAGGAATAAATAGTTTATCTTTCAGTAAGGTGAGATCCGGTTTGTTTCAGAGGGCTTCTAACTCAACTGTAAGAGCAATTTCAGTTAAGAATTAGATAATGGGGAGGGCCACAAAAATGAAGAAAACCTAAGATATAGAGATAGGCATAATGTTGGAACAAGGTACAAACGTAATTGTAATAATAGGCTAGATTGTTGTTATTGTAATGCTAGAAGAAAAATAATCAAAACTGACAAATTTATCGGCACTGGTGAGAACAGAAGATTTTGATCTAATGAGAACAACTGAAACCTGGATAAATCTAGACAATTTTGATATCTAGAATTTCTTTGAAATACAAGCTAATATGTAATTTCAGTTAAAATTATAATTAGGGGACCCTCCAATAAGATGCCGATTACCCCTCTCCTTTCCAAGTTTTAGTATGGAAGTCGAGGAGATATAAATATTACTAATTCTTTAAAGCTCAATCGTAAAGAAAATATTAGGTTTCTTCTGCTATTCCAAAATATCTACTGCGAGATTTAAAGCGCATGCGTAAAAAAAGATATAGACAGCCAGATAAGCAAGTAATCTGATAGTATTTTACAGATGAAATCTAGTGTTACTGTACTAAATGGAAAAAAAACCAAAACGGAATAGTGTCAAGCACACAAAATAAAGGAAAATATTTCCTACCGCACTACTGCTACTCACTGAAATACGAACATATCACAAAAAAATGGAAAATAAAAACACGATACACAATTTATTCACTTTTAGACTTCGTTAACAGATAGTCTACACTATCTGTAAGAAGCATCCCAGTTCGAAGCATCCAAATCAACTTAGTTATAGTGGGGAGTGAGATATGTAAAAAAACTCACTGAGAAAACAAAACTTTTATTGTTAACAGATCGAATGCACTTAAGTGTCCACGACAAACTTAAGTTACCTTCAAAATATACGTTAAATAATAAAAGGAAACGTGGATAAACATGCAACGCGAACAACCATAAAGCGCTTGCTGCATACTAGTCATCACCATGAAAAGAATAAAAAGGACAAATATAAATATATGCATAAGATGGGAAAAGCGAAATCTCAACTGGCTTTAAGCAAAGTCATTTGTGGGTATAACAATAACCAAATGCAAATATCGTGATACTATGTACATTCTGCACGAAATAAAAACCAAGTCACTAAGATAAGGAACCTTTGGCGTGCGTTCCATCTACTAAAAAAATAAATACATCTACAGCAATGCAACATTTTGATTACACAGATATGAATTCTCCGCTTTCACTAGTGAAGGTTTCTTATGCCCAGTTGATAATTTCGAGTCGCCATGTTCAGGCATTCGACTGCTATATTGTTATCTCAACGTCATCTGAAGGGTATCCAAACTTAGGGCAAAAACGGCACCACACGCAATCTTTTCAGACCGATGCATCCTTATTACGTATGAGCAAAGTGGTAAAACAAACAATACAGGTAATAAAGCTACGTGATTAACGTAAACTAAACATGTTTCACAAGATGAGGGTGTAAAATATTTTATTGAAGGTCACGAGAAAAAAAACACTAAATGTTACAACCTTTCATATGAGTTTGTGTATTTTATAAACCGCCCATCAATAGAATCATAATTCATTTATCTTTCTCGTGTCTCAGAACGGCTGTAATGAGTATTAACACTTTTATTGATAAGCAGAGAACAATGTTTCGACCTTCCGAGGTCATCTTCAGGTTAACAAAACAAAAGTAACTGAAGAAAAGAGAATTATAGTCTGTTCTTCTTTATCAAATCATTTTAAAACTAATGTAGAAGTTGATTAATATATTCCTCGCTTGTTTGTTTACTTTAGAGCAAAGCCACACTGAGATATTTGCTATATTAGCCGCCAGAAATCGAACCCTAGATTCCAGGTTTCTAAGTCCATAAACTTATCGCTGTCCTAAAGGGGTCTCCTTCCTTTTTGTTACCA
This sequence comes from Tachypleus tridentatus, assembly GCF_004210375.1. Taxonomy (NCBI): domain Eukaryota; kingdom Metazoa; phylum Arthropoda; class Merostomata; order Xiphosura; family Limulidae; genus Tachypleus; species Tachypleus tridentatus. Next base: position 22,758,105 of record NC_134827.1, read on the forward strand.
GTAAAAACAACAGCATACATGCATGTATGTATGTATGTATGTATGTATGTATGTACTCACTCTTACACACAAAAATAGAAGTCGTTTGTAGCACCTTATTTATTCTTAATATTGGCAAATAGTAAAGAAGAAAAAACCTTCTAATCAAACACTTCTTGTAACTGGGTAACACTTTTGTAGGTTGTTTATAAATGGAATTTTGACTATGCAGTTGGCCAGGAAAGATAACTTACTGTTTTTAACAGAATAATTTTAACATAGAAGTTTAGGGATAGACAAACTTTCTGAGAGGATTGGATCTTCAAGATGACAAATATTTCGCTGCGTCCCCTTTTCATTCTTTTTTATGGCAAAAACACAAAGACTGTTTCTACTGTCCCTATATTGAACCATTGCGTAAAGAACCATTCTTACAATACACCCATAGTCTAAAGTGCGGGGAAAACTGTCTTATTACAAGGATCCAAACTGGCTTGCAAAATCCAGAGTTCTGCTACAGAGATGCATTCCATTTCGCTACTTATGGCTCATATACAAGTCTACTAAGGCAGACTTTCAAAAGGTCAGCAGAGCTGTCGAGTTACGATACTGCTTATCTCTAAAAAAATATTTCACGTTTTCACAGATTGTCAAGAAATGACGTCTAGCCATAAGACCCAATTATTATCAAAGGTCACATCAACACACACGCATATATATAGGAGACCCTCAGGAAATGAAAAATCCTTCAATAACTTTGTCCGATAGGGATTTTTCTCTTTACATAGCATTCTTATGCAAAACAAAAAACAATTGTATGCATTATTAGATAACAAACGTGAACGAGAGTTCTTTAGCATTTTGACAAAAGTATTCAGTCTCGTAACTAGAACTAACAATTGTGATAACAAATCCTATCACTCACAAGCACGTTTGGAGCAATGTTTCTCAGTCACCGGTTTGTCAGAACCATATTGCCAATCTGTGGGATGTCACGAAAGCAAATAGTCAAAATTTGACAGAATATTCACATGGAGCAAACAGGACTAAAACTGCCATGCAGGGATGGTGGTCATTATCTATTTGGCGTAGTCCTCCTATCAAGAAGAGATATTACGTACTTGAAAAGTCACTCATCAATGGTGAAAGTCTAGAAGTTGACCATCAGAATCACCGGACCTAACTTTGGCATCAGGAATTTTTATTCTTGTCTCCTATCCCCCTCTGGATCCTGGGATGCCATGTTTTAAACTGTGTTTATACTCCTAGTCAAACGCTAGTAGGATCAACTACCATGGGAAAGTAGCCAAAGGAGTTTGAGTTGAGTATTCATCCTCCCCCCTGGAGTAGTTATAAAAGTTATTGAGAATATCTTAGGAGCTTGACCGGATCCTCCCCCCTGGAGTAGTTATAAAAGTTATTGAGAATATCTTAGGACCTTGACCGGTACATTGGAACTTCTGTAGATTACGTGTAGGCCTTTGGACTCCGCAGCTGAGATCAAATGTTTTATGTTAGTATTTATAAAGAACTTTAAAACACATGAAGTTATACTTCACGTGGTAAATGTGTACAACTCTAGGAATGTTTCGATTAAGCAGAATACTTAGAACCTAAGCCATATTTTCAATCAAGTGAAAACCAGTTAAACGATACTTACATACATATTAGTTTAGACTGATATTTCTAAATACAAAAGAGTCCAAGAAAGATCAATACTTTAAAGAGAATACTTTAAAGTACAAAAGCAAAATAAACAATAATATTATACAAATTACAGAGAAAACGTCTAAGGCTAACTTTTTTGAGCGTGTATGTTTATATTTGAGTTGAAAACAAACTTGTATATCAATGCTACAAGTTCTTTGTTCAGATTTGAGCAGCAAAGACTAAATCTCTATACCGTCACGAAATAAATTTTATTTGAATTTGCGTAGTCGATTAAGTTTGGATCTGTGAAGGGAAAAAACAACAACAAAAAACCATTTCGAGAAATTAAAAATTTTAAGTTTTCAGTTCAACCACCTAAGAAAAATATATCACAGTATTATAACATAGTGACAACATGAGAAAACAGTTTAAACTCCTGAGGTTTTTAGCCTTACAGACGTAAAGAGCACGTTCCAGTTAAACTATAGATTATCCGGCTTTAAATAACAGAGAATATGTTCCAAGAATCAGTCACAGATTGATACTTCTGTATCAGGAGACATATAAAGTAAAACAAGTAATATTATTGTTTCAATAGAGGTTTCCTGCGATGTAACAGAGATGGTATTTGGATTTGCTGACAATGACGTATAGTTACAACTACCTAACCTTGTGTTCCAATATTTGTCAATCAAAGGAATAAATACATGCAGCTCGGACGCCAACTTCAATAAAGTTTTAAATCGATTTTTTTACATTGAAATACTATGCACGAACAATAACGATGGGTGTATTATGGCGATTCATCAAAACCAACCACTCAAAGCATAACCACAAATGGTGTCAAAAAATACGAAACTTTTTTGTTGAAGTTTGTGCAAAGGAAGTTATGTAAAGTAAAAAATAATGACTGCTAATAAAAATTTTCAGTGTGACAGATCTTTGTTAATAAATGTCTAAAAACAATCTACTGGACTTTAGCACTCATAACGTTCAGTGAAGGAAACGTACATTAGTAGTTATTACCCAAGCACTCATTCTACAGTTACAAATGTAGCAACAGGTGAATAGTATAAATGATGCTTATATGTATACGTAACGCTCATCATTTGATGTTTTTATATATTCAGAATATACAATATTTTTTTTACACTTTAACTCATCATAAGCCAACATTTCAGCATTTTATTGGGCGACTTGGTTAAGGACTTCCAAAACTATTTTCTATACTATAAAATTCACGAGAAGCCATTCTTAGATAAAATTTGGGTAAACCTGTTTTACAAAACTAACCTTTTACAATCGTTTTAGACTATATCAATCAATCCTGATGTCATCCTCAATTCTGTGGGCTGACGATTATGGCTTTTTGAATTGTCCTCTATTTTTCGTTTTCTGCACCAACTTTCCTTACTTAACCTTCTGATCTCTTAACCATTTTCCAATGTCATCGGGCCAAGCCAGCATCTGCTCGGTTCTCACTTTTCTTTCTTTGATTATAGACAATCTCCGCCAACCCTTCCTCAGACCTACCTATATTCTCGTACTAGTGCATCTTCCGTTTCCTACATATATCTGGCAGTTGTGTTTTTGTCTTTTTCCTTCTAATACATACTCATGTGTTGTTGTAAGTAGTTGATATTTATCAGATGTCTATAACACCACATATCAATGCAGGGATCGTGTAAGACGATGATTAAAACCTAATTATGATATTCTTTGTAATGGCCATGGTTACTGACTATTGCTCTGCATAGAAATTTGTCCTGCAAGAGGTTTCGACACAATACACCGAAGTCAATGTTGTTCATTCCTCTTTACATACTTTCCAGAGCCCATCAATCGAGGATCCATATGAACAACCAAACAACACAGAATTCAATGGAAAATAACTACTAATAACATTGCAGAAATTCCAATTTGTTCTTGCTTCTTCAAAAGGAACTGACACATTGACTTGACTGGATGATTTATCTTTAAGGAGTCATACCTTACTTCCATCGTAATCGTGCAACGATTTTATTTCTTCGTTATGTGGTGATGTTGGCACATTTATCTGATAATAAACAAGTTCACCTTGACATTTGTCCGGTAGTAAACAAGTTCACCTTGACATTTATCTTTATTCCCTAGGTGTTTAACTTACAATTACATCTTTAATCTGAGATTACACTGAATCCCTTGGAAAAACAAACTTTGTAGCTTCCTTTGTAAAATGCTGTAAAACCGATAATAAATTGCTCAGACTTTCATGGAAACTTAGTCATGTTTCGCACAATATGACGCCATTTGTCACATGGTGCACACTGTTCATACAGCTCTGGACAGATGAATACGCTTCTTACATCATTTCTGTTAACTTATAATTTTAAACAAGATCCATGTGCACTAATTTAAGGGAAATTCCTATTTTAGCAGTAGTAGACCATCGTGTTATTGAGATTAGTTCCAGTGACAATATTTAACTATATTTACTTCGGGTCTAAAGCAATACCTGGAAAAGGATTAGCTTGTTTGTTTGTTTGTTGTTGTTGTGTTTGCCTGTTTCAACACTACACATCAATTTTCAAAACGATAAAATTTCGTGTCTTAAATGTTTTTTTTGTTGTTTTTTTTATAATAGCAGAACAAGAGAAATTAGTGTTGGAATCTTTTGATGTGAATCAACACAGTTCAATTGATGTGTAATAAGTAGGTCAGGGCTTTCATTCTGTATAGTCGCAGAGATGTCCAGTGAGAAGGTGACGCCATATGCAAACTACTGCCATTTAATCGTGATCAAACATCTGTATTAAAAGGTCCACATATGTATGAGAATGCTTAAATGTAAATGGTGTCTATTAAAGACACACATGTTTGAGAGTTAAAATTTCCAAATGGGACCACATTTTAATTTCTATTAGTATATTTATTCTAATAAATACGAGCGAAGTGTTGGCTTTGAACCAAAATAAAGACAGAAATTCACTGCAAACTAAAAATCACTGTTTCTTACCTTTCAGCTTATCTCCAGAAATCACCTTGACGCTGGCCTGCAAAGACGTCATATCACGTGCAATTTCTTTTGAGTTCACAATATGCCTAACATCTTCTAACCTGGGGCCATCCAAGATATATATTCTTGCTGTTTTTGATTTGTAGTTACCCAAAACATTTTCTTCTGGAATTGTGATTTCGGCTTTTTCGCTAACATAGCAACTATTAAAGTCATGATGACCACGTGAAGTACTGGAGCTATTAAAATATTTAAAAAAAAAACATGACAATTAAAACTTGTATAATGAATAAAACCAAACTTCACTGTAAAAAATGACTAACATTTCAGTTTTCTCTTGCAACATTTGTAAATTTTACTTACAAATTAGAAATATTTAAAAACTAAGAAAATGGATGTTGAATCTATGGTGGCGCACATACGTTAAGAAAAATATAAAATTTAACAGTAGGTCTTCCATTACACAGGTTCAATAATGAAATGAATGTTGTTAAATGATAACAGTTCTGTAATTTATACACGTAATACACCATACCGCTTTCGTAGCTGTTAATATATATATACATGTAACAGATATACACATACTTAAGTTTTAATTTATTGACTAGTCCCATTTATACAATAACTGATATTAGCATCACAAATTACTAATTTGCGGATTTGAGAAGTGAACAGATCTATTATTAATACGATATATTTCTTACGCCGATGATCTTTCATTTTATCACGTTTTTACGTAAAACTACATGCGCGGTTTACGGTCATCAATAGTGGCGAGATGATTAGTGGAAGTTGGAGTAAATATTCAAATGAATGATCAAATTCATTTTGAAACAGTTTAAATAGCAAACTAAAATTCGTTCCACTGATTCAATGGCATCGTATTCTTTTTAACATTCTACTGTCTATTTATTAAGTTGTAATATAAGGACGACAGATGTATTCAAATACTTGCATACCACTTTATCAACGGAATCGACATAAAATTACTTACATTCTTTAGCATTCTGCTTTTCTTTATTTCGCGATGCTAATTACTAGACGACCAACGTGTGACCCAGTTAACCCTCAAAATGCAGTCATCATTAATTAATGTTACAACCTAAAAAATTCCCGCTGTTTAAGGGTTAATAGAGACATTTTGCCGGGGAGAATACATGTTTTAAGAATACACGTCTACTGTTTGTTTGTTTTTTTTGGAATTTCGCACAAAGCTACTCGAGGGCTATCTGTGCTAGCCATCCCTAATTTAGCAGTGTAAGACTAGAGGGAAGGCAGCTAGTCATCACTACCCACCGCCAACTCTTGGGCTACTCTTTTACCAACGAAAAGTGGGATTGATCGTACATAATAACGCCCCCACGGCTGGGAGGGCGAGCATGTTTGGCGCGACTCGGGCGCGAACCCGCGACCCTCAGATTACGAAGCGCTAGCCTTAACGCGCTAGGCCATGCCAGGCCACACGTCTACTATGAATATGTTTATTCTTCTGACGGTTACAAGGTTTTTGTGGTTATTCCGGGTGTCCTGCTGCACGTGTAAGAAACTATTTCCCTCAGAATTTTAATTAACTAACAAAAAAAAATAACTACGCACGATCATTACTTAAGTTACGTCATTAAATATGGGCAAACATTTCACGAGATATTTGAAAGCTTAGCTCTCAAACACGAGTCTTTTTTTTTTTTTTTGAGGGAAACAATCACAAGTTTAATTTGTTTAGAAAAACAAAACATGGACAGCGAATTACATTCCGAGCTGTAATTTGTAAACGTACTCGTTTCAGGAGTAAACAACGCTTCGCAAATTGCTATCAGCCCAAGAGAACAACTTACACACAGTTTAAGTACAAAATAGTATAAAAATATACGTGCTTTGAATTGATATTAAAGCTTCAAAATTAGTAACAAAAAGTAAAATGTTTTACTCGTGGCTGTTTTTACTAAAACAATATTTTGGTTTTTCACGTTATTTTTCGACAGAGTAACACACGATAACAAAAATGATTATAAAACTACAAACAGTATTAAAATAACTTTTCTCGAGTTTTAGTTTCCGATGTAAAAAATGACTCTGAATCAAGCGAGACCATTTAATCAATACAGAAACAAATGTCAGCTTCCTATCAATAGCAATTAATACTTGGTACTGGATTTGTTTGTAAGCATGTGTTGATTATTCTGTGCAATTTGGTTTGTTTTGAATTTAGCGCAAAGACACAAGAGTCGCACCAAACATGCTTGCCCTTTCAGCCCTGGGGGCGTTATAATGTTACGTTCAATCCCACTATTCGTTCGTAAAAGAGAAGTCCAATAGTTGTCGGTGGGTAGTCATGACTAGTTGTCTTCCTTCTAGTCTTACACTGCTATATTAGGGACGGCTAGCGCAGATAGCCCTCGAGTAGCTTTGCGAAATTCAAAACCCAAACCATTTTGTTAAATTATCTGTTATTGATATCCACAAATAAATGGAACATAGAAAAAAATTATCGAGTATTTGTATGCGTAAAAAAACAACTAATTTTGTATTTTCCAAAGTATGTGCGAAATATCTGTAAACTTAGTAATACATGTAAAAACAAATCAGTAGTCTGAAATCATAGTTCATATTGATATAACTTTACTGAAAATGATGTATAATTATTTGTCTATTGTAGTTGTTTTAGTGCAAAATTATATAATATGCGCTATACGTACCGGAGGGGCTCGAACCTCCGGTTTCTTGCGTTGAAAGTACATAAACTTACTAGTGACTCACAGGTGGGTGAGGGTGTGTTTCTAATATCTTCATTATTATTATTTTCAGAAAACTTCACTGTAACAGTGCCGTCAAATATATCATTTCTCAGCTTCTATCATTCTCAGTCTAATTGGTCAATTGTGTTTTATAAGATACTTACTCAAACACTACAAAGTCATTTTAACATGTAATCTTTAAACAAACTACGGTAATATTCACATTATACAAGCACACTTTATATTATTTTCCCGTTAATTATACTAAACACTACTGCTTATGAGGTAAAATGGGTGTGTTAACATATGACTATGTTTTGGTGTCCGTGCAAAGAACATAACATAGCATAACCTTTAATTATTTAGCACACTTTCCAATGGACGTAAAGGTTGTCTTATTAATCATATTAGCTGTCAGAAAACATATGCCTTACAGCAAATTACGCCTAATTAAAAAAAAAGAGAGTAAATAAACAGATACATATATCTGCAGTCCTAGGTTTGAAGAATTGAAATGCTGGTCAAGTATGCATATCAAACTTGATCTGGGGTTGCTTGTAATGGTGTTTCATAAGGAGTATGAATAAATGAGCAATCCATCTTGTAAAATTAAGTTTGTATATTTCATGTTTTGTTATATTATTTGTTCAAAACAAAGTGTTAATGAAAGATTTGTTTCGCTAGCACTAACCAAATAGTAGGGCACGTTGTGTTAAAACAGAGGATCTTATGGGATTCTCTCGTAAAAATACCAATTAATGAAATACATTTATTGTCAGAATAGTTCAGAAAGATGGTCATTTGTTATTCTGCCGCCGAAGGTGAGAGGTTATGTCTTTCAACTCGTGTGTTTGTCAGCATGATTTCTCGAAAACGGCTTAATAGATTTTGACTATACATTTGGACTGTGACCCAACTTGAAATGATTAGAACGTTAAGAATAACCTATCTATTAATATGAAGGACCGATTGTTTAGATTATTTTTGCACTGTAACTCAGTATAAAATGATTGGATTTTGATAAAAATGAATATGTATAGATCTTATTTCTCACTGTCCTGATAACAACGGACATACGAACACATTTTAACGTTTTATATACACTTCAAGCACTAAACCTTCTAGAAGACTGGTTAGGGATATTACCCCCCACAACGTTGTCGCCCAACGATTCTCTCTCGTCTAGCGAACTCAGTGCTCAGAAGGCTTTTGGAATTTATAATCAACTTTCTCTCAGCTTTAATCATCTGTCAAAGACTAACTAGGAGTTTGTTTTTCCTATAATGGAACATTAATTCTCTTTCAATTAATTTGTAGATTTCTTTCTTATCGTTTATCACTTCAACTGTTAGCGTATACATAAGCGAACAAAACTGGAGGACCAGAAAAGCATTTGTAACTTCTCTCAAAGTCTGGCAAGTGAACGAAGCACGTAATCTGACGTACTGTTTCAACGAAAATTGAAGAAATTCACGCTGAAGTGCTTATCAAAAAATATTTGTAAAAAAAAATTAAATCCTCGTCAAAGAAAATAATTAATATTAACTTGCAGCAAAACTAAAAATCAACCCAACAATCAGTCTAGGTAATTAAATATCTTTTGTTTGTTTTCTTCTTTTCTCTAAAATAAAAGATTAGAATGCGTTGCTTCTTCAGATGGGTGGGAACCTTTCCTTATTAATGATATTATTGGCCGTAATCCCAATTATATCCGACTAGATTCGACCAGCGTATAAGATTTAACTTAGTCATAAACACATACATTAAACTAACATTGTCAAACGATATTTATAATATAATTATAGTGTTAAACAATAAATCGAAATACAAAGTAATGACATTCGATATACTAAAGAGTACAATCAATACTGCTGACGAAAGTAATAACAAACAAGCAATATAGTATACAATACCTAGGAAATACTATTTGAAGTACTGTCGTAAAAAAAATAAGAAGGTTTTGAAAAGTGATCTTAATGTACATTGTTTCCTTCCATTGTGTCATCAAACAACCCTTACACTTACAGAGTAGCGACATCTGTATTCGACACCTTACCATTTGAACCGAATTTATAACAGCAATTTTCTTATAGTACAACAAATAATGTTTACGATGGTATAAGAAATTAAGTAACATGTGAACCATCCATGGCAATACGGTAATGTTAAGTGTAACACACAGGAAACCACTAAACACAATATCTATTGTGTTTGTCTAATATAACCACTCTTACTTTAAGCACACGCTGTAATAAATATATGAAGCTGGCTAACAGCAAACACTGTATTACACAATAACGATCCCTAAATATACTACTTAAATACAAATATTACTAAAGTTAGCATTACTTATTGCTAGAGATCATGGTTACAGAATACATCTTCATAAAACTGTGTGTATCAAAGCACCCTTGAAGCTTTATAACAAAATAACAACTTAAAAACATCTTGTAAATTCATAAAATCAGCTACAATATAATTCTAATTGCAAAGCGATTGAATATTTATTCCAGAAGTCTCGTCCATAACTCCAAAATCAAACTGATGTTACGAAAAATAACCTAGATATTAAACGTTCCTGAATTAATATGTTACAAAATTATGACGTGGATACAGCGAAATGGAACCATTCCTAAATATAACTTATGGAAATTTTACAAACATGCAAAACAGAAAACAAAAACATAATGTAACTTTCGCTACAGATGTAATTTTGTTCCCCAGCGCGTGAAAATATCAGATAAAATTTACAGATTTATATATACATAATTTTATGTGTATGTATAAAGCGTAATCAGTTTTACTTTTAACACAATATCTGTATGTCTGATCAAAATAGATTAGATATAAAATAAACTGACAGAATGTTTTGATACAGTAAACACAGCGTATTCCAAATTAATCAATAACGTTCGGTAACAAAAGTTCTTTATCCTAGTGTTGTCTAGACAGTCACGCCCTTAAAAGTCTTCAACTACACTGAATGTCGCTAACATTGCAAAAATAAAGGGAACGTGATAATAGTTTCAAACATATTCAAGACTAGCTACACAGAACATTGTTCAATAACACAAACAAAATAACCTAGCTGAGAAACTTACGTATCAAACAGCCTGAAAATTTTTTGTACACACAGGTTTCATATGATAAACTTTGTCCAGATTAAAAGCCTTGGATAATTTTTCAAACGTTAAAATAAAGCAAATAAGAAGATATGAAAATACAAATACCTCAATAAATCAGCGAGTCAATTGTTTGAATGAACTTAAAAACTTTTAAATGGTAACTGTCTGATAAGGAAAAGACATTTCAGTTAAAAAAAAGTAAAAACAATACTGACTTGACATCAAACATTCACGCACCAGCTGGTTGATTTAGCGAACTTTCTACAAACATACTTCCCTCGCGCACAGGTTATTAATATAATCGTGAGTCGATGCTTTTTAAATCATAACCGCCCATGTTAACTAGCATTACTTACGGCTGACTTTCCATATACAAAAATAACCCTATTTTACCCTACTACCCTACATTAGTGTATGTCCACTTGTCTGACCAGAGTGTCCAGCAGCCAAACTCAGAGTAACCAATCTTAAATCTCTTAGTAACTTTGATGAGCCAAATTGTTAGTTTAGTTAATGGTAGAACGAGTTTCCAGTTAACCAATCATCGTCGAGATCAAGGTGAAAAAGGTCCGCCTGTACACAGACTGAACGAAATGTTTGAAATCACGAACACTAATTTTTCACTAACACGCACGTTCTGCACATTTAATAAGATGGTGTATATATTAAAAACACAGCAGAAAACCTTGCCCTTGGTATTTTTGTGTCAATTAACAATTATCATTCAACTTATTTAAAAACTGACAATTAAGAACGATAAAGATATAAAATGGACTATGTTACCTTTATCGAGGGCTCGGCATGGCCAGGTGGTTTAAGGCGTTCGAATCCCCGTCGCACCAAACATGCTCGCTCTTTCAGCCGTGCGGGCGTTATAATGTGCGATGAATCCCACTATTTGTTCGTAAAAGAGAAGCCCAATTGGTAGTGGGCACTGCTAAATTATGGACGGCTAGCGCAGATAGCCTTCGTGTAGCTTTGCGACGAAATTCCAAAACAGAGCGAAATCTTTATCGCACGGAATCGAATCTCACATTAAATTTTTTTTCACATTTTTACAAACTGTAAGAAAAGAAACGCAGTTTAAGAATCAGTAAATGCTTTAACAGTTATTACGTAAGTATTTCTTATTTTGATATTAGTTAACGACTGGACATTAAAACTTAACGGTGTTTATATTACAAGTAAAGTTACACATTGGGCCACTTTTGCGATATCCACCAGGAGAATCGAAAGCTAGGTTTATAAAAATTAAAGATTTTTGTTTGCTTTAAGCAGAAGATTATAAACTGGGTCATTCGTACTATGTCAACCACTGAGAATCGAACCGCCCCAGATAAAACATTTAACGAAACTCGCACTGACGTCTTCTACAAACTGTTCATTTATTTGTTTTGAACTTCGCCTGAAGCTACACGAGGGCCATCTGCGCTAACCGTCCTTAATTTAGTAGTGTAAGACCAGAGGGAAGACAGCTAGTCATCACTACCCACCGCCAGCTCTTGGGATACTCTTTTACCGACGAATATTAGGATTGACCCGAAATTTATAACGTCTCCATGGTTGAATGGGCGAGCGTCTTTGATGTGACGAGGATTCGAAACAGCGACCCTTATATTACGAGTCGAACGCCCTAACCGCCTGGCCATGCCGGGCCGAGGAACGTCACTTATTGCCTAATGCAACGAACAAATATATTTATCATCTATGGGTTTACGAAAATGTAGCCATAATTCGAAAATATTTACCGCTTGCGAAAGGGGTAAAAGTCAAATTTAGTTTATAAAATATGTCACTGTTTTCACTTACAAAACGCCACATAGTAATCAATTTTAATAATACAAATTCTTTATTCAACTTTCTACATATCAAATATACGATTGACAGTCAGTGTTAAAAACTAATTTAACTACATAGCTTAAAAATCCCGATGTAGATATATTATTATGTAGAATTACACACGACTTTTACGTTAGAGTACATTTATTTGCAAATAAAAGTATTTTAACAGAAAGAGAATTCCGTGGATGTTTGTGCATGTTAATACCAGTCTTAAACAACAACGTGATACACATATAATAATGTATTGAGGTTACACACTGCATTCTCATTTTAAATGTTTTACGAATGGAGTTGAATAATTATCAAACATCAAATGATATCCTGCACATATCGGTCCAGCAAAAGAATGCGCTTTTATCTTAAAACTTGCAACAGACAAGTATTCTATGAAATACTTTATGTTACAGAATTTCTAATATATCAAATCTATTGACTATATCATGCAAAACACAACTAGGAATATTTAAACAAATATTAATTAGACTTGCCCGGTATCCAAAGAATTTACGTATCTATTACTCGAGTGACATAAATAAGAAATAAAGCTTAACTCTTGGTTTAAATTATGACTTGCATTTTGGGTGATTAATATGATACACAAGTTACTGCAGTAGTAACAAAATGATAATTTTAAGCTCGTGCTGTAAGGGAAATATTCAGTGCACATGCTCCAAAGTGTCAAGATGTGATAGATGAATCACGCGACGCGTTTCCTGTTTGGTAATAGCCTGCCTGCCCCCCTATCGAATATGACCTTAGCATGTTATAATTTGTATGCTATTTCCAGTTATTCTGTTCTTTCAAGTTTGTCTTAGTAATGTCTCTATTTTTTTGTTATTTAGTTTGTGAAAGTTTATAAGAATATTACAGTGAAAGACAACGTTCTATTGTACTAAGTCATCCCTTGATAAATGGCTAACTATTTGTGTTTAAAAGTTAATTATTCACGTGAAAAGGCAGTGTAAATAAATGTTAACTGTAACAATTATACGTACACAGAACATTGGAAGGAAGTGACAAAAGAGCTAATAAGTAGCACCTTGTTATTTCTCTTCATAACTTCATTTGGTACATAGTATATCTTACTTAGAATGGCATCATGGGAACTGTTTTAACTAGAGTTGAATGAAAAAAAATTGTTAATATTTATAGAAAACGTTTATTTACTGATTTACTGAAAATTTTTTTTGCAAGACAATCGTCGTCAAGGCCCGATATGGCCAGGTGGTTAGGGAGCTCGACTGGGAATCTAAGGGTCGCGGGTTCAAATCCCAGTCATACCAAACATGCTCGCCCCCTCCAACCATGGGGGCGTTATAATGTGACGGTCAATCCCACTATTCGTTGGTAAAAGAGTAGCCCAACAGTTAGCGGTTGATGGTGGTGACTAATTGCCTTCCCTCTAGTCTTACACACTGCTAAACTAGAAACAACTAGCGCAAATAGTCTCGTGTAGCTTTGCGCGAAATCAAAACAAACAAACCATTCGTCGTCATAAAATAATCTGTATGTCTCTTGCGCTTAATGCTTCTGTACACATACATCTATTTTTCGGTGGGGCAGAGTTAGGTATACAGACTTACAACTTATTAGCGATATTTGAAACTATCCTTATTTTAGGGGTCACTTACAATCACAGATTTATCACTGGCAAGACCAACACAACAGTAATGTTATAGCAAATTTTCCTTCAGCATTCTGTAATACGACTCTGGGTTGCTTTTTTTTTTTTTTTTATGAATATATATTTATATACCCATTTCGATAATCTGAAACATGAAACGCGTCTTCTCTCACAGTAAAACGAATTAAGTAACAAGTCTGATATTCATTATCAAAAGGTACAAAGGACATTACCGAACACATAAATTAACATTAGAGGAGCTATTCTACCTTCTGCTGTCGTAATATCAGTTCTTATGTACACTCTTGTGGCTTGGTTTGTTTGGAATTTCACGCAAAGCTACACAGGGGCTATCTATTATAGTCGTCCCTAATTTGGCAGTGTAATAAGACTACATGGATGGCAGCTAGTCATCACCACCCACCGCTAGCTCTTGGGCTACTCTTTTACCAACGAATAGTGGAATTGACAATGTAATATAACGCTCTCCGAGTTAAAAGGGCGAGCATATTTGACAGGACGGGGATTCGAACCCGCGACATTCAAATTGAGAATCGAGTGTTCTAATCACCTATCCAGGATGGGCCTAGTTTGAGAGTGTTTAAAAAAGTTTTCTGAATAACTTAATATGATAAATTATTTCAAGAATGTCAAATAGCTAAGCGCATTTCTTTAAGACACAGAACTTAAGTTTCTGTATGCGTGTGTGTTTTTCCTTTTAACAAAAAGTATAAGAGTTAAAATACTATACAATCATATAACACGTCACTGATATTATCATAAGAATAACGTTCCATTTCCAATTGGACACTGAACAGAGTATAATCTTCCAAAAACCAGTGTCTTAAGTATTCATATATTTCCTCAAGAATGACGGGAGAAAAGTATACAAGTAGTTTCAGATTTACGGAAATTATGGCTGGGCTGTTAGAAACATAGTATTTTATTTGTGTTTCTTTTCGTCTTGTGAATTAAAATCATTAGCCAATTACCCGTGGCGCCAGTGAATTATAGCCGCGTGTGACGTGTATATGATGTCATATCTGCACCCTGAGAATGTAGAAAAATACCTTATACGTGACGGGAAACGAAGGCGAAACGTGAAAATCGTGACCCCTATTGCAAATCGACGTACATACAGGATAAAAATTTCGCGAAGTTGGAGGTTACACATCGTACAATAAAAATGTTTTTCCAATATCATTCATATCACCAAACGTTTCATTATAATATGATGATGTGAAAAATTACACATGGTATAAATTTTATCTAGTTCCGGGAAACGAAGCGAAGCAAGGCAAAGATGAATATAAAAACTGGGGGTAGAGGCCTCTCTCATATATACGATATACATATTAATCCATACTCATGCAATAAGTTCCCAGTTTCAATGAAAACTTTTTGTCTGTCTGTCTATAGATGCATTTACTTTTGAAACAGTTGACCGATCCAGACCAAACTTGGCATGCTAACTTAAGAGATTAAAAACAAAGCATATTATTACAAATTATTATTAAACAAAGCAATTCATATTACACTTTGCATATATTGAAAAATAAAAACACTAAGTTTGAACAAAACTCACCATAACAAAATTCTGTAAGTAGACGATTATTAGTCAGATGTTCATCATTTTGGCTTCTTTCCCATAATAACCATAACATAAAGTATTAAAATATTAGTATTCCTTTAATTTCCCGTTATTTTCGAATTCACACCATTTAACTTCCGAT
Organism: Tachypleus tridentatus; assembly: GCF_004210375.1. Classification (NCBI taxonomy): domain Eukaryota; kingdom Metazoa; phylum Arthropoda; class Merostomata; order Xiphosura; family Limulidae; genus Tachypleus; species Tachypleus tridentatus. The sequence continues at coordinate 22,773,788 of NC_134827.1, forward strand.
TTATACTATTGTTAGAATAAGCGCTTAAGTTTGGTTTCAATTTTGCGCAAAGCTGCACGAGGGCTATCTGCGCTTGCCGTCCCTAATGTAACAGCGAAATACTAGATGGAAGGCAGCTAGTCGACACCACCCACCGTTAACTCTTAGAGTACTGTTTTATCGACGAATAGAGGGAACGACCTTCACATTATAACGCTTCCACGGCTGGAAGGGCGGACATGTCTGATGGGACAGGGAATGGTTCCCGCGACCGGCAGTATACTAAAAATTTACAAAACATACATTAGACCAGTAACTGACCATGCAGCTCCAGCTTGGATAACAATTAAAACCAAGCTACAAACAATACAAAACACACTCCTCACGACAGCACAGAGTTCCCAGAGCAACATCATCTAAATTCATTCATAAATATTCAAACACCAACCATAGGAGATAGACTCCAACATAGTACAATAACGTATTTTGATAACAACTGGATGAAAAAATGAATTATTATGCGAACTAGACAGGTACCTCATACACGATGAAGATAGTCCTAAACACCTCTCCCCGATCAACATATATCATATTGTAAACACGAAAATAAATAAATGGAATATATATATAAAAGGGAAGGGGAAAAATGTCACCAAACTAGACTTCCTACTGATGGGGCAAATAATATCTATGAATGTATGAAAACAATATGGACATTGCCCTGAATGATATCGCAGAAATTCAGCCACTCTGAGCCTAAAGCAGTAACCAACGCTGCATAATCGTGTAAGTAAAGGGAGGAGGAAGAGGTCAAAGCGCACCTGACCCTCTAGGGTACATATCATTACTCAAATCCCGAAAGAGAGAGAGAGCGACCTGCAGATTGCGAGTGGAAGCGCTTAAGCCTGAACTAGATATGTATTACATATATATTTTGAAAGATATTTCTTACTTGTTGATGTAGAATATCTTTTTCCGTAAAGGAAAGTCTTAAGTTTATTATTAAATGTAATGCATTAAATTTAACAAATTTAGACAGTAGAAATCTTGACCGCATCTCTGCTGTGAAATGGGCTACTTTGAACGTGAAGTGAGCCAACTGGTTTGCCATTTCCGCCAAGCTTCTAAACTCGACTGCTTCACTTCCTCACTCAGATATATTTCCCGTACTGCAACTATTTTTTTTTTTTAAGAAAGGAATGCTGCTGAAAATCCTCACAGACTTTTTACTCATTCTTAGCAAATTTGTGCGTTTTTTTTTGCGTTTACAAGAAAAAAAAACGGCGGAGAAGTGCGGTCTCGTTAAAATAACCAGCGAAACTTTAACAGTAAAACATTTAAAATGCTTTACAAAAGCTTCACCCCTGTAAAAAACCAACAACCAAAAAACATTATGGACTACAAGTTTAATTTTACTTGTAGACTTTCACTGCCAGGCTTTCGTCAAGGGCAGAGCCAGGTATGCAATTTATTGCTCAAACAAACGAGTCAAATTACACATCTACATAGTTCGCATTGTAAGTTTACGATAAGGCGTTATATTTATTAACAACTAGTAAGTCGTTGATAATTATACTGTAAGTGTCGATTTATTTTAAAAAATATATTAATAGTAATAACAGTGCGAATGTTAGATAGTCTATTTAGTATCAATTTCTTTACTAGAGAACTCTGCTTTACATAGAGCACAGAAGACATGGTGTTAGTGTTTCCTTCCCCCAGACTACCATTTATGAACAACCACAACAGAAGTAAACAGCTTTGACAGTTCTCCACTCTATCGTTCTTCTCAGATTTGTGTTCGTTAATTCTGTCTTCACTTGATCCTTAACCCTGACTAATTTCCTTTTCCTGTTATTGTTGGTTCAAATTCTGCTAGTGTTTGCAGCGTCATCTGCTACATTACGTTTTTCATCCTCAATCTACAAGTAATTGTCTAGAAAATTGTCGACCCTTTACAAGGGCCTTTTCCACTATGTTGAAAGTACGGTGACGCTAATTTTCACTTTTTGGTATTTCGAAAAGCTTCGTATTTTGTTTTTCACTCAGAAAGACGAACAACTATACTTCTAAATTATCGACATTTTTCACGTATACAGGTTCAGAACACTTATGTTCGACATATTGTTATAAACCGACTACAGTACGTCTTGACCTCATTCTCATTTTCGATAAATAATGAAGTACTGGTTTGTTTTTGTTGGATTTTTTTATTTTGCGCAAAGCTACACGAGGGCTATCTGCGCTATCCGTCCCTAATTTAGCAGTGTAAGACTAGAGGGAAGGCGGGTAGTCATCACCATCCATCGCTAACTCTTGGGCTACTCTTTTACCAACGAATAGTGGGATTGAACGCCACATTATAACGTCCCCACGGCTGAAAGGGCGAGCATGTTTTGGTGCGACCGGGATTCGAACCCGCGACCCTCGCATTACGAGTCGAACGCTGTAACCCATCTGGCCATGCCGGGTCAATGTTGTTCTAGCCACGACTTGCAAAACATTTGTTGTAGTTTTCACGTCCTTTCCTTGAATGTTACTTATCTAACATATACACGCACGGCATTTAAGCTTTGTTTTGTTGCAGGTATTAAGTGGTACATCAGTAATTCTGGTTATTTGAAAAACAAAATTACTTGGTCGACGTAACTTTATTTAATAAATCTGTACGTAAGTAGCTTCATTTAGTAAACCAACAAGTAGAGTGAACAATAAAGTAATGGTACTTGTAACAGTATACGGAGTATGAAACAGTCATGAGCATTCAGTGTATGGCACGGTTTTAAGAGTTAGAAGAAAGAAACTCGTAAAACGAAGAATAAAACCCATACTAAAGAAGCAAGTAGCTAAAAAGGTATTTATTACAGTCTATAAAACGAACTGAAAATATATTATTGCAAAGTAAAGTAAATGTAAAATTTTAATGAAGGAAAACTTAGCTGAATATGCAGAAACGTCGCAATGTTTGTTCACAAAGTGATAAGCATATGATTTTGAACAAATTACACGTGCGTATTTAAGACCTAAATAAGTCGAGTAAACCAATAACAAACATATTAAGTGTAATGTTTATTTTTTAAATGAAATTTCATGCGGGTTAAGAGTTGTTTGTGCAAATAAAAAACTAAAACTGAAATCAAAGCTAGTTGTCACGTGATTAAACAACATTGTGCCATCGAGTTGCTTCCTCGTTACATTAAAAATTCTAACTAGCAAAAGAAAAAAAGTAGAGTGATACTGACTTAAAAAGCTACTTTTCAATCCAGACATAACAATAGCACTTTCCACCGTGGCAAGCAATTTTATCTTTTAAAATATTATTTCAGCCATATATACGTATGTAAGACACACACATACAACTCTAGACAAATAATCAGACTTGAGGGAAAGTTGGTAGGGATTGCGATAAGTAATAAAAACGAATCCGGTATATTCGCTTAGTGCTGCTAGCGTATAAAAATCATATCCACTGGCTGAAAGTCGTCATTACGTTTATTTGGTTTTAAAGGAGAAACACTGACGCTATATCACGAAATTTTGTCCATTCAGAACTTTCGACATATTTTACTCGCAGAATATTTCAGTTTTGATAATGCACGAATTAGAAAGTGTTTCTCAGAACAGCAGGCTAACAAAGCCAAAGCCAGTACGACAGTCCACAGAGAACACCCCAAAATCCATAATATAAATTCACCATTAATCATTTGCACAGTCATACAGTTGACAGAGGTGGAACATGTCAGTGGGAATCAGTGTTGTTGGTGTGTTTTTTTGTTTTTTTTTGCATATTGCAGTCTATACGGATTTATCATGAACATAACCTAAAATTGCACAGAAGTCAAATGTCAGTCCTGCAGTACTTTAAGAAAATGACCAAATATACTTTTAAAAAGTAGTTTCGTAAAATACGAGAAATATGATGGTCACTCTACACACACACACATTGTATGTAAATATGATGGTCACTACACACACACACACACACACATTGTATGTAAATATGATGGTCACTACACACACACACACACACACATTGTATGTAAATATGATGGTCACTACACACACACACACACACACATTGTATGTAAATATGATGGTCACTACACACACACACACACACACACATTGTATGTAAATATGATGGTCACTCTACACACACACACACACACACACACTGTATGTAAATATGATGGTCACTCTACACACACACACTATGTAAATATGATGGTCACTCTACACACACACACATTGTATCTAAATATGATGGTCACTCTACACACACACATTGTATCTAAATATGATGGTCACTCTACACACACATTGTATCTAAATATGATGGTCACTCTACACACACATTGTATCTAAATATGATGGTCACTCTACACACACACATTGTATCTAAATATGATGGTCACTCTACACACACATTGTATCTAAATATGATGGTCACTCTACACACACACACATTGTATGTAAATATGATGGTCACTATACACACACACATTGTATGTAAATATGATGGTCACTCTACACACACACATTGTATGTAAATATGATGGTCACTCTACACACACACATTGTATGTAAATATGATGGTCACTCTACACACACACAGACACACACACTGTATGTAAATATGATGGTCACTCTACACACACACAGACACACACACTGTATGTAAATATGATGGTCACTCTACACACACACATTGTATCTAAATATGATGGTCACTCTACACACACACACATTGTATCTAAATATGATGGTCACTCTACACACACACATTGTATCTAAATATGATGGTCACTCTACACACACACATTGTATCTAAATATGATGGTCACTCTACACACACACATTGTATCTAAATATGATGGTCACTCTACACACACACATTGTATCTAAATATGATGGTCACTCTACATACACACATTGTATCTAAATATGATAGTCACTCTACACACATACATTGCATCTAAATAAATTTTTATGAACGTGTTTTCTAAAAGTTGGTTATAATCTAGTAACAATTTTGAGAAGAAGAAATCATCGTTGTTTCTCTTTACATGACGAACATTCAGTTTGTCAATCACAATTTACACACAATTTACAAATATGAGAAATCATGAGAACTAATCTAGATATTGCCTCAGTGCAAACTACAAGTGTTCAATCTGAGTAATATCCTACATAAGTAATTAAGGTAAAACCTTCACACCCACCAATCGGTGGTCCTCACCTTGTTGGTCCGCACTGGAAATCCAAGTGTTTCAGAAGGTGATCAACACCTGATGTACCTTTACACCAGCAGTTACTTGCCTCAGTAATGGCGTAGACAAATCTGGAGAAAAATTGAAAAGATCCTCATTAAGATTCACTTTATAATACGAGTGTTATTTATTATACAGTGAATTTTACACGCCTCTTGGCAACATGCATGATAATTCCAAACTGTCATAGCTAGTTGTTTGATTGCACAGCGAATGTTATTTTCCAAACGACTTATATAACATACTTTAACAGTTTATTTAATACAAAACACGTATTAACTTAAAGCCTTACCACTCCTCTTATTTCCAAGAACCAGAATAATAAATAAGTTCCAAGAAAATGTTAGGCAGCTCAAGTGCACATGGTGTATGGTGTTAAAGAATCTAAAACTACTTTAACAAGTCATTCAGATTATATTATGTGATATTTTCATATCTTGTCCGGTTTAAAAACGTTATTCGCAGCCACGCACATATTCGTCAGTAGTTTTATTAGGCACATTTTAATATAATAGTTGAATACTCGATGTTACGTCTAGTTCATGTCGAGATGTTAAATTCATCGAATGAAACAACATGGATTTCGTAATGCGTAACTCAGGTCAAACACTGCTGAACGAATTCGAGATGAAAAAAAAACAACAACGTCTGCATTCGATGAGAAACAGTGCTCCAAGTTACATTAGATCTCCATTATAACTATTAGAAAGTAGTACATACGGATACTGATGTAGTGTTTCATGTTAGAGACATACAGAACTAATCTACGAGGAGACGAACTTTAAAACATTGTGGACATTAAGTCCGAGAATAACGCACTCGACAGAAGAAATGTGTCAGTAAAGGTCAACATTCTTCGCTTTTGTTCCAGAATGATTATGGTAGTGACAGCTGTGTGTGAAAGATGGAAGTGGCATTAATGGTCATCATTCAAGTGTGTTTTCTTGTTTGATGCGCAGATAGTGCGGGTTAGATTTATCATCGAATACAAGATAGGTTCCAGTTATAATCTTTCATATAGCATCTTCACTGTATCCAAATGAAGATTAAGCGACACATGTGAAATAATACGTAAAGACGAGTCTCGCCAAGTTGCAAATATCGAAATATGCAGAGTGCAAAATGTCCATGTAAAATATAATATAGAAATTAATAACCCGGAGACAGCCTGTCACAGCTTCTCTCGAACGCATGTTGCGTTTGTAAGGTGCGTGTGATCTGTTACACCCAATCCAAGACAAGCTTGAGCATCGCTTGGGGGGAGGGTGCGTGTTAAAACCTTATAACTTTAGAAACATCTATGTGTACGTAAGCAAAGCGTCAGAGACGCTACTGGCAAAAAGCAACATTTCGCCTCGTGAATAATACAAGAAAACTGTTTCCCAGTGTTGTTCACAACCAAGAATAATAGTCTGTTTTCCATGTAATTAACAAACTGCATTTTTCAAAATGGGACGAAAGATAAACTTATACAAATATCACAATGAGAACTTCAAAATGGTATACATATATATATGGCTCAGCAGTGAAAAATAACAGGATGTCCAATTTCTGGTTATATGTTCCTAAAATTGTTCTAACACCTATTCGTTTTTGATCTACTAATTAAAAACTGAAAGCCAAATATTATATTGTACTTGCCAGTATATGAGACGATACTTTTTACTCATATACAGGTTCAAAGATATAGTTTAAATTAGAACTCTTTGGTTAATAGCATATTTAAAACAAAACTACACTGTTCCTTCTACTTGTTTCCCTTTCAAATTAAGTACGTCGACATCAACCTGCACAGTGTTACAATAATGTGTTTATAATTGGATGATTTGCTTCGATTCTTCATAACTAAGTTATTCATCTCACACGCTAGTTATATTTAATGAAAACATTTTTCATTTGAAATGTATTGATTTCAACCGTAATGCTAATATTACACAAACTTTTGTTTGTGTAACGTACACTAATTGTTCTTGTATAGTAGTTACTACGTCTTATGGTTTAGTATTTTTTGTAATAGGAAAAAGAAAGTTCAGTGTGATGAAAACTTTGTAAAGTAGTTTATTACACAAATGTGACTGAAGTTATGCCACTACAGCGTTTGAGAAACATAAAAGCTGTACTTATTATTATATTGAATACCCAGAGATCACCTTAGCTACAGCTTAAAAATAACTTCTTAAACTTGCCTGCCAATAGATATTGTCCTACACACAGAACTTAAAGGAAATACACCTAATTTGCTAAAAAAAACAAAACAAAACAGGGTCGTCTTATACATGGAATCGTCTTACACATTATTAAATACAGTCATAAAACATTCTAATTACTGTACACTTATTAATATTAATGATTAAATTGAATTATTGGAATTACTTCCGAAAATATCTTTAATAGAAATATTACTAATTAATTGATATATTATGATCGACATACATGGTGTGTGTGTGTGTGTGTGTGTGTGTGTGTTTATACATGACGTTAAGCACCATCAATCGATCACACAGAATTGGCTTCATTTTGTAATTCTAATCCATCTAGTTAGGTTACTCTTGGTCAGACGCTCTTAAAAACCCTTACCGGTTCAGAGTGAATCTCATACATTAGCATGTAAAAAACTGATATTTGTACTTAGAAGTTTTATAGTATTGATTTGAAACGAACAATACACCTTGTAAAGTTGTCACTAAGGGCAAAAAGTAGTGTGTATCTTTTGAGCCCTTAACTATGAACTTCCATTGTAAGAGCACGCAACATGGAAAAATGAAAACAATATATAGTTGAATAGAATACGTCCTCCAGTGGGACAGCTGTAAGTTCACAGAATTTCAATGCCAAAATCCTCGAGATAGACGGAATGGAGACAGCAGAGTGTTTGGCTTTGCCCTAAAACGAATAAATAATAAAGTAACGAAGAATATATGTACACATTCTCAGCAACTTAAACCGTATCATTTATCTATTTCAAACTACTTTCATTAAACTGTTCAGTGCCGTAGACGAGATAACTCGTCGAAGCCGATCGATAACACAGTGCCACGGAGGAGTTAATTCGTTCTCAATAATACCTAACTTCAACGCTAGATGTCAGCACCATACATGCATTTGACCTACTTACAAATTGTTTCACTTTCGATCCAAAATGGCGTCACGAAAAAGTTACAAAATGAAGAAGCATTAGAGTTGTATTTTGAACACGGTTCGAAGTTGCCGTACCAGCTGAAATACTTGGCAGTCAACAGGTTAAACTATAACACGTACGACGAGTGACGACAAGTTACAATGCGTTTTCTTCCAGTTTACAAAAGTTCAACCAATAGAAGGTTCACAGTTCCAATGGAATGAGCTGACAAAAGAGCTGACTGCATTAGCTGTCTCTAACTTAGTAGTGTAAGACTAGAGGAAAGGCAGCTTGTTATCACCACCCACCGCCAATTCATGAGCTACTCTTATCAACGAATAGTGGGATTAACAGTAAGTAATAACGCCCCCACGGTTTCAAGGACGACATGTTGGATGTGACGGGGATTCGAAGACGTGTTCCTTAGACTACGAGTGAAGCACCTTAACCACTTGGCCAAGCTCACTTGTAATTGTTGCTTTTAACGCAAAACTGCACACTGGGTTAGTTACTTTTGCACTGCCCACCGCAAAAAGTTGAACGCCGAATTTTGGAATTGTAATTACGTAAAATTATCGCGAACCACGTCACTAGCGAAGATTTCTGTGCCTATATATACACTTATTAGTAACTGCAAGACCAAACTTGGTCCAGGACTGACTTTCACTGGAAAATGAAGCGACATTTAAACTCAAAGAAACTGGAATATAATAACAACAAATCCAAAAAATGAACTTTTCCCAAAGCAGAGAAAAATGTTTAAAAAATATTCATTTTTTCCTACACACCATTACAACATAAAATAGTAAGATAATTAATAATACTGACTGTACACGTGTTCAAGCTTCAGCGATATTGTATTCACATTATTTTATTTATCTCTTCTGATTATCTCCACGTCATACAAACATACTCAGTTTATCAACATATATGTTCATAATTCATATATGCCACATCGAACACATTTTGTTGAACATGTGTAAGAAAAAGTACAAGAGAACCAAAGTTATCTATAGACTGAAATATATAATCATAGACAAACATAGCTTGATACAGAGATAAACAAACTTCGTAACTTTTGTTTCTCGTTCATTTTAAGAATTTTTACAGCAAAAAAATAAACAAAAACACTGCTAAAAACAGAAATTTTATTTCACAGGTTCATCTCTAAATATTTTACATAAATCACTTTAAAATTAATAATATATGACTGAAGTTGCTTCTAACAGATATCAATGAGAAACAAAATATAAAATTATATTTATATTTAATTAATTATCCGCTTACTTTTCTTACGCCGTACCAGTTCGTCGTGCAACCAACGAACGGCTTTTGAGATTTTAAAATTATTTATTTAAATATTTCAAAATATTTAAATTATTCACCTGCATGCGTGACGTATTCAAGCAGGTGCAAGTACTGGGATCACTTTTTTTTTTTTAAAGTGTGAACGTACACCTGCTGTTGACATTACTCATGCAGGTGCTATACTGTGATCGCCGATTCAAAATGTGCCTTCACAATAGTCACTTGAAGGCGTGAATTACTGGATAAGCACGCCTCCTAGCTGTGCTCGCGTGGGAACAACTGACAAAAAATGTGTGTATGTAACGCTCGTCTTTTCACAGAATTCTTACTTTAACCTATGACCAAAAATACGTGATAAAACTGAAAATATTTTCAGTCACGTACATTATTTTCAAGTTTCTAAATATCACAGAGGTCAAAGGTCATACGAGTAACAACTTCTTTTAAATTTTATTTCATTGTAGTTTGCTAGGTGTGACTTTATACTATTACTATTTACATGAAACCAGAAACTACGTTACACTATCACGTGCGACAACATTTTAAACATAAACAAATCCACTATAGTTATGACTTACTTTTTGTACTTTTTACTGGTGTAAGTTTCAAATATAAAATAATCAAAACAAACCTAAAACAATTGCTTCTCTCTAGTGAAAATCTCATGAGTGTTGAAACATAAAAGCAAGACACTTTCAATGATAACTGTGTCTACAAAGAAATACTTCCAATAAAACTTGCTCTGTGTAATGCTGTGAAGATAGTTCATTTATAAACTAAAATTTTAATAAACTTATTTTTCTCAGTGATAGTGATCATTATTGAATGTCAATTATGAGTACACTGTTGTAGAAATGTCAGAAAATTCCAGGAAATGACGCAGTAACAAGCTGTTATACCTGCCTAGTGGGCGGGTATTTCTACCAGTATATAAAACGCAGCGAACTCGCAATGTAAAACAATCAAGTAATATTCACCGACACATTACTTTTATTTCTAAGTATGAGAAAAAACTAATGATGCAACAGTTGAATGAAACTTGTTATGATTTATAAGATGGCAACGAAAATTATTTTTTCCTTACTACAAGGATATTTATTTTCATAAACTAGGTAAAAAAACCAAGTTATAGTTGTACGAAAATATAACGTAAACAATGGAGCAGACTAGAGGTGCTTATCACAAAGTGTGTGTGTGTGTGTGTGTGTGTGTGTGTGTGTGTGTGTAATACATACACTCACTGTAGATATTTTCCCGTCCGTTTCCAATGTTAACACTGGACCAATCACAAAACAACACAGTTTCCCGCTAGGGGCAAGTGTGTTTGTGCGTTTTATTATAGCAAAGCAGCACCAGGCTATCTGCTGTGTTCAATGAGGGGAATCGAACCCCTGATTTTAGCGTTGTAAATCCGTAGACTTATCCCTGTGCCAGCGGGGGACGGCAGGTACGGAAACAACTAAACAACGTTTACGGACAAAAATGGACCTACTAAATCATCTTGGCTGTTTAACCCTCCAAACTAAACTTAAATAAATGAATGTTTCTTTTAAATCTCAAAGCCAACCCTTATCATTTATATAATTATCAAACCTTCTCTTAAATTCACTCAAATTTATTGTATCAATAACATCCAAAAGCAACTCATTCAAGAGGTCAACCATCCTTTCAGAAAAATAAAACTGTCTTAACCGAATGTGACTCCTGCCAAAATCTGCGTCCTCTCGTCCTGCTCTTCTCGCTGTTAAATACGAAAAATTAATACATTAACACTAGTTGTCTTTACAACCTTAAACACCTTAATCAGATCCCATCCAACTCTTCTTTTAAAAACAAATGGAAATGTTATTGACAACCTTTCCAACCCAGGTACCTTAGTAGTAACGCTCCTCTGAACCCTTTTGAACAACTCAATGTACTTCCTAAAGTAAGGAACTTAAAGCTGAACACAATAGTTCAAATATTTATTTACTTTGAAAGTTTAAAATCAAAGTGATACCTGTTTCACCCTGTACGTAAGTGTTTTAAAGGAACATTAAATTTCTGTAAGAAAACTAACTTGAAGCGGTTAATGGTAACATCGTTTACACTAGAATCGAGATTTGATTGTATTACTACTAGTTATTAATAATACTTATAAAAGCGAATACTCCATTTGAAACTATGTCCCATTAGTGAAATGGTTCGACACCATTGTTTAGATTTTTGAGTTGTCATGTAATAAATATAAAAAAAATAAAACTCTTACAATGATATTTACAGACACCTCCGAAAATATCACTCGGTTACTAACACAGATACTGTTATAAAAGGAAACTGCACATTATGTATACAAATTGATTATTCAAATTATACTTCACTTCTCTTTTGATCTAATGGTTTTCTTATTTTGTTTTCGTGTGCCATCTTTTATTATTATTATTGCCATGGGCCTCAAAAGATGGAAGAGGCCCCGACTTCTCTAAAGCCTTGAGATAGCCTGCTTAGTTGGTATGTGTAATTTTGAAATTCAAAGATTTCGCTTAATACCGGACTCTACACGAACAAGTACATAGAACATTTTTAACTCAATTTCTTAAAGAAACAAACGTGTGTTTTAATGTTACGAACGCTTTGTAAAAATCACTTGTAGACAATGTAGTGTGGAAAACTTGGAGAATTTGCAGTTCATAAACTATAGCTAAATTGTGAATGTATGTTGATTTATTACATCTTAATGATCATTCTTCATAGCAATAACCATACCAGCAAACTTCTAAGATACTATATGCATTTGAAAACAAGGCTTCGATTGGTTTATTGGATTGCTAGTTTTCGTGAATGCTAGTTAATTTAAATAATAACAAAAAATAGTAAACAGAGTGTCAAACAGAATTTAAAAGGTTGTCTCGTTATTTCTAACCTAAACTTTTGATTCTTTTGGTTTGATTTGAATTTCGTGCAAAGCTACACGAGGGCTATCTGCGCTAGCCATCCCTAATTTAGTAGTGGCAGCCACTCATTACCATCCACTGCCAACTGTTGGGCTACTCTTTTACTAACGAATGGTGGGATTGACCGTCATATAATAATGCCCTCACAGCTGAAAGAGCGAGCATGTTTGATGCGACAGGGATTCCAACTCCCGACCCTCGGATTACGAGTCGAGTGCCTTAACCACGTGGCCATGCCGGGGCCCTCTGACTCGTAAAATGACAAAATAAATAAGAATTACAATTTACTACTTTATTCTGATTCATACGCTAACAATCGCTCCTAAAAACTGACAAAATGTATATCGTGCCTGTACCACAACTATGTCGTATCACAACGGGTTCATCAGAGGCCTTTCAACACGAAAGGCCATGCCGGTTAACATACTATAACATATTTTCCTTTTATTTCACTCGCGTATCTTTTATAATTATATACTAAACTCGAATAAAACAGTTTCTAAAACAATGAATTGGTCGCAAACTAAGTCAATTAAATCAACTATAGAGACGGTCCCTTACCGAATATCTCACTTTACTCTTCTTAAAGCTACTTAAATTTGTGCTCAATAATAAAACACGATTTAAACTTACCATTCGAAAACAGATTTAGATTTTGTAACATAAGAAGGACAAGTGATAAAACTTAACCCACACCTTTAAAATGAGCAAACTTAAAAAGGGCAAAAGTTTGTAATATTTGTCTAAGGCCAGTCTCTACACTACGAACAAAACGTTCATTGTGCTCAATGTATATGTAGCCTTGAGTAACAAAGCATACTTATACATCCACCTGTACGAATCAGAGCCTATTTAAAAACACTTTTCTTTAACAGCTTCTGTAAGTAAACTTTTAACATTCATTCTAACTTAACGATACGATTCTTGTAATTCTTGGGATTTATGGCAAAAACTTTTCTTAAAAAAAACACACAAAAAACACGACTTTTTGCACAAAGTTATTTAGCGGTTTGGTCTGAATTTCGCGCAAAGCTACACGAGGGCTATTCTGCGCTAGCCGTCCCTAATTTTCCAGTGTAAGACTAAAGAGAAGGCAGCTAATCATCATCACCCACCGCTAATTCTTGGGCTACTCTTCTACCAACGAATAGTGGGATTGACCGCGACTAATAACACCCCCACGGCTGAAAGGGCGAGCACGTTTCGTGTGACGGAGATTCGAACCCGCAACCCTCGGATTATGAGTCGAGTGCCTTAACCACCTGGCCATGCTGGACTTAGTTCTCATATTCTCCGAGTTTTAGTTCCACAAATAAAGTTCCTGACCAGCTACATTTTTGCTCGAAGCTTCACTGAACCATGGATATTTTGTTTGTTTATTGTTGAGTGCATATCTGCAGCGTGGACTATCTCTGCCCTGGCTTCTGCAGATATCTAAACCCGATTTTAATGCAATAAGCCCTCAGCTTTAGAAGTTAGAAGTTTAATGTATTTTAAAATATCTTAAAGATTTTTTTTTTCAGATTTCCTTGATGTTGACGCTTAATAACACTAGAAATTATTATGCTTATCATTTTCAGCTGGACACATTTGAAATTGAATATTTATTAGTATAGATATATTTATTTACTGTTAAGACCCATCTACGACGTGGTCACCACAAGAATCGAACCTCGAACTTTTGTGTAATCGCAGAAACTAAGTGTTCAGTCAGGATCATGGCGAGCTCAACGGTGTGGTTCTCTGTCACAAAATACACTAGCAAAAACTAAGTGTTCAGTCGGGATCATGGCGAGCTCAGCGATGTGGTTCTCTGTCACAAAATACACTAGCAAAAACTAATTGTTCAGTCAAGATCATGGCGAGCTCAACGGTGTGGTTCTCTGTCACAGAACTACTCCGAACTTCTAACTGGATCCTGGCGAGCTCAACGATGTGGTTCTCTGTCACAGAACTACTCCGAACTTCTAACTGGATCCTGGCAAGCTCAACGATGTGGTTCCCTGTCACAGAACTACTCCGAACTTCTAACTGGATCCTGGCAAGCTCAACGATGTGGTTCTCTGTCACAGAACTACTCCGAACTTCTAACTGGATCCTGGTGAGCAATTTCAACTGCATCTGTATTTCGGGTTCGCCCCTGGCTTTCCTCCTTATTTTGTTAATGAAGGCTTAAACAAACTTCTTGGATGATAGAAACACAGCGCTGGATTGCAACTAAAACATATACAAGTTAATTGCACAGTTTGCTAGAAATAATAAATATTGGGTTAATCCTATCACAAACAAATAAATTGTCGCAACAAAAGCTTTTCGATCACTTCTACGAAATTTATTAAATACCTTCTAATATATCGCCTTATTGATCAACAGTTGCTCTAACACTTGGCTTAAAATAACGCTTGGGAAATTTAACTTCTATGAAGAATATTTCTTTTATCTATAGTTTAATTTTTAAATTGCTTTTATATTTATTTTCCAGTATCCTACCTCAATTTATGATAAACAAATTAAGTAATACTGTATGAACTGGTTACAAATATATCAAACATCTAAAATAGTTGTAGTTAGTGGTCAGAGTTTTCAGAAAGGGATGTTTTACAAAGTTCGAAAAAGGAATAGGAACAATTGCAGATGTTGATTACCTTGGAAACGTTTCTTATAGCAAACGCAGTAAAAAAATCCGAGAAACAATAATAGGTGGTGGCTGGCAGGTATACTAGTTTTTTTTTGGATAATTGGATGGAACGCTTCACACTAGTATAATTCATTTACTGGGCTACAGATTAGTGCCTTTCTACCATATTGAGGGCTGGAATGCTAACTTCAAGAGGTAAGTTTTCAACTAACTTACTCCAAAACTTATTTCCTTTTTCTTATTTTTATTTTAATTAGTTTTCCTTCTTTACTTAGGAGAGCAGTCACCTTCCCACAACTGTCTGCAGGCAGTGAAGGGTGATGTAGATGTAGGACATTGTGGGCTTGAGCACCCACTCGCTCTCCTAATTTCTATTTCTATATCTATTGCTACTCTTTCATTTCTTATGCGAGACTGGCGAATGGAGGTTAAGACTAATAGAAAGTGTATCCCAACCGCAGTGTGGGTCCTAATTCAACAGTCACCTCCAAACCTGGGATACATGGAATCCTTTCAGTTCGTGCAGCGTTTTCTTGTTTAATTTAATTTTGTTTCGGCTTGTTTTTAAAGTTATAACAAACTAATATAATTAGTAAGAGGTTTAACTGTATCTCAGGATGGCTGGTATGGTTAATAACACAACACTTTTACTAACAAAGAAGGGAACAACGTTTCAGCCTTCTTAGGTCATCTTCAAGTTTACTTATTTAACATCATTAAAATGTATTTATTTTCATTAACACACACACGTATACCTGTCCAGAAAGTTCACTCTTTATGGTGAAAACTCCAAGGAAACCTTTAAGCTACCTCTTATTCGCGCGTGCTTTTCAATAATACGAAGACAATTAAATAAAATGATGTATTACTTATCATATGCATACCCAACACTTAGCTCTTCTATGTCTATAACAAACATGTTAACACAATATTCAAATGACACAATTCGCTCCACTTACGTTATTCTTTTTCGATATAACTGGTGCAATAAAATCATTGTAGGTATTTTTCTAAAGACTAATTCTTGATTTTGAATTGTATATAGAAGTCTGTGTAATACGTATTCGCAATAATACCGATTCAAAAATTAGTTGAAAAAATATTATAAAACACAGATGTCACTAAATCGAACACAGCGTATGGTTTATTGTATTGCTACGATAATAATTGAACAGTATTATATATCAGTTGCAATATTAACATAGTAGATACACGTTCGTAATTTCCCATAGGTGTTCTGTTTAAAGCGAAGATAAAACCTAAATTAAAAGTAACAAATATTTTCATATCATACTGTGTTGCAGCCAACAGAGTGCATAATTCTTCTCGTGATTCATATCATGCGCACGTTTTACTGCATCACGATAGTACATATTACAACGTTAAACGTCCTTTATGTGACGTAGTTTAGTGTGTACTGAGCGACTGACAGGCAGACAGACAACATACTACTGTATAATGTTAGTAGTGCGAATAGTTAAAATAGGTGACCCTTCAAGATCTTAGGTCCCCGTTCGGGGAAATTAAGTAACAAGAAGAATGATAATCAAGAGAATTTCAGTTTGTTGCGTATATTCGCTTATGCATTAGTTGATGCTTGAAAAAGATACCTGAGATGATTATGATAAACCATGAAGTTTCGAAAAGACGCCATTGCACATTAATGAAACTACAGAAACCACAAAAATGACCTGTCCAAGGTTTAACTGTGCATTATATAATACATCAAAGGTTGATCTTGCGTGGTAATGTTTATACTTGAGCGCGTGACTGAAACAACAAATACTGTCCAGGTTTAACCCTACATGAAAACATAATTAACGTTGCCATATAAAGTTCTTTACTTTCAGGAAAATAAAAAGGGAAAATAGGCAACAAACTTTAAAACTACACCATCATAATTTCAGAGCTACAAAAATGCAAACATTAACACGTTTATTTGTTTCTGGTTAAACACAAAGCTGCACAAGGGGCTATCTGTGCTCTGCCCACCGTGGGTATCGAAACCTGGTTTCTAGAGTTATAGGTTCACAGGCAGAAGCGATGTAGAATTTTTAAGTGCATAAGAAATCGGGGGAAAAATATTCTTATGTTAATAATAAAGTCGTACTCTTTAGAAACATACACTCAAGCAGAATATTCTGTTAACTATCGTATTCGCACTTGGGTGTTTGTGAAAAGAACTGATTTTCCTTGCAGTGCATCACATTTAGGTAGCGATTCGTTAAAATCAACTTGGTCCCCTCAAAACAATTTATCATTCCAACACTGTCAAATTCCATCCGATTAAGAAAGATGGTGGACTTCCTACTTCTGACACAGAACCCCATTATACACACACAACTTCCGGGGTGTGAAAAGCTGCGGAACTTCTCATAAAAGATTTAGCCAGCCCACCATAATCCTTATTGATTGATAAATCTATAATGGCCACCTAGCTCGAAGGGCTGCCGTTGTACATACAAAAACCCAATTTTTACATTATATAGCCGATCGCTACAAACCAACAAAAGTGGTCCTGCTTTGATGTCATGGAGAAATGGGACAGTAAAATAACGCAATACAACGTTAACTTATGAAACAAACAAAAACCTAAAACTATCTAAAGTATTTTTACAATAGGCTGCTATGACATCTTATTGATTTTCGCAGTTTTAAAACAACTACGTTGTCGTATTTGCATATCTGGCTATATGATTGTCAAACTAGGCGTTTTCCCATTTCTGCACCAAATAATTTTACATCTTCAGTTACGCCCTCGTCTTACAACAGAACCTTGCCTGCACCTGTGTCGTACTAACATTATATTATGGTAGCTTAAAAAAAAACAAAAAAAACATGTATAATTTATTTATCCAAAACAACAGCAATATGCAAGAAGTGGGAATCCTGACATGCAAGTCATTTTAAGACCTTTTAAAACCATATTTCTATCTTCAATCTATGAAATTCAACAGAATAATCCAAAGGAAGACTAAGATTAGCGATCATAAGCTCATATAAAACTAACCAAACGTCTGAATCAGAGTTGATATTCAGGTAAGATAAAGGTAATTTTTTTAAGAGATATAAAACAGAGTTTTGACACCGCTTAAGGATTAGTGAAGGGAGATCACGCAGAAAATAGCGGATGTTTATATTTAATCCGTAGGTTGATGTTGAGATAATGAAATAACATAGACGTTTGAACTAATTTTAATAGAGGATCATACAATATTATATAAGAAAATAACTAAGCGATAGAAGGTGCTGAAGGTTAATATACGAGGGTCAAAGGTAAAGAAACTTATCCGAGAATAATGAGGTATAGCATTGTGAAGATAAGTGAATATGGACTGTTTTAATAAGTATTTTCATTTATTCTGCTCTGTTTTATTCTTTACTGCATATTCCATAATGCATGAAATGAATATAATTTCAACTGAGGAACATGTTAGGGTCAAAGAGGTCATCAAATAATCACATTACTGCGGTTGTCTTCTTTTCCCATTTTGGTTATTATTCGCTTTTGTGATTATAAATAATACTAAATAAAATCAACTAATGACTGACCTTGTTTACAAGATAAAAATAAATAAAAAACTACAGAATTTTTGTGAAAATAAATAAATAAGTCAAGCAAATATTATACCAAATGATCACGCCAGTGATCTTTACGACACCATAGGTACTTCGAGATGAAATTCACTTCGTACATTTTATGGCATGTAATAGCAATATAACATTCATATAGATTAAAATACTTCAAAAACGTTTCCTTATTTTTAAATTTGTTTTCTTGAGATATTTTGTCATGCGATGAAGTACAGGACGGTGTGTTCTTTTCCTGCTAATAGCTAGTCCTGAAGATTCAAAACTGTGGATTTGGCATTGTGTTAAATAATAAGAAAATTGCTGTGGTTTCACTTTTTGTTTTGAAATAATATTACAAATAGCCAAAAAATAAAACAGAGCCACAATCTATGTGAAATGTTCTTATGGAAATAGCGGTCAAACACGCTAAAATAACTTCTATAGTTACTTATTTGTACACACCATCACAATCTCTATAAAATATGTAACCTCCATCGTTTTGGTCCTGGTGATGCCTTTGAACCAAAATCGTATACTTCTATATATTTTAATAAAATACAATACTTCTGTTAACTTTAATACTGACTTTTGGTCACTGCTCTTGGATACCCATTATCCTTCACAATTCTCATACGTATATACAGACTTTTATAGAAACAAATCACATTTAAAAACTATGGTAATCATTTGTTAACTTGTTTTATCACCTTATATATATATATATATATATATAACAAAGGTGAATATTCTATAGCATGAGGCGATTCTGGTTACCACGCCTTACAGCTTAGCTATTGCAAGATTAGTTTCAATACAGAAAGAATCTCCTAGGTTAACGTTGAATATCCTGCGGTTAGGGTGATTCAGTTTATCGCAACTCAAATACAAAGTAATTACTTTTAAGTCAGTTATAATGACATTGCCACCCTAACATTACGGGACTCGAGACAATCCAATATAGATGACAAATGGAGGGCACACTCACTCTGACGTGGGTTACCCGCGGGTAACTTTGGAGAGTTGCATGTTGCCACCTTCACTGGTCGTATTAGTGTGTAATCTAATAACTTTCATCGTCTCTGTTCCAGCATGTTGTTCTTATTGCAAGCCTCGTCAAATAATACGCGAGAAACGCTACCTATGAATCGCATGGTTTCCTTTGTTACAAATAAAATTATTCAATACAAGTCTAAACTCTCTCATCCACACGTCCAGTGGGTTCTCTTTTAAAGGCATTCAAAAGTATAAAACAAGCAGAAAAACAAAGGAAAAGAAAACTTACCAAAGTTCAGTTTTAATCATATCCATAATATCCAATCAACTATAGCATTGTGGGTCTTTGCTGGTGGATATATTACAGCCACACACAATCGGAAACTTCAGGCTCCTAGTGTGAATTATCACTTTAGAAGCCTGCCAAAGAATCTTATACGTGACATACAAGATTTATGTTCACGGCAATACGCACCAATCGTCAACTATACGAGTTGAAATGAATGGAAAGTTAGGTTTAAGATCTACCTCGGTGACGACAATTACGTCTTTTGAAGCTTCAGCCAGCTATCAATAAATCTAGAGAACTAAAGGACACAGGACAGCGGGAATTTCCCAATCATACCAGGCAAGCAGGTCAAGAACGAAACGTTCCTTGCCTCGAGTTCTTACATACGAAACAGAAAAGAAGAAAAATAAAAAGTCTCAGTCGCTAATATAATGTTGTCACTGGCCAATGGAAACACACTACATTTACAGTCGCGCACTGCCAGCATTTAAAACCTGTTTGTGTTGAGCTTTTTAATAAGTTCTTTCTCATTACGTGTCCTCCAATGAATGGCAGGAAACTGTCTTATGAATATCCGAAAAATACTGAACTGTTGTAATTTTGATAATCAAGGGTGACCCATAAGTAGCTTCTTTATGTCTGAATCTCTCTCATATTTACATATATATTAAGCAGGCTTCCAAGGGTGACCCAAAAGTAGCTTCTTTATGTCTGAATCTCTCTCATATTTACACATATTAAGCAGGCTTCCAGAACGTTGCCCTTCTATATACCTGCTTTGCGGTTATTTATTTAAATTCTGCACGTTTGTTTCTCACTATCACTAGATAAAAATATTCCTTACTTTGTTAGTTTAGGCTTCGTAATTCCATCACGAATACTTAAATATGGTACCAAAAGTACATCAAAAGTGAACAAAATTATCCCGGTATAATCCTCGTTAACAATAATACAGGATGCAAATCCCAATGCAACGTTCCAATAATACTAAAAGCACATAAAAAGTGACCAGAATTACCCCGGTGTATTCCGTTAACAATGCAGGATGCAAATCCCAATGCAACGTTCCAATAATACTAAAAGTACATCAAAAGTGACCAGAATTACCCCGGTGTATTCCGTTAACAATGCAGGATGCAAATCAAAATGCAACGTTCCGATATTTTTTCTTTACACTTCACGTGATGGGTTGACTTCCTGTTCGCATGCCAACAATCTTAGAAATATTAACGTAACAAAAATACCAAACTTATGCAACTAAAAAAAAGTTCACAAAATCTGAAAGCATAAATTATTAAAACTCTTTGTGAAAAATAATTACATGTGAACGTTTCAATGAAATGACCTTCACTGTAGCACAACGAAGACCACTTCAGACGAAGTTTACCACCTGCCATATGATTCCTTTCTTTCACAACAATTCAAAACGAATCTCAGAAGCTTCTGTTAATTCTACGTAATGTTGTAGAAAAGAAATCTAAATAAAACACTGGAGTATTAAAAAAAAGGTAACACATTTAGGATGACATAATAAATGTATCGCTGCGCAGAATAAATGTATCTTTAACCAATACAAGCAAGATGGAGGTTACACACAGAATTCTCTTTACCAGACATTTGTGGCTTTATATTTACTGTATTTAATTAAGCTTGTTAGAAAAGAATACCAATGGATTATTAGAGCTCCTCTTATTTCTAAAGTTCTGGGGTTTCAAAAAAATCTGACCCATAGGAAAAATTACATATTTTATTCAGAACGGTGGCATTCAACAAGAAACAGTTTCATTAGCAGCAATACTAATTCTACATGGCCACTGGGTTGCTTGTTTTGCTTTAGTGTAAACCACACTGGGATAGCTTCTGTGTCTACCTGAGGAATCGAATCTTGGATTTTATATGGGTCAAATTTTTATGTTCGTAACAACTGTAAATATCAACTGGCAACAATAGTGTAACAAACATCCTTTGTATCTTACAGAAGTAGCATTACTGAACTGTAATCTAAATTTTATATGGCTAAAGTTTTATGTTCGTCATACTTATAGATATCAAGTGCCAACAATGGTATAACAACCATACTTTATGTCCCACAGACGGGACATCACTAGACTGAAATCTAGGTTTTATGCAGGTCAAATTCTATGTTCATAACACTTGCAGGTATCAATTGGCAACAATGGTACAACAACCATCCTATGGGAATCTTTCACTTTTTTGCGTATTTTTGTGATGAAAAAAACATCATACACAATACCCTAATAGCCAAAATTATAATTTTAAAATACATTAATTTTCTCCGACTTTCACAAAATTACTGGTATTTTCAGTTTGAATGGCACTTGCACGATGGTTAGATAATAGATTCCAAGAATCAGGTACATACAGCTGTCTAGCTCAGGAACGTTTTTCAATCATAAACGTGGCCCGACAAGGCCAGGTGGTTAAGGCACTCGACTCATAATCCGAGGGTCGCGAGTTCGAATCTCCGTCACACCAAACATGCTCACTCCTTTCAGCCGAGAAGGAGTTACAATGTCACGGTTAATCCCACTATTCGTTGGTAAAATAGTAGCCCAAGAGTTGGCGGTGGGTGATAATGACTAGTTGCTTTCCCTCTAGTCTTCCACTGTTAAATTATGGACGGCTAGCGCAGATAGCCCTCATGTACCTTTGTGCGAAATTCAAGACAAGCCAATCATAAACACACGTAGCTCAAAGGACTACCCTTAATCTAATAGCGGATTAATTGTTAGTTCTATAATGCACGTAAAATTATGTTCAGTAACTACAATGTTATACATGTGCAAATATGTGCATCTTCATTTTATTACAGTTTTGCATCATTGCCTTGTGAGCTTTCTCCTGATGCTGAATTGCAGTATCAAAGGTTTCTGTATAGTGATATTGATAAAACTTAACAGGTTTCTCCATTACTATATCCAATCCTGACGTGAAAACAGTCTGCCAGTTCCATTTGGTAGCAGCTATTAAAATGTTTACACAATTTCACGCTTGTACCAGGCTACAAAGACTTTAAACATGGAAAAACTTGTCCCCTTTCCTAAACATGCATATTTTGATACGTTAACACACACATTTAAAAACAGCATTCGTAAGCTGTAGTCAGCTTCACGTGCAGTATGAGACACCACGGACCAGGACAACTGTTAGAGTGCTATTGCCCCAAACAAAAGAAGTAATCAGATGCATATGTTGGGCTTTTACTATTGTCCCAAATAACTAATTGGCCTTTGAGGTGTCAAAGGTTGAGAAACCATGCTTTTAACACGATGTGAGAACAGGTATTAAAATGTGCCAAAGGTCAAAATATTTTATAAGAAACTACTACTCGTCAACGTTTCATCTATTTCTTCAATTCACGAGGGGAATGAATTTCTTCACGTGCATCAGTATCAAGGCAATGTGCTGATGTGCGCTACCAGTTTTGTTTTGTTTTTGTTCTTTTTTCATGGGGTAAGAACTTTTAGACCATTGACCCTATGCGATCATTAGGTCACTTTACAATGGTACCAGTTGGTTATTTGGGCTTTAGAGCTATTGACTGCTAGGATCACTAAAGCCATCAACGTGTTTGGACTCCTCACCATTACTGAGAATGTGCGCGGCTGGAATAATGAAGTGCGCGGCACTTGGTTGTTGTGCGGCCGCGCAATCTAGAGGAAACACTGATATTCACAAATGTTAAAACGTAAAACACGATTCTGTAACATTTCGTATCAGCAGAGCCAGTACTAACATCCTAATATATATTCAGGTTAAAATATACAGTAAAACGATTTTATATTTCGCGAGACAGCAGATAAAAACATCATAAAATAGATTTTCACTGAAAGTTTGAGGTAAAAAAATCCACATTATGTTAAACCTAACTTTATAGTGATTAACTCATAATAAAAATAAGTACAATATTTTATATAACTAAAAAATTAACGTGACAAATCCGATGGTTAATATGTCTGTTTAAAGTGTACTGTAACATGAATTTGAGTCCAGCATGGTCAGGTGGTTAGGGCGCTCGACTCGTAATTTGAGGGTCGCGGGTTAGAATCCTCGCCACACCAAACATGCTCACCCTTTCAGCCGTGAGGGGCGTTATATGTCACGGTAAATCCCACTATTCGTTGGTAAAAGAGTAGCCAAAGAGTTGGCGGTGTGTGGTGATGACTAGCTGCCTTTCCTCTAGTCTTACACTGCTGAATTGGGAATGGATAGCGCAGATAGTCCTCGTGTAGCTTCGCGCGAAATTTCAAAAAGACAAACAAAAATGAAATTATTCAAGAAGAGTTATACACAGAGTCGGATACATCAATATGCCCGCGTGTGCTCTAAATAAAAGGTTATATTATATTATTGCTATTCTTATCTTATTACAGAAATGTTTCATGAATTTATGCAATCGCTACCCGATACCTGTAACTATTTAGGTAATCTTATAGAAAAGTCCAAAACCAGCGTTTTCTGATAGAGATATTATCAGAAGTCCAGAGTGGTGATTTACTGACCATGTCACATGACTACTGATGGAAGAGCATTCTCCATCAAGCTACGAAGTGAAGGGTATGGCTTGGGCCGATAAATGCTTGTGTTACCTTTTCAAATGGAGACATTCAGTTAGGAAACAATTATCGCGTGCGAGCGTGCGTGTGTGTGTGTGTGTGTGGTTAAGAAAGTAGGCGTTTTAAGATACTCAGAGGAGACCATTCGTTATCGCCTACAGGGAATTTAGGCTTACTCTTTCATGGTTATCTAAAGAGGTTTCCTCAATGTGCGGCTTTTACCAACTACTCCAAGCGCTAATGGAAGCTTAGAAAAAAAAAGGTACATATATCAAAGCGGGATTATATAAACAATGTAAGATATAAGCTATACTGCTTCCTTCTTTATTTATTTTAACCCAAATAGATTCGCGCGAAATTTAGTCAAGTTAGCAAACTTTCTTAGAATAACAACAAGGCTTAAACTCTGAAACGTCTTCCTGATAAAGAAAAACGAAACAAATTAACGTATGAGCTCGCGCAGTTTATTAAAGGTTTTTTGTTTTTTTCTTTCTAATTTAACACTGATGTTTCGATTTTTCCAGTACTTTAGTATCCTTAAATAATGATAAACTTGCATTTTCCATATTATTGGTCAACAGACATGAGGGCATTTTAAAATTTGTTTTCCCTCGTTCCAGTCTTCCAATGATATGCCCCCGGACTTAATACTGCTAGAACCGAGTTTCCACACCTGTGGTGGGTAGCGCACTGATAGCCCTTTGCGCTGAACAATAACAGCCTTCGTCCTACTCTGTTCTCGAACAATGTTGTGTTCAGATATTACCATCAAACTGATTTTGATTCAAATAAACAAACACTTATCGACTTAAATTATCATTTATTAGGGAGTTTATTTATATCGCGCAACAAAGGAAACTTTAAAATGCATATGACCGAACTGTCAACAAAATTCTCATTAACTGTCGGGATGGATAGAAAAAAATATCCTCTTTAACCATTATTAATAAACTTATTTTAATTCAAATTATTTTTTCTTTAATTAACAGCCAAATGGCAGTGTTACATCGGGATTTTGTAACATTCGTTTCACGACTTGTTTTGTTAATTTTTGTGAAAAGTTAAACGAGGACTAAACTGCGCTAACCACCCATTATGACACGGACTTTCAACCTCAGATCTACAAACAATCCATCACTGACTACCCATTATGATACGAACGTCCAACCTCGCGAACGTCCAGCAACAGCGACACATGCGCGAACAGCTCTCACACTTAAGATGTTATGTTTCTGGTTTATTCAGATATTCACTTCCACTTGATTCGTATGCTATCATTCTAGTGATTACAGTGTCAAATCCGTAAAATATGAAATTCCATTATTAAGTAATAAATAGAACTACATCGTTGTAATGGTTAGCAACCCTAAATATTGTTATTGGTTAGTAACTGGGGTCTTACCGAACTAATAACGCACCAGATTTATATGTAGAAACGGCTGGTTTGGGTTGAGAAAATTTTTATGTGAAGGAGCGAACAACGTTTCGACCTTGTTCGGTCATCGTTAGGTTCACAACGAAAGAAAGAGGTAACTGACCGATAGCTGACCACATGTTTGAAGGGGGTTGTGTAACTGAGTGTAGGAATGTAGAAAGCGTGCTTAGATGTTGGATTATATCTATTAATATATATAGTGTATAAAGGTGTTCCTTTGTATTGGTTTACTTTGGGCTTGAGTTGTTGTATACATAAGGCTTCTTTAATTTTGCGTTTGTTTCTTTATTTAGTATTTGGGTGTTTTCTGTGGTTATGTTGTGTTTATTTGATTTGCAGTGTTCGAAAACTTGTGAAGGTGACTTTTTGTGTTTTTTGAATCTGGTTTCCATTTTTCTACTTGTTTCTCCAATATAGAAGTCGTGGCAGTTATCACATTGTATTTTACAAATAATGTTGGTGTGATGTTTGTCAGTGCACCAGATTTCTACAAAGACGACTCCGATTCGAATACTGGCCACTGACAAGATACAATCATGTTCAGGACTTCCCTCAGAGGGCAGCACATCATCAATTGAAATGAAGGTCAAAAACTAGTTAGCAATTACTATCTAGTTATATACACATAGTACTACTTGATAATCAGACTTAGGTGACAATAAAGACTTTTAAACTATCGTTCGATTCCCTGTCCCATCAAATATGCTCGCCCCTTTTAGCCGAGAGGGCGTTATATGTGATGTTCAATACTACTATTCGTTGGTAAAAGAGCAGTCCAAAAGTTGGCGGTAGGTGTTGATGACTAGCTGCTTTCCCTCTAGTCTTACACTAATAAATTAGGGACAGCTAGAGCAGGTAGCCCTCGCGTAGCTTTGCGTAAAATTCAAAATAAACCAAACCGATCACCGTAACCTAAGTATTCAATGTATTTTCACATAATTGTATCCAGGATCAAAGTTTGATCATAACTCAAGGTCTTCGTGAATCTAAAACTTTTAAATAAATCAAGAACTGTTCATACACGCATGCGAGTCATACTTATGAACCCGAAAACATTTCAAGCAGAGTTCGTTACAAAGTTGGACGTTTCTATCACTTTTTCACACAAAACACATACAGCTGGAGCAAACGTTACTACAGTTCTGCTCGTCTATTTGTAACTGAGCGCAAGTCTACACAATGAGCTAATTGTGCTGTGCGCACCGCGAGTTTCAAAACTCGTTTTTTTTTTCTTTCTTGAAAGCTACTATAGAGTTGTTGTCATCCGGTTTGTACTAAAGCAAATATTACGAAGATAACCGAAACCGATTAATTTGTTGTTTGTTAGAGAATAGAACATATAAAATTAGATTATGTCCCAAATGAAACAGCTGTATAGTGAGTTACGTTTGTCCTACCTAGTAGTTCTATGTGGACCTCATTCACCTACACACTCATACTGAAAGGTGTCAATGGATTGTGTAACAATATGTTGGCCAGTTGAAAGTTGCTTAAAAAAAATCGAGTGCAACAGAAAATGTTTTTTATCAGAGTTGAGACAAGTACCCGAAGCGTTCAACACAAAAGCCTTTTTATTCGCGCAACGTCTACGTATATACTAAATGTCAAGGTTGACCCTGTGAGCGTTTATAAAATCCTAGACATAGCGGAGGACGTGAGTTAATGCAATAGGACAACTTTTTTAAATTTGTTTTACTTGGTAAAAGTTCTTTTTTCTAACTCGCTTATTTGGAAACCAAAAATATAAATATTCGTTGAGAACTTTTCTTGTTACTCGGGTATCGCAGCGGCGTAAGCAGAAATCTACACAGGGAAGGGGGGGGGGGGGAATTACAACTTTTGAAGAACAAAAGAAACGAGTGGCTAGTGATATTTCATGGACAGAGTAGAAGGGGACATGTCCACTTGGAATTATTTTATAATTTACACTGAAAAATGGTAAATTTTTTTATGGTATCCGAGGCTGTTTTTTTAATTCTTTTTTACACGTTTTATACATGTAATTGTGGAATTGTAGGGGTGCGATTGCACAAGCCGTATTTCGCCTGCCTACGCGCAAGTACTATAAACAGACACATTTTTATGGCTTTGAATTAAGGTTTTAACTCGTAAAGGATCTTTACGGCTCGCAACTTTGGTCTTTCCACAACTACCTTACAAATGAGTCACTAAATAAATGTAATTTAAAAATGGAATAGGGATAGATCCAGTTAATCCTAACTCCTATACGGAAAACATAGCTGAAAACGTTTTAAAATAATTGTGACTTTCATTTCCTTTTCAACACCTCTGGTGTGTCCAGAACTCTTAAATAACCCTTAGTTAAAACAATTCACGTAAGAAACACAAATGTCATTATAATTGTAATTGAATGAAAATACTATACAAGACAACGAAAATAATCAATTCAAAATATACACAATACAGCCTATATAAACAAAAACAATCCATAAAAAGTCTATATAAACGAAAACAATAAATCCACAACATAAATAATAGTATACATAAATAAAAACAAGCAATCCATTATATATATAAAACAGCCTATATAAATGAAAATAATTAATTCATGATATAAATAATACAACTTATATAAATAAAAACAACTGATCCATAGAGTAAAAAAGCGAGTTTTCTAACTTAACACCACACAGCAGTGTATTTCATAACCTATTTATACGTAAAACATGTACAAGTTTTCAGAGAACGCTATACATACATATATTAAACTTATAAAATTTCTCCAGAATTACCACACACAATACAACCAGTTACAAAGTGACCGCAGTACCTGTTTATGCATTTTATTTACAGAAGAATAAAAAAAATTGTTTTTTTAAGTAATTGTTTATTAAATAATTGTTAAAATGGGGTATTAAAAGTGCGGCCGATAGGTGAAAAACCCATTCATGTCAAGTAAAAAAGAAGGTACTATTCTACTTTCGCACATGTGCATTTTGGTAAATTACAACAAAGACAGCTGACAGTTTGTTATAAACATGACAACGGAAAAGGATTTTAAAACAGCAGTAATTTAAAATGGGAGTGGTATTTGGCCTGCAAATGTCGTGAATATCTTTTGCGGTACGAAATAAGGGCGTTTTACGGGCCACATATGAAAAAACGGGACAAACGACCATTCTATATTGGACAGGGCAATGAA
Organism: Tachypleus tridentatus; assembly: GCF_004210375.1. Taxonomy (NCBI): domain Eukaryota; kingdom Metazoa; phylum Arthropoda; class Merostomata; order Xiphosura; family Limulidae; genus Tachypleus; species Tachypleus tridentatus. The sequence continues at coordinate 22,803,064 of NC_134827.1, forward strand.
AAAAACACAAACCGGAATACCATCTATAACACAGTCCCGAAATGGTTTGTCTTGACATTTTTACATGTTCTACTATAAATCCTGTACGCTGAATCCGCAATTATCAATTTTTTTTTCCCATCGCGTTCAGACATTTCACAAAACGTCAGATTTACTTTTACAAAAGTGAATCATTTTCCTCGAAATCTAATCACATTTCGACATACGCTAAAATAGTGACAACCACTGACTATAGATTTCTCTAAACGAATTGCGACGCGAGTCTTATCGATCGTTCTAGAATTCAAACATAATAAATGTCCATTGTTGTAATCAAAATAGTAAATTAAAAAAGTCCTTATTTGATGTACAATAATTAATATTTTCGATATTTACGTAGCTAAATTATGAAAAAAAATCGTTTTTAAAACTAAACTTTTATGAGCTTTATATTCGCATGCTTATGTGCAATCAACAACACCATGTTATGGCAGATTCACACCAAATCATATGAAGTCTATCGGTAGACACTTATTTTTTTAATCTGTTAAAGAACAGTGGATGGATAATAGTTAACATTAAATATTAAGTGAAAACGGAGACTGGGACTTGAACTTTATACCTTTGGCTAATACAGTCAGTACACTGTCACTGAATAAGACAAGAGTACGAACTAATATTACCGGTATTCATCTGTAAGGTTTGTTTTTTTTTCCTATGATGGCCCAGCATAACCCTTTCAACTGTGGGGGCGTTATAAAGTACAGTCAATCCCACTATTTGGTGGTAAGAGAGTAGCGCAAGAGTTGGTGGTCTGTGGTGATGACCAGTACAGATAGCCTTAGTGTAGCTTTCGGCAAAATTCAAAACAATCTTCCCATGACAGTGGTTCTTAACCTGGATTCAATCGAACCCCAGGGGTTCGATGAGTCATTCTCAGGGTTTCGGCGGAGGTCAAGACACACACACTGTGTGTGTGTGTGTGTGTGTGTGTGTGTGTGTCCGTTCCATTCACCCCACTAGTATGATTCGTGACGTCATGCTCCACTTGGCCATCATTGGCTGCGGCTGATCACATCACATCACCTTAATATCTGTGCTGCAGGGAACCTTCGTGCGCTTAGCAGTCGACCTGTAACTGTAGTAATCGAGCGTCATTTGTGATTTTTTTTCCTAATCTTTCAATCCCTTCATACTAACTATGTCGAGCAAAAACAGAAAGTGGTCCGACGAATACGTACAATATGGATTCACGTGTATAACAAAACATGATGGGAGCCAGCGTCCCCAATGCATGATTTGCAATGCCAAGTTGAGCAATTCTAGTCTAGCACTGGCAAAACTAAGAGAATATTCCCTAAAGCCGCATGGAAATGGTAAATATAAGAACACAATGCTTGCTGAATTCAAGGTAAAGAGAGCCAGGTTCGATGAAAAGGCTACTTTGCCTGTTCTCGGCTTTGTGCCCATCGACAAACCGATCCTCACAGCATCGTACGAACTTGCGTACTTGATCCCAAAGCAAAGCAAACCACACACCATTGATGAAGCACTCGTAAAACCAGCTGCATTGAAGATGGCGAATATTAGGCTGGGAAAAATTGCTGAAAACAAGTTATCCCAAATTCCTCTTTCAAATGACATTACCAGCAGCAGAATAGATGACATGAGCGATGACATCTTGGCTCAAATAGTTGCAGATCTGATTTCAAGCCCAGCAAAATTCAGCCTTCAACTCGACGAGACCACCGACGTTTCCAATCTAAGCCAGCTTGTTGTATTCGTGCGCTATGTGAAGAACGATGAGATAAAAGAAGGTTTTTTTATTTTGTAAGCCTCTTACAACAACAACTAAGGCAGCCGACGTGAATAAACTTGTGGATGACTTCTTCAGAGACAACGATCTTTCGTGGGATATAGTTTCTGCAGTTTGTTCGGACGGAGCTTCAGTCATGCTGGGACGAAACTCTGGTTTTGGTGCGCTGGTGAAAGCCGATGCACCACACATCATTGTAACGCGCACTGTGTTCTGCACAGGCATGCGTTGGCAACAAAAACCTTGCCTTCAAACTGGCAGAAGTATTAAAAATTGTAGTGGAATGTGTGAACTTTGTGCGAAATAGCGCCCTGAAGCACCGCATCTTTAAAGAGCTGTGTAATGAAATGGGCTCTGAATTCGAGGTGCTTCTGTACCATTCTAACGTTCGGTGGTTATCCCGGGGAAAGGTGCTGAATCGTGTTTTTGTCATGCGTGTAGAATTAGCCCTGTTTTTGCGAGAGCACCAACATTGTCATGCAGATTGCTTCGAAAAATCCGAGTTCATTCTCATTTTGGCGTACTTGGCCGATATCTTCAATGCTCTCAATCATCTCAATCAACAGATGCAGGGCGGTGGAGTCAACATCATCGAAGCGGAAGAAAACCTGAAGGTTTTTCAAAACCAGCTACCGTTATGGAAACCACGAACAGAGAATAATAACTTCGCAAGCTTTCCTCTGCTGGACGACTGTGTAAGATCGAAGATGTTTCTGAAATCGAAGACATTTCTGTACCCGGGGAACCGAAGCAAGCAATTGCCAAGCACTTAGATGAGCTTGCAAAGTCTCTCGACAGATACTTCACCACCAGAGAGTCATATCCAGCGTGGGTGAGACAGCCGTTCACGTTTAGTGTTACGACAACAGATGTCAATGATGAATACCTCGACGAAATCATTGAACTTCAGCAGAGCCAGGTTCAACAGCAACCTTTCAGAACAACAACGCTCTCAACGTTTTGGTGCCACCAAATCGTAGCGTACACTCTTATTGCTAAGAAAGCCCTTGAGATACTCATACCGTTTGTTACAACGTATCTTTGCGAACAACCCTTTTCGAGGATGGTAGACATAAAAACAAAGAAAAGGAACACACTTTGTTGCAAAATGATATGAGAGTGGCACTTGCCAAGGTGAAGCCGCGCATTTCTCAACTTGTCTCTGAAAGGCAACAGCAAAAGTCACATTGATTTGCAGTAAATATTCATTGAGTTATGTTTTTGTTTCGGTGTAAAATTCATGTTTTGTTGGTTTTGTTCTTTGAACACAGTGATAGTGTGCAATTGATGCATGGTTCATTTTGTGCACTAATAAAATATCTACTTATGTTTTGAATTTGAAAAAATCATATTTTATTTTTCCAATTACGAAGGGTTCAGTGAATGCAAATACGAAACTTCCGGGATTCAATGCCTCCAACAAGGTTAAGAACCACTGTCCTATGAGCATGATCCACCATAAAAGTGCTACGTTACAACCGGTTCATGGATAGGCTTAATATGATTTGTCCAGTGTACCTATTACATCACCGTAGGAGAGATCACTGGTGTGAGATAGTTTGTACTCTTGGAAAACTCGGTGGTAAAACGTTACTGACCTTGAATCAGAGTTGTTAGGTTAGGTTTAGTTCCTGGAATTTATTTCATTAACTTCTCTGCATGTAAAATTTAAATGTTAAATGCTACCCTTTCTAGCGTATTTAAATATGAAGTTGTTTAGTTTACGATGATCGCCAAACTGAATTATAATTCACTCCAAAATTTTGTTTTATTTATTTATCACGAAGATACTCGAAGGCAAACATAATATTGGACACTTTTTTAAGAGTTGGTTAATTCAGGTAAAATGTTTGTTAATAACGTGTGTGTGTGTGTGTGTGTGTGTGTGTGTGTGTATTTGACACCAATTAAATGTCCATATGCACAGGTGCAACATTTTCATACCTCAATTTCGACACCGATAATACATTTTGATCATTTACGCTAGCCCACCTCCTATCGTGTGTTCTCACACGTATTATGTAATGGATACGGTTTTAATCCCTGGTAATAAATAAACATTAAATCGCTCGACAAGATTAGAAATTAAGATCTAAAACCCAAATTAAAAGTTTTAATTTCACCTTGCTGTATTCGGAGCTTATACGATAACTGGAAATAAATACGTACACTCACACACTAGTTTTCATCATTACATGGTTATATGTATTTTAAGTTGCATATAAATACATTTTAAACACTGCCTTTAATTCACAGGGCTCTACGAGGAAGAAATTCCTTAAAAGATTTTTCCGAGTTTACGACAGACACATTTTTCTTGTATAGAATCATTCAACCACGCGAAATTAAGGCTTAGTACACAAATTACATGCAAACGCACTTGGTTGTGATGCTGTAACTTGAGGCCATAGTGGTAAGCAATTTGCCAAAATTATGACTAATTCAGAAATGTTATCGCCCATAAAGAACGTAATTACGGAGTCCTTCTATCATTACTTAGGCTTAATAAGACAGCGTCGTATCATTTATGGATACAAGTTTCTGATAAATAAAGTGTCGGTGTGTAAAAATATGAATGCGATGAAACATTATACATGAGCACAAGAGCAGTTGATATTAATATCCGAAATTTCACTTGTTGTTAAACGCAAAGCTATACAACGCACTGTCCGTATGCACTCGTCGCGGGTATCGAAACCCAACTTTTAGCGTTATGAGCCCCTCTGACGTACTACTTAGCTACCAGGGGCGTTTACGAAGCTACTGAAAAATCTTGCTTTTAAAAGGCATCGAAAATATGAAGTCACGATCATATATAAGGACAAATTTTCCATAAACTACATTGTCTTGCTATCTTATATAGTTTGCCCGGCATGGCCAGGTGGTTAAGGCACTCAATTCGTTATCTGAGGGTCGCGGGTTCGAATCTCCATAACTCCAAACATGCTCGCCCTTTTAGCCGTGGAGGCGATATAATGTTACAGTCAATCCCACTATCCGTTGTTAAAAGAGTAGTCCAAGAGTTGGCAGTGGGTGGTGATGACTAGCTGCCTTCCTTCTAGTCTTACACTGCTAAATTAGGGACGGCTAGCGCAGATAGCCCTCGAGTAGCTTTGCGCGAAATTCCAAACAAAACAAACCAAACTTATATAGTTTAATTGTTCTTCACTAAGAAAGTACATGCACTGAAATATCACTTTTAGGAAAGGTTAGACACACAAAGCGTACGATGAGTAGTCAGTATTTAAATTTTTTTAAAGAGGACAAGTCGTGGAGTTGCACACTAGTCTACAAAAAAAAAAAAAAAAAGCACACGAAAACTCGCATTTTTGCACTCTGAATACAAGGAAATAGCCACTAGCACGAGGACTTGCATCATTATATTCACATTATCAGAAACCTTTCCTTATTTATTCTCAACCAGCACATAGCTGCCGCTAAAAGATGAGCAACTCGGATCAAGTCTTTATAAATCGTATGAATATAATTATCCTTTGTTTCACATTTGAACACAGTTTTTGCCTAAGTTTAAGATATTTCACGTACAATTTTACTATATTTTCTCGTCTATTGTGTTTTCAAGAAATGTGGAGAATTAAGGTAATTTGCAAAGAATTGTGCGTGCGCTTTCTAATCGTTAAAACAGTCATCCTAAACCAATAAGCAGTACCATAACTTCGGCAATACATTATACACTAATACAAGTCTGTACTTTTACGTACATAAAATAATTCTGTAATCGCAACTTAACGAAGAGTCGCACTCCGAAACGACCATCTTCTGTATAGAAGTTGTAATCGTACATTACGTGTATACGAAATACGTGATCTTGCTAAAATAATTTATAACATTAGTGCAATAATGAATAACAAATTATATTTTTAGATAAACTTTTGTTTCTATAGAACATAATGTGAACCAAAAGCATAGCGCAATATCTGTGCCCCTCCCCACATACAGGGGTATCTGCGGGGACAGCTGGTGCGACCCTGATTTAGACAACCAACTACGAAATTCACCAAGTTAAATTTGTCTTTTTTTATATACACGATTACTCGTCCACCCCCACTTCCCCTGATTCGACTGATTTGTTTCAACTATTCGAAATATTGTCGAATAAGATATGAACGAGAAATATAAACACGTTTACACTCTCCGGAAATAATATACGAAATATAAGAGGTTTTAAATAACTAAAAGCTGTTTACAATTTCCATCAAAAGGTCCTGTATGTCATTTACAAGTCAGTAACTGGTCTTTAATCCCATAAATAAAATGTTTGCACTTTGTACAATGTATAACTTATGAGAAAACGAATATGGAAAACAAACAAATGAAGGGGGAAATGATTCTACTGCAATAGTGCATATGATGCGGGTGTATTATGAAGAAATATGGAAACCTTATGCCCTTATTGCTGCCAATATCGGAAAGGCAAAATGGCGTCTATACGTTTACATTAACACACGTATTATCAAAGATAAGTTACCTTTTGGACATAATATTCGGGCATTTTGTACATCTGTAACTTCTGATACAAAGTTCGTAACAAAATGAGCATATTTTACTTAAAGTATATTACAAATACCGATGGTTCATTACTTTTAATGGTCACTTATTAGTTATTTAACAAGAGTTATAATTAATCGAAAATACCTGACCCCAAATTTACTTTTTTTTTTTTTTCACCGAGTGACCTCCAGCCCAATCTTGTATAACTGTTGCCATGAAGCAACACAATGGGCTATCTGTGCTGTCCCTATCGTGACTATAGAAACTGGTTTATAGCCTTCAGACTTACTATCGAGTCAATGAAGGGCTCTCCAATTCAAAACAACAACACTTAATTACGAGAGGTCTGTTGGTTGGTTACTTGTACAAAGTTAGATTCATGTACTTCGTTACACAGCCAAAACAGTTTCCAGTTTCAAACGAGAAAATATGGTTTTGACCTCCAATAAGGTGAAAACAAAACTACTGTTTGTTTTTCTTACTATTTCGACTTGTGAACATTTTTCCAAGTCCGAAAAAATAAATTAATAGAAAACTAACAAATTTGGAATCCAAAGTTGGAAAGTTAATTAAAACATGCTATATACACACACAAACATACAATTTGAATTCCCGGAATATTTTAAAGAGAAAACAAATGTATTAATCAACACAAACGTATGACACGAGAGTAAATATATCAAAGATTACGACGCAAATAAAACATTTTGGAAATTTGTTTTAATGACCATAAGATGTTGTTAAATTATATAAAATTATTATAGAAACACTTAAAACACTAAGTACGAAACAATTTTTCAAAAAGTGTTCAGTTATAGCACTACGAACTGTAAAATTGAGCTGAAAAAAAATTTCCACTGTCATCTACTTAAATTATTGTTGTCTATTTTTAACTAAATCAACTTAAAGTTGTATCAGTTAATGCGTTTGAATACACGTGGTATTAAACTTTATCCCTTTTGTCTTGATTTACAGTTTCGTACTCGTTCATCTTCTAAAACAGACACGATTTACAGTTTCCTACTCGTTCATCTTATAAACCAGACACGATTTACAGTTTCCTACTCGTTCATCTTATAAACCAGACACGATTTACAGTTTCGTACTCGTTCATCTTATAAACCAGACACGATTTACAGTTTCGTACTCGTTCATCTTCTAAAACAGACACGATTTACACTTTCGTACTCGTTCATCTTCTAAAACAGACACGATTTACACTTTCGTACTCGTTCATCTTCTAAAACAGACACGATTTACACTTTCGTACTCGTTCATCGTCTAAAACAGACACGATTTACACTTTCGTACTCGTTCATCGTCTAAAACAGACACGATTTACAGTTTCGTACTCGTTCATCGTCTAAAACAGACACGATTTACAGTTTCGTACTCGTTCATCGTCTAAAACAGACACGATTTACAGTTTCGTACTCGTTCATCGTCTAAAACAGACACGATTTACAGTTTCGTACTCGTTCATCGTCTAAAACAGACACGATTTACAGTTTCGTACTCGTTCATCTTATAAACCAGACACGATTTACAGTTTCGTACTCGTTCATCTTATAAACCAGACACGATTTACAGTTTCGTACTCGTTCATCTTATAAACCAGACACGATTTACAGTTTCGTACTCGTTCATCTTATAAACCAGACACGATTTACAGTTTCGTACTCGTTCATCTTCTAAAACAGACACGATTTACACTTTCGTACTCGTTCATCTTATAAAACAGACACGATTTACACTTTCGTACTCGTTCATCTTATAAAACAGACATGATTTACAGTTTCGTACTCGTTCATCTTCTAAAACAGACACGATTTACACTTTCGTACACGTTCATCTTCTAAAACAGACACGATTTACACTTTCGTACTCGTTCATCGTCTAAAACAGACACGATTTACACTTTCGTACTCGTTCATCGTCTAAAACAGACACGATTTACAGTTTCGTACTCGTTCATCGTCTAAAACAGACACGATTTACAGTTTCGTACTCGTTCATCTTCTAAAACAGGTATGATTTACAGTTTCGTACTCGTTCATCATCTAAAACAGACACGATTTACAGTTTCGTACTCGTTCATCTTCTAGAACAGGTATGATTTACAGTTTCGTACTCGTTCATCGTCTAAAACAGACACGATTTACAGTTTCGTACTCGTTCATCGTCTAAAACAGGTATGATTTACAATTTTCTTTTTCTATCTCGCTGTTTGGACGCAAGCCTATACTACATAAATGATTTAAGTTCACAGACGGTAATACGAATTACGTAAACCAGTTATTCGTGCATTCATTTTCGCAATTTGCATATTAATTATGCAACGCTTACGAGTTTAAATAATAAAACTGTTGATTTTAATGCATGTCTTCTTTCTCAAAACGTTTACTGGGTATTACACATTTCAAAGGCAAAACAAAACAGTTATAAGTGAGAGAGGTGGCCCCTTAACATTGTAACTTAGATGTCATAGCACTGTTCACTCAATATCTGTATAAGCATACTAAATAATTTATACCTCCGGATTCTACGACCAATGCACCTCCACTTGAATAGGTCAGTTAAGAGTTCGAACATCTTCCTAAAATGTAACGCAAGTTTACATCGCTTTGTGCATGAATAGAGCACCTACCTGGCCACAGACTTTAAAAACTCTTTCGTTGATGCTGAAGGGGTGGGGGGAGTATCTCTTTCACCTGTTACGTCGCAAACACCTTCCCCAATTCATCTGATGGGAATATATTGGAGATGAAGATGTGGTTATATTTTCAAACTTATAGGAGTTCTCAGATGTAAAACCATAATCAGTTTCGCAGTGGCATGTATCGCCTCTGTCCTGGTGAATCACGAGATATCCCGTCACTATCGATACATTACGATAACATTAAACAACTTTAGCTGCAGTTTTAATTACTATCTCACCCAAAATATCAACAAAATCCATTTTTCATACACACTCCACACAAATTTGTTTTTCCACTGCTTATGGTAAATTCTTTCTACTACAAACGAAGTCCGTTCACATCAATAAAGAGCAATCTGCCATTTTTAAAATAAAGCTTTTTAGCAAAACAGCATAATGTAAATATAATAAACAACACCTTAAAACACACAAAAACATCAGTACAATTTCACAACTACAAACGTAATCTTCCTCTTAAAGATGCAGTGCGTCTCGAAAGTTCAGAAGTATATACGAGTTGAAAGCAGACTTCGATAAACGTTTTAATTATTTTAAAGGAACACTGAAAATCAGGTCTGTTTTAGAAGATGAACGAGTGCGAAACTGTAAATCATTCGTTTATAGTATCAGTTCCTCAATACTCGTGTTCAAGCATCAATCTCGAGTTAAAACTAATGAAATAGCTTTGCCAGAGGTCGTAACAGAATATTATTAATTTTTATTAAATATTATTATAAACAGGTACGTTTTTTTTTTTACTAATGAACAATGGGCTATAATACTTTGACAAATCAGTTTGTGTTTTGTGTTTTTATTTCGCTCTTGGTTTGGTTTCGTTGCAATTTCGCTACCCGAGGGCTATCTGCGTTAGCCGTTCCTAATTTAGCAGTGTAAGACTAGAGGGAAGGCAGCAAGTTATCACCACTCACCGCCAACTCTTGGGCTACTTTTTTACCAATGAATAGTGGGATTGACCGTCACTTTATAACGCCCCCACGGCTGAACGGGCGAGCATGTTTGGTGTGACGGGAATTCGAACCCGCGACCCTCGGGCCCTTATTTCGTTCTTAAACACAAAGCAACACGATGGTGTTATGATGACTGTTATCCGTGTTTTTCTCACAGCAATTATCGAAACATGATTTTTGGCCTTACATGCTCTTAGATTTAACCGCCGTGTCACTAGTTTACACACGATGTTGCATATTTAAACTGAAATGTGATAGCGAAGCGTCATCTCTGATTCGATCCACACAAAAACATCTTCACAAAATGGTGAAAATTAGTAAGCAACTCTTATGTTCTAGAAGTTTATATAAGCCTATATACTAAACTTGCAAAAATAAAAAAATCCTATCAATTCACATACACGAGTGTTAAATATTTCTTACAGGTTTAATTAATTTCAGAAAAAAATTATTTCCCCGAAATACCTGTAGACGTGTAACAAAAACCCGCAGAGATTTGACAACAAATAAATAATATCTTTTTATGTCAACGATGTGTTCCCCAAGCAATTTTCATCAAACAGAAAACAGCGTTTGAATCGATTGATAAATTGCCTTGTCGCCCTTGGGTCCGAAAACCTGGCTCTAACGTTCTACATCATTTCTCGAAGCAAGCTCCAATATTTGTTCAAGTCAACTTCCTTTTTTATTAAACCGTTAAGGATACGTGATGTCTTTCGCAAAAGCAATATCACTTCTACTCGGTGTAAGAAATAATAACACATGAACGTTAAGAACCGTAAATGTTCAAATATTTTTCTACAATATTCTATATTCTTAGAAGCTTTACTAAAAGTAGAAATGTACTGACTATCAGACACGTATAGACAACACCAGTGGCGGCGCCAAAGGGGGGCTTGAACCCCCCAAATAAGCCAAGCCCCCTCAGCCCCACCAATATTGTTACCTACATATATTCATAAAATATGGAAAACACTTCTTCTTTTACATATACACATATTTTCATAAACAGGTTATTTCTAATTTATAATGATGAATTATTAATCAGGGTACGGGTTTCCAATGAAAACGGCACTGAAAACGCAGTTCAAAATAGCACACCTTTCTGAAATGTACCTTGGTATTTACATTATTATAATGTACTATCTATACTTCATATTGATGGCATTTTGGGAAGCCCTTCCTTTTTACAAAAGTTGCATGTTAAATATTCAGATACGTGATATTACGCCTCGTAATACAAAGTTCTGGAAGATCTGAGACACGAAAGACAATTTACAAAAGTTGAAATCAACTTGAGAGAGACGTATTGACGAATACTCATTTCCTTGATCCAATACAAGAAACTTGGTTATAAAAACAAACAGTAATATCTTGAATATATGCCTGAAAGTTAAATTTAATTTAGATTTTTTTAAAGTAAAGATGCAAAAAAACGTATGACATTTACCTTTTCTCAAAGTGCTTTATTATCTGAAGGATTTTGACCTCAAAGTCCAGCAAGAGACAGAAATGACACTAGACAACAAAATATGAAACACGTCTCAAAATGAAAGCGCTTTCAAGTTGTCATTCTTTTGCTCTACGATTATTATTCTTCAAGAGCAAAGCACCATCCTTGGTCTGAAAAACTACTACTATATTGTAAAACAACACACTTCCAGCTGAGATCAGACGGGTACAAGTTCAGTTTCTTAAGATAGTTCTGTTTTTCAAAGTTTTGCCAGTTGATGATGGCTGGAAACACTGTATAACCATTCCAACTTCTCCAAATGGCTCCAAAAGATACTGTGTGTACGTGTGCTTTGTGACAGAACCATGCGAGATTTTCTGCTGGAAAAATACCTTATCTTGTCAATAAGAAAACAAATATCAATTATGGCACTTGTCTTTCATATTATATATTTCTTACATCCATGGGGAATTTAGATGCATTGACCTTTTAATGATATGCCTCAAATCCACTGCAATCCACACCATAAAGCCAGTACAACCCATCACAGCTGGTATACATTTAAGCCTGAATTATTCATCTGTATACCAACAAACCATATTACGTAATTACTTTAAAACAGAGCCAAGCAGCTATGTATATTTGTCAAAACTAAAATCAGTGAGAGACTCTTGAACTGGTGAGCTTTTCACAATGCAAAATAGTGACAGGTGTTACTGAAAGTGTTGATGACGCGATAACACTACTTGGAATTTACTTTAAGTATGACTTCTGAATTTGTTACTTGCTTTACAGTATTAAAGAGTTAAGTGTTTGTCGTGTTTTGTAAAATGTATCAGTTCTGTACACTTATCGCTGTACCCTTTTCAGATATATTTAATTCTTTACATTTTGACCTCTTAAATATTTTGACACTACTAACCAATCTATATAATCTATCCATATATTAATATCCACTAGAGTTTTCTGATCAATTAACTGGGCAATTCATATCGCATATTTTGCAGTGTGATGATCAGGGGATCAAAACCTGGTGCTAAACATGCTCATTATTTCAGCCATGGGGGCATTATAAAGTTGTAGTCAACTGCAAAATTAATTTATTGATAAAACAGTAGTCAAAAGAGTTGGCATCGGGTGCTGACAGTTAGTTGCCTTTCCTCTAATCAACAATTCGAAATCAGTCACAGTCAGAGTCATAGCTAAAGTTAAGTGGGAGTGGCAGTTGTCCAGGGTGCTGCTTGAAGGGGGCACAGTATAAGCACTAAACTTATTCTATAATCTGTGCTGAGCTATATTACCTGAAAGCTTGCCAAGGGTTCAAAATGACTGGCTACAGCTCTGGTTACAGTGGTAGATACCATTTACAGCTTTGCCAAAACAGAAACAATACATGCAACTTTGTTGGCAATGAGAACCTAAGTGAAACCTTCAAGATATGATAAACTATCCCCCCCGTCAAATCACCATGCCATGCTTGCTCCAAGTTATATAATTTTAAAGCAAAAAAACATAAGATATAATACCATAACGAAGTTTTGATACCAGCAGTAGACAGAGCACAGATAGCCCATTACATAGCTTTGCACTTAACAACAAATATAATGGCTATATTTTGATGACTTGGAGAGTTGGTATAGTAAAAACTAGGTGGAAATAGTGATTTTAATTATTTTATTATCTCTGTGAGAGTGTTTGATTTAATCATAATTTGAGTTAACTGACTAGTTTCCATAATCACTTCCCACAGACAATCTCTTGTACCAGCTCAACACGATATTTGAAAATTTAACCAAAATAAAGTTGGTTCCCAGTTTACAGACTATATTGTAGATAAACGTAACACTTAAATCCCCTATTCGTTATTATGGATACTATTAATTACTAGTACTGCAAGTAAGGATAATGTAATAAAACAAGAAGTTTTGATTCAGCCTCTTCTTGGATCCTATAATGATTATTCTTGGACAAACCAAAGCATCCTGGGTGACTTTTCATTTTCTATAATGGTTATAATCCCACAACAAACTAAAGTATCCTAATTCAAATTCTTCTGCAATCCTATACTGGTTATCTCACAACACACCAAAATACCTTATTAAACTGCTTCTCGGAATCTATAATGGTTATTATTTAATTATAAACCAAATATCATGACAGAACTGCTTTTCAGATCCTATAACGGTTATTATCTCACAAGCAATAAGTCATTTTACATCAGATTCTACTCAGAGCATCTTGACAGTGTTTGCTAATAATCACTAATGTTCTTAGAGCAAATTCTGTTTCAAAATTCAAATGGCCAAGCCACAATTTCAACTACTGGCAGGATCTTAAATGTATAAGGATGACACATAATAAACTTTGAGATGTTAAAAAACATATAATATTGAATAAAGAATTACACAGAAAAAAGTTTTAAATGAAACATTCACTTATTTCATAATTATTTATTGGAAAAGACAAACACAGATACGATTTCACCTGAACTTCAAACTGGCTACAATACACAATTAAATCAGTAGAAGTGCAAATAACATTTACATATGCTGAACTGATCAAAAAATTGCTTAAAGATAAGTCAATATTACAATAAATATTTTCACTAATCCTTACAATATCCGATTTTATAATATTCACAACAAACGAACCAAATCCAATGTTAATTTCAAAATGTTCCTCTTAAAGCTTACTAGTATGCAATAATTCCATGATTGTCTGTCACGTTTTTTTACTTTGTTTAAACTGACAAACGTCTCCATAAAAATAACAGATTTTTACTTTAATCGTCTTCTTCATGATAATATACAGTCTCCAGTAAATGTCTGAAAACCTGACAGATGATGATGTAATATGCTATTAAAAGTTTTAAAATTCTTCCAAATACCAAGACAGAAGTTTGAAACAATTTGTATTCTTTGAAGTGTTTGCTGCATTAGTCAAATCACACTTAATACAATCACAGTTTTGATCAATGACTGTGTTAAAGAGTTATCCAGAGTTTTTCTCATAAAAGGCACAGGTTTTATTTCTTATAAAACAAGCCCTACATCCTAACTGGATATCAAGGGAAACAGCAGTAACTTATCTTTTTACAGTGTTCTATCTGATTTGTCTTCATAAAATACAAACACTAATTTATGAGTTGTTAAACTACGGCTGGTTATACCATTTTTAATGAAGTGCCAGATATGATCATCTAGTTCCAAATATAAGACTTCAGGATTTTTATTATTCAAGTAGTCAAAAATTAAACACTAAAACAATGTTTTTACTCACTATCACTTGTTAATTAAATGTTATTTTTTAAAACACAACAGTTATTGTAGGTTATGATGATAAAGATGCCATTATTCTCTCATTTAATGGAAATTATTTTCTTTATAGAAAACAAAAGAGCTCTTGTCAAAATCATATTTATTTAATAATAAAATGCATTTCAGTTGTTTTGTGGTCATTTCCAAAATATAAATGATAATGAATGAACATAGCACAATAAACAAAAATATTAAATTCTGTTTATAATTTGAACCTTCATTTCTAATATGTACTTTAATTGTTAATTTGAAGAAAAAATGATTTCACAAAGACCCATTGGCCCCATCTGCTGCATTCACCACAGGGAACTCAACCAAAGATTTTAGCATTGCATGTCCATAAATTTACCGATGACCCACCAGGGCACAAAAATAGAGATATATAAGAAACAAGCCAGCTTTATTTCTTATTATATTCATCAGTAAATGATGAAAAATATCTCAATGTTTCTGTTTTAAAAGAAGGAACTTGAAGTATTTTATATCTACAATAATTCTCTTATTTTTCTTGTTTTCTCAACAGTGCAAATCCCAGAAAAAGCAATTTTCTTGATAATTTAAGATTTTGTCCAACTGATAACAAACACAAAAGGCTTGATGAAAACTGTCATCTTAAAAACTTTCACTTAAAAAACAAAAAAAAGAATTGTCTTCAACAAATAGAAATCACTATACAAATCACAGAATTCATACTTTTAGTGAGTGAAACTTAAAAAAAATTATTTTAATGTTCAATTTACTCTTTATGATCAATGTTTTCTGATACTATGTATAAAAAATGATGTTTTAATTTTTTTCTAAAAAGGTACACTTGTCCCTCTGTCCCACTTTAACATCACTATATTACACTATGTAACAAACTTTTTACTTTTTCTTGTTCCTGGGTAGAAAGTGTTATTTCCCAATTGCTTATGCCTAAAGTAAATGGAAAAGACCTATTTTTATCTTCAGACTTTGCTTTTGTAACCTGGGAGCACACAACAAAAACATGATGGGAGACTGTATTTGGGGGCTGATATGTGAAAGTGATTTACATTACAGTTTCAAATCCCAAAAAACTACTCACTTATACATAAATGAACAAAAATGTTTACAACTTTAGTATAAATGTATGTAAATCTTGATTCATTTGTTGTTTCATTCAGACCTTATGTAAATAAAAATATGCAAATTTGCCCATTTTTACATAGAAAATAGGTTAATTTCTAAATTTCATTATCCAGGTCACAAAAGCAAAGTTTAAAGGGAATAATGGCCATTTTCTGTACTTTTACAACACAAGCAATTAAGAAGTAACACATACTATCCAGGAACAAAATTTGTGTTACAGAGTGTTATCAATAACTTTTGATCAAAGAAAGCAGTTACCTAAAATGACCAAAACTAAAATTTTGCCAGAATTAGCAAAATGGTAAAACAAAAACTTAATGACTAGGATCCCACTGGTTAATAAGACTAGTTGCCCAGGTACAGCCAGCTTAAAAACCTTGGCTCAATTCTAAATCAATATACTAAGCTAAAGAGTGCAACATAATTGCAATAATATACATAACATTTTTATAAATACAAACTTACTGTTTTTGTTCACAGTACAACACACATGACGAAACATTCTTCTCTTGCAACGACCACGCAACGGTTTCCGTTGTCACTAAAGGAGTAATGTCACCATGGAAACATCCTAGAAGCCATATAAGACCTGAATACACAAGAAAGTAAACTCCAATCAGATTGTTAGAAAAAAATTTCAAATATAATTTCACAATTTAACACAAGATCGTCGGACCACATTGTTAGACTGGTACTATATGAACAGTGTAAAGTTTATTTTCACAATTTAACACAAGTTCGTCGGACCACATTGTTAGACTGGTACTATATGAACAGTGTAAAGTTTATTTTCACAATTTAACACAAGTTCGTCGAACCACATTGTTAGACTGGTACTATATGAACAGTGTAAAGTTTATTTTCACAATTTAACACAAGTTCGTCGGACCACATTGTTAGACTGGTACTATATGAACAGTGTAAAGTTTATTTTCACAATTTAACACAAGTTCGTCGAACCACATTGTTAGACTGGTACTATATGAACAGTGTAAAGTTTATTTTCACAATTTAACACAAGTTCGTCGGACCACATTGTTAGACTGGTACTATATGAACAGTGTAAAGTTTGTTTTCACAATTTAACACAAGTTCGTCGAACCACATTGTTAGACTGGTACTATATGAACAGTGTAAAGTTTATTTTCACAATTTAACACAAGTTCGTCGGACCACATTGTTAGACTGGTACTATATGAACAGTGTAAAGTTTATTTTCACAATTTAACACAAGTTCGTCGGACCACATTGTTAGACTGGTACTATATGAACAGTGTAAAGTTTATTTTCACAATTTAACACAAGTTCGTCGGACCACATTGTTAGACTGGTACTATATGAACAGTGTAAAGTTTATTTTCACAATTTAACACAAGTTCGTCGGACCACATTGTTAGACTGGTACTATATGAACAGTGTAAAGTTTATTTTCATATACAAATTGTATATAAAATATTTCTGCACGTTTCGTTGTTTAAATACGTTAACATTCAGGATATTTCAAGTTTCTTATGATTACTTCGTCAATGTTGCAGAGCAGCTGCCATCTGTCAGTGAAAGTAGAAGTTTGTATTTTGAATTTCGCGCAAAGCTAGACGAGGGCTATATCTGCGATAGCCGCCCCTAATTTAGAAGTGTAAAGCTAGAGGGAAGCCAGTTATTTATCACTCCCCGCCAATTCTTGAACTACTCTTTTATCAACGGAGTGATCGTCACATTATAACGATCTCACGACTGAAATTGATTTTAATTTCGCGCAAAGCTGCACTAGGACCATCTGCGCTAGCCGTACCTAATTTAGAGGTGTAAGACTAGAGGGAAGTCAGTTAGTCATCACCACCCACCGCCAACCCTTGGGCTATTTTTTTACCAACAAATAGTGGGATTGACGCCCCCACGGATGAAAGGGTGAGCATGGTTGGTGTACCGGGATTCGAACCCGCGACCCTCAGATTACGAGAATTATGTAGAACGCACAATAAATATTTTGTTGTCAAAAAAAAAGGTGTGTCCCCGAAACAACTACAATTCTCTGCAACATCACAATTCTGCTGTAGTTAAATGTATATCCATCCATTAACCTCATGAGCAGATCACAGGTTTTACTGTAAGAGAAAATGGTGTTATGTCTATTCAGACTATCGAAACGTTGTTGTATCCTGATGTTGATACTGTAGGATCAGTTAACGTAAAAGATGAGTATACTCTTTTGTACAATAACAGGTTATAATAATGGGCTTTGGAAAAACGCCTGTCTGTAAAATGAAGAACTAAAATCAACAAATAGGATTAAAATAAAATTCTGAAGAAAGCATTGCACCAGTGAAAAGAAGCTCCATTATTAATGAATTTTGTATCGGCAAAAGTTACATGTTTGTTTTGAAAACTGCGCGAGAACGAACTGCGAAAGTTGTTCGACACAAAGGTAGAGCACCTTCAAGACAAAGATTACGTGATACAATGCAGATAGAACACCTTCAAGTGCACAACTGACAAGCACTGGCAACGTAACACACACACACACACACACACACACACATTAGTAGAAGAAATAAAATAATTAATGTAAAATCATTGCAGAAACGAGTCTTTTGACAAACTATTCAAAAAAAATTGTAAAAATTGAAAAAATATAACTATTACTATTGAAACCCCCCCCCTGCTGGTGGATTTACAACGCTAAAGTCAGGGGTTCGATTCCCCTCAATGAACTCAACAGATAGCCCGATGTGGCTTTGCTATAATAAAACACAACACACTATTAATATTAAAACAGGACTGGCGATCTAACTAGAATTAAAATAACAGTAAAGGAAGACTCTCGAACCCCGTGAACGTTAGGTTTTATTAACTGCTTTGAGAACTTCGGATAACTTATCCTAAATTATAAAATAATTCGAATTTGGGGTGAATATCTCGCATTGTCACGTTTTATAACGCCACTAGGCTGTGAAAGTAACACACAGGTAGCATTCGGAAAATTAATTAACAGAAAACAAGTTTACTTTTTACCCCTTTTTTTCTGGCAGCAAAGTTGTTATCATACGTACATTTGTACGACAGTTTGGCATCCAAAACCGATACAATGTTATACATACGTAAATCACTGTAAAGTATCATGTAAAAATGGTTTGAATTTCGCGCAAATCTACACGAGGACGATCTGCGCCAGCCGTCCCTAATTTAACAGTATAAAACTTGAGGGAAGGCAGCTAGTCAACTGTTGTGCTACTCTTTTGCCAACAAATAGTGGGATTGAGCGAACTTTATAACGCCCCTACGGCTGAAAGGGCGAGCATGCTTGGTGTGACGAGGATTCGAACTTGCGAGTACCTTAACCACCTGGCCATTCCTTTACTGCACCCATGCCCTAAAAATCACAGACATGCAAAATTAACACATTGTTATTCAAATACCATGTTAGCGTTGCAAGTTCATATGGGAACTTATTGTTAGCCCCAAAGGTCTTCTTATAATGACCAAAATATTTGTCACACGAAATAATTTACCAAGAATGATAAACAAAAACTTAACTTGTATCTCATACCATTTCACATTTACATATTTTGAAATGTGTAATATGAAACGAGACGAAACGTTGCGTTTTATCTCAAGAATAGAATTAATAATTCGAGTACCCTAAATCACGCACAATAAAAGTATTAGTGTCCCGCCTACCTCAAAATGAAGTACACTACACGTAAATATATCCTCTAAAAACGATTTTCTAGGTTCCTTTCTGCTACAAGTTTTCTATTTTCTTTTTTTTTTTTTTTTTGTAATTTCGCGCAACGTTAAACGAGAGCTATCCGTGATTCTTTTTTTTTATTTTTTTTTTGTAATTTCGCGCAACGTTAAACGAGAGCTACCCGTGATAGCCATGACTAGTGTAGCAGTGTAAGACTAAAGTGAAGGCAGCTGAGCAGCTGAGCATCGTTATCCAACGCCAATTGTTATGCTACTCTTTTACAAACGAATAGTGAGATTGACCATCCTTCACGATACAAAACTGTTTATTATAGATATTATCAATTAGTTTGTTTGTTTCTTGTGCGTGTGCTCGAATATTTTTGGAAACTGTTTGCAACTCATTGATGTCCAGAAGTTCGCGAGCAGACGATTTAATAATAAACATATAAACAGTATGCGATGAGCGGGAAACAGCAGACAGACAAAGACAACAGCAGGAGAGAGTAAAGTCACGACCAAGGAAAAGTCTGACGTAAAGTTAACTGCGATAAAAGTGTTTGTTTTACATTAAACATAAAACTACCCAACCGGCTATCTGTGCTCTGACCGTCACGGATATCGAAATCAGGTTTGTAAGTAAGCAAACAAACCGTTGTGCCACTGAAGGGAGTGGTAAAAGTGGTAGGCCTAACGTTTAATATGTTAGAGTAAGATTAACAGTTGAAGAAGAGATATAAAGAACTTATACTGTCAAAGCAAAGTTCTAAAGTACGTGACTGAACCCTAGTACACTTTGAAAAACGGAACAGATGACATCTTGAAGAAAGGAGATCAAAATGGAAAACCAAACCAGTATACGGTAACTCGCGCCAGAATTGCGATAAAAATAGGGCTTGTAACTAAAATTCTAAAGTAATTAAACCGGCCTAAGAGGACTTTTGACAGGAAGAAGAGAATCGTATTGCGTTTGTAGTAAGTATCCTTACGATCACTACAGTGTTAAGAATTTGGTTAAACTAGTTTCGAATATATACATTATTTTTTAAACAAGTGGAATTCAGTTCTTTTACTCTTGAATTTATCGCCAACAAATCACAGACACCTACTGTAGAAGAATCCCAAGACCAACAGCAACACAGAATGTATTTATACTATAAAGAAGTACAAGTTGAAAACTTTAAATGAGCACTGGCGAAACACCTGAAATCGACATATTATAACGCTTCCATAGCTGAAAGGACGAGTATGTTTGGTAGTACGGGTATTCAAACCCATGATCCTAAAATTGAAAATCAAATGCCCTAACTACCTGGTCATACCAAGCCTCTTGCTCTATGAACTATTTCCTTTGTCGTAAATTGTAAATCGGTGATCATGACTGCATAGTTTATTCCTCAGGTCACAATTTTGTTACAAATTTCTACGAGAGCTCGTGAGGTCAAACTCGGACCACACTTCTTGATTAAAACCTTAACTCTACGTAGACGTCATCTTTTATAACCATACTTAAGCAGATCAAACAATGAACGTCCATTGGATCTACATTAGGAGTTTGACACATTACTATTATTATATATATTATTTTAATTTCTTCGGGCAGTTTTCTCAAATATTGATTCTGATATATGACTGGAAGCTTCCGAGTATTTGTCAAATTTGAATACTCGCTTATTTTGTTAAAAGGTATTAAACGATATGACCAGATTCACTGTAATAATGTGTTGGATCGGATGGTTTTTATTTCCTAAACATGGTCTTTACTTTGCGGATATAAAGGTTGTTCATGAATGATTTACATGAATGGGTTCGGAGACTGTTGCTTTCGTAAAAATTATGAAGTCCGAATTTTTACGCTTCTTGGATTTGTTGTTTTTTTATCCAACAATCTTGTTAAATGAGTATTTATTTTGAGAAAGACACATGATATATTCCTTTTGTTGTTGGTCTTTTGTTTGTAATGTATATTCACACAAAGCCACGGAAGAAAACTAACATCAGCTATCCTTTCAACTTTTGAAGTAACGGACTAGAGAAAATGCAGACAGCCAACAGCAACCCACGACCAAATACTAGTCCAATCTAATCGAATAAAGGAATTTGAAAGTCATTCTTATAACGCGCCTAACTCTCCGAAATGCAAACTTGCGGCATTCATGAACTTCCAAGTTTACAGTCCGACACACTATTATACCACACTAGACGCCAACAGTAAGCCTACCTGTAACGTAGCATCGAATGGTTAGAAACTGCTATGAACTAAATACACAAGCATGCCGTTATGGGCCATATGCCATTAACTTCGGTATGCAGTCGTAATAAAATGAGATTAACCCTGTATTTATAACGAACTCTCAGGAGTGCTACACACTTTCAGCCAAGTGTAACATAAAACGAACAGTGGTTCGTAGCCTCAGTCACAACTAAAGATTTTCTAGAATTTCATGCAGATATAGGTTAGCATTGCGATTTTAGGAAACTTACATTAAAGGTGAAAAACCAACTCCTCAAACAATGTTTTCAAAATATTAATAAAAATGTCAGTGATGTAGTTTTAAATCAAAGAATTAATAATAACGTAAACGTTTCGCTATAACGATTCAGAGTTTATAGTGTAGAAAATGTTCAACCTGCTATTAATGTTCAAATTGGGGTGGTTGAAAGCTTCCTCGATAGATGGCACCACGATAAACTGAAAATTTTGTCATACATGTTAAAATGCTTAAATATTATATTGACTTTGAATGATAATTTTTCAACATCCCATAAACTGTACACATTAATAAGCTTCTGGTTATCTGTTTGATAAAAAGATAACGTTTCAAGCTTCACCAGGTTTAACGTACCATGCATTTTAAATAACAAGATTTCACATGTCGATAATAGCTGTAATATCATCCCCCCCTTCAATACAGGTTTTTTTTTTTATATCACAAACACTGCTCATCCTAATAATAAATGTAAAATACTAACAAATAATATAAAATAAACTGTAAAAATAACGGGGAATGTTTTACAAACTAGTAGGTAAAGACTGGACTAATCAAAGTTTTTTATACCATAAAGTCACGTTACTGTACCTAAAGTGAACTTCAGGATGTCCTACAAGATATTTTACGACAAAAACCATAAATCATGCAGGCCATCCTCAGAAAACACATAATCATTAAAGTTTCTGGTGTGAATACACTAGATAACCCTCAGCTCAACTTCTCCATCACCACGTGGTTTCCATTATGAGCGGAGTAATGCTATTAAATGTATATAATGTTTAATCAAAAACATGCGTGCGTTGTGTTTGCTGTGGTCAACAAATATTACATCTGCAACTTTAATCTCAGGCTGTACAATATGTTCAGAAACTCGATAAATGTAATGGAAGTGAGAGAAAAATCAACAATTCTTCCATTTTAGGCTGTTCTAAAGTTTATCATCAAACTTTTATTATTATTATAGGTCAATTCTAGCTGCAAAGAATATGTTATCGAATAACTATTCATGCATTTATTGTTCTATTTGATTTACACTGATTTAAAAATAATCTAGCGAAAAAATATACTGTATATGAATTTACATTTGCACTAGATAGATAAAGTTGGCAACAAATGGACACGATTGATTGATTTAGTGTTTTATGGCACAAAGCAGCGAGGCTATCTGCGCCAGACATTCGGTAAAAATGTAAAAAAAATAATAATAAATAAGTGTAGTAATAGACATAAATGGAAATGAAGGTAAAACAAAAAAGTATAAAACCAATATTGACACCTAGTCTACAATGTTAAGATAGAAGGCAGAGTATAAGAATTTGTAAGGTATTTACTCTAGCAAAAAGGTAATGATCATAACCCGCCAGGAAGACTAACAGGTAAGTTCAAGAACCACCGTCAATCACCTGAAGTTGGCCTTTCCAGTCCTGGTTCCGGGTTATGTGTCATATCAGCTATTATCAAAATGTAAAAGAATAGAAGTTTTAAAAGATACATAGCAAAATTGTAACAATGAGTAAGTAGCCAAATGTCCAGTAAAAAGATAAAAGTCAAGTAAATGGAGTAAAATTTGTAAAAGTAATTGGAGATAAAAGCAAAACGGCAATTAAAACAGAAAATGGCGTAAAAACTAATGTTGACATCCAGTCAACAAAGTTGTAAAGAACTACCTGTAGCAGAATGGTAATGATCATAACCCGCCAGGAAGACTAACAGGTAAGTATAAAAACCACCGTCAGTCACCTGAAGTTGGTCTTTCCAGTCCTGATTCCGGGTTATGAGTCAATATGGCCAGTACTAAGAAGTAAAGTAGTAAAAGTGTGAAATGATATGCAGCAAAAGTATAATAACAACTCGCCAGGACGACTAACGAGCAGTTCAAACAGTAGCGTTAGTCACCTGAAGTTGGTCTTTCCAGTCCTGGTGTCGAGTTATTTAATGTTCTGACCATTGTCCAATGTCAAATTGAATGTGAGAGATTAAAACTGTAATAAAGGAACCACAATTAAAAAAGGTGTAATGAATAAATATGCAACACTTAAATGAGATTAAAAAGATTAATAGCCATTAAAAAATTAAAAACATTATCAAGGTGGACAGAGTCACCATCACCAATAACTCTGTCCAATGTTACAGACTGACCCTGGGAAAAAATATGTTTAAAGTATTGCCGTCGTTGAGAATTGTAACGATAGCAAGAAAGTAAAACGTGGCTGATAGTGATTTGAGTGTTACACAAACTACACATTGGTGCATCAGTTCCAGATAAAAGAAAATGATGAGTTAAAAAACTGTGACCAATGCGTATCCTAGTGAGAACAACTTCCTCCTTCCGAACTTTACGGAAGCTAGATGGCCAAAGTCCAATTTTGGGTTTGATTTGAAAAAAAGTTTGTTGTCGCGTTGCTCACTCCAAGTGGACTGCCAGCTGGCACGGAGACGAGCCTTGAAAACAACACCATAGTCCATGTACGGAATAGGCATAGGAGTGATGGTGCTGAAGCAGACATATTTAGCTGCCATGTCTGCAAGCTCGTTCCCGCGAATACCAACATGGCCTGGTATCCAGAAAAACTGGATTGAAGTAGCTGCTAATGAGAAATGGGCCAGTCGGTTTCGAATATCAGCGAGAATAGGATGTGAGCTAACGTGTAGCGATTCCAAGGCAAGTATAGAACTAAGCGAATAAGTATAAATAGTGCAGTTGGAGTTCTGCTCAGCTGCAATATGATCCAGGTCAAGAGATATGGCATACAGTTCAGCAGTGAACACAGAAGCTGTAGAAGGGATTCTGCGCGCAACTACTGACCCATAGCAAACCATAGCAGAGCCCACTGAATTACCTGATTTGGAACCATCTGTATAAATGGGAACTGAATAATTGTTTGAAAGATATTCATTGAATAAAAGACGGTACTTCCACTCTGGAATATCTGCCTTTTTTAGGTGACTGAAAGAAAGGTCACATTTGGGGGCTGTAATAAGCCATGGTGGGATGGGCCGACCTGTGGAATCTGCAATGTTATCCAAGGACAGACCCAATTTATCCAATTGCGCCCGGATACGAAGGCCAAACGGAGCAATGACAGATCGTCTGTTCTGAAAAAAAGTACTGCCCACCGAGGAAGGAAAACACATTTCCAGGTGGGATGCTTTGGTAAGGAATGAAGTTTCGAAGTATATTTTAAAGATAGTTGCAAACGGTGAAGGTGTAGAAAAGGTTCATGAGATTCAATGTATATACTTTGAACTGGAGAGGTACGGAAAGCCCCAGTGCAGAGTCGAAGTCCTTGGTGATGAATGGGGTCCAGCATCTTTAAGGCCGAGGGTCTGGCAGAGCCATAGACCATTGATCCATAATCGAGTTTCGATCTAATAAGAGCACGATATACCTTTAACATTGAACAGCGATCTGCCCCCCAACTGGTAGAAGAGAGAACACGGAGAATGTTCAGTGCTCCGTTGTGCATTTGACCCGAAGCTGCTTTAAGTGTGGTATAAAGGTCAGTTTACGATCAAAGATAAGCCCCAAGAACTTGGTCTCCGGGACCACTGGCAGCAAAACTTCACCGATATGAAGTTCAGGATCAGGGTGAATACCCCGTCGACGGCAAAAGTGCATGCATACAGTTTTGGAGAGATAGAAATTAAAGCCGTTCTCCAGAGTCCACTTCTGTACACAATTGAGGGCGGTTTGTAGTTGCCGCTCAATATATCTCATGTTTGACGACTGACATGAGATGTGAAAGTCGTCGACATACAGCCCATTCGCAACAGTGTGAGGGAGTTGTTCAGTGATGGCATTTATCTTTATACTGAAGAGTGTAACAATCAATACACAGCCTTGAGGGACTCCAAGTTCCTGTACAAAAGAACGGGAAAGTGTCGAACCCACACGAACTTGGAATCTCCTGTCCATTAATTTTTTTTTTTAATAAACATGGGTAGATGGCCACGTAACCCATATGTATGGAGGTCTCGCAAAACGCCATACCTCCATGTTGTGTCGTAAGCCTTCTCTATGTCAAAGAATATTGATACAAGATGTTGGCGGTTGAGAAAGGCTTCTCTGATAGATGTTTCAAGACGAATTAGGTGGTCTGTGGTGGAGTGCTATTGACGGAACCCACACTGGGAGGTTGTTTGATTCAAGGAAACAAACAAGACGAGCATTAACCATCTTTTCTAATGTCTTACAGAGACAGCTCTGTCAAAGCAATTGGACGGTAGTTTGAAGGAATCTTGGGATCTTTCCCTGGCTTAGAGAAAGGTAAAATAATAGCCTGGCACCAGGTATCAGGAAAAACATTCTCCTGCCAGATCCAGTTGAAAACAATCAGAAGGACATCAAGAGAAGCAGGAGATAGATGGTGCAGCATGTCATAATGAATATTATCAGGTCCAACAGACGTACTGGCAGACCGATGAAGGGCCATTTTTAGTTCCACCAGGGTAAAGGGACAATTATAGTCAAAGAAACAGTCAGTTCGAAAGGAAAGAGGTGATCGCTCTGCCCGAGCCTTGATGGCCAGGAAGGTGGAGGAACAAGCAGAAGTGCTAGATACCCGGCAAAAGCTTTCACCTAGAGTGTTAGCGATGTTCCGAACATCAGTCACCTCCTGGCCATCAGAGAGCAAGCTCGAGAGGGAGACAGAATTGTAGTGTCCATTAACCTTTCGAATCCTGTCCCATATGATCTTGGAACTGGTGGTAGAAGATATGCTGGTTGTGAACTTAATCCAAGATTCCTTCTGGCTTTGACGTCTTACCCACCTAGCATGTGCACGGGCTCGTTGGAAAGCAACCCGGTTTGAAAGTGTGGGATATCTACGAAAAGTATCCCAGGCCCGCTTTTGAGCCTTCCGTGCTAAGTGGTAAGCAGGATTCCACCACGGACGATGATATCGTGGAAAAAGTGTCGAGGTTTTAGGAACACACTGAGCAGCTGCATGTGTAATACAGTCAGTTACCGCTGCTACACAGTCGTCTATTGATGGCTGATTTACGATGGCAGGGTCAAGTTCTGCGAGAGCAGTGAAAGTGGACCAGTCTGCCTGATCCAGCTTCCACCGGGGCACGCGGGTAGGGTGGCATCGACCATGTCCAGTCTCTCTCAAAAGGATCGGAAAATGATCACTGCCTAGTGGATTACTGTCAACCCTCCATGAAAAATGGGAGAATAATGAAGGGGAGCAAACTGAGAGATCAATAGCAGTAAAGGACTGACTAGGTGCATGAAAGTAAGTGGAAGAACCAGAATTGAAAAGAGAAAGATTGTGATCAGAGAGCATCTGCTCTACAGATCGGCCCCTCCCATCAATAATAGCACTTCCCCAGAAGGGATGATGTCCATTAAAATCCCCTAGGATTAGAAATGGAGATGGCAACTGTTCAACGAGAGCATCAAGATCTGATTGATCATATGTCTCTCCAGGGGACAGGTACAGAGAACAAACAGTGATGGTATGACCCAAGGAAACACGGATGGCTACAGCCTCCAAGGGTGTGTTGAGTGACAAAGACAGGGTGGGCACGTGTTGATCAACCAACAGTGCCACCCCTCCATGTACTCGACCATCACACAACCTGTCATTTCTGTACAGAGAAAACTGCCGAATGGAGACAGTATCAGTAGTTTTGAGAAATGTTTCTTGTAAAGAAAGACAAACAGGATGGTAGGAAGCAATCAGCGTTTTGATATCATCCAGATTAGAACGTAAACCTCGACAGTTCCATTGTATCAAGGTGGCCATTTTTAAGAACGGGTAGGTGAAGTGGCTGGATAACCCTCGGTTTACGACCACGTCTTTTTTCTTTACTGTCTTTAGTCGGAGGAGGTCTATCAACCTCCATGGATCCTGCTCTGGGTCGGGTGGGCAGGTTTTTGTTATTGGAAGGGGAATCCAGTGACTGAGGATGCGAACGAATAATTGTTTTGTCTCTTGTGGTGGGAGAAAAAGATGTATCAGAAGAAATGCCTGTATTTGAAACTGAAGGACGTGGATCTTGAGGTTTGTTGGAAGGTATGGGAGGAACAGAGGTGGATGTGGAAGTCGATTCATCAACCTTTTTAACCACGGAGGTCAAAAGGCTTTTCATTTGTTTTGAAAACGATTCTCTTGGAGGCACAGAGAGATCTGTCTGCACTCCCACTGTAGTTGTGGAATGAAGTGCAGCAGCTTATGTCCGAGATGGAGTTGTGGACAGCAATTTCCGAGCTTCAGGATAACTAATGTTATTTGTCGTTTTCAAATGCTGCACCTCTTTTTCCTCCAACCATTTTGGGCAAAAATGAAAGTAAGAGAGGTGAGAACCATTGCAGTTTACGCAATGTGGGTTCATGCCACAGTCATAGGCATCGTGGTCCTTGCCTCCACAACGAGCACATGTCAGGGAACCACAACAAGATGTCTTTGAGTGGCCGAATCTCTGACACTGGAAACATCGAAGGGGGTTTGGTATGTATGGCCGAACCCTGCAAATGAGATAACCTGCCTTGATGGTGGCAGGTGCACGTGGTGAAGTAAATGTTAAAACGAGGGTATTTGTTGGCAGTGTAACTCCATCTTTGCGAGTGGAGATGCACCTCACTGCAGAAACTCCTTGAGTGGAGAGACCAGCGAGAATCTCTGACTCGGGAACGTTCTTCAAATCCCTTTCAACAATAACTCCTCGTGAAGAATTCAAGGTAGCATGGGGTGTAACCTCAATAGGTATATCCCCATTTGCCTTTGAATTCAAGAGGAGTTCACTGTGTAGGGATGTGGATGTTTCAACCAATATGTCACCAGATCGAAGTTTCTTTACTGACTTTGGAGAGCCAGCAAGTCCCTCTAGTCCCTTTTGAATTAAAAAAGGGGACATTTGCCCTAAAGGTTTTTCCGAAAGAAAATATAATATAAGAAAATGAGGTACGTGTGTTACTGATGTTGAAGATTGCTGTTCTGAGTATTCAAGACGTGGTCGCTTACCCATTGACTGTTTTTTTTACAATTTTATTTAAATTTTTTGGAGGATCCATAGGAAAAAGAAAAAGTTTCGGTACCCACTGACCCCACCCATCATGGAGCCCTACAAGGGGACGCACTACAAAGTCATGCAAGGACAATGCAGCAACGCCAGGGTTTCGTGAGCACTATACCCAAACACCAGCATCAGGCACAATGTCCACAACACCCGTTGAGAACTTCCAACACTGGTACTTGGTTGACTCTAGCCCAAGTGGACCAGCCGATTGACCCAAGGGGAGCCACCCAAAGGCCGCCCGTCTACAGGAATTCGAGGCCAAAGTGGTGTTAGGGTTGGACCCCTCAACCACCAGGATCCTCTCCTCCCCTTCACGGGTCGCCACGCACGGCAAACACGTGGGTGGATGTTTAGATCCCAGAGAAGGTAACCAGATAGAACAGAACCTTCCCCTGGGAGGTCCCCTCACCACGTACAGGAATCCACACCGAGGGGAATGGACAATAAATCTCACTTGAAAAGTTCACTTTTAAATATGACATTAATATAAGATTTGCTAAATAATTTATTTGGGTGCATAAAGTGGAAGACTACAGTATTAGAACATTTCTGTGTATTACCGCTAGCTGAATGTTTATTAATAGTCAAATGATAAAATACAGAACAATCGCTCGTTAGTTGTGCATAAAAATAAATTTCGCGAGTCATATTATTTAACTTCAGTATAAAATGTACCAATTATTTATCTGTATATAGACCATATATCTACACTATACGATGTCAATGAAACAACTCGATTACTCTTTACATGGTATTATTCAGTGATCATACTGTAACGACCTCTACCGATCTATATAGAAATGATCTTAGTTGTTACACAAGATTATACTAGCACGAGTTTCTGTTGATAAAATGCTTCCTTAGTTTACAATAACACGTTCAAACACAGAAATAATATGAAAAATTTAAAATAATTGTTTTTTTTTTCATAATCTGCGAAAGGAATAAAGTTTTTAAACATTCCATAATAATCATTCGTTATCACAAAAAACTGAGAGGATATTATACCCTAAATAATAAACCATTTCATTTACGTTTTGTTTTTTTTAACAGAGCTGACATCAAAAGTTCTTTGATAATATTTTTACTACCTTCAATTAAATATCACGAAATTTAACATTTCTTTAAAATACATACCTCGTCAATCGTTGACTTAGTATTTGAGTGTGTGCTTTCTTATAGCAAAGCCACGTCGGGCTGTCTGTTGAGCCCACCGAGGGGAATCGAACCCCTGATTTTAGCGTTGTAAATCCGTAGACTTCCCGCTGTACTAGCGGGGAGCTTTTAACATTTAAAATAAATGTTACAGTTCAGTACGTTCGGAATTCCACATTTAAATATATTAGTATAAATACCCGTCTTTTAAGCAGGTATAACTGATAGTTCCTACGGAATGCTATTAGGCCTGCAGCCTTTTCTGGAACTGTGCGACAGTTCTACAACGACGTACCCACAGTTGACATTCAATAATGTTCAATATCCACAAGAAAAATCATGTTATTGAAATTTTAGTTTACAAAATGAGCTATCATCACAGCATTACATCACAGAGTAAGTTTTACTGAAGAAAAACAAATAATATTTTTTTTCGTATTGTTTTATAATTGAAACCTAACGCTTTTTGTAGAAATTTCAATTGTTTAATTTATTGTTCAGCCATAAAACTACTACCTAGTAATAGAAATATTACCAAGTTATGATTCGTAATGATAGAAATTATTTTCGATTTTGCCTGGGTTAGTTGAATGGATTTTGCCTCGACTTGTGTTTGTGATGTATACATCACAAGCTACATTATAACAATACTTTATCTCACTCACAATAACAATTTAGATTTTCTTATTTTGTCCAGCCCACATCATTACTAAACCCTTTGATCAACCAACATGGGTATATTACGTATCAATATATTTGACATTATGGTACATTTCTGTAAACAGACTTTTTCATTGTCTTATAATTACTTTAAAGTTATCGACTAATCTCACTACCGACACGTAACAAATATATTACTCCAAACAACTACTAAACGCTCAATCAGTTGTAGTAATATCCAGGTTGAGTTTAAGAGAATCCCAAACAAAATATTACCATCATCTTTTTAAGCCATTTCACTGAAAGGGATCACCTGTTTTAGCCACTCGCACCACTATACGGTAGTGTGTTATCTGTCAGTTGACACTAAAATGACATCACATAATGAACACAACGTAGCAATCAGTACTGTCGTGACATAAGTAAAACGTGCGCATGCCATGAATCACGAGAAAATTATGCACTCTGTAGGCTACAACACAGCATCGCATATGTCTTTCAAATGCAAGAAATAAAAATATTTGTTACTCTTATATTTGGTGTTATTTACTCTTGGAAAGGAACACTTCCGTGAAC
Source organism: Tachypleus tridentatus (assembly GCF_004210375.1). Lineage (NCBI taxonomy): Eukaryota > Metazoa > Arthropoda > Merostomata > Xiphosura > Limulidae > Tachypleus > Tachypleus tridentatus. The sequence goes on from NC_134827.1 coordinate 22,834,510, forward strand.
CTTGCGGAAGTACGTCCACTTGTATTTTTACTACAAACATGAAGTCTCAACAATGAAAATATCAAAACTTAAAGAACTATGAAAAAATTCAACACTTAATATTTTCCCACATTGAACGTCTCACTCACTTGTAGCTTCGAACACAGTGAAGAGTAATATCTTCTCTGTATTGCTAGCCATAAACAGCTTTAAAAAAACAAAACGTCACACGTTCAAAGAAAGTCTTACAATTTTCAGTATTGAAACGTTTTATTATTACTTTACCTATAAATACTTATGATCAATGTTTAATGAACGGAAGAGAACCAATTCCGTATATTACACGTTTTTCTTTTCTTTTAAACAAAAACGTTCTTGAACAAACAAAAACAAAAGATAAAGAAAAGGGACACTCACAGTGTAAGGAATTATAACCCGTTTCCAACTGGACAGCAAGGAGGCCGTGGATGACGTAACAGTAACGGCCCGTTATCTTTCACAAAAACAAGGAGTGTTCACCACTTCACAAAGGACCGTTCTGTTACACCATAACTGTACTCCTTTACGCATAATCGGGCTCTGACTTAGTTGCATATCTATATAATGTGCAGCAAACTGCTCGGCAACTAACTGAAAGAACAGCGTTCATGTACTGGTATCAACTTTAGTTACTTGACGCGGTTAAATCCGACACCAAACGAAGTCATTCTGTTCCAAGAAACCACAATCCAAATTAGCCAACTTTCTCTTGTCGGTAAATTAACTGTTTATTACCGTACATGTTCTACAAGATTTAGGTCATCACTCTGCAATAAGTAAGAATCTTTCCATCAAATATTCGCAATCTTTACAAATGGTAGAAAGCTATAAAAATATATATGAAAAATTAATTCAGTATATCATAGCACACATGTTAAACTAGTATCTTATTAATATGGGAGGTACAATGAAAAATATATTAAGTCCGAAATTTTTTTTTTTTTTATCTTCCTAAAAAATCTGCAAATATAAACGTGTTGCCTCCCATACCCACAGCATTAAACCTACGGACTTATAATCCTAAAAACCGGGTTTCCATACCCGTGATGGGCATGATCTCAACAAACGTGTCGTTTTAATTTTACATGCGAAATCGAGGACGTTTTATAGACACAAAATATGAAAAGGTATTTCATCAATCTTCCTTTAGCGAATCACAAGTCCATTAAACACTCCCTCTTTAAAAAACAATCCAACTTAACGTTTGTGTCTACATATTTTACGTATAAAGCGTGAAATCTTAAGACTGCCAACTTAAGTCGTTGCACCTCGCGCTTTCGTCTTTGGCAGAATAAAGGAAACAAACTATTGTGTGTAACCAGTTGGCAAGTTAAGAGATATTGTTACATTAATTGAAAAACTCGTAATTAAAGTATGAAACAGTGTTTTCGTTATACGCTGTAGCTTATGGCGTTAGAACTACAACAAAGATGAAAATAACTATTAAAACAGAAAATACATCTAACATCCCTACAGCAAAGAAACACTACTTATACGTTAAGCCCCGATGACTTGGATTTACAAGTACAGTAAAACCTGTGTAAGGCGGAATTGCACAGGGCCAAGTAAAATTTCCGTCTTAAGCAGGTTTTCCCAGCATAGACAGTGAACATGTACTTCCTTAATTATATATAATTTTTGAGCGGAACGTTATACTTGCTTGACTCAAAGGAAGTCAGGCGTTTGTGAATAAAGTTATTATACTGTTTATGCTATATTTATTAGAATAAGAACAAAAATAGACATTCAAAATACATGTATACATAAGTACACAAAATGTTAATCAAATTTATTTGAAGAAAATAAATTTCAACTGTTTCGATTTTTAATGAGCTTTCTCATGCGGTTAAAAGAGAACATCAATTCTACGGCCTTTTCATGAAGTTCATTTTCTCCCTTCATTTTTACATACAATTTGATAGAGGTTATTAACTTAAAACTTGTGATGAAGTAGGAATTTGTTTCCTCACTATCTTTTCTATTTTGTTCATCTTCTGTATCTCTCACACTGTTACCATCTTGCGATTTGATTATAGATTTTAAATCAATTCATCAGTTTCTGTTAAAACATTCTTGTCAACGTTCACAGAATCATCTGTATCAATCTTCTCAATCAGAGTTTGGATTTCACTAGAATCGTCATAACAAACAACTTCTCCACAATCTCCGCCATTATCAAGAACAAATCCACAGTTTTGAAAGCACTTTATTACGCATTCATCTTTTATCCATTTGATTGAATGATTTAAAAATGTAATTGTGTCTGACACATCAATTTTCATGGTCATTTCAGATGCTCTCTTACAGTTGTCCATGTTTGTAATAATATGTTGAAGCATCAGTTTTCTGTATTTCAATTTTATACACTGTATAATTCCATAATCTAGTGGCTGTAGAACTGAAGTTGTACATGGAGGTAGAAAGACTAAACGAACGTTTCAAAGTTGTACTTTTGGGTGAAAAGTTGAATTATCCAGGAAAAGTAGAATATTCCTATTTTCTTGTTCAATTATCTTGTTTAATTTGTTCAAAAATTCCTCGAATATAACACTTGTCATCCACACTTTATTATTCACTTTCTATTCCACAGGAAGTTGATTCTTCCTTACATTTTTGAAACAGCGCGGATTTTCACTTTTACCTGTTACCCATGGTTTCTATAGTTCTCCATCAGCAAATGCCACCAAAAGTACATTCAATCCTTCTTTCGAACAGCGACCACCGGAATAATGACGGCAGAAAAAAGAACAGAATATATTTAACTAATACTCACCGTAACAAATTGTCCGGGAATTTATTAATGATTTTCTCGTTTTTTTTTAATTTCGCGCAAAGCTACAAGAGGGCTATCTGCGCTAGCCGTCCCTAATTTAGAAGTGTAGGACTAAAGGGAAGGCAGCTAGTCATCACCATCCACCGCCAACTCTTGGACTACTCTTACCAACGAATAGTGGGATTGACTGTCAAATTATAACGCCCCCACGGCTGAAAGGGCGAGCATGTTTGGTGCGACGAGGATCCGACCTCGCCACCCTCATATTACGAGTCGAACGCCTTAATCCACCTGGTCGTGCCGGGCCGAATTTATTAATATTGAAAGAAATTATTAATTAAATAAGAAATTAATATGTAATCAAAAACATTTTTTCTGCCTTATTCAGGTTCTGATCCTACTTGTTAATAGATGAGATAGGTGAAAGATAGTTCTCTGTCCACGTAACACAGGTTCCGCTATATAGAGGGCCTGTTAAAAAGAGAAATCTTTTGATATTTCCGGCTTGTACAGGTTTCGGCTCGATTCAGTTTCCGGATTAGACAGGTTTTTCTTTATTATAGAAATCTCTTTATACAATAATAAAAAAAAAAAACTACCTTCCAAACATACTGCATAGAAAACTAATTTATCGCGTACAAAAGTCCCATTTCTGCCTAAAGTATTCTGTGAAACTGGTTTTTCATCAGAACAAGATCCAATTCAACTTTGTTATTCTTATTTACATCTGTATTAAATTTAGAATAATGTACAGGGAAGCGGGATATACAGAACGTTTGTTCACAGTTTACAAGTGACCTCAGGAATAACAAAATTCACACTCATAAACAACTTAGATTCTACAAAATGTGCCTTTGTTTTGAAGAGAAAGTACTTGTTTCAAGTAGTTAAAGGCGTCAACACGTTCTTTATATCAGGAACTTTTAATCAGGAATATCCTGTTTGTTACAAACTGATGTCAGTAATGGAAAATCAGGTGCAAAGAATCTTCACACATGCCGGTCTCCTGGCAACAAACTAAGCTTTGCTTTACGATCTAATATCACATGACTACCGGTTATGCAAGTTGTTTCCTTGTACTGTCATCCTGTATTGAGGAAGACCTTAACAAAAATAACTATCCAGTCTACCGGAATAAAGTTCATAAAGAAAATATCCTAGGAAATCCTTGAAAAAAAAAAAAAAAAAAGCTCATTTTTATCAGACACGCGTAATGCAGTTTACGGGATTACATCTTATATTCTAATCAGAAGCCAGCTAACAAAAATTTTATCTAATAATGACGTTGCTTTCCTAAAACATAAAACAAAAACAGCAATACATCTTTAATTAGCTTCCATGTACTTTTTTAGTTGTTGACAGTATTATGTATATAGGTATGTAATACGTTGTTGAAATAGTGGAAGCACTCACGTGAAAGCAAGTTTGACATCAAAAAATATATTCGGCTTCAGTACAGTCCATTATGCTCTATCTGATGCCTCACTTGCTCACTATAGTTAGGGTAGAACTTGCTGTGGATCTCTTTCTGAAAGTTCCTGGTTTCCCAAGTTAATCCATTTTCCTTTATAAAGTACAATGGATATATTCATCTTAACAATTCTAAACCCCTGATCTGAATACATCTTTATGAACTGAAAGTAGGAAGAATTTGTGTTAGAAAAGATTTTTTCATACCATTCCCAAAAGTCATCAATTTCCAGTTGTATCAAACTTTCTACAAAATGACAAACAATATTGAAATGTAGCTCTTATGCATGCCATTTCATTGGAATTATATTGACTGTGGTTGTCATGTACTTATTGTTTTGCATATTTAAAATCATTTTAATACAATATACTCAACCTTGCAAAATACAGCACAAAAATCATCGAAACACTTAGTGTAAAAAGTACTTACTATGTAAACAGAAGTACCTGTTTGGCAAATATATTTAATGTAGTGTAATGCAGTAAAAACGTGTTTTATATTTAGAACTTTTAATACATAATTATAATAGAAATAACCAGATGGTTAGAAGACCAAAACCATATCTAACTTTTGATGGAAATTTACAAAACGATTCTATTCATTATATAAATATACAATTTTGAACTTTCTACACACATTGCATGGAAAATTTGAGTAAATAAATATGCATATTTTAAATTTGTGTGTGTACAGAAAGCAAGTTTGACCACTTAAGTTACAATTTTGGACTTTCTATGTGTTTACAAAACAAGTTTGACCATGTAAATAAAAAACATTTTTAAATTTTAGTTGTTGCTTGTTTGTTTTGAATTTCGCACAAAGCTACTCGAGGGCTATCTGTGCTAGCCATCCATAATTTAGCAGTGTAAGACTAGAGGGGAAGGCAGCTAGTCATCACCACCCACCGCTAACTCTTGGGCTACTCTTTTACCAATGAATAGTGGGATTGACCGTAACTTTATAATGCCCCCACGGCTGAAAGGGCAAGCATGTTTGGCGCGAACGGGATTCGATACGACACACACACACACACACACATATATGTAAACCTGAATTTCAGTTTTAAGAGGTTTCAAAATCTTAAAACAAATTCTGTAGGTATTTATATTATTATTTATATTACTTAAAAAAGTTATTATCTTAGCTTCAGTCTCAGATATTAAATATAAAAATTCTTAGATTAGGTGTGTCTGTAAATAGAATCATTTCTTTTAGTTCATTATTTTGAAGACTTTTTGTTTAAGTGATTTATATTATTTTAATCTTAGTGATATTACAAACATCCTGTAGTTTTACAATCTAAGATAATATTTACATTATTTAACAAGTTACAGTATTTTAAGGTTGGAAAGTGTACAGAATATTTCCAAATCAATATACTAAATGACATAAATTGGGGGAAAAGAAACACATTTCAATTCCTATATACATACACAAACACACACATCAGGATTCTCACCTACATATAACACCTTTAGACACAATAACAGCCAAACATCCATACATTATACACTCTACAAGACACCAGATGTCTTCTTCAGGCATATCCAATTTTCAAAGAATGATGGTCAACAGTTAGGATTATGACTGCACTTGTGCAATTTAGTTTCATTCTAAGATGCTTTAACTGAGATTTTGGGATTCTGCTAGTCAAGGAAGATGACTGAAGACAGAATCATATAGCACTTTTTAAACCAACTTTCTTTATTATAAGTGTCGTTGGATTGTTACATTATTCTCTTGGGAAAATCCTTGATTATAAAAGGTGAAAATGTAACAAGAAAAGTGAACATGATTGGAAAAGATTTTCACACACTCTCTACACATTAGCCATCCTTCTAGATAAATCAAAGATGGCTTACTAATTCTTGTGATGTTCTTTGCACGATATTGTTAGAGATAACATAATCTGACTGCAAATGGAGGAAGTACTCCTTTGGGATAATCTGTTGCAATTTAGATTTTACCTCATTCAGTTAACAAAGGTTGGCAACCACAGATTTCCCTGATGGTAACCATATGATCATAGAACAAAAATTAAATTAGTCACACTAGGAAAAACACTGGTACAAATTCATAGTAGAAAATATTAATGTTTGAAGTTCATAAAATTACTGCATTAAAATATTCACATGAAAACCCTCTTAAGAGTTGGGTAACCACATAGATTAATCTAGTTAATCAAATACACTGATTTGTGTCACAAAAGTTAGTAATAAGAATTACGATGACATTCAGGGATAAAATTCTGGTGGTACTCAACTGGTACTGAGTACCAGAACCTAATTAAGCTGTATTATCATTTTTTTATGTTTATACTTTGATTTTTTTCTTTTTCAAAAGCAGGTCCACCACTCAGCTAAGTACATGTACTTTTCTTTTACAGAATTTCACCCCTGATATGATTGATTAATGTTAAGAAAATAACCAACTAACTAACCTTGGCATTTCATTATTAGTTTCAATTACTTCAATTACCCAAAAATATTTCCATACAAAAATTATACCCATATAATTTCTCATTATTATTTTCAATTGATTCATGGCTGTTGTACCTTAACTGAATGGTGTTGAGACACAATAAAATAACCAAGTTATCAAAGTCAATGTTTCTGATTGTTCCCCTTCTTACTTTTTCCAATTATTTAAGTTTCATGTAAGAATAACTTATTAATTAAATATAACCAATTACAAAGCCCAACAATTATCAGGTTATCAAATTCCACTAGCTGTCCAACTTTATCCTCTTCCCCCACTAAATATTTGACACATTACATAATACTTCACTTAAAATATCTTTACAAAGTTATAATTTGATGTAACTTAAATATGTAATCTGCAATAACAGAATTTTGTTATTATTAAATAGCTTCTTTAGTACATCCTACTTTGTCCAAAATATTATATTGTAAATCCTCAAGTGCTCCAAATCTATTTTAAAATTCCTAAGCATATACTCAACAAACAACCCAGGTAATTTAATAGATCATGCACACATTTAATAGACTAATTTTTATATTATAATCAATTTTTATAATAAACCTTCTTCCAGGTTAAATCAAGTTGCAACTGAATATTTTACCCTTCATTAAAAAAAACAAAAAACAAACTCATCACGTTAAACCTGAAGCTTAAAAGTTTGGCCTCGTACAACAACTTGCAGTGCAACATGATAAAGCAACCTAACAACTCGACATTTGTTTCTATTCATAATCAAATTATATGGACATCATCATAGAATATGATTAAATATTAAAACAAACTGTAGCTCAAACATATTACACTGTGTTTTAAGATATAACAAGAAGTTTTATGTACAGTATTTCAAGCAAACTATGATGTAACAACTTGCGATTTCCACGTAAAGGACCACACAAGAAGTCAGACAGCACAGAAGAAAACGTCGCACAGTGTTACTCGTACATGTATATAGCCTTCAGAGAAAAGCATAACACTAGATTTTATGAACCCATGTCATTTCTTAATTAAGTACCTGATTCAGTGTCCTAAAATGTGCAAATAATTTGTGTACTATTAAATTTTCAAAGAACAATAATAGTATGTGTCTGATAAACAGTAGTTTATATTGAGAAAACAGCAAACTTTCTGGAGTTTATTTTAAACAACAGTCCATATAGTACAGTACTGAAGTGAAACCTTAGTATAAATCATGTTAATAGCCAAAACCTCTAAACTGAAGCATGTCTTAGCTTTAAGAATCTTTGTCTGAAAAGCATAAACTGAAAGTTGGTAATAGCAAATCTTATCTAAAAAATAACAAAAATGGGATCATAACCTGAATATAACAAAATTTTAAGAATATTATAACCTTCTATAATTTACTGCAATAAAAGCAATAATTACCAAAATTCAACCTAAAATGTCACAATTTGTTTAAATACTTTGTTAGCTCCTAAACCTAGGTGAAAGTTGTCAGTGTATGGCCCAAAATACTGATTTACCTATCAAACAGAGACAGTGTCTGAAAACAATTATGTTACTTTGGCTGAAAACTAATTCAAATCCTATTATTCTACACCTTCTATAAATAGACCAGAAATTTTAAAAGGTATGGTGACAATTATTATGACATCATGAAAATAAATCCAGCAGAATGTGCAAAAAATTATGGGTTTAAAGAGTTAGTGACACTACACAAGTCACATGTGTATGCAAAACTTCCACACATAAGTAATGTACATCAATTTTCAACTTCCTAAAAGCTGATTTTTGTGATAGCTTAGACAATCACATTACCTAAATTATCTTTCAAATATTTTGACCAGTGATACTTTCTGGTGGCTAAAATCATTTCAGGCAATTCTCTCATTCAAGCATTCTTCATAAACAGACATATGGCCTAAAGTTTAAAAAAAATTCTACAAATCTGAATAAAAATTGGACTTTTTATTTGATGCCAATTGTCAAAATACAACTACAATTTCTTTCACTGTTCTCATTGCCATTTCAACAGTACACTGGTGAATGTATACAATATTTTGCAGTTAAATACATCATATCTCAGATACGGCACACAAAAGGCAAAATTTCAAATGCCATGGTTTTCACACGTGGCCACCAGGCAATCCACTATATGCTAATGTTTGAACAGCAGCTGTTCAAAATGTGCTCATCCAGTGTCCAGAATGCACTGCATTCATGTTAAAATAGTCATTTCTAGACAACTGTATCCTAGAGGTCTGGAACTGTACAAAGCTTATCACATATGACACATGCATATTTTCAGGTAATCCCAGAATCACAACTTAAATGGTGTTATGTCCAGTGAATAAGGTGCCCATTCACAAGATGCATTTCACCAGTTTATCAATATGTGGAGGTATGCACTTCTGCATGGAAACTTGGTTATCCTAATACTACATTTCTGTAGCATGAGAATCACACTAGCTGTAAGCACTGCACTGTATTGTGCAGCAATGACTGTACAGGTTTGTTATCCACTTGCTTATGGTTCTTCAAAAAGTAGAGTTCAGAAACAAAGCAAGTTGTAAATCCACACCATACTGCTATCCTACCATCATGAAAATGTCTAAGAAGTTCATAAGTTTTACCTAGATAATGAAGTTAAAGCATGGTTTCACTTCCAGAAAGAATGAAGTATGCTTCTTCAATCCATAATATATTGGCAATTATTAGTCATTGTCTTCCACTTTTAGCAAGACCTAAAATGCAAATTAATAGCCTACAGCTAAATCCATTTCTGTCTATGCTTAAACATTAATGAACTTTTAAGAAAGAATTTTCAAAGCTGACTGAAGAGCTTTATAAACAGTTGACAGCTACTTTAGCATTGAATCCTTTGACATAACATTTCACAAGCTCACTTCTTTGTACACTTGCTAGTTCCATGTTGGTTGAATAAGCTGCATTGCAATTGGCAGACCTACTTATCCCATGGGAACATGCTGAAACAACAACAGAAGACCCCTTGTGGTAGCATGCAATAACTGTGGTATCTGAATGATACCCTTTATACCCCCTCTACCGTTTCACCATATTATGCCAAACCATTTGAAGTATGACACACTGAACTGTGAAACGTTTTTTTAATAATCATGTTCCAGATACATAAACATCTCAACACAGTCACAATTAACCTTTATCCTGGTATTTTAGTCTCAATATATATCTTCAGTAGGTAATACAGTAAACAGTGAATCTCAAATTATAAAATATAATAACAATAAATACAATTTGTACTAGTTAATTTTCCAATTCAATCTAAATATTGTCTTCCACATCCATATTTTATGAAGTTCAAGAAAAAAGTAGACAATATAAATCCTTTGGTTCTCAAGAAACCATGATTCCCCTTTTAAACTCTTGCAAAATACTGATCTTCACTATTGCAACAGATTCAACTCCATCACCATTAAGAAAATAAAACTCTTTTCCAAACCTTAAATTCATGTCCTTTCAATATGTTTCTTCAGAACACAGCAAGAAAAGCCAACAACCTTTATCTATATTAATCTCCCAGCCCATCTTGTAAACCTTCATACAATCATCTTTAACCATTCTTTTTTGAAACGAAAATAAGGTCTTGACCACTCTTTGTAATGTAACTCTTCTACCTCTGGAAGCATCTTAGCAGTCCTTCTCTGAACTCTTCCAATAAGTCATTATCTTCTTTTACATGAAGAGAGCAAACTGAAGATAGTATTGCAAGTAATATTTATATGGTAATTTGTATAGACAGATTGTTACTACTTTTGAATTGTCAACATTATGTTGATAAACGGACCTTAAACTATATTACCTTTACTACTAACAACTGAGCATTTCTGGAAAGCACGAGTGACTTATCTACTACTATGCCAAGATTATTTTCTTCAGCCATGCTATTGTTTTGGTTCTGATCTATATTAAACATGCGACTGAAATTATGATAACCCAATTGCCTCATTATGCACTTACTATAATTAAATGTCATTTGCAAAAATATTTTTTCAACTTACAAAGTGATTCAACACATTATGCAATACCTTAATGCCAAAACATTTCATTGTATTAAAAAACTTTACCGATTGTGCTCCTCTTTATCACTAATGGGCACAAGTAAACCCAAAAGCCAAATCACTAGTCCCTGAACACTCTTCTTTTAAAAAGAAAGGAAAAGGGTTCCAGTTTTGCTAAACTTCTTGAATTAAAACACTCAACTTTCTTCCACCAAACCACTCATTAATCCAGCTAGCAAGCCTTACCTCACTACTCTGACATGATTTTACTATTTAATATTTTGCTTGGCACCTTATCAAAAGTTTTTTAACATCTCTGTACATCAAATCTACACTCTTTCCATCATTCAAATAGTAAGTTTCCTCAATGAAAGAGATTAGTAAACCAAGATATTCTTTTGGTGAAACATGTTGCTTTTATTCATGATATCATATTTAACTAAGTTATTTAAAAAAAACTTCTTTTGCACAAATACATGTAACTTAGGAACAACAAGGAATTTGTTGGTCCATTTAGGCTACCTCATCCATAAAATCTGAAAATGAAATTAAAACAATCAAAGCAAACTTTTATCAGACTCTCTAAACTTTTTCCCCTATTACAAATTGATCTATCATTCCCAGAACAATGTTCTCTAATCATGTCCTTTAAAAATAAATACAATAGCAACTCTAATTTGTCCACTCTCTGTTCACCTGTCACAAATGAATGCTAGGGACATGCATATCTAATCTTTGATCTTCTTTACAAGCCCTAAATAAAATCTTGTCTGGCCCTGGTACTTTATTTTCAATCTATTGACATTTCTTCTTAACACAAAGGGATTAATATGTATATGATTCATGTCAATTCCAATACTTCTCATAAAATGTTCAGGGTCAGGGGTATTGTTGTCTTCTCTTGTAAAAACAGAATATTTAAAAGCTAAACAATCTGAGTCTTCAACAAAAAATTCATCAGTATCAATAGCTGGGCAATTACCTCAAATAACTGATTACCTATTAGTATCAATTGCATTAATTAGTACCACAAAGGTAACCAAATAATAAAGATTAGTATTTGTAATTGTTAGTATTTGCAATTTTTCCTAGTGGTCAAATCTCGCACGAGAATAATCATTTTGTTCAAAGTTCAAGCCACACCTCTCCACGAAAACACAAATGATCTCTCAAGGATAAGAGCAATTACGAAAGTCAATAACACATGGAATAATATAGGATTAAGCGTAAATAATTACTACAGTGCATCTCCATGCATTACATTTGAGCACATAATTCATCTTTATTAAAAAAAAAAAAAAAAAGAGGTGGAAACATATGCAAGTATATTATTGAATATTACTATTTGTTAGTTTAATATCAGCAAGTTGTTTGCCATAAGCCTTTCTGTATTTCCTAGTTTATTTTTTAAATTTTCGAAAGAACCATAGAAAGATTAGGTAAGGAAATCACACTGGTGGTGATAGGGAGAGAGTAGTAAACTGGAAATGCCAGGAGGTTGTTTGAGAGAATGTGAGAAAGTGAATGAAGAAAATAATCCTGACATCAATGAAGAATAAGTCATTAAAGTCTTCAAGGGTTGCCATGTGGGTTGTAGCAAGACTAATAGGAGAGCCATGTGGGTTGTAGCAAGACTAATAGGATTTAAGGGTCCACTTGGATACATACAGATTAAAAGTAAACTAGTTACATTTCACTTAGAATACAGGTTTATTGGAAGGGGTTCAGTGTATTACTGGGATGATTCTGGGAATGGAAGGGCTATTTTATATGGTTAGATAAAGATATCTTATTTTCTCTTGAAAAGTATTGTGAAAAGCAAAGACATCTACAAGATTAACTAGAAATTAATACAATAAACCTCAAATTTCTTTGTATTGTATTCTGAAGGCAACAGCTCGAGAGAACACAAGTTTAAGACATAGAAAAAATAGGACAGACTTAAGGTAAGACAGTTTTAATATTTTTTATGGAATTGAATAATATTTAAAGTTTTTTGGAGTGGAGTCTTCCCGAGTTGACTATTTCAGCAGTAGAACAAAACAGTTAAAATACAAACCCAAATCCCAGTTAAGTAACAAGCTTATGATTTGGAAACTTAACCTTAGAAACTGTTCTTCAACACGATATTTTAGATATATTATAAAGTTGTGACAATTTTTCTAATTATGTGGTTTGATCTGTTATTGCAAGTTTTTGTAAATTTTAATAGATACATTTAGGTATATAGAAGTTAAGACATCCTTTTGAAAGTTATATATGTACATGCATACAAAGACTCACACATATATAACTAGGGAGAGAAAACTAGGGATTTTCTTTTTCGAACAGAATCACCTATTGAGCTAATGGCCACCTATTATATTGAGTGTTATATTTGGTATGCACACTTCCCTTCTGTTTTATATTCACATTATCAAGGCATTTATTTTATATTCAAATGTCAGATTTCTTAATTTTCATTATAACTTGTAATATTTGAATATCGCATTTATAAATGGTTACATTTCTGTAATAACTATAACAAAATTAAAAACAATGAATTTCTTTAACTCACAGTATGTTAAAGATTAATGTATAATAAATATTATTGAATCTCCATATAATATAGTAGTTTATAACACATGTTGTGCTTTTAATCATTATGGTGTTATAATATAAACAGTTTTAAGCACACTTAATGCAAGCTTAACTCATGCCACAGACAAAGTATCATTTTCAGGCAGAGTGATTTTTACTGTTCATTTGAACAGTTGTTATATAATTCAAAGTACTTGCTCTTTGATACTGTTCAATTAATTATGAAATTACTGTATAGCACAATAACCTTATAACAATTGTTATTGTTAGACATATTTATCTTTAGCCCTAACAGTAACAATGTAAAATCAAGGGGTGCTTGAATATTTAAAACACAACACTTATGTATAATACAGACTAATAATAGTTTATAATGTACCTATAAATTATATAGTACAGTGCGTCACAGGGGTATAGTAGTAAACTACGACAAGATCTAATTTGGTAAACTAAGTATTTTTAATATTTAAAGTAATTTCAAATTACTTCAACTCTAATTGTATTACCAATAATAATACTGTTAGGCTACTACAGGTACTAAGTTATGACGATTATGTTGTGTTTTTTTTCTATACACATACTGTTAACTTTGAACTCGAAATACGTAACACGATAACTATGAGAAATGTAAAAAAAAAAAAAAAATGAACCAACAATCTGTAGCCTAACAAAACTTTCGTAGTTAATAATCCAGAAATAGTTCATGGTGCTAAAAGCTAAAGGTATTCAGTTTCTTTGCAAATACCATTTGTGAAAGTAAAATAAATGTCGCCATCTTCGTGGAATACCACTGGCGAGTACTAGTACTACTAACATTACTTACCAAGCACATATATAATTAGTACCTCTATTGCCTATACATTGTTATATATCTTAGACAGGCTTAATTATTTTACTTACTTACAGTAGTTTAATTACAACTTAGAAACGCGGATAATTCGCTATTTAAATAACCTCACTCAACTTCTCAAGTTGTGTTACGTAACATTCAATTCAATTTAAACTTTTAAAACAAGCGCCCATTTTTATGCCAAACTCCTTAACACAGCTTCGAGCATTATTTAACAAGCTAAACTGTAATAACTAAAATGATCTTACCTTGAGTGGTAGACAAAAGAACAGAGGTGAATACATTGTATATAAACAATATTTTAAAACATCCCTTCATCATATAACCAATTTTTTACTTCCTCCTACACCCCTTACCCACCCTCACACGAAACTCACTAACATTCACAACAAACGCAACACACGAAGAGAACTATTTTGTTGAAAAATAGTCCTAGCGTAGTAAGATATGAACACCACTAATAAACAGTTGTGTCATTTTAGTAAATCAAACAAACAATACTTTTTGAAATTGTGTTATTCAGAAACAAAGTGATAAAAAGTTCGTGATTAGTTGTCTTACTTTAGACCTAAAGTTTCTCAATCCAAAATAACCATTCTGCTAAAAAATAAGCACAACATATCTTGTATAAAATACAATATTTGTCTGTATCTTATAGGTTTATCGCGTACCTTATGGTACACGAACATATAGTAAATTACTATAAACCCTCTTTTAATGTAGTGGGTTTGAGAAGACATATTTGAAAGACTTAATGTTCCTTGTTGTCTTTATGTTATGCTATTTGTTCCATAAAATTAATTTTGAAGATGATACATTTCACTGTTTCACGTGGTAAATAACAGTAGCATGGTTATCTGAAAAAGTAGGTCAGGCAGAATGTTTCTAAACTCAATTATTATCATCTTATGAGAGAAGAGGAGGAATTATTTGCTATCTTGATTTTTGCTTAACCGAGGCGGCCGCCTTATAGAAAGAGAGAAATAAATATGAATAATTACAGGCGTAACAGTAATAAGTTTATCTGCATGATCTGTTTTTCATTACTAGATAACTATGATTAAACTATCTTCAGAAACTACTCCAGGGCTATCTGTGCTAGCCGTCCCTAAAAAAAATACCACCCAAAAGGATTGTTTGTAACATTATAACGCCCCACGGCTGAAAGGGCGAGCATGTTCGGCGCGACTGGGATGCGAACCAGCGACCCTTTTGAATTTCAAAGATCCCAATTTAAAGAGAAGGTAATTGAGTGATACAAAGCTACTCTGAAATGGGGTTTAAAAGGTTATTATTAAAATGATTGGGCTATCTGTGCTAGCCGTCCCTAATTTAGTAGTGTAAGACTAGAGGGAAGGCAGCAGTGTGTTGACTTTGGTTTCTTTAGTTCTAACATTTGTTTTCGTCTGTGTTCCACAGTCTGATGTCAATGGGTTATCAGTGGGCGTTACTCTATCATCTTAAAATGTCCATTATATATATATATAAAACCAACTCTTGGGCTACTTTATAGACCCTCATTGTTTAGGTTACATAATCACATGATTACGAAGCTTTGATACTATGACTATGACATTTTGTTTTCGTTTTCTATACAATTATTTTTTTAATTTAAATAATTTTACATTGTAAGTAAACACAAAAATGAAAATAATTACAGTGCAGTCATTAGTACTTTGTTTATTATTTTGGCATCTTTTTACCAACTTTGAATTGGATTGAATATGTCAGAGGGTGGGATTGATAGTAACATTATAACGAACATGTTGAAACAGGTGCCACTGACCAGTACTGACAGGAGATCACGGCTGAAAGGGCGTAGCATGTAACGCCCCACGGCTCATGTTTGGCGCGACAAAACACCAATGAAAACATCAGATTTTGTCTCGACATTAAACCATAGTAGTGTTCCAACTCAGTATGAGATTGCTGCAGATCTCATAAATTATTATGCAGAAAATTATCCTTTACAGCCTTCTCATCGATGGATAGACAGTTTAGTGAAAATAAAATATATGCACGCAAATAATGTTTTATCCAGACGACTGTCAAATGAGAAAATTGTCCACAGAGAGTGACCATTATTTATTTTCCGTGTTTATTACTTGCTAACACTAATTCCTGTTCTAATCAGTTTAAAACAAGTTTTGATAACTGGAAAACTTGAGGTATTTGGATTACTTCTAATGAGAGTCGAAGGATCATCTTCGCGTATTGTCAATGATGCTTTAGCATCAGAAGTCCACCAGAATTGACGCAGAAATGGAGAAGGTAGATGAAAGATCACGTAAATATCCTGGATCGAACCCTTAAGAGGACAGTTGTTGTGACAAGATTCATTGCTGAACGAGAACTAGTCTTTCATGGTGGTACTGACGTGCAAGGCTGTTCTAACAATGAAAATTATCTCGGGCGTATTGAGCTTTTAGCTGAATTTGATCCATTTTTCGCAAAGCATATTTATGTACATGACAATTCAAGATGAAGAAATATGTCTTATCTTTCTTCAAGTACATACGATTGCTTTAATGACATATTGAGATCCAAAGTTATAGTGCAAATAATATTTAAAATCAAGAACGCAAAGTATTATGGAATCAGTATCGATTTGACTCCTAATATTAGTCACACTCATCAGTTTACAATGGTAATTCGTTATGTGCTCAGTGATTTAAATGTGGCTGAGCGATTTCTTTATTTCATTCTTACTGAACAACATGATGACAAATATTTATTCGATCTTTTGCAAAGTTCTCTCAAATTTCACGACACTGATACTTCAAGCTACGGGCCACAATTATATGATAACCCCAGAAATATGAGTGACATTTATTCCTGGATACAAATTACGTTTAGTGAAATTAATCGTTTGACTGAATAGGTTCTGTGTGCTTCTCAAAGTCTGAATTTGCTTGGTTCAGCTGCTGTAGAATGTTTCCCTGCTGCAGCCACATTCTTCTCAGCTTTAATCCAGAAACAATCTAGCTTGGTAGAGAATATAAAGAAAATTATTCACATTGTACGAAGTGTATCAGAAACAAGATGGTCAGGAATGAACGATACAACCACAACACTTTATATGAACCGTTCTGAAGTTCGTCAAACTTTGATTGACATAGCTGTAAGTAATCGACGGCCATCAGAAGATGTCCATGATGCAAAACCACTGATTAAGAAGCTTAATGAGTTGGAGACAGGGACAATGTGTGACGTTTGAAATGACATACTGTAAAATATTAATCTTGGGAATTTACAGGGGACTGACATGGAGTTGTATACTATCACAAATTTGTATGAGGGTCTTTTAGCAAACTTCTGTGACACGTAAGATAAATTTCATGTGTTTGAGGACATGGCAAAAGAATCCTCATGCCATCTGACTACGAGGAGATTACACAAGCAATCGATTGAGAAACTGATTTTATTATGAAGTCGGCATTAATAATATTATCTAGGATTTGAGTTCTAGTGACAAATTCTGTATTACAATCTTTCTGTCCTATCATGGATAAACTTATTGCTGAGATGGATGACTAGCGAGTAGCACACGATGAAAGAAAGATTCAGTTTTCTTGTGGATAGATCCATGACAAGTGACAAAGTGACTTCTAAAGCAAAGGCATTAGTGGACATTTACCCATTATATCTCGAAAATGCATCCACAGATGAATATCTATTGTTTTCGCGTATGTATACAGAAGGAAATCTTTGATAAAAACAATCAAGGCGTAAATAGTAAACAAGTTGATAATAAGTTTTTCAAATTACAACATTGCTTTTATAATGTATCTCGCCATCTTTGAAACAAGTTGTGTAGGAGAGCGCTTGTTTTCAAAGTTGAAACGTGTAAATAACTGTTTTCGGTCTACCATGGAACAGAAACGACTATCTCCACTTGCACTATTTTCAGTTGAGAATGAATTTTTTTTTTTTACCAACAATAAAATTTGAAGACTTAATCTGTTATTTTTTTAGCAAAAAGAGCCGCAAAGTTAATGTTTAATTTACATTTACATAAGACACGTTAGACCTATATGTTGGCTAAAGGTTTAATCAAATAAATAAGTATTTGCATATGTACTTTAATGAAAAGGGCAGTTTTCAAAATAATTCAATCAAAGCAAATTATTAAGATTTGTTTAGCAGTTTCCTTTTCTTATTTTTAAGCCAAGTAAGAATTTTTTTGTAGGCCATAACTAAGCACCGTGCCTATTCGACAATCCAATCCGGCCAGGTGGTCAAGGCGCTCGACTCGTAATCCGGGATTCGAATTCCCCTTGCAACAAACATGCTTGCCCTTTCAGTCGTGGGAGCGTTATAATGTGACGGTCAATATCACTATTCGTTAGCAAAAGAATAGTCCAAGAGTTGGCGGTGGGTAGTGATGAATAGCTGCCTTCCATCTAGTCTTACACTGCTAAATTAGGGACGGTTCGAGTAACTTTTCGCGAAATTCAAAACAAACAATTTATTTTTGTCCAGTTTACACGCACAACAAAACGTTCACAAAACGTTGTGAGTAGCATAAGAAAGCACGAGGACGACAATGTTCCGGTGAGTGATCAACTACATATTTTTTTCTAGATAAATATTGAAATAAAAAACTCAGACGCTGAGAGAAAACGTTTAGAGTTATAGTTAGAAGACAGGCATAAACATAGAGGATTCAAGTTAATGATGAATGAAAAGTAGTGTAGTTATAATGATAGAGTTGACATGCGTGATAAACGTATCCGTGTGTGGTTGCCGAAATTTTGTGAAAATGATGTAGATTTGTTTTTCAGTGTTTTTGCAAATAGCAAGAACAGAAAAACAGCAGCCACAAGATATGGTGGGGATATTAATTACTTTTTCCGTAACTTGGAAAGGCGTTAGTGAGAAAGCCGTAATACATTTAGGGATATTGGTAGTTTAAAAACTAGTGAGAAAAGAGTTAGTGAAAGATTTGTTTGTTTCTAAATTTTGCGCAAAGTAACACGAGGGCTATCTGTGCTAGCCGTCCCATATTTAGCAGTGTAAGACTAGAGGGAAGACAGCTAGTTATCACCACCCACCGCCAATTCTTGGGCTACTCTTTTACCAACAAATAGTGGAATTGACCGTCACATTGTAACGCCCCCACGGCTGAAAGGGTGAGTATGTTTGGTGCGACCGGGATTAAAAAACGCACATGTAACCCGCCAGGGTAGTGAAAGATGTTCAAAGAATACATTCGATTTAAGGGCTCGGCATACTGTATCTCCAGCTGAAGTCACATTGAAATACAGAGCTTTTGAAGGTGTCATTGTTGTAAGCGTGGTAGATCTCTTACATCGGGCACCCACCGCTAGTACAGCGGTATGTCTCCGGATTTACAACGCTAAAATCAGGGGTTTGATTCCACTCGGTGGGCTCAGCAGATAGCCGTATGTGACTTTGCTCTAAGAAAAACAAACAAACAAACAAACAAACAAACAAACAGCTTACATCGGGTAATGTGTTAAAAGTTGGACTGAACAGTACATCAATAGCAGTGGTAATGCCATCGTTACATGTTTAATCATGAACATTAGGTGGTATGTGGTCATACTGACCGTGCCCCCCAGTGGCTCAGCGGTATGTCTGCGGACTTACAACGCTAAAATCCGGTTTTGATATCCGTGGTGGACAGAGCCCAGATAGCTCATTGTGTAGCTTTGTGCTTAATTAAAAGAAACAAAACAAACAAAAACACTGACCACACGCTGGCGTTCTAGTGTTAACGTAGCCAAACAGCGAATAGTATATTAGTGAAAACTTTAAAACAGGGAAAGAAGTTAATCATTAAGTAAATCATTAAATAAACAACACAAATAATGACGAATTTTTAACTGTTAACTGTTACTGAGAAGATGAAAGTTTGAATAACTATTGCTGTTAAGTGTTGATAAAAAAACTGAGGGTAACTAAACTTTGGCGAGATCATTATTACTGGTGGGAAAAAGCGTTGAGGGGTAAGTGTAATGGTATGATGCAATAGATGGTATGGATCAAACAGTATTCCCAAAAAAATGTAGTAAGATGGCATAAGAAATAGGGGACATTCTTCGTTAAGCATAGTTAAAACAAAATGAAAAGATCAGTTAGAACTATCACTGGTCAGGCATATTTCGAGACAAAGAGACTTACGTGAAGAGCTGCACAGTATGTCAGCTAGCTGGTGAGGGGGAATCATAAAATTAAAAAGACAGTAGTTACTCTACTGATTCTTAAGGAACTTTTTGGCCCGGCATGGCCAGGTGGATAAAGCACTTGACTCGTAATCTGAGGGTCGCGGGTTCGCATCCCCGTTCCACTGAACATGGTCGCCCTTTCAGCCGTGGGGCGTTATAATGTTATGGTCAATCCCACTATTCGTTGGTAAAAGAGTAGCCCAACAGTTAGCGGTGGGTGGTGATGACTAGCTGCCTTCCCTCTAGTCTTACACTGCAAAATTAGGGACGGCTAGCACAGATAGTCCTCGAGTAGCTGTGCGCGAACTTCAAAACAAACAAACGAACTCTTAGCTCTATTAATGCAGAAAGTATTGGATCACATTAAGTAACAGAGTAAAGAAGAAAATATAGTCTGAAAGTGGTTGATTCTGCCGCTAGAAATGTAGAAGTAGCGGCACTAGAATAACTGAGCTGTGAGTCAATGATGATATTCTAATAAGTTGGTCTTCTTAGGAATTGTTATCAAATATCGCTAGCAATCTTTAATACAAATTAATGAGGAGTTATAGAAGGTGGCAGAAGTAAATATGAAACAGTTTAGTTTTTATAGACTGTAAAAAAATGAGATGTGTCTGAGAGAAAATGAGACAATTAAAACCACTCTTAAAGTAATATTACTGTCAGATTTCGAATACATATGGGCTGGGATTCTTACAGTAGATGTCTTTGACATGTTGGCGATAAATTCGAAAAAATCAACGAACAGCACAAAGTTCATTTGTTTTAAAATGATATATATTCAAACCAAGCCAAATGTATGAATAAGATTTCTTTAGCCCATGTTGTATCTAATAATCTAGATATTTCCTTTTTTTTTGTCCGAGATAAAATACAATACGTAACAGATTGATGAGATAAAGTTATATGTATTGACACGGAAGATTAGGATTCAATTATTATCGTTTATTTTTACATGATACTTCACATGGAGAACATGATGAATGAAGCTAGCCCCTAAATAAAACTGATATATTAAAAGTTTTGTCCAAGTCTAGTTAGAGTAAGAGGATAAAAACAGAACAATGTTTTGTATCCTTATGGATTATTTGAGCAAATAAATATCCAGCAATATTTCAGAGATTAATGGATGATGTCTTACAAGGCCTAGGGTAGTCAGTCACAGGTTACACAGATGATATTGGAATACACACTAATAATTGGAATGAGCATCTAGGAGTGTTGAGGAAATTACTAGACAGGTTGAGTAAAACAAACTTAACAGCAAAATCAGGTAAATGCAAAGTTGGGTAGACTGCATATATTAAAGAATTTATGGGTAAAAAAAATTGATTATTCCTGTAGAGGAAAAAGTAGAACTATTTAATATTAGTAGAAATCTATTACAAAGAAAGGAGTTAGATCTTTTTCTTGAAATGTAGGATATTAAACGAAGTATATCTCCGGATTTATTGAATGTATTCAAAATGTAAAGGGGGAGATGTGTTATGAAGTTAGGTGCAAGTAGCTTCAGTTTAAGTTGAGAGTGGTGAAAAGTTGTCTGATTTTAGTTATTCACTAAGTTATTATGAGATAACATCAGTATTAGTTATTAAAAAATGACTGGATTGACCAGCTGTCTTTCTTGTTCATTTGGTATGGAGGTGGCAAGACCTTTTGTGTTTATGAAGAGTACAATTCAATATATGGGAAATAAGTGTGCAAGTGAATTTGAGAAAGAAGTATAAAAGAAAGACAGGATACTGGGAGATGTGAGAGAGAATGAATATCCCGAGAGAGGCGAAGAAAGAAAGTAAAATGCTACCAATAAGAAATAAAATAAATCTTTTATAGAGTATATTGATAAACAGACATTTGTTTTATTTACAGTAATATGAGCTAATTCCTGACAGGAATAAGCACAACCTATATAAAGTTTATGGGAATAAAAAAGAATAGTATGATCTATAACAAAGTGAGTAGCAAAATATGTTTTAGTTTCTTTATTCAAAACTTTACGTTATTTACAGTCGAGTAAAAGTTCGAATGCCAGTTTTTATACATACATAACGTACTAGAGTCTGTATCTGTTTCAGGGATATGAGAGTTAAAAGAAAACTAGTAATTCAGGTTGTAATGCATAATAATGAGACTGAAAGTGTGAACGTCATTAGTTAATGAGCTATTTATAAAAGTGTCTTTCCTACATAAGGTGTCAGTAATTATTAGCTGAATGCATAAGATTCATTCCAAAATTTTTACTTCTAAACGTCTTAAGAACCTAATTAGTTTAGGACTATTGTCTTGTACTTCGAATAAGTTTTAGTCTTTGTACAGCTTATCACAATATTAACTTTTTAAATAAAGCCTTTCGTTTTTATGATATCGTAAAATAGTTTCTGATTAGAAGAGCTTCCAGTGGCACAGCAGCATATTTGCGAACTCACACCGATAAAAAAATGTTTTGATATGGGCAGTGGGCAGAACACAGACAGCCCATTGTGTTACGTTGTGCTTAATTCCAAATAATAATAAAAACTTATTAGAAGAAGTAAACAGAAATTTTTTCTTGAAGCAATCTTTCTACCAAAAGTTACACTGAGACGAAGGCATGCATATCTATGTAAGTTTGTGAAAATAATCATATTGCATATTGAAATTTATGTCGAATTTTTCGTTTTATAATTTCATAATTTGATGAGCATGAAAAGTTTTGACATATCAGCTGCACTTTATGATCTCACACTGACTTATAAAGGTTGTAGGATATGTGTGTGCATGAAACTGTTAAGATTGTGGAGTCATTTAAAAAAGTAAATTGGACAAGATTAACCTATTAGCGTAAAACTACGGAGGACTATCTGTGCTAGCCGTCCCTAATTTAGCAGTATAAGACTGGAGGGAAGGCAATTAGTCATCACTACCCACCGCCAACTCTTGGGCTATTCTTTACCAACGAATAGTGGGGTTGACCGTTACATTATAGCGCCCCTACGGATTAAAGGGCGAGCATGTTTGGTATGACGGGGATTCGAACCCGTGACTCTCAAATTACGAGTCGAGTGCCTTAACCACCTGGCCATGCTGGGCTGAAAGAAATAGAGTTAATGTATAAGGTTAGCTGAAAGTTCAGTTATCAGCTCATCCCTTAAGTAATGTCGGATTTTAGGTTCAGAAAAAGAGAAAGGATTTCAAACACTTGTAACGTTATTTAATCAATAATGTATGTTCCATTATTATTAATTACTTCCTGCCAACGATTCACAAGCTCCTGAATGTTATTGCTATAAAATTCTTTGGGTTTGGAGGAAAAGAATGTAGAGAGGGTAGTTTGACATCTTCCTGTATTCCAAGCTGTTTTCCATCAAGATAGTTCTACAAATTTCGGAATAGATGATAATCAGATGAAGCAAGGTCTGGAGAGTAAAGAGGATGTGGAAGTTTTTCCCAATCTAGCACTTCAATCTTTGTAGATGTGATCCTTGCTGTATGGGACCTGCATTATCCTGATGTAACACAACACCTTTACGATTGATCAAAGCAGGCCTCTTTTCTTTCAGTGCAACATTAAAGCACTCTAGCTGTTAACAATAGAAATCTGATGTAATCGTTACATTGAGTGGCAGCAACTCAAAATTGATCACACCAACAATATCCCACCAAACACTTAACAAGACTTTTCTAGGATGGAGGTCAATTTGAGATGTGCTTTAGCCAGTTTACCTTCATTGAGCCATTGTCTGCGGCGCTGAAAATTTTTATAAAATATCAATTTTTCATCTCCAATCACTAACCTGTCCAAATAAGGTGAGTTACGTTCACGAGAGTGCAGAGAAGTGCAAAGGTCCACACTTGCTCTTAGTTTGGCTTCTGTCAAATCATGAAGAACCCATTTTTCAAGTTTTGACACCTTTCCAAGCTATTGCAGATGACGGTGAACTGTTGAATGGGTTGAATTTAACTTCTGTGCTAGTTCTTCAATTGTTACAGCACAATCTTTATTAAGTGATGCGCCACGTTCAGGTTGTCTTGTTGAGTTTAATGATGGCTTGCTGTTGGCTGCACTTGATATTTTATTGCACTGAGGGACTCCGCATCATAAGTACTTTAAACGTTTGGTGTAGCTTCTGCTGCATTATTGCCTCTTTAAACTCATAAAGCATTATATGCCTTATGTGCTTCTCAGACACATCCATCTTCATAAGGGTTTATTTTATTAACGATCAGAAAAAGTGGAATTGGGTTAGTTTCTTTTATTTGTCTGAGCATTTTTATACACATCCTACTACATATTTTATTCATCAAAACCTTCTACAAAGACAGAAATGATGATGCACTTTCTGTATTAAATTTTCGGACATTACTTATGGGATGACCTGATAACAGACTTGAGCAATTGTTAGCTTAGAAATTACAATTAATGGTGATACGATTCTGAGGCGACTAGATAGGAAAGAGTTTCAGGAGTTTTTGAATTACGTCACCCTACAAACTTTAAGAAATACAGAATCCGGTGGAAACACGAGAAGAAGGATGTTTAGTAACTTCCTTCCTGTGTTTGAAGAACACAGTTGCCCTATTACCTACAAGGAACTCTTCTGTGCTGACTGTGTGTTCTATATTATTAGTAATAAACTTTAAGTAACCATGGGAATAATAACGTCGAATGTCATCGTGGTCTTCTTGCTTTTTAATAGTAAGTTTATTCAAGTGCTCTGTTTTTTAGCTAAGCCATGTTTTAATAGTAAGTTAATTCAAGTGCTCTGTGTGTTTAGCTAAGCCATGTTTTAATAGTAAGTTAATTCAAGTGCTCTGTGTGTTCAGCTAAGCCATGTTTTAATAGTAAGTTAATTCAAGTGCTTTGTGTGTTTAGCTAAGCCATGTTTTAATAGTAAGTTAATTCAAGTGCTCTGTGTGTTTTTTAGCTAAGCCATGTTTTAATAGTAAGTTAATTCAAGTGCTCTGTGTGTTTAGCTAAGCCATGTTTTAATAGTAAGTTAATTCAAGTGCTCTGTGTGTTCAACTAAGCCATGTTTTAATAGTAAGTTAATTCAAGTGCTCTGTGTGTTTAACTAAGCCATGTTTTAATAGTAAGTTAATTAAAGTGCTCTGTTTTTTAGCTAAGCCATGTTTTAATAGTAAGTTAATTCAAGTGCTCTGTGTGTTTAGCTAAGCCATGTTTTAATAGTAAGTTAATTCAAGTGCTCTGTGTGTTCAGCTAAGCCATGTTTTAATAGTAAGTTAATTCAAGTGCTCTGTGTGTTCAGCTAAGCCATGTTTTAATAGTAAGTTAATTCAAGTGCTTTGTGTGTTTAGCTAAGCCATGTTTTAATAGTAAGTTAATTAAAGTGCTCTGTATGTTTAGCTAAGCCATGTTTTAATTATCTTCAATTTTATTTCTTGTTCTTACTCTTAGATGCTTCGTCAATACAAACCTTCACAGCAATTATGTAACGTCAAGTTGAAAACTTAATCCACTCATAATAACATTCCTACAATTGGCATTATAATTATTTGTGACTAATGTCAAGCACTTACATGACACGTGTAGACAATGTTACAAATTACAGTAAATAATTTGGCCCATTGTTGAATAAACATTTTCTTGTGAATTTGTTTATCGTTAAGCACAAAACTACATCTGCACTGTGTCGAAGAAACAATACCAAAATCGTGTATTTAGTGTTACGAACCTTCCACTTTATCTCTGAGTCACTGGAAATTGTACTGGAGTACAATTTTAAAAATATTAGAGTTAATTTTTTAGAAAGACAAGCGGATCAGAATAGGACACAAGTTCCTTTTATTTTCATGCGTTCTGAATTTTCTATTTAATACAGGACGTGGGTCACAATCAATGTTCTTACGAAAAAACAAAAACAAAAATGAAACTGCACACCTTGTTTAATAGTCAGAATTGTTCTACAGGGGATTGTCCCCCAGCTTTCATCGATAATAATTTGTTACAAATGTATTATTCTGTCCTGAGAGATGTTAGCTGTACGAATGTTCTGTATAGATTTTTTTTTGTTTTTTTATTAAAATTTCACACAAAGCTACATGACGGATATCTACGCTAGCCGTCCCTAATTTAACAGTGTAAGATTAGAGGGAAGGCGGCTAGTCATCACCACCCACCGCCAAATGTTGGGCTACTCTTTTACCAACGAATAGTGGGATTGATCGTAACATAATAACGCAGCCACGGCTGAAAGGGCGAGCATGTTTTTGGTGTGACGGGGATTCAAACCCGCGACCCTCAGATTACGAGTCGAACGCCTTAACCCACCTGGCCATGCCGGGCCTGAAGCCTAAATATGAGCGATGATTTGAAATTATGAATGCCAGATCAAAAGCTAATGTGGTCCCTTGGTGGGTCAGCGGTAAGCTTACATACTTACATCGCTAAGATCAAGGGTTCGATTTGTGGCGAATAAAGCCCAATAGCTTACTGTGTATCTTTCCACTAAAAATATAGCAAAAAACAATAACAGTTACCATGACGTTTTGTCTTTACATTAGTTAAATAAAATAATGTAAAAAACTCTAACGTATTTAATTATCTTCATGAATATTATGAAAGCACGTTACTAAAGGATAAGGGTCCAACATAGCCAGGCAGTTAGGGCACTCGACTCGTAATCTGAGATTCGCGGGTTCGGATCTCCGTAGCACCACACATGCTCGCTCTTTCAGCCGTGGGAGCGTTGTAACGTGATTGTGAATCACACTATTCGTTGGCAAAAGAGTAGCCCAAGATTTGGCGGTGTGTGGTGGTGACTAGCTGCCTTTCCTCTAGTCTTACACTGCTAACTTATGGGACAGCTAGCGCAGATAGTCCTCGAGTAACTTTGGTCAAAACAAACAAATCAAACGTGAAATAGAATAGTATGCAATATATACATTTAAATAAGAAACAGGTCTGCAATGAATTGTCGAAAACAACACATCAGTGAAGGCAAATGTCTGATGTGAGACACGTGCTTATATGTGCTGCTGCGTGCACAAACTAGCAGTTTGTTTGTTTTTGAATTTCGCACAAAGCTACTCGAGGGATATCTGTGCTAGCAGCCCGTAATTTAGTAGTGTAAGACTAGAGGGAAGGCAGCTAGTCATCACCATCCACCGCCAACTCTTGGGCTACTCTTTTACTAACGAATAGTGGGATTGACCGTCACATTATAACGCCCCCACGGCTGAAAGGGCGAGCATGTTTAGTGCGACGGGGATGCGAACCCGCGACTCTCAGATTACGAGTCGCATGCCTTAACACGCTTGGCCATGCCGGGCCCCAAACTAGTAGTATTGAAAATACAATTCATACAGCCATTATATGCACAAACCTTCTTTTTATTGTATTAAATAATAAGAAAAGAACAACGTTATATTGGTTTGTATTTGCTCTTGTTTTCACTAAGCAACTTTGATTACATTTTGTATAAAGCTTTAAATTTTGGTTCTGATTCGCTCAATAAAATATATCAGTGGTTCAGTTAGTCAATTTGAAGAATGATTTGGTTTATTTATTACATATTAAATCATTTCATGCATTGTTGTTATTGTTAACAAGACTAAACCTACGAGCTTTAGAAATTCACGTTGTTCAGTATATTGCTTTTTTATTTATTGTTTTACGTATAAACACGACATAATGTAATTCACAAATACGAAAAAAAAAACAATTACAATTAGTAGAAATTTAAAAATACGTTCAAATTGTCCACTATTTTATAGGACAATATTAGCATATAAAGTTAATTAATAATGGATGGCGACGCTCTCAGTGTCACAACGGAATGTCTGCGAACTCACAGCGCTAGAAACCGGGTTTCGATACCCGTATTGGGCGGAGCAGAGATAGCGCATTTTATAGCTTTGTGTTTAATTCCAAAATAAAGGTAAATGGTGAAATATTTTGATATTTAAGAGGACGTACGCAGAAAATTCTCAAACTTTTATTCTATTATTTAAGAAGCACATAACAAATAAGTAAAAAAAAAAGAACACAACGTAACCAAATTTTGTGATCAATAACAATATATCCTAATATATCCTAATAGGTGCAGTTATTCATTGATACACCTTATAGTTTTGTGAATTAATGTGATATTAATATCAAACTCGTAAAGTCAATGACATTTTAACTTAAGTATCCCAATGTATGATTTTTACATTCAGTTTACTCCCTAAAATTCGAGCTTCATCCTACTGTTCTTACAAAAGTACTTTCGAATTTTGTGAAAGTATTGAAACTTTTCTGATGTAATTGGCAGTCTTTGTACAAGAAACAACGCATAACTGAAATCAAGAAGTTTCCGTATAACTACGTGTTCTTGCCTCGGTGGGCCTAAAATTTTCCATTTACGTGTAAGTTTTACCAAATATTACGAAGTTCTATAGGTACATGAAATTCATCTTTGGACGAACAAATATGAGACTTACCCATTTTCAATCGATAACATTTTTTTAAATTTCAGTTTGTGGGGCTGCAGAACAACGTGCAGACTGTGGTTCATCGATTTACAAGTACCACGATGTCTGTAAGATGAATGAAAACTGCAGGTAAGTTTGTAGGGTGATTTAAATATCCAGTCTTGTTAACATTATCTCAACTACACCGCATAGGAATCGTTTCACATTACGTGTATTGTTTCTATTCATTAGAAATTGCCCCAAACTTACTAGACTTAGCAAATATTGTCGCTAAATTTTATAAAGAAAAATTATTATCTCAGTTCTTTAAAAGGTAAGCATTGTTTTTGAATATCGCGCAAAGCTACACGTCTCAAGTTAGCAGTATAAGACTAGAGGGAAGGTAGTTAGTCATCACCGCCAACTCTTAGGCTAATCTTTTACCAACGAATAGGGGGGATTCATCTTAACTTTATAGCGCCCCTACGGCTCAAAAGACGAGTATGTTTGGTGTGACTAGGATTTTGAACCCGCGACCCTCAGATTATGAGTCGAACGTCTTAACCCATCTGGCCATGCCGAGCCAACAGGTAAGCAAGAAATATTTATGCTTTTAAATATATTCTTGCAAATGAACCCAATGACTTAGCGGTAAGTATGGAATTTTATAATAGGTAAAATCAGGTTTCGATACTTACGATAGGAGACTACAGATTGCTCATTCTTTAGTTTAGCGCTTAATAACAAACAATGAAACAAATACTGTACCCAATATTACCTGTTTTAAAGAGGTATCGACTGAATTGTTTATTTCACGAGTGACTTTCTGTAGCTTTGCGCGAAATTAAACAGCAAAACAGAAAATAAACTAACATACCTCGAGTACTTTTCACCAACTCTTAGGTTAAGATTTGCACAGTTATATTGCCAATGTTCTGCGAAGTCTGTTACATACAACTAAATTTATGGTTGTAATATAATGTTCATAAAATAATGATGTCTATACAAGATGCGATATCATATAATTTTCTGTAATGTTTAGTTGTCCAAATATTGTATAATATGGTTCACATTACAATTCAATATTGCTCTATATTTGGGCATGACCTTGTTATTATCATAACTGGTTGAAAAATTCAAGATTTTAAGCCAGCTGTATCTATCTGATATATATCTGTCTCTATCTGTCGGAGAGAGAGTACATTTATAACAGTGACAATTAATAAATAAATACTATTAGACTATGAGTAGTCAGGTAGACGGCTTGAGTTGCCGTCTAATTGTCCTCCCTCCAGGTCTGTTAATTATAAGTACTAATAGGTAGCTCCAAATGCTCATGGATCCAAGTGTGAGTAGAGGTGCAGCCTTAATTTCTGCTTAGGATGGCAGTTAAACTATTATCAGAACTGATGAGAAAAGCAGAAGCATATGATAATTAGTTAACAATACTGCATCTTCTGTATTAAATGCCGACGAGGCATTTCTCTCAATACCAAGACTCGTGTAATTGGTTGAGATTAGACAGGCATACTAGAAATCGTTTGATTGTTCGTTAAGTACAAAGATACGCAATGAGTTAATTGTAGTGTGCCCTCCAAAAGCATCAAAACCCAGGTTTTAGCGTTATAAACCTATTGAATCTACTAGTGAGTCTCTGGGGTGACTAATTGTAGTCCAGATGTTATTTATACCATCTGTTGCTTGAATAATTATTTCACTGTGAACTATAATTCATATTTAAGTCATTATATGTCAAAATTAGGTTTATAATTTTTGGTGCAACCAGATATTTTAAAATCAAATTATCATTGACGCTATTAATTAATTTATTTTACTTAACTTTACGTTTATCATTTCTTGTTTCTATCTGATCAGCAGTTATGAATAAAGACGGTAGGAGCCTCTGTCCATCAGCTCACGTATCGCACAGTGTTGTTGACAGTAAAAAACTACAAAACTAGAAAGGCACTATATTAAAGAAAAACAACAATATCTAATCATAAGAAAGTAACTTATCTTTAGCAAGCTTTAGTTCAGTTATGTATAAACTGTATTCTATTGGGTTATCCAGAAATAAATGTCGTTTTTGAACTCTGAAGTTTGGTAAAGTATAAATCAGAGCTGTAACACATACTTTAATGAAAGTAAGAACCATTTATTTCAACACACCTATGCCAACGTGTAACAACGCTGTTTACCCCTGCTGTAGAAATCAGAGTTTCCATGGTCAATGAACTCCCTGGAAGCTTCTTCTGCAGCTGCCTGATTTTGAAAGAGTTTATTGTTCAAAACATTGTCAAAGTGCTTTAAAAAACGAAAATCTGTTGGGTAAAAATCTGGAGAATAAGATGGATGAGGCAGAACCTTGATTCCCAATTCGTTCAATTTTTGGAGCATCATTCCTGACAGGTCTCATAATGCCAATTTTGTTGATCTTCAGTCAACTCATGTGGAACACATTTATCCAACTTCTTTGTCTTTCTAATCGCACTCAGATGGTTGGCAATTCTTCATTTCCTTGTGCCTAGCTTTTCTGCAAGCTAAACGTACTACTGTGCGAGGGTTTATCTGAACTGTTTTCCTTAATGTTTTTTTCATCTAAGGATGGCTTCATTTCACGACCTTCGCGGTCTTCAAGACTTTCATCTCCATGACGAAACCTTTGAAAAGTGTACGTTCAGTAACAGATCCATGGTCGAATGCCTGGTTCATGTTTCATGTAGTTTTGGTAGTTTTTTGACCAAGTTTGAAGTCGTAGAGAAAAATCAGACGAAAGTTCTTCTTGTCCATGCTGCCTTAGGGGTTGCGAAACTTATTCTGAGTAGAGTTGAAACAGCAGACAATTAAGACACCTTGTAAGCGACAACACCAACGATAAATTACTTAATATACAACTTCTAAATGTCATCGTGAGAGATATTTATATCTGGACAACCTAATACTTCTACTTGATGGCTTTAAATCGTACATACTTATAATGAATAGTTTGGTTTGGCTTGTTTTGAATTTCGAGCAAAGCTACCCGAAGGTTATCTGTGCTAGCTGTTTCTAATTTAGCAGTGTAAGACTAGAGGGAAGACATCTAGTTATCACTACCAACCGCCAACTCTTTTTCTACTCTTTTATCAACGAATAGTGGGATTGACTGTAACATTATAATGCCTCCACGGCTGAAAGGGCGAGCATATGTGGTGTGACGGGAATTCGAACCCGCGATCCTCAATTACGAGTCAAGTGCCTTAACCACCTGGCCATGCCGGGCCTTCTAATGAATAGACCATTCAACTTTATGTAACACATTGAAATACATATCATATAATATTTTTATGCAAGATAACTGGTGTATTCAAGATTATCTTGAGGGTTGGGGTTCCAATACATATAGTTAAGTCTGCGTGTCTTTAGAGCGTACGTGGACTAATGTTTCTGCGATCAGTAAGTTGACCATTCATCTTAAGATTTTCAAAAAATATATTACATTTAAAACAGCATTGTAATAAAATATTACAATTTAGAACACTGTTTAAGAATATGCTGCAGTCTTCTGTCGTCTTTACATATATATATAAATATATAATAGTTCTGCCTCTTGCATGCCCATGTAACTACGTTTAGAGTGCACGTATATACCAAAATCGGTATGAAAGTTCATTAGGTCCATGCGGGGGTACATACAAATTTTCAGTTTCTCATTTTGTGTTTCGCGATTCTATTGGCGTTTTTTACCACTACTTCATCCCCCTGAAGATGAATCTTCACCGAATTTCGTACGGAGGTTCAATGTGTTCTTGGGAAGATACATACAAAATTTTGTTTTGCAGTTTTTATGGGAGTTTTTACAATTGCATATAAGAGAATCAAATTTTTACGTCTTAAGATAACCTTTCACTAATTATGAATTTACCTAACATCACTAGAGGGGGCGGATAATCCAGGTAGTGGGGAGGCACTCTGGGCAGCCAAGACCACAAATCTTTGAATTCACTACTATTTATATTAATTGCGTTAATTTCTGTGTAATTCATATCATATTTGACTTTTACTTTGTTTCTGTAACTTCACATTACAGTTGAGAAATTTCCCAATTCTTGCTTAATATTAAGAGTTCATAAAAGTTTTTCAGATAAATCAAATTTAGAACACTGTTGTTTTATAAACCTTTGAACAAGTGAGTTTATATTATTTGGTGATAAACTGACTGTGTAGAAGTAAACAAAATATTTATATAAGGTACATATTAACCAGATTTAGCATCTGTAGGCATTACTGCTATCGATATACATTTAATGATTGCTATAAGGGAAACTATCTAGTTGCATATCATTCCATTTCTAGTTTTTGCTAACTAAATGGCTGCTTAACCGTTTCTCAATCTTTGGCTTATAATAAAATGAAAGCACAATTTTGAAGAATTTTATTCTGATACATACATGTGTGTTTTTTACAGGAAAGCCACATCGAGCTATTTGGTGAGCCCATCGAGGGGAATCGAACCACCTGATTTTAGGGTTGTAAATTCGTAGAGTTACCGCTGTACTAGCGGGGAGCTGATGAATACAAATGATTATCTCACAATGTTAAACTTGTTACCAAAATGAGTACAGCCGATTTATTATGATAGTAGTGTGTATTAAAAATCTAGCAATTCATATCTGGTGCAAATTAGTAATAAAAGCACAAGGCAAGTAGTTTAATTACGTTCTGTCTAACGACTGTGCGTCCTAACAACAGTCCTGCAGCGTAATTTCTATTGCAAAAGGATCCGTTGAGGGACTCTCCAAATTTTACCCCTGCAGCAATTCATAATACATGTAATGAATGAGACGAGGATTTCTCAGTGTCTGATTACATAGAAATCTATATACTCTACTTCCAGCAACTTAACCCTCATGTTTTCGTATGCACCGTAGCGAATGTCTGTTTCATTCTTCAGCTGTTGGAGTATGTGACAACTGAAATAAAGACGTGACTGGAAACTTTATTTCACTAAACCTATACTCTATTAGCCTTATTTTCAGACATAAACCTTTCTTCATGATATTTGAACTGTTGCCACTGATTTTTGTGAATTCTCATTTTCTACAAGACACTGCACTTTGCTTACTGCGGCTGGAATACTACTTTTGCAGATTCCGTTCTCGATGGCTCTGATTCCCCAAATTGATCCATATTAACGTCATTAAACAAATCGGGTATCCACGTCTTAGAAAATTACATTTTCAATCCGTGCACACCTTTATTATTTGAATGTGAGAATATTTGCATCGAAAATGGCTGTGACATATCTTTACCAACAGCGATCAGTTTCAAGTGGCATCACGTTACTAACCAATGACATGTTTTTTGACAGATGCAGTTCAACCGTATTTTTATATAAACTGTGGTTTTCACGTGACTGTTGATTTGTACATTAAGCATCGTTTTAATATCAATATTATGTAGTAAACCTTGTAATTTCTAAGTTTTAATACTAAATATAATATTTAATAACCCTGAAGCTATAAAACTTTCATGCAATACATAAATATATACTGATTTTTTTCCCTAGCGTCATATGTCCAAACAACTGTACTGAAGAAGAATCAACAAAATTGTGGGGAACAACGGTTTACACTTACGTAAGTATAATATAGAACAATTCTTTATGTAGTTCTATTTTTCCTTCTACACACTGAATATACAGAGAAATAAATTACACCTATAAAAACTATAGCTTCCAGAGTACTTCTCTAATAGCATATTACTCGTGGAATCTAATCAATTTTCAGACGGTCTTTCTTTGTCAACATTCCTTCACTAAATGTTTAAAAAAAACCAGTAAAATATTAAAGCTTTTACCTAACTCATAAAACTGTATGTAAACACCAGGAGAAATTTTGTAGCCTGAAGATAATACTTATAAAAATAAATATATAAATATTTATACGGTCGCATATAAAGGTATTTCAAATACGGGTAACTTTGTAGACTGAAGATAATACTTATAAAAATAAACATAGAAATATTTATACTGTCGCATATGGAGGTATTTCAAATTTGTATTTTGCTAACTTTAATGTTGCATTGACACAACATTACTTTTAATCCTAAATTCACATGGTTAATCTCTGGTCTCAGTTTGTGTGTGAGCAAGCCCCCTGTCATACAGAAAACCTGTTCCTCATTGGCTTTTCCATAACACAGTTCTGAAACGTAAAAAAAAAAGTTTCGTAAATGAACTGTTATATTTCAATATTCACGACAACTGTATTTGAAGATATAACATACGAAGTATATTTGTTAATTAATTGTTTATGTTCAAAAATATTTATCGATATACGGAGGAATTACAATTAAAAATTATCTAGGAACTACGTATATAGATGGTTTGCTGATGTTACTGAGTTTCGATATCTGTCGTGAACAGAGCACAAGATATCCCTTTGTGTTTGTTATTAAACAAAAAATTAAAATCACGAAAAATGGCGTCCATCGTGTCCTATAGTTTCAAAACAAACAAACAAACAAACAAAAATCATGAAAAATGGCGTCCATCGTGTCCTATAGTTTCAAAGATTGGAATTTTGAATAATGCTTTAGCTGGCTTTCTTTGGTTGATTTTACTTGTAGATCTCTACCATCAATGAATATACGTTGAAGGGCAGTTTTGAGCTCTTTAAAAGAAATACAGCAGTTGAAATGTGATTGCAACGTTTATTGAGCTTAGTGTTTAATCTATGCGTATGAACTTATCTTTAGAATAAATGAGACATTTAAGTGCCGATTTGATTTTTAATAATTACGATGCACTGATCAATTCTAAAGCAGTATTTTTAAGTATTTTAAGCAATCGCATATTTTGCTTACTGGCGACCATTCTCATAAAAATTGGTAGACGACCTATGGACTCTAAGCTGACGCCTTCTTTGACCATTATTTTTTCTTGTTTTCAAATAAATAAATAAACAATACTTAGAAGACTCTCGGTAGATTTTTAAGCAGTTTCTCTGCCGAGTGGATATTGTTAACAATCTAATCACCTTTGGAAAGTCCAGTTAGCTTATAATTTTCTTGGGGACTTGGGCAGTAAATAAAATATATTTGAGAATCATTTCTGGTCATATTTTTTAACATGCTTAAAATGTGAAGTATAGCCTAAAAATCTGCACTGGGTTATATTCTCTTTGTCCTCAAACTCTACTTCAGGCTTGTTTGTGTTCAAGTTAAGCACAAACGAACACAATGGGATATCTGTGCTCTACCCACCACAGGTATCGAAATCCGAATTCTAGCGTTGTAATTCGTTGCTTCGGGGAAATTTGGAGATTCCTTTATGGTTGGCTCAGCATGGCCAGGTGGTTAAGGCACTCGACTCGTAATTTGAGGATTGCGGGTTCGAATCCGTGTCCTGCTCGTCCTTTTAGCAGTGGGGGTGTTATAATGTGACGGTCAGTCCCACTATTCGTTGGTAAAAAAGTAGTCCAAGAGTTGGCGGTGGGTGGTGATGACTAGTTGCCTTCCCTCTAGTCTTGCACTAGTAAATTAGGGACGGCTAGCGCTGATAGTCCTCGTGTAGCTTTGCGCAAAATTCAAAAACGAACAAACAAATAATCCTTTATGGTTTGATTTTTAAATATTATTTCCCCTTTGGGATATGAATAATCTTTAATTTCAGAAGGTGTCTTTGTAACGTAATCTTTCTTGTTGCAGTGAGATTATGAAAGTTTGCTGAATTTTGTGAAGTTCCTCTAGTCTTTCTTAAACATTTCTCTTTATTCAAAGCTACTAAACGTTTTTCCTTTGCTAGAATTAGAAGCAGCAGTTTTATCGCTTCTACCTAAATTATTCAAAGTTGCCAGTTCTTTTTAACTTAAATTTAAAAATAATTTGTTGTTACTAAAGCAAGTTAAAAGCTATACAATTAAATACTGTTGAAATTTTAACCATAACCTCACTACAATTTGACGTAAGATCAATTGCAAGGATCGTTTAAATACAAAATAACCTTCAAATTTCAATTTGTTTCGAATGTTAAATATTTCAGCAAAATTTGTAGAATAATTATACGACTTATTTCAAATGAGATATTGCCACGTGTATCAAACCGTAGCTGTTCTGTATTAGTTTCAGAAATGTGTTTTTTAACTAAACATAAATTTAATTTTACTTTATTAAAAAAAGAAGTGTAATTGCTTTGTGTTTGAATTTGTTATCTCCGTCACCGAACATACTCGACCTTTAGACCGTGAGGGCATTATACTGTGAAAGTCAATTCTACTACTTGTTGGTAAATAGGTAGTCCAAGATTGGGTAGTGAATGCATTGACTAGTTGTCTTCCCTCTAGTCTACTATTTTTAAATTATTGATCGCGCAGGTAATTGCTTCAGATGGTTGTTCCCCGAGATATTTTCCCGGAAAAGAGCAGCATAGTGATTTTTATGTTTCTAATAACGTTCTAAAATCTTAATTTAAACTGTATTTCACGTAAGCTGTTATCTTATCTTTATTTTAAACATCTTCGTATGTCAATGGTATATATATATATTTTTATAAAGATGAATAGAGAAACACAATGGATAATATTTTCCATAAAATGCATATACATATATATATATATATATGTACCATTACTTAACCTTTTTCCTAGCCTGACATAGCTTGGTGGCTAGGGCATTCAAATTCCAATCTGCGGGTCGCGAGTTTAGATCCAATATCGATTATGCTCGCCCTGTCAGATGTGGAAGTGCTACAATGTGATGGTCAATTCCACTTTTCGAAAGTAGAAGAATAATCCAAGAATTGGGGCGTGTGGTTTTGACTATTACTTCCAAATTATGGCGTAGTTAGCCCGCAAAGTTCTACAAACAAACAACTTTTGCTCTTCAAAATAACTCATAAATCTACTTTATTATAATTTTAAAATTTCCTTAATATTTGGTATATTGACATACACCTGTTACGTATTTGTAGGATACACCTTTATGTCTTGCTGCCATTCACGACCTTCGCATATCCTCTTGGAATACATCAGCAAGAACTGTTACAGTGCTTCGCCAACCTGATACTAAGAGATATATTGGATCTTTCCGGCAAGGAATAAAGTCAGAAAAGTTAGCTTACTAATTCTTTTTCATGCTATCAGGTTATTGTTTCTATTCTTATATGCGTAATGTTAACAATCTGCTAAGCTGTAGTTAGGTTTTATCATATAATTTTTAATCTAAAAACATAATAAAAAAGTATAGAAGTCGAAAGCTAGTTATATAAGAACTGTGTTTTCGAAGTATTAATTAAAATTAATCTGAAATTTTATTTGTAATTACTGATGGAAAAGTTACAAACTATATTATTTAATATGAACTAACATCCACAAAAAAGCTAAGGTGACAAGTGAACAGTGAAAAGAAATTTAACATGAATTACACAGTCCTGCGAATTTAAACTTTATAAAAATTGCTTTGGTTTTAACAACGGATTTTACGCAATTCAGCTACACTTTCGCGTAGGGATTTTTTTTTTACAAATCTGAAAAAGGAAAAACACACACTGTAAGGTAGATTAAATTATTATTTTGTGTACCACCATGAATATATTTTTATTATTGTATTTGTTATGTTTGGGTCCAGAACGATCGATAAGAGTTTCACGTCGCGATTGGTCTATAGAAATCTACAGCCAAGGGTTGTGAACATTTTTAGCCTAATAAAATGTAACCCCGATTTCAATGAAAATTATTCAATTACTTAAAAGCACATATGACGATTTTGTTTTTGAAAAATCTGTACGTGATGGGAAAAAATGGATATCGGTTTCAGATTCAGCGTACAGGAATTAGTGTGGAACATATACAAAATTTCGAAACAATAAAACCATCTTCTCCACATTTAGAGAAATTTTACAGTTTTTTTTTTTTAGAAAATATGTATCGAGAAATATTGTATATAACCGATTAACGTGTATATAACGTGTTTCAACAAAGAAAAGCCGTGTGAGAATTAATATTATGTTATTTTTAGTTACGGAGCTCTGGGGTATTACTACTATGGAAGTTATATCTTTAGATTAACGTGTATATAACGTGTTTCAACAAAGAAAAGCCGTGTGAGAATTAATATTATGTTATTTCTAGTTACGGAGCTCTGGGGTATTACTACTATGGAAGTTATATCTTTAGATTAACGTGTATATAACGTGTTTCAACAAAGAAAAGCCGTGTGAGAATTAATATTATGTTATTTCTAGTTACGGAGCTCTGGGGTATTACTACTATGGAAGTTATATCTTTGTTTCTCCAAGAATTACAGGTACTCTCGGTTTTTAATTATTGTTGTTGTTTTATTGTTGTTTTGAATTAAGCACAAAGCTACACAATGGGCTATCTGTGCTCTGCCCACCACGAGTATCGAAACCCGATTTTTAGCATTGTAAGGCTGCAGACATAGTGCTGAGCTACTGGGGGGCAGTTTTAAATGATTAAATAAGATACATAAACTTGTTTGTTTCGTTCGAGCTGAACATATAGTTTCACAATGGCCTATTTGCGTTCTGTCTACCTGGAATATCTAAATGTTGTAAGTCTGCAGACATACCGCTGCGTCAGTTATATGAATAATGTGTTTTATTACAAACCTTTAGTATATGTGTTTTTTTTTTCCTTTTAGTAATTTTGAACTGTTACATTCTTACCTAGTAGACACTCATTTCAAGTAATAGTTAATATTACCTTAGACCAGGCATGGCCATGTGATTAAGGTACTCAACTCGTAATCTGAGGGTCGCAGGCTCGAATTTCCGTCACATTACAATGCCCCCACGGTTGAAAGAACGAGCATGTTCGTGATGACGAGAAACCCACTTGAAGTAAAAATGTATTTTCAAGACAGCTGATATGGGTATTAAAACTTTAATTAAAATAAATTACAGAACAACTTATCGACCTTCTTAAGTCATCTTCAGGTTAGGTCAAAACGTTTTAATTAAAGTAATTTAATACCCATACCAGCTGTCTTGAGAATACAAATGTGACGGTCAATCCCACTATTCGTTAGTAAAAGAGTAGGCCAAGAGTTGGCGGTTGGTAGTGATGAATAACTGCTTTCCCTCTAGTCTTACACTGCTAAATTAGGGATGGCTAGTGCAGATAGCTCTCGTGTAGCTTTGAGCGAAATTATGAAAACAAAATAAACGAATAAAACATTAGTTTAATATTCCCCAGTGGCATAGCGGTATGTCTGTAGACTTATACTGCTGAAAACTGGGTTTCGATACCCGTGGTGATCAGAGATAACCTATTTTGTAATTTTGTGCTTAATTCTAAACAAAGAAACATTAATTTAGTAATATATTATTTTGTAGCTTCCAGAATAAAGTTGAAATAGAAGTTTTAACAGAAAAACACGCATATTAGTGTAGAATTAAAATCTTCAAATAATTAAGAAGATAACAAAATGATAACGTTATTACATTTCTTTGAAGAATAATGGCAGTTTCTGCTTGAAATAATATTTTGACAAAACTGTATCAAAGAACTTTGGTTCTCTATAGCTTTATATACATTTCAGTTGTTTGTAACACTATTAAAATATGTTATTGTATATTACACACAAAGTGTGTGTGATTACGTTAGGTAAAATTACGATTTTTAGACTGCAAGTAAACTATTGTTGATTAATAAGTATAGAAAAATTGAAATGTTGAATTTCTGGTAAAGTATGGTTAGTTAGTTGTCGGGTACATGAAAATGCGGTTTGTTAAACTATAAATAAGTTATCCCTAATTATTGTCTTTGGAGATAATAAATGTGTTAGACTAATGGTTCCCAAATTCTTTTAGTCTGAGGCTTTACATTTGAGGCCCCCAACTTATAACGTTTCCATGGTAATAGAAAAACAAACGTAGTAAAAGGATTAACATTTCTTTTCGACATACTATATTAGTTAATTAATTCAAAATATTTCTTATTGGCATATTACTTATTTAGAATTAAAATGAATTCACCATCTTTGATTTTGGATATTTTTGGGTGACCCCATAAAAAGGTTCAAAACCTCCAGAGGGCCACGTTTCCAATTTTTGGAAACACTGTGTTAGACGAGAAGTAAACTAAACTTTAAAATTAGAAAATTGAGATCTACTCAAAATTTTCAGATTTTAAAACTTAATATGGTTTATTTTAAAATATATATACATACAGTCAGTTATGCTAGTTATAAATATCATTAAGTGAAAAGGATATTTTTACTTACTTTTAAAGATACCTCTCAGATGACAGAATTTTTTCAGGAATTTGTAGTAAAATTCTGAGCTGCAGTTCATTTTTACACTTAGGTTGCTTTGAATGAATACTTTACTGCTTTAAAATTTAATAACGCCTGCTATTTGCATTTAACTGTCTTATTGATTTCTTTTGGCGATTGCAAACTCACGTGCTAAGTGAAGTATCCAACAGTGACATCGAGTCATTTGCTACAATTTACTTTGTAGCCAACCTCAGAAGTAAGAGAAAGACTGAATTGGAGACATGTAATAATTTCCCTACACACTTAAATAAAATCGAATCCGTTGATTCACGGTTGTAAGTGGTTTGAAGTACTCAATAAAACGTAAGTAAATTACAAAGTATTGACAAAAATTAAAAACAGGGTATTTGGACATCCCAAAAGGATTTATTGGAACACCATTCCAAAAATCGAGACTGATCCAGTCAAACCGGGACGTCTGGTTACCCTATTCTTAAAAAGTGATAGATTAGACTGAAGTGTAGAAATTTTTAGTTTCAAGAACTGTGATACTTGGAAGATATGACTGAAAAACACTTTTGTTATTTAGAATTGAGGATAACGTAACAGAACACCTCTATATTAGGCTAGATTACAAAGGTCAACACGTTGATAAAAATAAAGGTACAGTTGTTGATAATAAAATACTAAGCTAATTAAAATGAAGTAAACGCTATAATTTGTGTGTTTATGTGTTTACCAAACCAAATTTGTGCTATATCTAAGATTTTGAAATAATTTTCCACTTAAGTGAAATTTAACAAAAAAATCTCTTCTTATTTTTTCCAATCTCAATAATTTTGTAAACCCAAATTTCTGAGATAAATTTCGATATTATATTTCTATTAACATGCAATGTTTTTGTTTCTTAAGCTATGTTTTCGTATGCTATTAAATTAATAAAAAACATTGTAGCAGCTATTCTTCAAATTATTTTGTCTGATCTGATATTTCAGAAGAAATATTGGATGTGACATCGCTACACAAGAATTATCTGTTCAAAGACGACGATTCGCACCACCAGCAGTGTCACATTGGGACAAATGCTGTTTCGAAGACAATAGAGTTTAATGTGTTTGGAAGAACTGATTCAAATCCAACTGATTTCTATCGAAATATTCGGTATAAAAACGAAGGTACGAACTGGTTTTAATACTACTGCTTGCAATATTTGTCTTACGAAAAGAAAATTATGGACACCTTTTTGAATATTATTATCAGACGTAATACATTAAAGTTATTTCCTTTCAGTTATAACTCTTCTATTAATACCTTATCGGTAGAGAAACCGGTCTTAGAGCTTTAGAGTGAACAGTGAGTCCTGTCTTATAGCATTAGACAGGTTTTGGAAACAGTAAATAAAATGCAAGTATTATGGGATTGCTCCCCTCCTGCTGTGTGAAGGTAAAGTGCATGACAATATTGTTACATTTTCAGAAATGAATTTATAAATAACCAAAATTCATTAAGCCTCCTTTGATGCGAAGAATACCAAAAGTAACAACGAAAGAAAAACTGTTATCAAAACCGGTATGTACACATTCAAGGTGTTTTAGTAAGGTCACGTGTCAGTAGTTTACACTGTGATTACGATTATTACAAACAAACAGAGAACTTATAGATACTTTTCCTAACAGCAGTTTAGTTGAAGAAGTTGTGACTTTCAGGACAAAAATTCTTTGTGATAAACATGTAAGATTTAAAGTTATGGCTGATGTAGAATACTTCATGCGACAGATTGAGGTAAAATTTAATGTTTTAATAGGAGCTTTATGGAACTCTGAATAGGGGACGTGAAACTACTGATGTTAGTGGAAGTAGACGAGGTAGAAAGTCCAAGCTTTTCCAAAGAGGCGTGAATTAACTCGGGGTATACTGTTTACGTCATACACGGAAATATCTTGCCAGTAACGTAGCTGTAAACACAGTTGTGAATGTCACTTCGGGAGCTGTAATATATACATGAATACAACGTGACCTTAGTGGATGAGTAATTTCTCAAACACCACTGGTTAGAACATCAGTCCTCAAACCATGGGGCAAGCAAAGCTATGTAAAGACGCTTCTTATAGATACGTCCAAATTCTTACTGTTGGGCAACAACCGATGACAGTTTGTTCGATGGCAGAAATAAAACAAAATCACGGTGAACCTACAACATCTACAGTACTAGAGGACATATACAATGGTGTTAAAGATGTACAGAAAATTGAAGGCACCTTGACTGCTGACAGGTACAAGTATCCATCACGTTCTTCTCTCAAAAACAAGACAATTTGAGTAGAAATTCATCTTTCAGAAAGTGAGTAATCTCTGTGTGCAAAAAGTACGGTGAAGCTACAGTTTTGACCCAGAAAGAAAAGAAAATATGACTTCTTATAGACCATTGATTATTCGACAAAATTATCAACAACAACAAAAATAAAGTCATATAAAAAGCTGAATAATTTGAGTAAATTACGTGTTAAATAATAATATCTTTGAAGAAAGTATGCGCTTGAGTGAGCTGCTATTTAAGTGGGTTGTACGTAGCCTGATGGTCAAAATGCTATGGCTGTGAATCAGGGAATTCATGGGTTTCGGTTCTATGCCACAAAAAAATGTGCCTTGAACTTTGTGGTTGGAGGTATGCTACAAGAATAAGGGTCAAATCCCACTATTCGGTCAGAAAAGAGTAGCCCAAGATTTGGCAATAGGTGCTGCTTGCCAACTGCTATCCAACGAGTCTGTAAATTCAAAAGTAGGGATGGTTATGTACAGATAGTCCTTAGTGCAGTTTCGAGCAAAAATTCTGAAACAACAAGAAAAAAATCGACATTCGAAAGTTACTTAAGAAGTTAATTTGGCACTTAAAATTTTTCATTTATTACAAATGTTTAAGCCAGAAAATTACAACATTCTATAAAATCGTTGAGCTAAACAGTCGAATTCTGGTTAAGCTGTACAATATCTTTGTTGATCTATATATTTAATTGTATAAACGTCAATATATCAGCGATCATCAAATAATAATAATATTCTATGAGTTATTTTGACATTGACAGGCTTTTCAAATATTGAAAAATTGGTGTTTTATTCAGTATGAAAACATTAAATAGGCCAAAAGTCTTCTTTTATTAAACGAAACAAGAAAGGCAGTGCCTTAAAAAACAATCACGTTTACTGTTACTTCAGAAAACGATAATAGCGTATGTTTTGTGACGTTATTTATGAAACAAAAAGGACAGCTTTTACGAAACTCGCTTGTTTTTATCCAGAACTGTTTAATTTTTAAAACTTACATATGTCGATAGGGTTTATAAATTAATTTTACCTCCCATTATTTTAAAGTAAATTCTATATATTTTTTCTAGACCAATCGAACCAAAGTTGAGCAAGTGGACTATAAATTATTTAATTATTTACAAAGAATTAGCAGAAAAAAAATGATATGGTACTTCAGAGTAATATTAGTAAATAATTAGAGAAAAACGTCACATTCTTTTAATTCTTCTAAACACTTACAGGGAGAAATGGAAGATTTACTATGACTTGGCCAAAAACCCTTAAAGAAAACTTTCGTATTGGAGCTTTTAGCTGCAAACCTGAAAGAAGCATGCTATCAACA
The DNA here is from genome assembly GCF_004210375.1 of Tachypleus tridentatus. NCBI lineage: Eukaryota > Metazoa > Arthropoda > Merostomata > Xiphosura > Limulidae > Tachypleus > Tachypleus tridentatus. Next base: position 22,879,128 of record NC_134827.1, read on the forward strand.
GTGATATCATTATCCATGAGAGAAGATGGTATGTCAGTTTAGAACACAGTATTTGTTTATTACAACGTATTAAGGTTATTTACTTTGATAATTATCAGTTAAAGGCTTTTACTTATAATTATATAGTAATATAAATATATACAGTGTGTTATTGTTGGGCTTAAGTTTCTTCTAAAGTAGGTGTCTGTGACTTGTTGGCAGTAAATTCAAAAAGTAAACGAACAGCATTCAGTTCACTTGTTTTTGATTATAATATCTATATATACATTTTATTCAGAACTAATTAAACGTATACACAATAAGTTCTTGATATTTATAGGTTATCATAAGCACATCATAAATACTACATAATTCTCTTCTCTCTTCAAAAATCCACTTAGGCCTATCCAATTGCGTTAGAATTTTATTCGACAAGCCAAACTATCTTCTCTATTACTATGGCCAAGCTATCCAGCATAGTTTAGTTACGTTTCGTCGAGTTACCATGGTTGTATCCTACACTTCTAAAACTGTCTGCTTCTTTCTTGTACATATTACTTTCAATAAACGTCTGCTTTTCGCATGTAGGCCTTCTTCCAAATAATTGTATACTTTTTGTCAAAGTCCACACATAGAGGTTCAATTATTTTAAAATTCTTTTGGACAAAATAAATTATTCTTCTTATTTCTTTCAGCATCGTTAGTCTAAATCTAATATACACTACTGGCCAAAATCTTAAGGCCAATGAACATAGAGAACATTTTGCGTTGTTAGACGCAATCATTTATTTGAGTAGAGCTTCGAAAAATGAAAATAAGAAAAGGGAAAATAAAAATAAAAACCTTTTAGCATTTAATAGGGAAAATGTGAACACTATGAAATTAGCCAAAATACTAGCTGGTCAAAAGTTTAAGACCGTACTGACACGAAGCGTTAATCGGTAAACACGTAACGAAATTTAGTCATTTGTGTTCAAGCATGTCAACATCTCCCACTGACATCTCCTGTGTTACATTAGGTAAAAACATGGTAAAAGCTAAAAAGTTGACAGAGTTTGAAAGTGGCAGATTTGTTCAGCTGCAAAAGCAAGGTCTCTCTCAACGTGCCATCGCTGGTGAGATTGGGCGTAGTAAAACTGCTGTTGCAAATTTATTAAAAGACCATGAGGTATACGGATGGAGAATTTTAAGTGGTTGGCCCAAGAAAATGTCGTCGGCGTTGAGCAGGAGGATTTGACGGATTGTTCGGCAAGACACCAGCCGATCGTCGAACCAGATTAAGGCCCTTACGGACGCAGAATGCAGCTCAAGAACAATAAGACGGCATGTACAAAAGAAAGGCTTTAAAAACCGTAAACGTCTTGAAAGGCCACGCCTCCTTCCACACCACGTAACAGCTCGTTTGAACTTTGCTGAGAAGCACCAAACATGAAACGTAGAAAAGTGGACGAAGGTTTTGTTCTCTGATGAGAAAAAGATTAACCTGGATGGTCCAGATGGCTTCCAACGTTACTGGCACGATAAGGATATCCCACCGAAGACATCATCTACATGACACAGTGGAGGAGGCTTCATCATGATCTGGGGTGCTTTCTCCTTCCACGGAACAATGGAGCTTCAGGTTATACAGGGGCGTCAAACAGCAGTTGGCTACATTGTCATGTTGGAGAGAGCATCCTTATTAACCGAAGGCCCACGCGTGTGTGGAAATGACTTGATCTTTTAGCAGGACAACGCTGCAATCCACAATGCCCGCAGGATAAAAGGACTTTTTCATGGCGAATAACGTGATTCTTTTGGACCATCCAGCGTGTTCGCCCGAACTGAATCCAATTGAAAATGTTTGGAGGTGGATGGCAAAGGAAGTGTATAGAAATGGACGTCAATTCCAAACAGTGTATGATCTTCGTGAAGCCATCTTTACCACTTGAAATAACATTCCAGCTAGTCTTCTGCAAACGCTTATATCGACCATGTCAAAGCGAATTTTTGAAGGTATTCGCAATGACGGCCGTACAACTCACTACTGAAACCTCTTGTTGGGTATTTCCTACCCTGTTTAGGACTTCTTTTGGGTATGGTCATAAACTTTTGACCAGCTAGTATTTAAGCTAATTTCATAGTGTTTACACTTTCCCTATTAAATGCTAAAAAAGTTTTTTTTTTATTTTCCCTTTTCTTATTTTCATCTTTCGAAGCTCTAGTCAAATAAGTGGTTGAGTCTAACAACGTAAAATGCATATTTTTTCTTTATGTTCATTGGCCTTACGATTTTGACCAGCAGAGTATATATATCAGCCACCACTTCTATATTAATCATTAGGCCTTCCACTCCTTCGACGATTAACTTTATATTTCACTTTTTTATATATCATAATATCAAAATCCTTCTCGCAACGTTACTCTGGTTCTTTTCTGCACTGTCTGATGTTTTCCGTTCATCTCACAGTATTTACATGTTCATTTCTTAATCGTCTACTTTTTACATCTTCACATCAATAAATTTCACGCGACGTTTTATAATCTCGACATCAATAAGTTATAAACAAACCGTTCCACTCTTACTGAGTTACGTAACTAAACTTGTCATAATATTTACTTTAAAATAATTGTTCCTAACTTTCTTGCTGTGAACAAGCTGAACAATAATAACATATTTACTCACAAAATAAATAAATTAATAAATCTACTATAGACGGTTTTTTATATCATGGAAATAACGTTACAGAACGGAACTCAGTCAACCAGTAAATTTTATTGCATCACAGTTCTGAAATTCTAATGTAATTACTAGATCAGGTGATCTGGTTTTTAATTAACTTTTTTACTCAACATGTTTACTGTTTGGGATACCAGAAATTCATTTTAATCTAATAGTTATTTGAGAAAAAAAGACGTTTAGAAGCTAAGTTCTCATAATATTGTGGATTTTTTAATGTTATTTGGTTTCATTGTTCTTATCTCAAGATATTAGAGTTGAATAACAAAAAATTACTAGATTTAGTAAGATTGTGGACTAAAATAGTAGGTATAAGCTTTTAATATAGATTTTAGTAATGTAATGGGCAGTATAATAACCTTGGATTAAGCTTGATACGCATAACGGTTCTTTAGGCTTAGTTTTGTAATTGCTATTCTTAGATATTAGAGTTGAATAACAAAAAATAGCTAGATTTAGTAAGATTGTAGACTAAAATAGTAAGTATAAGCTTAATATAGATTTTAGTAGTGTAACGTGTAGTATAATAACCTTAGATTAAGCTTAATACCCATAACGGTTCTTTAGGCTTAGTTGTAATTTAACTTGAAATGAAATTGTAAGGCAAATTAAATACACTATTTTATTTGATAAATACAGTCAAAAAACGTATTGTCAAAATTAATTGTCAAACGTATACTTAACAGTATTAAAAACAGGTTAGTAGCATTTACTCATAGTATATAATGTTTAATTTTATAAATTATACAACGGTTACGACAAGTTAACTCGCATTCTCAGTTTATTGGATGCAATGAATGGATTTTATTTGGAAGCTCTGGGCTACTACGTACGTTTAAGGAAGCTACCAGTGAGGATGTTTAACCTACCTCTAGAGTTTGCAGATTAGAGGAAAATTTGGAAGCTATCTTAGCTAAACTTGAGGAAATATATAGAGAGAAGTATTAACTGTGGGAAATGATAACAATACTCCTGGATGAGCTTAAGCTTTTAAATGCAAGGGAGGCATAAGCTAAGATTAATTAACAATAACATTCAGGAAGTTAGAAAGGATACCATTAGGGTTAAAAGTAGTGAACTTAATTGTAAAGACCCTGATTTTAGCTTTTGGTTTGTGTAGACGAAGAATTAAAATTTTTCTAAAAATGAATTATATTATAGTGATACTACATGCATGAGAATGCTTAGCGTTTTGTAATAATGAACGGAAGCAACACTTTTTATATGTATTTGTTCATATCCAGACTATTTAGTGAGGACGTTTTTTATTCTGAGAACAAAGATGCAAGAGGTTTAGCAAAACGTAACCGTTGCGAAGTATCTTAGGGTAGAAAATTATTATGGAGTTTATTGATACAGAATCAGTCAGTAAACCGGATGATACAAGTGATAGCTTTAGCTCACAAATAGAAGACTTCGAAACAGTTACGATATTTAGTAACAAAAGTAACAAGAACTTTGTTCGGCTTTAAATGGAGTAAAGGGACTGACTGTCACTATTATAACATACACTTAAAGCTTCAAGTGCAGCGCGTGTTCATTAGAAATGTGAGGTCAACTCTAGGCCTACACTGCATACGATACACGATATACTAAGCATTGATATTTATAAAAAAATAGATGACCGAAGTGGACAAATATTAGTTGAAGACATCCCTTGACAAAAGCATTTTCGAAAAACAAACTTTCATTTTTAGGGATTATGCCTCACCAACATGTGGGCTCTACTCGATAAGAATAATCTTATTACTAAGTAACAAGGCCATAAGGATTGTCCTCGTTGCATAATATCAAGGTTATGAGGATTGTTCTTGTTGCACAATATCAATGTTATAAGGATTGTCCTTGTTGCATAATATCAAGGGTATAAGGACTATTTTTGTTGCACAGTTTCAAGGTTATAAGGATTGTTCATGTTGCTTAATATCAAGGTTATGAGGATTGTTCTTGTTGCACAATATCAATGTTATAAGGATTGTTCTTGTTGCACGGTATTAAGGCTATATACAATTCAAACCTGTCTATTGAGTAATTCAAAAGAAGTGTCGTCAGTGTTCTTTAAATCCTATACAAGTGTAGATTCACCGTGTTAAGTAACATACGACTCAAAATACCACTTATATTAAATGCAGGAAATTGGAAATATTGATGACAGATAAATTCCTTGAGTTGAGGGCTTTATCGCTCGAAATACTGAAAAAAATAAAACTTAAAAATTATTTCGAAGGCTCGAAATACTGAAAATTAACGCATTAAAATTATATGAATTTTTTGTAAAAAGAGAATAAATGTCACCGAAGAAACTTGATAGAAGATAAGTGATAAAGACAAACATTAATGTTGACGTTTTCCAAGAAAGATGTGTAAGTTATATTAAACAAAAGGTTTTTGTAATAGTATGTCTTAAAATCGGATCAGCACTAAGCCTCTGGACTTGAGACACCAAAATCCGGGGTTCGATTCCCCGCGATGGTTAGCTTACATATAAATCTTTGTGTAACTTTGAACTAAAAACATCAAGACCACCAAGAGTATTTTGTTCTTGCACATTGAGACAATAACGAAAATTCTTGTAAATTCATACACACTGACTGTCAGATTTATAAACTTGATGTTTGGTCTTGATAAAGTTGTTTTAAATAAAAGAAATAGAAATAAGTAACACAGATTGTTTTAGATATTTTGTGCAAACTAAATGTCGTATCTTTGTATAGTGATCCATAATGTTAAACTGACAAAGAGAAGGAATCCTGCTTACAGCACTCATGACCGACTCTCGAGCTACCGTTTTTTGATAGATTAGTGGGATTTGACCATTAATTTCAAAGTGCACTCAAGCCTAAATTATGGAACATGTTTTGGCAGCCGCAAGCTGAGAAGCATGAATCATGGATCTGTCAGTCCTAGAACTCTAAGAGCAGAGACCACACTGACCAGAATTATATCCTAGTTCTATTCTGGTTGCAGTCTTAAGAACCTTCTGCGTTATTTAGTGCAAAATTACTTTAATAACATATTCAAAGTTGTTCTTAAATATGGTTTTGAAACTTCTAGATTTATATTTATGAGACAAGATACGTAATGTTTAGATATGATGCAGGGAGTCGTTTTTTAATGTAAATTACGATATTATTTTAATATAATATGCTAAGCCTTTCTTATTAAATGGTGTACATATCCATTTCAACAATTGAAGTTGATATAATGTACACATTTATTTTTGAACTCATATGATGTACACAGAGTTTAAAGTTCGTGTAATGTGCACAATCAGTTGAAGTTCTTTTGATGTGTTCAGCCGTTTCATGTACACATACGTAGCAGTTTTAACATCATATAATGCACACAGTCATAACATGTTCTTATGTCATTTCACGTACCCATACGTAGTAATTTCTTCTTTATATATATATACAAAGTCATTTCAAGTTCACGTTCGTAGTCATACAAACTTCATATGACGTACTAAATGATTTTTCATACGAAGAATGAAATCTATTATTTGTAAAATATGAAATAAATTCTGTTTTATGTTTCAGCACATTTCCTTCCGAATACCTATACCGTGACGGCTAGCTTAGGAGAAAATGTTGATATTGAGTTTGTTACTCAGAGTTTACGCCCATCTGATTATAAAGTCTGGAAAAAAGACAACGAAATTTTGTCATCAACATCCAGAGCAGTTCGAAGAATCGAAGATGTGGAAGAAGGCTACACAGGAATGTACAGTCTAGAATACCAAGGTCACAGTGCTTATCGTGGTGTTGTCAGGTTAATTGTTAGAGGTGAGTGTTGTTATTTATACATTCACATTTTAAAGATGTCAATGGCAAACAACTTTATTTACAGACTACAAGATCTGCGGAGTCTGAAATGGTTCATATTGTTATCTGTAACTGTGATAACTGTGATGACGTAAGGGGTGTCGATAAGAGTTTTAATTGTAATCACTCCCTACTATACACACGCCATCTTTTACAGATACAAACCGTATTTTTGAATAAGATTTTACTCTTTCACATCAATTCCAAATCGAGACTTAAACTATATAAAACACGATGGAAATCATTTCATTCGCCGTCCTTATATGGCCTGGCAGGCATGGCCAAGTGGTTAGGGCGCTCGACTCGAAATCTGAGGATCACGGGTTCGAATACCTGTCACACCCAACATGCTCGCCCTTTCAGCCGGTGGAGGCGTTATAATGTCACAGTCAATCCTACTATTTGTTGGTAAAAGAGTAGCCCAAGAGTTGGCGGTGGGTAATGATGACTAGCTGCCTTCCCTCTATTCTTACACTGTTAAATTTGGGACAGCTTTTGCAGACAGCTCTCGTGTAGCTTTGCGGAAAATTACGAGTTGAGCGCCTTAACTACCTGGCCATACCTCACATAAAACTTAATTGGACGACCTAGTTTTGTTGTATTCTCGCGCAAATCAGATAGTGATTGAAAATGGTGTTTCGCTGGTTCATTTTAATTATTTTGGTAAAAACAATATACTAGAACGTGCTTAACTGACAAAACAAATAAAAATTCCTGGTTTGAAGGACGTTTTTAGAGAGCAATTTAAATTTTACAGGTTGTCGACACAATGTTTATGGTCCTAGCTGTGAATTCCAATGTCCTCAGTGTCACAATGGTGGGGTCTGTCATGACATCACTGGTGACTGTATCTGCCCTCCTGGCTTCAATGGGACGTTTTGTGAAAATTGTGAGTATACTTATGAAATTTATGATACATATATAGTGTATTTCCTGCATTAGTACATGTTCCTATGGATCATAATAGTTAAATAAAATCAACGTAGTTTCCTTTATATTAATTCAAAATAACCTAATAATTATGCAAATAATGACAACACCAAACACCTGATAACATTTCATGATCTCCAACACCAACCCCCAAAAAAGACGAAAATACGGACAACTCACAGCTATTCTACCTATGACGTCAATGTCAAATGATTGTTTTTCCTGTAAGAAATCGGATGAAAATACGATCACACGAATACTGGTGAGGATGGTTTATTGTACGTCTGGTGATGTAAATCATGATACAACAAGTGTTTAGGATATCACACATCATAACTGTGGTTCATCCACAATTTGCTTTTAGGGTTAAGGGATTTTACCAAGTTGCTCATTTGTTTGAACTGTTTGTTTTGATTCGCTTTTTTTATTTTGCAAGGTTAGAATATGAATGTTTTTCTGCTTGATTTTTTTGTTCTTAATTTTATCAAATATTTGTTCAATTTAAGAGTCATGCAAATTCCAACCCGGTATGAACAACATTGGTTGATGCTTATGACTATCGAAAATTTATTTCCCTGGAAGGGGACCAAAGGCCTCCTGGAAGGGTCACATATTTTTAACCACTCGCACCAGAATACGGTGGTGTGTTGTCCGTCACTCAGTCAGTAGGAACCAAAAATATGTAATACAGGGACGTTTAACGTTGCAATCTGTACTGTCGTGATGGCAGTAAAACGTGAGCATGCTACGAATCCCGAGAAGAATTATGCACTCTGTAGACTTCAGCAGATCGTGACATATGGCTTCAACTGCAAGAAATAAAAATATTTGTTTCACTTAATTTCTTTTATATACTCTTGAAACAAAACACTTTCGGAAACCCTGCAGGAGTACATCTTGTAAATAAGATGTTTAGATCAGACATAAACTTATGTCGAGACCCATTTTCGGGACTAAATTTTCAGCCATTTTTAAGGAAATGAACAACAAAATTTATTTTTAAATTAAAACTTAATCTTGACATATGTGACATGTACCTTCTAATTTTAGCAGTTTTACTAAGAGTTATAATGTCCGAATAGCGTAAATTATTTTAAATGTCTATTCAGTTCAAGATGACATAAGCTCAAAAGCCACTCTTAATACTTTTATTTTCCATATCAAGTTTAAAAAAATGCAGCAGTATCTCAAGTAGTAGTGTGTGTGTGTGTGTGTGTGTGTGTGTGTTTTATAGCAAATTCTCATTGGGCTATCTGCTGTGTCCACCGAGGGAAACGGTACGAATTGAGAGCTGTAAGTCTTTAATTAAAACGATTTCACCTAACCTGAAGATGACCTAAGAAGGTCGATACGTTGTTCTGTAATTTATTTTAATTAAAGTTTTAATACCCATATCAGCTGTCTTTAGAATACATTTTTACTTCAAGTAGGTTTCTCGTTATCACAAATTACCATCACATTACAATGTCCACATGACTGAAAGGGCGAGCATGTTTGGTGCGACGGGGGTATCTCTGTCCAGTCAAGGACTATAGTAATGCATGTTAATTCTGTGTTAAAACTCATTAAGAAGGAACTATTATAAAACAGACAACAACTGCAAAACGTCTTATCTTTATTTGTTTTATTCTTGGTTGCTTGAGGTTTATTTTATAGATATGGATCTGAGATTAACTAAATATGATATATTTTTTTAGCCTGCCCTTTGAATACGTTTGGTAAAGACTGCACACAGAAGTGCCAGGCTGTGGACAGCAGTACGTGGGATTCGTGCAAGGAAATATTGATTTGTCTTCCTGATCCATTTGGGTGCACTTGTGCACCAGGCTACAAGGGCCCGAAATGTAACACAAGTAAGGCCATTTGTTGGCGCTTAAACTTAACGAATATGAGTTGTACGTAAATATATTTGTTGTTGGTGTTCAATAATACAGTTATCCAAACTTCAATCTGATTTCTGCATGTTAGATATAGACGCGTACGTAAACTCACTAATTTAAACCGTCTTTCAGTGTCTTGTAAAACGTGTCAGTTTTAAGATGATTTAAACAATGCAGTACAGTAAGTAACGGATATAATGAGTTACAATATTTTAACAAGAAACGGAGTAAATTCTCACAGAATAGACGTGTATATATGGCTAGCCAAGAATGCTTTAAAATTTGGCAAGTGAATTACCTAAACTAGAACATTTTTGTATTTTAATTCAACGCTATGTTGAACGATCTAATTCTTAATGTTTTGTTAATATGTATATATATATATATACTGTCTTGTTATGTATTGTTCCCACAGTACGTAGTCCTAGTGAATATGGTGCTGGATGTTCTCAACAGAGAAAGTGCAATTGTTTAGGTAAAAATGATTGTGATATATATATGCTGTCTTGTTTCCACAGGATGTAGTCCCGGTGAATATGGTGCTGGATGTTCTCAACAGAGAAAGTGCAACTGTTTAGGTAAAAATGACTGTGATATATATACAGGGAACTGCCTGTATGGCTGCAGCTCTGGGTGGCGTGGAAGTGATTGTACAACAAGTAGGTATACACACATGCAGAATATATGTATAATATGTTCAGAAACATGAAAACAATGAAATTGGATTTTCTTTAGTATTCTGACTGAACTCGAGGTTTAATGTATTAGTTAAGAGCTTTAAGACATCACAAACGATCTCATATATATTTTAAATTATAGTTTTAGAGAAAAATTGATACTCTAATGTAGGTTGTTATGCCTTTTAAATACAAATGAAATTATAAACCTCATATTATAAGTTTATTTAGTATTTTGAATAATTCTCATAAGTTCAAGGTGCATTTTTGTGAACAGGTTACCCAGTGTTGAAAAACGGACCCTTTGTAAAACGAAAAACAGGAGATTCCCTTCTTATACTCTTCAGAGAATGGACACCAGAGAACGACATTGGGTCAGGGATCCCTGATTATTATATCATTGAATATCGAGTAAGGTGTTTGTTTATTTTTGCATTTCTTAAAACGTTCCGGAAGATGAGAGTAGGCATAATTATGGTTAAATGATAACCTTGACATAACTAAACTTTAGTCATTGAATATTAACTTAAACATGCGTAATTTACATAATTTTACTGTAGTCTTGTCACGATTACATTTAGTACAAGTACTCTGATATTATTTTTATGATTGGTGCATTCAATATGTAACTATTCATAGATTAAAGTGACGTTATTATTAAGGATAATTTTAAAAAAAGGAAATTGGCGCACTAAACAATACGTTTTAGAAATTAACATGATGATATTACGATGTGACTCACGGTTATATATGTTATTAATTTATTTATATTATATTTTTATCGGGATTATTTTGATGCACGTGAGCCGGTATAATGTGTGGTACTCCTTATGATTAACATTTATTAACATATAATTGCATTTGTGTTAAATGATTTCTAATATACAAATTAGTAAATCGTACGAAACACACAGCCGATATAAAGTTCTGATAGAACTGGATTTATCAGAATTACACTTTGATTTATTATTTGTAGACGGTGTGGTGCCCTTAAAAAACTGATCGTTTTGGAGCAGGTTACGTAAATAGCCCTGACGGCGCAAAATATTCATACACTCTAATAATAAAGATGTAGTCAAAGAGGAAACTTAGAATTTCCAACATGGTCATTCTCTCGTACTTAATGGCATTGGAAAACAAAGGAATATGGATCAATTTAGGGTACCCGAATCATTAAGAAAGAGACTTACAACAAGTCGTACCTCAGCCATGGTAACCAAACTGAGGCATTTGAAACAGATAAAAATCCATGAATATATAGGTCAATGGTGAAAGTCGACCACGTGCTATAAGCAACAGTGTGCAACATAATCAGGAATGATCTCCGTCTGGTAGAAGAGAAACAAGTTACATACACACAGGTTGTTTCCACGCATATTTCAAACAGCTAGAGAACGATATTGGTATTCATGCTATTCCATGCAAAAACACGTCGGTTAAGGCTATATATTTTCGTATGATTGGACTGTTAAAACGTGCACTAAGTAACTACAGTCTGTTTGTTTGTTTAAAATTAAGCACAAAGTTATACCCACCACCGTTATCGAAACCAGTTTCTCGCGGTGTAAGTATGCAGACATACCTTTTCAGCCGTGGGGGCGTTATAATGTGACGGTCAATTCCACTATTCGTTGGTAAAAGAGTAGCCCAAGAGTTGGCGGTGGGTGGTGATGATTAGCTGCCTTCCCTCTAGTCTTACACTGCTAAATTAGGGACGGCAAGCACAGATAGTCCTCGAGTAGCTTTGTGCAAAATTCAAAAACAAACAAACAAAGAAGCAGACATACCTCTATGCCCCTGGAGCAAAGTTTAAGTCGGTAAATGTATAGATGATCACAAACGTGTTATCCAGTCACGTTATATCACAGAACAGTAGCAAATGTGAGGACTGTTACTTTACTCAGGAAGTTATTTGTTACGACTACATAAAGAAAATCGGTCAGAAAATAAACATCACCCTGTTTGTTTGAAGTATTTAATATTTATTCTTTCATCATTATTTTCCGATATATTTTACAGTCAACCAGTAACTGGAGAGAAGCTGGAAAGTTGGAGGCTAAGGAGGATTATCAACATAACATTTCTTACAAAGTTGATGGATTGTTGCCAAACACACAGTATTCTCTAAGGGTTTTGGTGCAAGACAGAGATGGCTCCGTTCAAAAGGAAAGTCTCGTACCAGAAACAAGTGCTACAACCTTCTGTGCTCGTAAATATCATTTTTAAACTTGTTATTAATAGAAGTGATTGCTTGTATTTCATCTGCTTTGTTTTGTTATTCTTTAATCCCGAACTGTAGTTTCTTTATCATCAAATTTCAAAATCATTGAATCTCTCCAGGTAGATACTCCAGTTGTCTATAAAACAAGTTTCAATATCTGTGATGGACACAACACAATTTATTGTGTACCTTTGTGCTTAACAACAAATCAAATCAACCAATCATCTAGAATGACGTGCTTATAACGCTAAAATACATGGTTTGATGCCTGCGGTAAGCACAGCACAGATAACCCACTGTGCAGCTTTATGCTTACCAACAAAGCAAATCACTTAATCAAAACAAATAAACAAACAAACAAAGAATATTCGCATTTTTAGAAGTTCGATTGTGACATATTGAAGTAGTAGGTAAATTTTTTTGTTTATTTTTGAATGTAGATTTATAATTCTGAACTGCAATACGTTACATTTTCTTAAAGATCATATTGGTAAATGTTTAACTTGTTAAAAAGCGATACGTAAGTATAACTTACAAATATCCAATGACATATGTAGCACTCGTTTGTCACGTGCAATGAAACAGCTATTCTTTGTCAGTTCTGTACTTTACATTTTAAAACATAACCTATGCAGTTTCTCAGTTACTTTTATTGGTATGTTTATTTTATCTCATGAATTTTATTTAAAGAAAAACATGCTTTATTACAATTCTATACAATGAATAAGCTACGTTCTGAATAAAGTTAATAATTGGATAAAACGCCTAACGCATCAAATATTAATTACAAATGCTAGATGGCTTAATATTATAAATATTTATCTATCAAACCTTTCTGATAAAAAACGAAATTTAGTGTGTAAAAGGCATAGCTTGAGTTCAGAAAGTTTTCTTCTATTTTCTAAAATGTAGAACCAACTGATCCACCAAAGAATGTTGGTGTATTAGCCCAAAATCCAAATGAAGTAACTGTTACATGGAAGGTAAGTTTGAAAAGGATTTTTTTTTTTTCTAATAGGTTTCAATGAAGTAAATAACATTTTAATCTGGCTGTATTCAAATTGGATGAATAATGCTTTTTAACTTAACTGTATTGGTTATTTAAATAAAATGTTAAAGGTAATTCAACAGTTCTTTTCAAGAACTACCTATTTCTGAAAAGTTGTACTTCAACATTCATTTTGTTTGTTTGCTTGCTTTTGAGCAAAGCTACTTGAGGGCTAAATACACCCGGCAGCCGTCCATAATTTTGAAGTGATAGATTAGAGAGAATGATCGTCATATTATAACTTTCCCATGGCTGAAAGGGAAGGCATGCCCTAACCACCAAACTACCAGCATGGCTTAGTAGTTAGGGCGCTGAACTCAAATCCACCTCGGCGAATTGTTTAAATAATCAATAATGACAACGTATTATTCTGTAACAGTTAATCCCATTATTCGTTGATTAAATAGCAACCCCAGAGCAGGCGATGGGTGGTATTGACTATCTGCCTTCTCTCTAGTATATCACCGCTAAATTAGAGACGGCTATCGAATAGTACCCAAGTAGCTTTGCGTGAAATTCAAAACAAACCAAACCTAACAGCTAAGCCACGTCAGGCCTAGGTAAAGACGAACATAACTATAATGAAATGAAGGACTTAATTTGGGTCAACAGGTAAGTATAGGACAAGAAAACAACGAAGCGTCAGTAAGATCATTAGTTCCCCGCTGGGGCAGCGGTAAGTTTACAGATTTACAAAAATTCCTCTCAGTGGACACAGCAGGTAGTCCGATGTGGGTTTTCTACAAAAACACACACACATAAGAACATGACTAACTTTAAAAACATATTCACAAGTAAACAACAAAGTTAAAAGCGATCGATCTTTTACTTTCTTTATACAGAAAAAATCTAGTCACTAGTCACATTTTTAAACTTGGGCTAAACAGTTTAATTTTTTATGGCCTTGCTATATTTATGCTTGAAACATTTAGTAAAATAGTTTATTTTTAGTTAAAGCGAGATTCCAATTTTTTTCTTTTAAAATTTTACTTATTCGTCACAAGAAACTGTATTGACGTGGCTTAATGTTTTATATTTCACTCGTAAAAATAGCTTTAAAACAACTTATGTAATAAATGTAGTTTAGAAGCTTTCCTTGGAGGAAATGTTTAAATATGGCTGTCATTTTTACAGTTGCCAGACCAGTCCACTTGGAAATGTCATATCGTTTCTGTCAAAATATCTTATAACAATTCTAAGGGAACTTTTAAGGAAGAAAATGTAAACCAAGGCATGAATACATTCTCTTTTCAATCTAAGCCTTACACTGAATGGAAAATAGCCTTACGAGTCGAAACTAAAGACAACACATTTTCTGACTGGACTGAAACCTACACATTGAGAACACCGGAAGGAGGTAAGCTAATTCATTTATTTCAGAATTTCAGTATTATTATAATTATATTAAAAACACAACAACAATAATAGTTGACATCTAGTTATGGAAATTAATGAAAATTCGGAAAGGAAAACTAGTATAAAAATTAAAATAAAAAGTAGGACTAGCGTTAAACATGCGCCTTGGGGCTATTCTTAATATGGTTTGTTTGTTTGTTTTGAATTTCACGCAAAGCTACTCCAGGACTATCTGCGCTAGTCGTCCCTAATTTAGCAGTGTAAGGCTAGAGGGAAGGCAGCTAGTCGTCACCACCCACCGCCAACTCTTGGGCAACTCTTTTACAAACGACTAGTGGGATTGATCGTAACATTATAACGCCCGCACGGTTGAAAGGGCGAGCATGTTTGTGCGACCGGAATTCGAACCCGTCACCCTCGGATTACGAGTCGAACGCCACAACACGCTTGGTCATGCCGGGCCCTCTTAGTATCGAAATTAAACCTGGTGAATGAATGATATAACCAACACAGAATATGTAGGCGTTAAGACCTTATGAAATTCCACTGTTAATATTTCATTTGTGGTGGCTAAATAAAAAAAGAAAAACTTTATCAGTGTTTCTAAAGACCCTGAATAGTCTATATTGCATGCTATATGATACATAACGTCTGGAATTGTACATTCTTTTGACGTAACAATATTGTTCACTGCTTACATGCATTGTTGTTCTTTTATTCAAAATTTACTTACTTATTGTAAGTATAGTCTGACCTCTAAAATTCGGATCGATTAGGACCTAGGTTTGTTTTGAATTTCGCGCAAAGTTACACGATGGGCATCTGCGCCTTTCCTAATTTAGCAGTGTAAGACAAGAGGGAAGACAGTTAGTCATCAACACTCACCGCCAACTCTTGGGCTACTCTTTCACCCAACGAATAGTGGGATTAACCAAAACATTACAATGCCCCCATGGCTGAAAGGGCGAGCATGTTTAGTGCGACCGGGATTCGAACCCTCGACCCTCGGATTACGTCGCAGGCAATCCTAATTTCGGACGATTTTCCGAGTTTTTAATTAAATTCTTGAGACCTCAAATGTTTGTTTGTTTGTTTGTTTTGAATTTCGCACAAAACTACTCGAGAGCTATCTGTGCTAGCCGTCCCTAATTTAGCAGTGGGAAGTCCAGAGGGAAGGCAGCTAGTCATCACCACCCACCGCCAACTCTTGGGCTACTCTTTTACCAACGAATAGTGGGATTGATAACGTCCACACGGCTGAAAGGGCGGGCACGTTTGGCGCGACGGGGATGCGAACTCGCGACCGTCAGATTACGAGTCGCACGCCTTAACACGCTTGGCCATGCCGGGCCAAGAGAGCTCAAATGATTCGAATTTTAGAGTTTTCCGAACCTTTTAGAATTCCGAACTTCAGAGGGCGTACTATATTATGTTATAACAAGTTAATGATTTTAGAGTATACAAGATTATTTTTTAGTAGGGTTAGAACGTTTTTGTTACTGTCGTAAAAATATTCTTCTTTATTTTCAAAGTTGTAATACAATAATTCTTGTTCTTTGTAACAATTTTGTCAAGTATGGTGTAAAATCTTAAATCGTAATTATATTATTTTAACAGTATTTCCTGAGAGAATTTTCTATGTCATCGACTATAGTTGATTTAGGCTGCAGTAGTAGGGTTACTTTGTTAGTATCTGATTGTTAGACTCTCGTGACAAACGGAAACTAATAACAACTTGCGAGTCTTAAGATTTATTCTCGACATATCGATAAAATGTCTACTTGAACGGTAATGAAATATTGAAATATTGGCGTTTAGCGCATTTAATATTATTATTTACATTTATCTGTTTTAAAAACTTGTTTGTTTACAGCACCTAGTGAAGTCCAAAATCTCAGTGTTGTCCCACTTTTTCCTCATCAGTTAAAGGTTGTTTGGAACAAGCCCAGAGAAGAAAACGGAATCATTGTAGGATACAATGTGAGATGCAGACAGATCAGTTGGGTTCATGAATGCTACTCCAATTTAGATGATGATAGAGAGGAAATTAGAATTCGAAACCGCAGTACTATCATCCAGGTTAATCCATCAGCAATATACCTTATACGAGTCCAAGCAGAGACAGTTAGTAAGGGACCTTGGAGCGACACTCACTTTCAAACTCAGGAGGATGGTAAGTTACTTTGAATATTGCTTTAATCAAACTGATATTTGCTGTTCAATAGACGGCTGGATAATATATATTAATTATACGTAGGGGTCGTGTGGAATAATGTGGATCTTAGTTGATACTTTTATATAAGCTATGCATGCGTTGGGCTTAGCACCATCTCCCGTTTAATATTGTGGCAGTTAAATGTTTTTTTTTTTTGGATTGGAAAGCAACCACCTGGCTCAGAGAGGCACTTGTAGAAAAGAGTCTGAAAGTTTATTTGTTTTCTTGAATTTTGCACAAAGCGACTCGAGGGCTTTCCGCTATAATTTAGAAACGATAGACTAAAAGGAAGGCAGTTGGTCAACACCACCCTTCTTATATTAGAGAAATGTGAGATTGACCATTACATTGTAACGTATCACCCCACGGCTCAAAAACTTATTGATGAGATTGGAACCTTTGACTCACAGATTACTTATTGAGTGCCACAACTGCTAATCCATGAAGGACACGAATCATGAGCAGGAAACTATGAAAGTAACTCAGGCAGACTGGACGATGCTTCAATAACCTAAGGAAGTTGCTACTTATTTCACCCTCAATCGATCAATGTTGATGTTTCTAAAGAAACGAGATTTTCACGAATATTAAGTTTTAGTTCTTGACGTAAATTTGACAGATATAAACAATGTAGAATGTTAACATGGATTTGGTTTGGCTATTTTGAATTTCGCGCAAAGCTACACAAGGGTTATCTGCGCTAGCCGTCCATAATTTAGCAGTGTAAGACTAGAGGGAAGGTAGCTAGTCATCACCACCCACCGCAAATACTTGGGCTACTCTTTTATCAACGAATAGTGGGATTGACCATTACATTATAATGCCCCACGGCTGAAAGGGCGAGCATATTTGGTGCGACGAGAATTCGGACCCTCGACCCTCAAATTACGAGTCAAGTGTTTTAATCACCTGGTCATGCCGGGCCTAACATGGATTTCACTTGCACTCTGCACATTAAGTTGTATTTAAATAAGTAGAAATGCAATTTTATGATATTACAATTTCTTATAAGTTTCAACCATGCTTAATGAGCTAACTATTTGCAGAAGCTGTAACATGTATATATATGCATGTATATTCCATAAATTAGTTTTTACAAAATTCGATACCTGAGTACGACCTAATTACGAGTTTTAAAAACTTATACATTTATTACTCCTTCTATAATCAATTACCTCTATTCTACTCGATAAATTATCTGTGTTTTAAACAAAGCTAGTTCAGGGCAAGAAGTGGCTAAATATTAGTAATGAAATGCAAAATCCAGATTGTTTTGATAATTGTTTATCGTTACAAGTGTTATATATGTATGATAATGCTCTTTTTTTGTGTGTGTGCTGGTGCTTTGACTGCCTAATTAATTAGGGTTAATGTGTTAATGAGAACATGTTTTTAATGAAAAGAATCTGTTTGTTCGATTTAACACAAAGTTACAAAAGGGATATATCTGTTTTTCGTCCCTAATTTTGACGTCATAGGCTAGAGAGAAGCCGGATGGTCCAAACCTTTTACTGCAAACTTTTTGTTACTTTTGTTAAGCCTAATAGTGTATTTGACCCTCACTCTTATAACACGCCCAAGGCCTCAAAGCACACAAAAAAAACACTTTTTTTTGTAGTAAAAAGACTTAAACCAATAAATTTCCGCTTCCCATTCTATCACGATAACCATTGGTTCGCGTACGGTCCAATGAAAAGAGTCTTTTTTTAAAT
The DNA here is from genome assembly GCF_004210375.1 of Tachypleus tridentatus. Taxonomy (NCBI): domain Eukaryota; kingdom Metazoa; phylum Arthropoda; class Merostomata; order Xiphosura; family Limulidae; genus Tachypleus; species Tachypleus tridentatus. Next base: position 22,897,689 of record NC_134827.1, read on the forward strand.
GTCAACATTGTGTTTTCTGTTAATGTAATCTTAGTTTTTTATAAAATAATTACAAATACACATCCGTAGAAATAGCCTAATTAGCGATGTCGCCACATCAAAAACCCTCTTCCTCATGATTTTACTTCAGGGTCAAAGTAACAAACTGACCTCTGAATTGCCAATTTAAGTAACAATTATCTCTCTTTTATCATTCTCTTTACGGAAAATGACAAAACTATCATATTAACTTGTGGATATCCTGTTTCCACCTAATTGATTGGTCATCTAAGTCTTCTGATTTATTACGTACCTTAAAATAGCCAATTGGAGAGTAATATTGTGATCAGTGCAATGTTAACAGTTAAAAGTAGCCACAAACAGCTAATTTCGGGAATAAAATAACGGGGCGCACATTTTGAAACAAACTATGGACAAGAGAACTCGACAGTTGAAACCGGAGTTACTTAAACACTGGTTTCGTAAGGACGACAATAATTTAACTTTATTAAGGACTCAAGAAGATTTGATAGTATTATGATTTCTTTGCACATCATAAAATCGATTCAACGGTCTAGCCTCCCCCCCCCGCTATTACAGTGGTATGTCTACGGATTTACAACGCTGAAAGCAGGGGTTTGATTTCTCTCGGTGGGCCCAGTAGATAGCTCGATGTGTCTTTGTTATAAGAAAATACACACACACACTCAACGGTCTAGAATTGTTCATACTGTTAGTATTTTATAACTGCGAGTGTGAAATGTGCAAGCGATTATGTAGTATTTTTAAGTTTGTTTGGAATTTCGCACAAAGCTACTCGAGGGCTATCTGTGCTAGCCGTCCCTAATTTAGCAGTGTAAGACTAGAGGGAAGGCAGCTAATCATCACCACCCACCGCCAACTCTTGGGCTACTCTTTTACCAACGAATAGTGGGATTGACCGTCACATTATAACGCCCCCACGGCTGGGAGGGCGAGCATATTTTGGCGCGACTCGAGCGCGAACCCGCGACCCTCAGATTACGAAGTGCACGCCTTAACGCGCTAGGCCATGCCAGGCCCCGATTATGTAGTAAGCGTAGCACCATCTCGAGGCAAGCCGAAACCTATTACCGTACAGAAGCTGCAACATGTATATTCCATAAATTAGTTTTTACAAAATTCGATAACTGAATACGACCTAATCAGTATTTAACAAATTTATTATACAGTTTTATACTGGAGTCGACTACTGTAATAGTTTTCAACCAATTTAGCGTTTAAACAGTATTTAGTTATGTTGTCTTCCCTAGCCTTGCAAAAATTTACAATAAAATTGTAAAGGCTATATATAAAAGCAGAAATGTAGCATATTCAGTTATAAGATATAATAAAATACATTTCATTACACTTAAGAAAGTTTTTTTAATAAAGGTTATATGGTCACTGCTCTCGAAGCAGAAATAGTCAAACGTTTTTCTCGGTATCATTCAAAGGGACAGGTTTGTTTGAAATTAAGCACAAAGCTACACAATGGGCTATCTGTGTTGTACCCTCCACGAGTATCGAAACCCGGTTTTTAACGATGTACGTCCGTGCTCTTGTCTTGCAGTGACTTTAGGCTTGTATTGAATATTCAATAGGAATGTGTATTATTGCTGTTTTTTAAATTCTTTTAATGTCCCCTAGTGGCTCAGCAGTAATTCTACAGGTTTATGATATTAAAATTTCGGTTTCGATACCCATGGTAGAAAGAACACAGATAGCTTTTTGCGTAGCTTTACGCTTAACAACAACCAAATGAAACCAAACTTCAATACACCTCCAGTTCTCTCCTCGTCATAATAAACTTGTTCGTCCTTTTAACTGTGAGGACAAAATAATGTGACGGTCAATCCTATTAATCGTTAGTAAAAGAGTAGCTTAAGAGTTGGTGGTGGGTGGTGATGACTGTTAGCGCAGATAGCTCTCATGTAGCTTTGCACGAAATTGAAACCAAGCCAAACCTCTCATTTTCCGGTTTCAACACAGTAATATATTAATCCTTTTAAATTACATTACATTTAGCTACTTTTGTTGAAGCCTATAACATATTTCGTAATTATATTTATGATGCAACATTCCATTTTAAGCTTTAAGCAATCCAGTGCGAAAATTAGCAGAGGCTGATTTAACATCTTTACGTCGATGGGGAGACGCGAGACTAGTGCCCTCTGGAATCCTCGCTTATAATAGAACTGGAGGTTATTTTTGACAAAAAAAGTAACTAATATATCGGAATGTGTAGGATTGTATGTTAGAATTGCATGTGTTATTAATATACCCAATGATATGCAGGTTAACCTTATTGATTTTTATTTAAAATATCAATTACATGTACTCGAAACAGTTTGTTCTTTAATGTACTTTTCATTAAAAGTTAATTTTGGCGTAATTTCTTTTCTTCATGTTATTAATTTCTAATCAACATTTCAAGCTAATTCTGCGTAATTATAGGCTTACTTACTTAAAATAATGATTATTTATATTTTATCATAAGGGCCTACAAACTGTAATCAATACTTGAAAATATAATGATATAAGTTTGAAGTTATGCTTAGCCTAGTTTCTTAGCTCAGTTACCAGAGTGGACTATTTTCACTGAGTTTGCTGTGAGATCACTGATTACCAATGGGAAGAGGAGTCGTAATTATTTCTATACCCTTCCATTAATTTTTTTTTTCCTGCCTTTAACAGTATGTACAATCTTGTTGCATGTTATGGAGAAATATTATAGGTATCGTGCGTAATTCTTATAATTTTATTGAGACAAAAACCCTAAAATTCTTGTAATAATCATCAAAGAATCTATAGTTTTAACTATGCTGTTCTTATTATGAAGATACACATTATCCAGGAAGTCATAAACATCATTGTATTACTAGTATATAAACTTTGATATCAGAATTCTTCTTCGATCATATTTCGGATGCTTTGTTTTTATTCTATATAGAAATATTTTAAGCTTTTGATATTGTATGAATGATGCAATCCTCCGTTGGTTGAGTGGTAAGTTTTCGGATTTAGAATTCTAAAATCAGCGCTTCGATTCCTCTCGGTGAACTCAGCAGATAGTCTAATGTGGCTTTGCTATAAAAACACACACACACACACTAATGATGTAAGTAGATATCAGCTTCTCTGATACAGTAACTGTAAATTGATTGGTGTTAGTTCTTTAAAAGGGTTACGCTTTACGTGATATTAATAATCAGCTAATTATAAAAGACGTTTCATATTTTTTGAGCCATGAAACAAGTTAGTTATATTTTCATAATTTAAAAACAACTTGTACAAATGCTACGGAAATGTATAAGTTTCCATTTTTCTACATTTTTGACAGAGTGTATCAGTAATAATGTTCAAATATATCACCTTGAACATGTCAGTAAGTAAACGTTTTTTTAAAGTACATAGTATGAGCCTACTATTTATAAATATATTTTTAAGCAGACTATTAGCTACATCGGTTTTTTTCTGTTTATAAAAAATAAAGTTTTAACTGTAAGTGAATTTTTTATGTCAATTGTAAAGTAGTTTTTATTGACGTAATATTTGGCAGTTTTTGTCTTAAAAATACTCTATTTTGTAGTTCCTGCAGGTAGACCCACAAAACTTCAAGTAAAATCGAGAACAGATACACAGCTGAGGATTTCATGGGATAAACCGAAATGTGAGCTTACGAATGGTAGAATCACTGGTTTCTCGGTTATTTATCAGGGTATCGAAGACTGGGACTCTGAAATCAGGAGACAAAGCGTCAGATATCAAAGTTTAACCATAAGTGCTCTTACCCCCTATACAACGTACAAAATTATGGTGGAAGCCGCAACAACAGTTGGAGTTAGTAATGTGTCGGCGGAAGTAAATGCCACAACAGAAGCTGCAGGTGAGAATAACAACCTGTTGGTGTTCACACAGAATGTTATTGTTCTGTAATTATCCAGAGGGTAGCGGTTCGAAAGTTAATAATTAATTTGACAGTTTGTATTTATTTTATGTAAAGTACTAAAAAAAACACACGAAATGTTTAAAAATGAAAGGTTTCTTCAACGTCTTCACTATATTCTCTATATTTTAGTAATTTATCAAGATTCAACCTCATAATATGATTTCTAAGTTGAGAATAACTTTCAGTTGAAGTCTTCGAGTGTGTGTAAAGTATTTCAACATATTTTCAATTTGTTATGTTGATTTTGTAACTTCAAAGGGCCTGACACGGTTTGTGGTTAGGGGGCTCTCGACTCTTAGGTGTGAATCCTCGTCCGTGAACGTGTTTGTTCTTTCATCTGTGGCGGCATTATAATGCTACGCTCAATCCCACTTTTCCTTGGCGGCAGATAGTGTTGACTAGCTGCCTTCTCTCTAGTCTGTAACTTCTAAATTAGGGAGGGTATTCAGTGATAGCCCTCGAGTAGTTTTGCACGAAATTTAAAACAAACACAACCATAATTTCCACAGTTGCCCCCCCTCTCAGTGGCACAGCAATATGTCAGCAGATTTACACTGCTAGAAAACGAGTACAGATACCCCAGTTGTGTATTTTTGTGTTTAATTCCAATCAATCAATAAATTAGTTTCCACAGATAATTAAAACTAAATCAACAGGAGACAAGAAAAGTTGGTTAATAATTAAAAATATATTAGATAGATAATAATGACAGTAATAAAACTCAGTATTTAACGAAATTATTATTTCAAATAAATAATTACCTTGTGAATAAAATAACGCTGATATAACAATTTGTGGGTTGATCATTATTAATAAAGAAAGATACTTCTGGAATAACCTGATAACGTTTGTCTTACGTTTGAGTGTCTGAGTTATGTTTTCCTTTCCTTGAGTGTGTGTCTGAATATTTATTTTCAGATCCTCCTTCTCCACGTAATCTAACAGTATACAGCAGTCTGCCTTATGAGCTATATATCAGATGGATGCCACCTTATCCTCCTAAAGGAGAACTTAAAACGTACAGGATATTTTATCAATGCAGAGCGTGTAATTCAATATGCAAAAAACTGGTTTGTGCTAGTCATGTTATTTGTGAAAACCCCTACTATGAGGAATACCACTGTTATACGATTAAAAAACTTAAGCCGAATTACAAGTATGAAATCAAGGTAAGATGTTTATTTATGGAAAATAAGTAATACAATACAAATGTTTTAGATTTGTATTTCCGTTAACATGTACAACAACTTGCAATAATAATAATAATTTGGACACATCTATAAATAAATGCATTTGGAAGAGAAATTAAAGCTTTTAGCTTCTTTCCTAGACATGAATTCGATGGATAACTTGTAGGAGCATTTAGACCATGTTGGAATTTAAAAAAAACTATCACACGAATATAGAACAAGGTGGTTCAATATCAAGCATCTAGACCGTGTCGAAATTGAAAGAACCTCTCACACGAATATAAACCAAAGTGGTTCAACATCTTTTCTGTTTGTTGTCAAACAGAATACAGGCTTTTTACATTACAAATGTTGTTTCCACTGGCATTAATACTATTGCTTTAATACTTGTCTTTATTAACCATTTTCCGCCCGAAATTATTATCTTGTAATGTATAATGGGTCAGTGTGACAACATTATTACAGCAAGGCTCTGTAACTATACAGTAGTGGCAAGCCTCTGTAACTTCTATCTCTGACAATCGGGAGATAACAGAACAGAAAACATGTGTTGTATTGTATAATAATTAATTAATTAACAATACTTGGTCTACTTATAATACGTTTGAATTATCTTAACTAAACTAAATTCGAAATATCATTCGAAAATGTTTGGGGCTTATTTATTAAAATGTGCAGATAAATAACTTGCACAAGGGTGTAGATAAAGATGAAAATAAAGAAGAAATGTGAATAAGTTTAAGCCAAAGCTGAAACAAGTATATCAGCGTCATGGATTTTCTTGATGTGTAATTGGCATTATTGTAACACCTTTGTTGGTCTTTTAAAAGCTGTGATGTATGTTTGTGTCCACCGTAAGGAATAAAACTCGATATTTGCGTTGTACATCCATAAACTTATCGCTGAATCACCGAGAGACTTATCTATATCTATATATATATATTAGTCAGAAGATATCTGTCTGTGACGCTCTGTATCTCCTGAAGAGTTAACCGCAGACAACACTATGTAACACAAATTTTGTTCCTGGATAGTGTATGTTATTTCCTGATTGCTTATGTTGTAAAAGTACAGAAAATGGCCATTATTCCCTTTAAACTTTGCTTTTGTGACCTGGATAATGAAATTTAGAAATTAACCTATTTTCTCTGTAAAAACGGGCAAATTTGCACATTTTCATTTACATAAGGTCTGAATAAAACAACATATGAATTAAGATTTACATGTATTTATACTAAAGTTTTACAAAAATGTTTAGAAGTGAGTAGTTTTTCGAGATTTGCGACTGTAATGTAGATCGCTTTCACGTATCAGCCCCCAAATATAGTCTCCCATCATATTTTTGTTATACGTTCCCAGGTCACAAAAGCAAAGTTTGAAGAGAAAGATAGATTTTTTCCATAAGCAATTGGAAATAACATTTTCTGTCCAGAAACGAGAAAAAGTAAAAATTTTGTTGCATAGTGTAATATGTATCTCAAAATGCTTCTGAAAATATATTAATTATTTGCAGTTCCCAAAATTTCTTTTCGACATCAACATTTAATTCGTCGATAAATTGAAATAAGTATTTCGAAGATAGGAGTAAAAACGGAAATTTATTTTAATTGAGCTGTAAAAATCCACTTTGACACTTCTTATAGAAATGCCAACTTTGGAAAAGCGTTTTCGTCGGTTGCGTCTCTTTCTTACACTCAGTAAAACGACAAGGAAGGGTGGCATCCAGCAGAAAAATTCTCCATTACTACGCAGCGAATCTGAGTGCACACATTGCATGAAAATCCAAACATTTTTGGCAATAATAGATTTCAGTCAGTCTCCTTTTATTAAACGCAAATGTTCTGCAATTTTTGTCATTGAAATAACACATGAAATGACAAAAGATGATTGTAAACGATCCACTAAACAATCATGTTGAAAATACGCTCTGATTCAAGGAATTGCGTTAACTGCATATTTTATATTTATTCGTTACTGTTAATAGTAAAATAAACATTGGGTTATTTTAACTGGCTTCTGCTTGCATGTATACATTTTGACTTGAAGAGATAATAAATTAGACTTTTATTTTTCTGATTGATAAACACGATAATTATTAATTACAATGATAACGTTTAACGTTAAAATAAGTCTTCTATCTAGTGGCTCAGCGGCACGTACGAAGGCTTATATTGCTAAAATGCAGGTTTCAGTACCCTTAGTGAGAGTTCCCCGCTGATACAGCGGTAAGTCTACGGATTTACAACGCTAATATCAGGGGTTCTGTTCCTCTCGGTGGACTCAACAGATAGCCCGATCTAGCTTTGCTCTAAGGAAACACATACACACACACACCCGTGGTGATCACAGCGTATATAGATCATCGTGTAGATGATTGTGTAATAACATATAGATTAAAAAAAACTGTAATATTTTATGTCGTAATATTCTTAATCCATTATTAGTTTAAAAATCACTAGTTAAGTTAATAATTCACCTAACCGGTAGTTTAAAAAAATATTTCAATTTTCAGTTTACTTTACTTAAAAACACGGCCCGGGATGGCCAGGTGGGTTAAGGAGTGCGACTCGTATTCTGAGGGTCGCGGGTTCGCATTCCCGTCGCACCAAACATGCTCGCCCTTTCAGCCGTAGGGGTATTATAATTTGACGGTCATTCCCACTATTCGTCGGTAAAAGAGTAGCCCAAGAGTTGGCGTTGGGTGGTGATGACTACCTAGCTGCTAGTCAAAAAACAAACAAACAAAACAAACTTAAAAACACATTTTTCGTGAACAGACAAAATCAGCTTTTATAATTGATGGTCTTACTTTTTCGTTTAGTTTGCATATAAATTCAGAAATTACATCGTTTTACTTGATAATACGTCACAGTGTATATTAACAGGTCAAAGCTTATAATAGAAACTTGCTGCATGGAAGTGATTGGAGCAACACAGAGACGGCCGAAACGCGAGAATCCGGTAAGTGACCTCTAAACTCAATATTTATGTTTATTTTCACTTTTTATATGTTTTTATTTGTAAATCTTAGCAGTATCACAAACTGTAAATTGTAATAGTGTATTGAATTTTATGATTGCGTTAGCACACGTACACCCAGTTATTCTTTACGTAAGGCCCGACACGGCCACGCGTGTTAAGGCGTGCGACTCTTAATCTGAGGGTCGCTGGTTCGCATACCGGTCGCGCCAAACATGCTCGCCCTTTCAGCCGTTGGGGCGTTATAATGTGACGGTCAATCCCACTATTCGTTGGTAAAAGAGTAGCCCAAGAGTTGGCGGTGGGTGGTGATGACTAGCTGCCTTCCCTCTAGTCTTACACTGCTAAATTAGGGACGGCTGACACAGATAGCCCTCGAGTAGCTTTGTGCGAAATTCCAAAACAAACAATTCTTTATGTAAAGGGTAAGCGCAATGAATGGGCATCATCAATGATAATTAGAAGAATGTTTAATATTATTCACAATTATTCTATACTTTAATTACTTTTTACATACCTTAAAACGAACAAGTACAATAATTCATTATATCTACGTTTTCGGACAACATCTTCTAGACTCAACTAAAACTATTAATAAATGATATAAAAAAATTTAAAAGTCAACCCTTATCATTCATAAACTTATCGAATCTCTGTCACACCAAACGTGCTCGCACTTTCAGCCATGGGAGCATTATAATGTGACGGTCAACCCCACTATGGTGGTTAAGACACTCGACTCGTAATCTGAGAGTCATGGGTTCAAATACCCATCGCACCAAATATGCTCGTCTTTTTGTTGGTAAAAGAGTAGCTCAAGAGTTGGCGGTGGGTGGTGATGACTAGCTGCCTTCCCTCTGGTCTTACACTGATAAATTAGGGACGGCTAGCGCAGATAGTCCTCGTATAGCTTTGCCCAAACTTCAAACCAAACCATAAATTTATCAAACGTTTTCTTATACTCGCTTAGATTTACTGCCTCAACATCTGAAAGCCATTTCAAAGGTCAACCACCCTATTAGAAAATCGAAACATTTTAGCTGAAGATTACTCCTAACCTATTAAAATTTACAGTCATGTTGCCCTAGTCCTACTATTCTCACTGTTAAATTCCCAGTGCCACAGCGGTATGTCTGTAGACTTACATCGCTGGAAACTGGGTTTCGATACCCGTGGTGAGCAGAGAGCCCTCCTCTAATACAGCAGTATGTCTACGGTCTAAAACGCTAAAATTAGGTGTTCGATTCCCCTCGGTGGGTTCAGCAGATAGCCCAATGTGGCTTTGCTATAAAAAAACCTACACACTCACTGTTAAATATGCAAAAATATGATACATTAACACTATCAACTCCCTTTACAATCTTAAACATCCCAGTCAGGTGTGACTTTTTTTTCCAAGATAAAACAGTATTAGAGATTTGAACCTCTCCTTATATGACAACCATTCCATCTCACGCACCATTCTAAGATCCCTTATTTGAGCCCTTTCCAACAATTCAATGCCTTTTTTGTGGTAAGGAGCCAGTACTGAACACAATATTACAAATGTGGTCTAATCAATGACCTACACAATGAAATTACGACCTCTTTAGACTTGTATTCAATATTTCTGTAGATATAACCTGAACTCCTACCACGAGCAACAACATCACACTTTTTAGATGGTATAAGAGACTGATCAACAATTACATCAAGATTTCTCTCATTCATTCTCCTCCAAATAATACTTATAATGACCGGCTTTATTTTATAAACCAGTTGAGGGTTACATTTGTTCAGTAGTCACCCTAAAGGCGGCAAACAATTCAAACCTCTTTCTTATTGGTGTGATAACGAACGAATTAACAAAGTGTTAAAAGAAGCAAAGGTTATTTGAAATAGTAAAGGTTGCTGTGAGTAGTTTGAGACATCAGGAAAACAAACAATTGTGAACCATTTTCAAAAGGATCTTTGGGTCATAATCCTGTATGTTAATTTTCAAAACAACCACGTTATACTATCCTTAAAATAAAACACAATGATAGTTAAAATTAATTTCATCAGGACCTAAGTATGATAAAGTCAGTTCTTGCATGTTTGAAATAAATTGTTGTTGTTTAAAATTAAGCACAAAGCTACAAGATGGGCTATCTGTGCTCTGCCCACCACGGTATCGAAACCTGGATTCTTGCGTTGTAAGTCCGCAGACATACCGCTGAGCCACTGGGCGGCTTGAAATAAATAACTTAGGTTGTAAGAACCTTCCCCTTTTACTTGTCCTGAGGGAGAATTTAAGATCCTGACCTTGTGTGTTTTGATTCAACGGGTCTTTATTGTTTGTTATTAAGCATAAGGATACACAAAGGGCTATCTGTGCTCTGCCAACTGCGAGAATCAAAACCCGGCTTCCACCAGTGTAAGTGCGCACACGTACCACTGTGCTACTGAGGGGAGGCTTAACAGTTTATATTCATTTTGTAATTCTTATATGATACGCTTCAGTATATATGCAATTGTATTGTTGTATATATTAATATACTCTTCAGAAAAAGAAACGCAAATGGGATATTTTTTTTAATTTTAAAGAGAAATATATGTAATAACGTTACAAGCTCAGAGTATGTGATGTTACACGTGTTAAGGCACTGATTGTCAGACCAAAATGACAATAAAAGTTGTGCACTTTGAAAACGGAGGAAAACATCGGATGTTTCGCCAAAACGCATTCGTGTCCAATAAATTTGTTTGAGAGATCTGCATGTTCTGCAAGTGCAACATGTGCAAAATCCCTATAAAAGTGACGGGTTCTCGGTTTCCATAGCTCAGTGTTAAGCCACCGACACGCAATACAGTTACGCCAAGACTGACAGAATCACAACGCAACAACGCCATTGGTCGCTTGGAAGCAGGCGAATCTTGATCAGATGTTGCCAGAGCTGTGAATGTCCACCCAAGCACCATTACAAGGCTATGGAATCGTCACCAACAACATGGATCAACTCGTGACCGTCCACGATCTGGCAGACCTCGTGTGACCACGCCCGCACAAGATTGCTACATCCGGTTACGTCACCTTCGGGATAGGACCACCACTGCGACGTCTACTGCCTCAACCATACCAGGGCTGCATAGGATTTCCGGTCAGACCGTACGCAACCGTCTACGAGATTCTTAGGCCCCATGTGCAACCCATCATGGTGAACGTCAACGACGTTTTTCAACATGACAACGCCCGTCCTCACACAGCCCGACTCACCACTGTTTTTTTTGAGACACCACAACATCAACGTTCTTCCCTGGCCCTCCAGATCACCAGATTAAAACCCCATCGAACATCTTTGGGACGAGTTGGACAGACGTCTGGGACGGTGACAACCTCAACCGCAGACTCTACCTCAGCTTGCAGCAGCTTTGCAGGCTGAGTGGACAGGCATTCCACAGGATATGATTCGTCATCTCATCGCTTCCATAGGCAGGAGATGCTAAGCAGTTATTGATGTTCACGGGGGGCATACTTGTTATTGACGTTGAGTGACGTTAAACTTCAACTAGTGAGCGTGGACTTCGCCTTTGCAGGCTTTGGATGTTCAGCAGTGAATGTGCAAAGTTTCACACATGTCATACAGAACTACCCGGAATAAACTTGTTAAAAATTTGTATCATATTTTGCCTTTTGCGTTTTTTATTTGAAAAGTATATATATATATATTGTATCTTGTTGCGTTTCGAGAAGTGATCATCATTTGGGTTTTTTACGAGATGTTTATATTTATAAAAATGAAATTTTACTTTAATGATCAACAAAAAGTTAGATATGTATAAATAGTCAAGTTTTTTTGTTTTGCTTTTATGCACTAACAAACGATGTTACAATAAAGTAAAGTCAAAGAAACACATATTTTTGCAGTTCCTAGTGCCCCGACCAACGTGCGTGTTCTTGAGAGAGGTGAAACATTTATAACTGTTTCTTGGCAAGGACCATTTCAAAGTAATGGAAACCTTACGAAATATAGGGTGAGTGATTAGTAAATAGTGTATTTTGCAACACGGACAACTTGAAAGTGTACTCGAGGGAAAGACTAACTCTAACTTATATCAATGTTTAAGATAAATGTATATAAATTAAGTCTTTCGAGATTTTACTGGAGATTTGTAAGAAACTAATTATGTATGATTTTGCTAGTTAAAAATAAACCATGAAAGAGAAAATAACTTTACATTAAGCTTACTGAACCACTTGAAAGTTCCGTTTTGGTTACTGCTTTCCAGCAATGCTTTCGTTTAAATGGAACCGTTATGACTTACGAGAAGAAGACAAATATAAAGTGTAAGATGACACTGTTATTAATTCCGATCTTATTAAATTATTTTACTTTTTACACACAAGAGTTTTACTGACCTAACATCATGAGATTGAGCCAACCTATCGACAAAACCGAGAATCATGCCACTTGAGTCTGAAGCAAGCAACAAAGTTTGCCACTTGTGGAATTACTATTCAGTACTCAGTTTTTTGTACAAATAAATGTTTAATAATGATTTGATATGCAAAGAAAAAATGTATTACCATAAGTGACTTTCAGAAACATCGTGGACAAGAAACGGAAGTTAGAATGCAACCCAAAAGTTTATTTTAATAACAGTAGACGATGATGGTTGAGAATACGTTACAATATAAAGTAGTCCTACTTATGGATATATTTTAAGAAAAAATTTCCAAATTAATTCGTATACAGATGTATTTAATCTTTTTCGAATCGTATTTATGTACTCCGTACTATATGAAGTATTTTGTTGTTGTTTTGCTTTCTTCACTTAATATTTTCTTTTGATCATGGCCACTTTTTCACTTAGTATTTTCTTCTGATCATGGCCAGTATTTTCTTCTGATATTTTCACTTCTGATCATGGCATACTTTTTTATGGCAACTTTTTCACTTAGTATTTTCTTTTGATCATGGCAACTTTTTCACTTAGTATTTTCTTCTGATCATGGCCACTTTTTCACTTGATATTTTCTTTTGATCATGGCAACTTTTTCACTTAGTATTTTCTTCTGATCATGGCAACTTTTTCACTTGATATTTTCTTTTGATCATGGCAACATTTTTCACTTAATATTTTCTTTTGATCATGGCAACTTTTTCATTTAGTATTTTCTTCTGGTCATGGCAACTTTGTCACTTAGTATTTTCTTCTGATCATGACCACTTTTTCACTTGATATTTTCTTCTGATCATGGCAACTTTTTCACTTAATATTTTCTTTTGATCATGGCAACTTTTTCACTTAGTATTTTCTTCTGATCATGGCAACTTTTTCACTTAGTATTTTCTTCTGATCATGGCAACTTTTTCACTTAATATTTTCTTCTGATCATGGCAACTTTTTGTTGTTAAAATTTGCATCTCGTGTGATAACTTATTCCTTCCACATAATTACTAAGGCACTGATTTTTTGTTTCTTTACGTAATATATTCTCTCTACAACACTAATTACATAGGCGTCTCCAGGATTTTCATAAGGATATTCTTTTTCTGTACGTGGTGCATCTTTCTTAGATATGTGTACAAGTATATACAGAGAGTTGAATACGTTATATTAAAAAATTTAGAACCTCACAACGACATTATAGTCCACGTCGCCACGTCTGTTGATGCTCTGTCCAATGGTTATAAATTTTGACAATAACCTTATTGACCAAAGCACATAATCTGTTGTACTGGGATGACGGTTTCCGAATACCCGTTTCAACATTTCTATCGCACAGTAATTCTAAGGCTTTACGTTTTCGAATGGAATAATATTTATCCGTTTTATTATCCAGCTGTACGAAGTACGAGAAAGTTGAACTCATGTGTCGTTGAAACCACTTGTGGACACATGATCTGTGCCGTTTTTCCGGAAGAAGATCTTTCTTGTTTAAATTCCGTACTCTTGCCTAGTTCACGATGACGGCGTTTACTACTGACCTTTGTGTTTGCGAATTTTTCACTGTTACCCCGGCACGGCCTTTTGCTTAACAGGACTAGGATACGACTTGTTGTAGGTCTGGTTTTGAAAAACCCTGGGTTCCGAAGTTGATTCACATTACTTTGTTTTCTAAGGAGTATTCCGTCTTGGAAATTATAAATCTCGGATCTGACCACCTCCTTAAGATCTAAGCGAATCAATATTTTGAAGCTTAAATAACTGTTAAAAAAGCAATTAATTTTCGTTAACTTTGCACAACCTACGAAACACCTATCATTGTATTGGCTGTGTTGGAGCGCGACTTGTATATAGATACAATGACAAATTTGCACGTGTTACGACGAGAGTTCCATTATAAGCAAGTTATGTTGCAATGCAACAAATATTCATATAAGTTTCAAAAATAAATTGGTTACTATCCACTGATTACTGAATTGAAGTTCACGTGTACGTTACGATTATACGTATATGAAGGTGTTTGTTTCCAACTACACCAAGGACGCCTCTGAGTTTCCTGTCAGTTAAATGCATTCTTTTTCTTTTCTCCTGTTCACTTTTTTCTTACATAACCCACTGATATCCATTATGTCCTATTTTGCCACCACAGCAACATGACACGCATCTGTCTTATCAGGAAGATTAGACTGCTGTCATATTTATCCACTTTATAAAATAATATTTATTGATAACAGATATTTATGGTGTAAGGCATATTTCATGACAGCTCAAAAAATGGCTGGTCAGTTTATGATAAGCACTTGTATTTAGCATTATACATAGTTAACTGAGTTTACATTAAATGTAAGCTCTGTAAAGGTTGATTTCAATAGATGACTTCTTTACGTATATGATGAAAATCAGAATAAATTGTTTTATATAAACCATGTAACTGATCTAAGAATATAATATTCCTGTTATAATATAATAATCCTGTTATAATATAATATTCCTGTTGTAATATAATAATCCTGTTATAATATAATATTCCTGTTACAGTTGAACATAACAGCCACAGATTCTTTCAACAGTGACGTGATAGGAAAATTTAGATCCTCAGAAGTAGATGTCGTCAAAAACAACACACACACGTTTATCGACTTGTATCCAGGGTCGACGTATGAGTTGACAATAGAAGCCAGCACAAGAATAGGATTCGGTCCGCCCCTAATTGAAAAACATACTACACGAGTTTCAGGTATTTTAAATATCATCTCTTTTGTGTTCTACATATAAAAAAAAAAGAGATATATACATGCGTGTTGTAAATAAACAACTATATTATTACCTCTAAAATTGAAGGATAGTTCTGAGTGCTAAAACCTACAATTACTGAAACTATCAGTTATTTTTCACACCAAACCACAAATTAAGTTCAGGAAATTCAAATCGTTACGTTTATGACACATCTTAATCTTCAGTATCATGCTGCTTAGATATGTTTATTTATTTGTTGGGCCCCGCATGGCCAAGCGTGTTAAGGTGTGCGACTCGTAATCTGAAGGTCGCGGGTTCGCATCCCGTTCGCGCCAAACATGCTCGCACTTTCAGTCGTGGGGGCGTTATAATGTGACGGTCAATCCAACTATTCGTTGGTAAAAGAGTAGCCCAACAGTTGACAGTGGGTGGTGATGACTAGCTGCTTTCCCTCTAGTCTTACACTACTAAATTAGGGACGGCTAGCACAGATAGCCCTCGAGTAGCTTTGTGCGAAATTCAAAACAAAATTTATTTGTTTGTTTTCGAGCAGAGTCACATTGAGGGAGAGGTGTTAGTATCTGCTATACCTACGACGGAGAATCCAACCTACGATTTCAGTGTTGCAACTCTTTAAATTTATCCATGTAAGTCCCACCAGGGAACCTAAATATTTCCAGTATAGATCAGGCTCGATGTTATTAATACAGATAAAATGTAAATATATTTGTGTTATTGATGACTTTCTCCATATTATGTTTAAGACAATGCAGCCTATTCGGTCCAACTAAAGAAATGCAACACCTGGCGGTGGATGGGGTAACTAGTTGCCTTTTGTCTATCATGTCTCCACCTAAACGTGGTCAGAGCTGTTAGTCTTCGTGCAGCTTTGCGCGAAATTCAAAAACAAAGAAATAAATAATCTTGTCATCAGAGCCATTAAATATCTAAATGTTAACTATAGTGATTTTTATTCTAATGTTTTTTTTAAATTTGAAATTACTTTCTAAAGCGCAAACGTAATTAATGTTGTAAAGTATGCATTTAAATAACATATTTTGTGTTTTAAGTTCCAACCGAACCATCAGAACCGGAAATAATAAATGTTGGAGACACCACTGTGGAGTTGAGACTTTTTTTTGTAGAATTCCATGAAGGGCCGATTAGGTAGGTTTGAGAACATTCTTGAAACTCCACGTAAAAAAATTCGTTTTGTTTTCATTCACGCATTTTTTTCAGCAATGTGCTAGTAGCATGAACTATTAATTGGTAGACAAAAACAGTTTATTCATGTTAGTTTACCTTTCTTTAAAAAAAAAACAACTTTATCTTTTGTCGCGAACGGGAACTTTTCCACAAATTTGTGTTCTATGATTTCTGTCGAAGAAACAGTTAAGTTGACATTATGAATTTTCATAAACTAACTTAGAGTTAAAATTACCTTTTTAATAATCTTCAGTCAAACCACTAGTAGAATGCGATGACTGTTAATTTCTCTTAACGTCACTAATAAACGCTAGTAAGATCGATATTCAAAGAAGTGAATATTAAGCTACATGTTACATGATCTATAACTGGATATTGTTATTTGGAAATTTGTGATGTTTTTAAATTTTAAGTTAGTAGCATTTGGTTTTCTGATGGATCGGTTATAAACTCAATGGCTTCTAACTCTAAAATTCAAGATTCAGTTCTTGTGGTGGAGTCTTCATAAAGAGCTCAATATACAGTTTTCTGATCAACAAACACAAGTCGCCCCTAGTGGCACAGCGGAATGTTTGGGTGATAGGCAGAGCACAAATAATTCATTGTGTTGTTTTTCTGCTTAACTTCAAATAAGCAAACCAAGTATTTACCTTCATTTTTAATTTTATTCTGTATTAATTTATCTTATGTTTCGTATTTAGAAAAAAAAATATCATGACGTTAATATCTAACGTAAGAATCACTCTAATAACGATTGGTGAATTTTATTAAATGTTTAACTTTGAAGTGTCCTGATTCATTTGTTTTATGAATTATAGTAGTGACAAGGCTATATAAATGTTATAAATATTAAATGATTTTTGGTTACATTTAAAATGACGTTGTAACGATTTTGCACAGTGCTTACTTTATTGGAGTAGAAAAACAGAGTTCTTCAAAACGTCATAAACGACACGTCAGAAACATGATGAGTGGTTACAATTCATCAGAAGAAGGAAATTTATACTACACCACTGGAAAATTTAAACCAGAGGAAGTACAACATAATTTTACCGTTGGTGATGGTAAAAGCTACGGGGGGTTCTTCAATGCACCACTAAAGACGGGAGAAAATTACATATTTGGATTTGGTGTGTTGAGTAATTTTAGCGGGGTAAGTTTAAGGATGTAATTCGTGCTTTAGTGTAATGCGTTGTTATTTAGGTAAAGTATTTATTATAAGGATATAATTCGTGCTTTAGTGTAATGCGTTGTTATTTAGGTAAAGTATTTATTATAAGGATATAATTCGTGCTTTAGTGTAATGCGTTGTTATTTAGGTAAAGTATTTATTATAAGGATATAATTCGTGCTTTTGTGTAATGCGTTGTTATTTAGGTAAAGTATTTATTATAAGGATATAATTCGTGCTTTAGTGTTATTTAGGTAAAGTATTTATTATAAGGATATAATTCGTGCTTTAGTGTAATGCGTTGTTATTTAGGTAAAGTATTTATTATAAGGATATAATTCGTGCTTTAGTGTAATGCGTTGTTATTTAGGTAAAGTATTTATTATAAGCATTTGTTTTGGATCTGTTAAGTAGTTATTTAAAACACATAGGCATATTTAAGCTCTTAACTTGGTTCTACAATTTTCTAATCTCAGTTTTATTTATATCAGTTCGGAATAACAGAAAATCTCATATTACTGTTCGAGATTTATAGTTGTGGAAAAGTGACAAAATTAAACATCTGACTTTCATATAAGTCCTCGTCAAATATACGATTAATACAGATTGAAAAGCAGTCTGGAAGTTGTTTTTTTATACACATTATTGGGTTGTACCTAATTCAGTGGACTAAATTTAGGAGGTTCATCCAATTGGACTACACCGTAGTTTCAGGTTTAGGGTATCGGAAGCCATCCGTCAAATAGTGCAATTATACATCAGATTATCTATTTCGTATAGCAAATAACACTTTGGTCAATGTACATCCAGAATGAACCAATGCTGCCTGACAAACATTAGTTTAGGCACTCAGTCAAGAACTTCTATAAACGTGTTTATTAGAAGAGAAATTCAAATCACCAGTCAAACCTATGTACCGCACCACTTTAATGATTTATATGACACTACACATGTTAAAACACTAGTTATATCTTTTAATCGTCCTTTAGTAGTACCTGTAGTTGTTATTTTGCAACAGTTAACTGTACAAGTCACTAGTTAGGCCACATTTGGAGTATGTGTTCATTCCGTATTGGGCATCTTACCCTGGAAAATACCTTGAACTGTTGAAAACATTCAGAGAAGGTTTGCTGGAGTGGTGCCTGCGATGGAGAAACTATCATACAAGATGGAAATCTCTGATACTGTTTTCTCTTTTACAAAAAAAAAAAAGTTAGGGGAATATGATTGAGGTGTTTATGATTATAACGGGAATTAATAGTGTTGATTCATTACCTCTTTAATATTTAAAAGCGAGAACAGAAGGACTAAGAAACAGAAATGTAAATTTTATGAGGTTTAGGAGTCATTTTCTTCTAAGACAATTTTACTTTTCTAAGAAGGAGGTTAACGTTCGAGTTGAGGGCGTGATAAATTTAAATGAGTTTAAAACAAAGCTTGATAATTATATGAACGATAGGGGTTGGCTCTAAGATTTATCTTACTTTATTTAATTATTTGACAGTTTTATAACAATTTAGAGGATGGGACAGCTGAGATGTACCAAAAGGTCTCTTGTTATCTCTAAATATTATGCTATGTTAAAAATAAACCTTCATCTTGGGATTTTAGATTAATTCAAACAAAAAATAAATATGGTTATTAATACACTGTATTCATAATATTGAAAAAAAGGCCGTGGCATGGCCAGGTGGGTTAAGGCGTTCGACTCGTAATCCGAGGGTCGCGGGTTCGAATCCCCGTCGCATCAAACATGCTTGCACTTTCGGCCGTGGAGGCGTTATAATGTGATGATCAATCCCATTATTCGTTGGTAAAAGAGTAGTCCAAGAGTTGGCGGTGGGTGGTAATGACTAGCTGCCTTCTCTCTAATCTTACATTGCAAAATTAGGGACAGCTAGCGCAGATAGCCCTCGTGTAGCTTTGCGCCAAATTCAAAAACCAAACCAAACTGATATTGAAAAATCATTATAGTTGAAGATTACCATACTACATGACCTATTTAATTTGACCAATGAAAAGACAATTCTCTCCCTGAAAGTAGTCCTTATAGTCCTTATGGCTATTTAAATAAAGCAACATTTCAAGAAATCTTGAATTTTAGAAATAAAGGTCTTCAACTGATTACAATAAAACGTTTGTTCTGGTAAGGCGATATCGATTGACTCTATGAACATGATAAGAACAGTGAATACAGTACATGTCTATAATAGTGAGGGAAGTACATGATAAGAACAGTGAATACAGTACATGTCTATAATAGTGAGGGAAGTACATGATAAGAACAGTGAATACAGTACATGCTATAATAGTGAGGGAAGTACATGATAAGAACAGTGAATACAGTACATGCTATAATAGTGAGGGAAGTACATGATAAGAACAGTGAATACAGTACATGCTATAATAGTGAGGGAAGTACATGATAAGAACAGTGAATACAGTACATGTCTATAATAGTGAGGGAAGATAAGAACATGATAAGAACAGTGAATACAGTACATACATGTCTATAATAATAGTGAGGGAAGTACATGATAAGAACAGTGAATACAGCACATGTGCTATAATAGTGAGGGAAGAACACATGATAAGAACAGTGAATACAGATAAGAACAGTGAATACGTCCATAATAGTGAGGGAAGTACATGATAAGAACAGTGAATACAGTACATGTCTATAATAGTGAGGGAAGTACATGATAAGAACAGTGAATACAGTACGTGCTATAATAGTGAGGGAAGTACATGATAAGAACAGTGAATACAGTATATGTCTATAATAGTGAGGGAAGTACATGATAAGAACAGTGAATACAGTACATGTCTATAATAGTGAGGGAAGTACATGATAAGAACAGTGAATACAGTAACTATAATAGTGAGGGAAGAATACAGTGAATACAACATGTCTATAATAGTGAGGGAAGTACATGATAAGAACAGTGAATACACACACGCTATAATAGTGAGGGAAGTACATGATAAGAACAGTGAATACAGCAACATGCTATAATAGTGAGGGAAGTACATGATAAGAACAGTGAATACAGTACATGCTATAATAGTGAGGGAAGTACATGATAAGAACAGTGAATACAGTACATGTCTATAATAGTGAGGGAAGTACATGATAAGAACAGTGAATACAGTACATGCTATAATAGTGAGGGAAGATAAGAACATGAATACAGTAATGCTATAATAGTGAGGGAAGTGATAAGAACAGTGAATGCTATAATAGTGAGGGAAGTACATGATAAGAACAGTGAATACAGTACATGCTATAATAGTGAGGGAAGTACATGATAAGAACAGTGAATACAGTACATGCCATAATAGTGAGGGAAGTACATGATAAGAACAGTGAATACAGTACACTGCTATAATAGTGAGGGAAGTACATGATAAGAACAGTGAATACAGTACATGCTATAATAGTGAGGGAAGTACATGATAAGAACAGTGAATGAATAATAGTGAGGGAAGTACATGATAATAACAGTGAGAATACATGCTATAATAGTGAGGGAAGTACATGATGAAAGAACAGTGAATACATAAGAACAGTGAATACAATACATGCTATAATAGTGAGGGAAGTACATGATAAGAACAGTGAATACAGTACATGCTATAATAGTGAGGGAAGTACATGATAAGAACAGTGAATACAGTACATGCTATAATAGTGAGGGAAGTACATGATAAGAACAGTGAATATGCTATAATAGTGAGGGAAGTACATGATAAGAACAGTGAATACAGTACATGCCATAATAGTGAGGGAAGTACATGATAAGAACAGTGAATAAGAACAGAATACAGTACATGCTATAATAGTGAGGGAAGTACATGATAAGAACAGTGAATACAGTACATGCTATAATAGTGAGGGAAGTACATGATAAGAACAGTGAATACAGTACATGCTATAATAGTGAGGGACAGTAATAGTGATGATAAGAACAGTGAATACAGTACATGCTATAATAGTGAGGGAAGTACATGATAAGAACAGTGAATACAGTACATACGCTATAATAGTGAGGAAGTACATGATAAGAACAGTGAATACATACATGCTATAATAGTGAGGGAAGTACATGATAAGAACAGTGAATACAGTACATGCTATAATAGTGAGGGAAGTACATGATAAGAACAGTGAATACAGTACATGCTATAATAGTGAGGGAAGCAACATGATAAGAACAGTGAATACATATGCTATAATAGTGAGGGAAGTACATGATAAGAACAGTGAATACAGTACATGCTATAATAGTGAGGGAAGTACATGATAAGAACAGTGAATACAGTACATGCTATAATAGTGAGGGAAGTACATGATAAGAACAGTGAATACAGTACATGCTATAATAGTGAGGGAAGTACATGATAAGAACAGTGAATACATAATGCTATAACAGTGACATGATAAGAACAGTGAATACAGTACATGCTATAATAGTGAGGGAAGTACATGATAAGAACAGTGAATACAGTACATGCTATAATAGTGAGGGAAGTACATGATAAGAACAGTGAATACAGTACATGTCCATAATAGTGAGGGAAGTACATGATAAGAACAGTGAATACAGTACATGCCATAATAGTGAGGGAAGTACATGATAAGAACAGTGAATACAGTACACGCTATAATAGTGAGGGAAGTATGATAAGATGAATAAGAACAGTGTACATGATAATAGCATGCTATAATAGTGAGGGAAGTACATGATAAGAACAGTGAATACAGTACATGCTATAATAGTGAGGGAAGTACATGATAAGAACAGTGAATACAGTACATGCTATAATAGTGAGGGAAGTACATGATAAGAACAGTGAATACAGTACATGCTATAATAGTGAGGGAAGTACATGATAAGAACAGTGAATACAATACATGCTATAATAGTGAGGGAAGTACATGATAAGAACAGTGAATATGTACATGCCATAATAGTGAGGGAAGTACATGATAAGAACAGTGAATACATACAGTACATGCTATAATAGTGAGGGAAGTACATGATAAGAACAGTGAATACAGTACACATGATAAGAACAGTGAATACAGTATATGTCTATAATAGTGAGGGAAGTACATGATAAGAACAGTGAATACAGTACATGTATAATAGTGAGGGAAGTACATGATAAGAACAGTGAATACAGTACATGCTATAATAGTGAGGGAAGTACATGATAAGAACAGTGAATACAGTACATGTCCATAATAGTGAGGGAAGTACATGATAAGAACAGTGAATACAGTACATGCTATAATAGTGAGGGAAGTACATGATAAGAACAGTGAATACAGTACATGTCTATAATAGTGAGGGAAGTACATGATAAGAACAGTGAATACAGTATATGTCTATAATAGTGAGGGAAGTACATGATAACAACAGTGAATACAGTACATGTCTATAATAGTGAGGGAAGTACATGATAAGAACAGTGAATACAGTATATGTCTATAATAGTGAGGGAAGTACATGATAAGAACAGTGAATACAGTACATGTCCATAATAGTGAGGGAAGTACATGATAAGAACAGTGAATACAGTACATGCTATAATAGTGAGGGAAGTACATGATAACAACAGTGAATACAGTACATGTCTATAATAGTAAGGGAAGTACATGATAAGAACAGTGAATACAGTATATGTCTATAATAGTGAGAACAGAACGTGTCTAATCTTTCTAATTACTTAATAAGATAATTAAAACATAACTTTTGTTTTGTATAATATATTGGTATGGTTTGTTTTGAATTTCCTAAAATGCTACTCAATGGCTATCTGCACCGGTCGTCCTTAATTTAATAGTAATATACTAGAGAGAAAAAGGCAGTTACTTAACACCGCTGACCACTAACTACTATTTGACCAACGAATAGTCGTAATGAATGTTACATTATATGCTCCCACAGTTGGAAAGAGTAAACATGTTACGAAAAGGGTATTTGAATTCACGACTCGGAGATTGCATATTTAGCACCATAACTATTAGGCCGTGTCACACTTTGTAGAATGGAACATCAGGATTGGATATATTTTCATAACATTTAATCTAGATAATGAAAAACGTGAGCGCATGCGTTATGAGTCTAATACTTTTGTAAGAGTTCGTAGTTATTTGTCTCTAGTATTGTTTCAGATTTTAATTATTATGTTTGGTTATTTGAAATTAGTTTTCTTCCAAAAATGCAAATTATAAAAGTAGAATATTACAATAAATAATTTGCAATGCGTTTATGTGATGCCTTTCAGTTATATCTGCTGAATTATGTTTTAATTGATTTAAAAGTTTTAGTTATTGTGTTGCAAACTCAAAATGTGTTTGTTCTTTTCAACATGTAAAATAGATCACTTTAAACGTGTATAACCCATGCAGACTTCTACTGGTATCATTTCACTGTTTAATGTATAAACTATGTGTGTGTTTTTGTTATTGATTTCTTTTAAAACGTATGGTATGACCGTATAATTTTTTACTGTTACCGTTTGCAATGTATGACGTAATGCATGTTCTCTTTTTTTTTATTATTATTATTGGTACGGTTTAAAATGTGTGATGTAACTTGTATACTTTTATTGGTGCTGTTTAAAATCTATCGTATAACCCATGTACACGTTTATTGTTGCTGTTTAAAATCTATCGTATAACCCATGTACACGTTTATTGTTGCTGTTTAAATTGTATCGTATAACCCATGTATACGTTTATGAAACTAACGCTGGAAAAACATTATTTCAGGAAGAAAGATACAGTTATAAAGCAATTGGAAAACCAATTACAGGTAGGTTGAATATTAAATTTTGATATAATAAGTGCAGGTTGTATCATATTATGTGTCATTTAGGCCAAGTGAAAACAGCTTGTATAGAAAATACACTAATAAAATACGCGTGTACAGTATAATGGTTCATCTGCCGGACGAACAGAGTTTGAGTAGGAAACGCTTTGGGCGACAGAATGTTTTTGTTTGTTTTTGTTAACCAGGAAGCTACACCAGGGAATATCGCCGTAAGCCCTCAGCGTTACTGATGGGATGGGGTGTGAACATTTGAAATTTGTTTTACTGATTAATTTATTTGCCAAGGGCACAGTATATTCGTTGTATCATCACATTTGTCACGTTTTCTCAAGAACGTATACTGCTGTAACAGAAGGGTGGGTAACTCAGTTCAAAAATAATATTAATTTGGTTTTTCTATAGGTAAACAAAATAAATTAGTTATGTTATTTCGAATTTCGCACAAAGTTACTCAAGGGCTATCTGTGCTAGCCATCCCTAATTTAGCAGTGTAAGACTAAAGGGAAGGCAACTAGTCATCACCACCCATCGCCAACTCTCGGACTACTCTTTTACCAATGAATAGTGGGATTGACTGTAACATTGTAACGCCTCCACGGCTGAAAGGGCGAGCATGTTTGATGTGACCGAGATTCGAACCTGCAACCATTGGAGTACGAATTGAACGCCTTAACCCACCTGGCCATGCCGGGCCCGAAATAAGTTAGATAACTAGAAACGTTTAGGAAATTTTGAAAATGTTAACTTAGTTTTTAAAGAAATGTGTAAAATAAAAATACTATTTAGACATATTCTTTAGACTGTGTTTGTTAAAAAAATGTAAAATAATCAGATAAAATGTGACAATAAGTTATGGTTGTAAAGGAGTGAATAATAAACGTAAGAAAAACATGGTTGATTGAAAGCGCCCCCCCAGTGGCTCAGTGGTATATCAGTGGACTTACATTGCTAAAAACCGGGTTTCGATATCCGTAGTGAGCTGAAAACGGATAGCCCATTGTGTAGCTTTGTGCTTAATTCAAAACAACAACAATTGTAAACATCGTCTTTCTAGTATATAATATCAGAAGAGCGAAATATTAAAACATATGAAAGAAATATTATTACAAAGATTCAAAGAATTATATCTGGTGAAATAATTGGAAACACAAGAGCTACATTATTATGCTAAACGGTTTGAAAAATGAAAGAAATCATAGAATCTAAAGCCAAGCAAAGAAAAAAAACACGTCGAAAGATGTGCAGCAGGAGGAAATATAAAATTTATGTGTCTGTGATTTCAATGATCCAAGTAAATGGCTGGAAGTGTATTCAACATTCGTTAAAACAGAGTCTGCAAGTTGAAAACATTCCTCTTTCGCAAAGGTGACGAGTCAAGGAAATTGTACAAGTTAGTTCACAATACAGCTTGTTGTTGATGAAAGATTTCAAGGGGAGCACAAGATTTGTATTCGTTCGATAATAAGCAAATTGTGAAAATAATAAATTGAAAACACCGACGTTCTGACGTGAAAACACCGACGTTCTGACGTGCACGATAATGTATTTGTATAAAGTTAAAATCAAAAACAAAACGAAATTTAAAAAGAAATTACACACGTTTAGTTTTATTGCGCTCTATCATCTTCACGAGGTCTCATGAGATTTCGAGTGCAACAAATCTATATGTGTTGGGTTTCAAACCCCCTGACGAAGAGGAACCAAGATCACTACACACGTTGTACTGGAATACTTAAGTAACATTAATCATGCATCATCGTTTTCTGCTCCCCAGCTGCACAGCGGCATGTCTGACGACTCACACTTCTAGAAACCGGGTTTCGATACCCATGGTGTGCAGAGCACAGACAGCTCATTGTGTAGATTTGTGCTGAATTTCAATTAACCAGTCATCATTTTTTTTCACAGTTATTGTGCGAAAATCGTGCTCATTTTGCCAATCACCGTTGTTATTGGAGAAAGAAGGTTTTTCGAACATATAATAATTAAACATGAGACTGATCATGACACATACAAGGCTGTTAGAAGTGGTAATTATTCTGCATGAAAATTAATCTCGAAGTAAGAGCGTGTGTGATTTCTACTCAGTGAAAACTGGAACTTCTTTAATTGCAAGCTATAATAAATAAATATAAATAAAATTTAATTAATTAAACTTCAAACACTACAGTTTCGTTGGATCCAGAGAAGGGTTTAAAAAACACTTCTTGGGAAACAATATATTAAGCAGTAGAAAAAAAAAATCCCCGCTAGTACAGTGGTAAGTTTACAGATTTATAACGCTAAAATCAGGGGTTCAATTCCCCTCGGAGGGCTGAGCAGATAGCCCGATGTGGCTTTGCTATAAGAAAAACACAAACACAAAGCACTGGAAAAACAAATAGTTTTATTATACGTAACGCATAATTTGAACATTATACTTTCCGATATATTCTTAAACGTACTGATATGTAGAAATGCCATTTCAGTACAACATTAACGAGAATTTAAACAAATATCACAGAATTAAGCTACAAACTTTTAAACAAGTTCGGAACTATAAATAATTCATTTCACTGCTGAGTCATGTTTTATCAAAAATGTTCTAAGTGCTAAAACTGTTAGATTTTTTTTCTGTTAGAACACGTGCCATCTATCTTCCAAAAATCTGAAGCAACGCTCTAAATCTTCAGTTGAAGAAACTTATGTTATAAGAGCTAATATCGGTTACGTATTTGAGAAATTTCTAATTTCTATATGTTTCGTAAGATAAGATTTACGAACTAAACAAATATTAATAAGACTTTGTTTTACATGTCCCCCGCTTTTATACAACGCTAAAATCAGGGATTCGATTCCCCTCGGTGAACACAGCGCAGATAGTCCGTTGTTACTTTGCTATAAGAAAAACATACATTATTTTTACAACTCTCACACCTATATAGCGTTCGGGTTTATTTAAATACTTCTTCTTGATTGGTTGTTTTAAATATAAAGTGTTTTTTGTTGTTTTTTTTCCTTTTCAGTGAGGAAAGAAAAGCCGACGAGATCGTATGTTGCAACCGTTGTTGCTGTTGTTTTTGGCACATTTGCACTGATATGTGGAGTTACAGTATTAACGTTGCTCTTCATTCTACACAGGTAGTTTTCTTACAACTTAAACCATCTTCTTTAGGAATGTTGGGAAACAATACTGGTTAAAATAGCAAGTATAACGAAAGACTCATTAGTATGTTCCTCCATTTGTTTCAGTAGTACTTTTGTAATGAATGACAAAATATATTAGTAGTATTAATACTATTGTAATGAATATATATATATATAATTATCCGTTTTTAATTTACTACCAATAGTTCTATGGCCCGGCATAGCCAAGCGTGTTAAGGCGTGCAACTCGTAATTTGAGGGTCGCGGGTTCGCATCCCTGTCGCGCCAAGTATGCTCGCCCTTTCAGCCGTGGGGGCGTTATAATGTGACGGTCAATCCCACTATTCGTTGGTAAAAGAGTAGCCCAAGAGTTGGCGGTGGGTGGTGATGACTAGCTGCCTTCCCTCTAGTCTTACACTGCCAAATTAGGGACAGCTAGCACAGATAGCCCTCGAATAGCTTTGTGCGAAATTTAAAAACAAACAAACAAACAAACCAATAGTTCGCACGTAAATAAAGTAACCATCGAATTAAACTTCACCTACCTAGTTTTATCTTGTAATTGGTTTCAAAAGTACAACTCTACACAATAGATCATATCGTACCTGAGTTACAGTTGAGAGTCAAATTTGACTCTCAGTTGTCTTCCAGTCATCGCCTACACACGGACTTCACCAATTTAGATTACATATCTTGTAGTTGTTATTGCCATTCTGGTCACTCACACACGCAGACAGTCGTTTTTGGTAACTGTATCTACTTTTTTTCTTGTATGAATACGCTAAAAATGATTCTATATCTAATGTTTGTTTTAACAAGACTTACATTTGGTTAGTTTATTTGAAATAAGCAAAGGTATCCTTCCACAGCCACGATAAAATTTACACTTTTACAAATGATTGGTGTCTTCATTGTTACTGTCTTAATATGATATAACACCAAGTTTAGTCTAAGTAGCTGCTACTGTTCATGATATGCTTGCAACGAATGTATGGCAGGTGTCTGATGTGCAGTTTGTTTCCAACGCTGTTATAAAAGCTCAACCGCATGGTGCAGATTAAAAACTGTGATATAAAAACATTCGAATTATCCTCTCCAGACAGTTTTAATTGTGATCTGGAGAGCTAAGATCTGGTGTCTGGATGGACCTAAACAAAACCCTCAGTTTGCAACTAGGGCTTAGAACGTGTTTCTCAAAGATCTGCTTGTTACCATGAGAGTTTGGATGTATAGAGATTCCTCATATAGATACCACACCAAATGTTATTCATACCATAAGATCCAATACTTAATTTTTCACAATACAATTACGCAGCTTATTTAAGTACCTAACTCCAGACCTGCACGTAGTAGTCACTTTGAAACTGATAAAGAGCTTCACAACACTCCAGATATTTTACAAAGAATTATCAATATTCTCTTATTGACAAGTTCTAATATTAGGACCTTCGAGAATGGGCCAGCATGGTCACACCAAACGTGCTCGCACTTTCAACCGTGGGGACGTTATAATGTGACGTTCAATCCATTATTTGTTGGTAAAAGAGTAGCTCAAAGGTTGGCAGTGAGTGGTGATGACTAGCTGCCTTCCCTCTAGTCTTACACTGCTAAATTAGGGACGGCTTACGCAGATAGCCATCGTGTAGCTTCGCGCAAAATTCAAAACAAACCACATAAAGAAACGAATATTTATAATAATAATTTGTTGGGTTTTTTAAATGTAGAACGTGATATGTACGCGAAATTCAAAACAAACCACATAAAGAAACGAATATTTATAATAATAATTTGTTGGGTTTTTTTTTTAATGTAGAACGTGATATGTACTCACTCTTTGTCCCCTGATGAGACAGCAGTGAATATATACGGATTTATAATGCTAAAATCAGGGGTCGATTCCTCTCGGTGGACGCAGCAGATAGCCCGATGTGGCTTTGATACAAGAAAAACAAACACGAACGGATTTTCAATAATAGAATCTAAAGCTTGCTCTAATATGGCTTGTTCTAATGTAAACAAAGAATATTTTAATTTTGTCCTTTGGTAGGATAGTGGTAAGTTTATGGATTTATAACGCTAAAATCCCAGGCTTTATTCCGCAGTAGACACAACATATAGCCCAATAAGAATTTGCTCTAAAACAAACTAGCAAAAGCCGCGCTCTCATCCACTAACGCGTGCGCCAATTTCTTGAAATTAGTAATTCCCAATTCCATAATGCTTTTAAAATATTTCTTACCTTTCCACGTGCGCAAACTCAGTCCTGGTTCTTCTACTTGTTTGAATGATTTCATAATCAAATGTTCTTTACCTCACCACTAACTTAACTTTACTTATCTTCAAAAACATTTTATAGAACTTAAAATAAACTGATATCGATTCTCGTGGTCTATTTGAGAATCGAAATTATTTAAAACAATATTTGACACACTGCTAATATTAATTATAATGTTCTCGAATATTTACAACTTTGAGCCCTTGTCTCAGCATTAAACTTAAGAGTTTATAAGACAACATTTATTAATTGGTTCATACATTCAGTTCATCGTAGGTAGCCCGTGTGCAGCTATGCGCTAATAAACAAGAATATTTATATGTTTTTAACGAAAGCAATGTCCTTATAAGATAAAACTTTACAGTGTTTCTTACGAAATTTCGCTCAATCCACTTTAAAATGTGTTTTGACATGAAAGCAACTTTGGAATACCTCCCACAAAATGTCTTTATCATTGGTTAAATGGGACAACACAAAACTCGTACAGAGTTTGAGTACTTTATAGTAAAACGATTTTGTTGGTTTATCATATCGTTTCAGTTCATGTCTCCACGTCCTGTCATGCTCTTTCTGACTTTCGTGAATCACCACTTATCCCTGCACCGTAGTTTCCATTGTGAAAGACTTCGTTACAAGACTATCATTTAAAATCATAACCATTCTCCTTCCTGTCTTCCATAAGCCAAAACAAAAGAGGCCCGGTATGGTCAGGTGGGTTAAGGCGTGCGACTGGTAATCTGAGGGTTGCGGGTTCGCATCCCCGTCGCGCCAAACATGGTCGCCCTTTCAGCCGTGGGGGTGTTATAATGTGACGGTCAATCTCACTATTCGTTGGTAAAAGAGTAGCCCAAGAGTTGATGTCGGTTGGTGATGACAAGCTGCCTTCCCTCTAGTCTTACACTGCTAAATTAGGGACTGCTAGCACAGATAGTCCTCGAGTAGCTTTGCGCGAAATAAAAACAAACAAACAAAATAATTATAATATATCAAATACAATACAATTGTCATATCGTATCTAATGCTGACGACCATAAAAAATCCTTTCATTCTCCAGCTGTTGAGGTAAGCGACCTTTGAACTAGTTGGTTGTGGAAACAAGATGGAGATCCTTCTTGATCCTGCTTCTTAATATTGCATGAGACACGTGGACAGTTTTTCACACTCTCTGGATTTCGCTGATTCAAAACACTACATCATTAACCACCAGTGGTGTACGACTCTTTGCACGTCTCTCTTTGGATGGTCCTAGTGCCCCAAGATGCCACTTCTATTTTCCAATGCTATTAAGTGTTATGGATGTGATAAGTTTTCGATTTGATCACATCAGGTTTAAGTGTGAGAATGTTTTGCGTCGGAAAGAATTATTACATTCGCTTCCCAAAAGCGGAATCACCTAATTTACGAAACGCCAAACAATATAAAAATGTATTTAAAGTCTGATATATGCCTTTAAACCCCATTTTATATTGGTTACGGTTGACACGTAACTTGCACATTTGCATATTAAAATATTTTTAAATGAAACGCACTCAATCTTTTGTTTTGCTTAAAACTGTAATTTTGTACTGGTTAAATAGAGATATTGTTACCCATTGTGAGCTAATGTAATTATTGCTAAAATATAAACCTCTACAATATAAAGCGAAAGTAATTATAAGAAAAACCAACTTGAACAACCAAACAACTTCAGTCCTTCTGAATGAACGAATACTAAGATGTGTTTAATGAAACGTCACATCTTAATACTCTCAGATTCTTGAGTTTTTATATACACTGACATTAATTTAATATGCTTTCAGTAGTCAATTTACATTATTTTATTAATTAGCAGTTTTTTGTATAGTAACTGATAATATAGTAATATTTGTGTGCTTAACTTAGACATAGAACAGACAATTGTACACAAACTTTTGTTAAAAGGTTCTTCAAATGATGTATGTAAACTGCTTTTTATCTTTTTATAGACACTTTAAATTATTTAGGTTTGGTTTGTTTTGAATTTTCGCTCAAAGATACACGAGGGCTATCTGCGCTAGCAGTCCATAATTTAGTAGTATCAGAGTAGAGGGAAGGCAACTAGTCATCATCACCCACCTCCAACCTTTGGGCTGCTCTTTTACCAACGAATAGTGTAATTGACCGTCACATTATAACGCCCCCACGGCTGAAAGGACGAGCATGTTTGGTGTGACGAGGATTCGAACCCGTGACCCTCAGATTACGAGTCGAGTGCCTCAACCAAATCCCATGCCGGGCCTAATTCTCTAGGAGAAACATATCGTTCACTCTCCCTCCTAAAGTCATGCTGACTTTAATATTTAAAATTATGGAGCAAAAAAGTTTGCACAGGCCAGTTTACAATATGTCCTTCCTAAAAACGTAAAATCGAGTTTCTGTTTCTGCTTGTAGCATCTAGATATGGATGATCAATTATTACAGAAGTTTTTAAAATTTTCCGTATGTTACAAAACTTGTTGATAAGTAAAAACACGTATGGAGGTTTGACTGAATAATGCTTTAACTGAAGCTTTCTGTTTACTGCTTAAAGTTAGTTTTTATTCGGTCTATAAAAGTGCCATATTTCTAGTGATATTCAAGTAATTCCTCGAATTTCTTGTTTATCTAAAGATAACTGTTTCACTTTAAAGAAAAACCTGAACCCCATGGATCTCGAGTACATTCTACACATGTGACTCATTCTGCATATGTTACTCATTCTACACGTGACTCATTCTGCATATGTAACTCATTTTACACATGTAACTCATTCTGCATATGTAACTCATTCTACACGTGACTCATTCTGCATATGTAACTCATTCTGCATATGTAACTCATTTTACACATGTAACTCATTTTGCATATGTAACTCATTCTACACGTGACTCATTCTGCATATGTAACTCATTCTGCATATGTAACTCATTTTACACATGTAACTCATTCTGCATATGTAACTCATTCTACACATGTATCTTATTTTACATATGTAACTCATTCTACACATGTATCTTATTTTACACATGTAACTCATTCTACACATGTATCTTATTTTACACATGTAACTCATTCTACACATGTATCTTATTTTACACATGTAACTCATTCTACACATGTATCTTGTTTTTACATATGTAACTCGTTCTACACATGTAACTCGTTCTGCATATGTAACTCGTTCTGCACGTGACTCGTTCTGCATATGTGACTCGTTCTACGTGACTCGTTCTGCGTATGTGACTCGTTTTACACATGTAACTCGTTCTGCATATGTAACTCGTTCTGCACATGTATCTTATTTTACATATGTGACTCGTTCTCTGCGTATCTTATTTTGCACGTGTGACTCGTTCTGCACACATGTATCTTATTTTACACATGTAACTCGTTCTGCACGTGTATCTTGTTTTGCACATGTAACTCGTTCTGCACATGTATCTTGTTTTGCGTATGTAACTCGTTCTGCGCGTGTAACTTATTCTGCATAATGTGACTCGTTCTGCGCGTGTAACTCGTTCTGCATATGTAACTCGTTCTGCGCATGTAACTCGTTCTGCATATGTAACTCGTTCTACATATAACTCGTTCTAAGCGTGTAACTCGTTCTGCACATGTATCTTGTTTTGCATATGTAACTCGTTCTGCACGTGTATCTTATTTTGCATATGTAACTCGTTCTGCGCATGTAACTCGTTCTACATATGTAACTCGTTCTGCGCATGTAACTCGTTCTGCATATGTAACTCGTTCTACGCGTGTAACTCGTTCTGCATATGTAACTCGTTCTGCGCGTGTGACTCGTTCTACATATGTAACTCGTTCTGCGCATGTAACTCGTTCTGCGCATGTAACTCATTCTACATATGTAACTCATTCTACGCGTGTGACTCGTTCTGCATATGTGACTCGTTCTACATGTAACTCGTTCTGCGCGTGTGACTCGTTCTGCATATGTAACTCATTCTACATATGTAACTCATTCTAAGCATGTAACTCATTCTACACATGTATCTTATTTTACATATGTAACTCATTCTACACATGTATCTTATTTTACACATGTAACTCATTCTACACGTGTATCTTATTTTACATATGTAACTCATTCTACACATGTATCTTATTTTACAGATGTAACTCATTCTACACATGTATCTTATTTTACATATGTAACTCATTCTACACATGTATCTTATTTTACATATGTAACTCATTCTACACGTGTATCTCATTCTACATATGTAACTCATTCTACGCATGTAACTCATTCTACATATGTAACTCATTCTACGCATGTAACTCATTCTACATATGTAACTCATTCTACATATGTAACTCATTCTACGCATGTAACTCATTCTACATATGTAACTCATCTCTCTCTCTATTCGTTTTAGAATGCCAAATTCAAGAATTGCCCGGGCAAGTAATAGCTTTCGGTTAAGGATGTTGAAGGTTAAAGGTTAGTTAAACAGCCAGTAACACTAAAGTGTTAAATACATCAAAGTAAGTATTCAGTAGAATGTATATGTCCAACAAAAATATATATTTTCCTGATATTTGATACATTTAAATAGAGGCTTTGAAAGCTTAATGTGAAATTAAAAGCAATACATTCTTAACGTCGTAGTTTTAACGCAGCTTTTAAGACAAAGTAAATACAAAATATTTTTCCAACTTATTTTAACATTTCATTTTGTTTCTTTACGTAAGCATGTCCAGTACAATTAGATAAAAACAGCCAATAAACTGTTACAGATGCAGATCCTTTAACAATATCTAAATCATGTGACGAACTAGAACCTGAAATTGAAAATAGTATTGAAGAAAAGAGCAAGAGGATACATATATCGGAGTTAGAGGAATACGTCCAAAAAAACCTCAGAACATGTGTGATAAGGGAAGAATATAAGGTACGTTTTATATGACAAGATTTATCAAAAAAAGACACATACACGTACAATATTTAACAATATTATAGTATAACAATATTTCAATATAATCTACATAAATATTATAATATTGTCTATTTTCTGTCCATGTTTCTGTTTCGCAGGGTGTGAATGGATCTTCACCAAAATTGAAATTAATACACCATTTATTAATCATGAATTTACAAAGTTTCCCGCCAGAGGGCAGGTACACCGGCTTGTATTGAAGTACGTTACAATGATTATGTCAGATGTAATTCTTTTTAAAAGTATTACTTTCTTTAAACTTTACTTTTTAACGCAGACATTTCTAAGTTCTGATATTGCATACTAAGTAAATAGGCTTTTGGTATTAAAATCGAGCTACAAAGAAATATTTTGTTTGTCTTTTGAATTTCGAGAAAGCTACTCGAGGGCTATAGGCGCCAGCCGTCTCTTATATAGAAGTGTAAGACTAGAGGGAAGGCAGCTAGTCACCACCACCCACCGCTAACTCTTGGGCTACTCTTTTACCAACGAATAGTGGGATTGACCGTCACATTATAACGCCCTCACGGATGAAAGGGCGAGCATGTTTGGTGAGACGGGGATTCGAACCCACGACCCTCAGGTTATGAGTCGAACGCCTTAACCAACCTGGCCATGCCGGGCCGTACAAAGAAAGAATATGACATATACCTAATATAGATCGTGTGACATCACATTTGTAGTAATTGAAGATACTCAAATGTTATTTTACAATTTCACAGTTTTAAGGACTCCATGAAAGAGCAACAAACAAAAACTCTCTTTTGTTAACCTCAATATGATCTGAGAAGGTCAAAACATTGTTTTGTACTTTATTTTAATTAATGTTTTAATACCTATGCGATCCGCTTTGAGAATACATTTAAACTTGAAGATGTACTTGAGATACCATTAAAGTAATCTGGAAAAATGTTGAAACAAATATCTAGAGATAGGATCTGTTCGTATATCAGTTAAACGAAAACTTACACAATAGGCTATCTGTGCTCTGCCTATCTAGCGTTGTGCGTCCGCAGAGATACCGTTGTACCACTAGGGAACAATGTCAAAAAAAATGAAATCAAAATCCATGGTAATTAATAAGATAAATTTTGGTATTATCTGATCAGCTGAAAATATAATATATATTTTAATTTAAAATCACAGTTATTTGTTCCAACAAATAGCCCACTGATAGTACGGTGGTAAGTCTACGGATTTACAACGCTAAAGTCGGGGGTTCGGTTCTTCTCGTTGGGCTCAGCAGATAGCCTGATGTGTATCACAATTTTGGCAGTCAAAATAAAATGTGAATTATTTCGTATTACATACGCTGATAACAAATGATTACATTCGTAATCTTAGGATCGTGGGTTCGAATCCCCGTCACACAAAACATGCTCGCCCTTTCAGCCGTGGGGTGTTATAATATGAGTGTCGATCCCACTATTAGTGGGTAAAAGCGTAGCCCAAAATTGGCGGTGGGAGAAGATGGCTAGCTCTCTTCCCTATAGTCTTAAATTGTAATATAAGGACTACCAGCGCAGATAGCCCTCGTGTAGGTTTGCGCGACATTTCCAAACAAACAAATGATTACATCAATATTAAATCTTAATAATGACTAATTTGTCTTTGCATTTGTTTGTTTGTAGTAAATCACAAAGCTACATAATGGTCTATCTGTGCTGTGCCCACAACCAACACCAAAACCTTGTCGTTAGGGTTATACGTCTGTAACTTCTCGTTGTTTTCCTTGTGGTTTAACCTCTGCATAGCAGCTCATATAATGGCGCTGACTTTTTCAAGTGGAAACGTTTAGCTCATAGCTTCATCTCTTGACCGATTTGAGATCAAATTACAGTTTTGGACTCAGCAAGTCTTTCAATTGATGTATTTGACCTCAAGGTCTCATGGATTAATTTAGTCTAAAATAATTTAAATTTGATGGTGTTCTGGTAGATATTCTGGTGAGTAATAAAATAGAACTGGGTATATACGCGTATCCTACGCTTGGTATTACTGGCGCTCAGAAGTATAACACAAGGGAAGGAAGATATCACAGTGAATTCACTCTAATCCTGCCTAAAAGAAGTTCAAAAGCCGTGGTTCTGGCGATTTCCTCATGTTTTTGTATTTTCAGAGAAAAGAAAGTGCTGTTAAAAAGAAGGCAGGTTTAATGCCTCATGTACAGTCATGTGAAAAAGTTAGGACACCCTATGAAAGCCTGTGTATTTTTGTAACATTTTGGATATATAGATATTTAATCTGAATTTTAACAATACTGAAAGATTATAGGAATATAACTAAACAATTAAAACTGAAGAAAAGACTTTACAAAAATATACAGGCTTTCATAGGGTGTCCTAACTTTTTGTTTGTTTTGGAATTTCGCACAAAGCAAGTCGAGGGCTATCTGTGCTAGCCGTCCCTAATTTAGCAGTGTAAGACTAGAGGGAAGGCAGCTATTCATCACCACCCACCGCCAACTGTTGGGCTACTCTTTTACCAACGAATAGTGGGATTGACCGTCACATTATAACGCCCCCACGGCTGAAAGGGCGAGCATGTTTGGCGTCCTAACTTTTTCACATGACTGTATATTGTGCCCCTAAGTTTTTGTGTATCAAAAACTATCTATAATCACTGTAACACATCAACTGGTGTCAACTGGCTGAGTTTAATACCTGATGCATGTTGAGTTACTATAAGTACAGTGATACATGAACCAAACCTAATGTCAACTATTTGAATATACATTTGCTTTAATATTCGCATTTTTTGAGTTGGTTGACAGAAACCAGGGATGTAAATATTGGCCAGAAACACTTCTCGTAGTGTGTTTATAAATACAACAATTACCCGGACCACGTGAACATTATACACAGATGTGTAAAAACACGATTAATTTTACCGGGAAAGCGGTTTCCTGAGATGCACAAGTTTTAATTTTTATAGTACTGTTTATTAATTTGCTTTTAAAACACCAAAACAGTTCGGATGAGTATTAAAATGTCAAGTTATTATTTATTTCTGAGTTTTGTATTTCTTTTCTTCAAAACAGCTCACTATTAAATTAGTAGCTCAGAAACTTGTATGCATCCATTATTATTTGAACTAAAACCTTGTTGTAAAGTTCATATTGTTTTGTAGCATATTAGCAGTAAGGAAACTTGATCTAATCATGTGTATCTTTCTAATGTAAATAACACAGTCTGAAGGTGTTGTTATATTGTTTAGTAGCATATTAGCAGTAAGAAAGCTTGATGTTATCACGTGTTTATCTTTCTAATGTAAATAACACAGTCTAAAGGTGTTGTTATATTGTTTTGTAGCATATTAGTAGTAAAAAAGCTTGATCTAATCATGTTTATCTTTCTAATGTAAATAACACAGTCTAAGTGTGTTGTTACATTGTTGAGTAGCATATTAGCAGTAAGGAAGCTTGATCTAATCATGTTTATCTTTCTAATGTAAATAACACAGTCTAAAGGTGTTGTTATATTGTTGAGTAGCATATTAGCAGTGAAAAAGCTTGATGTTATCATGTGTTTATCTTTCTAATGTAAATAACACATGGTCTAAACGTGTTGCGAAACTCAAACCTTTCTTTGTTGAATAAAATACTGAAGAAAACAGAACGCATATACGTTCTAATTTTTTAAAATGAAACTTCAAATAAAGTTAAAATTATAGAAATAAAGTACATTATCAAAACCGGTGTAAATGTGGTGGTTTGCTTCATTATTTCTAGGAAGCGCCTAAAGGACAGACACAACAATGGGAAATTGCCAAAAAGCAGGAAAACAGATTAAAAAATCGCTATGGAAATTTAATGGCATGTAAGAGCAATTTTTATTTTACTGAACAACTTCTAAGACACGACTATTATGAATTTTTACATAGTAAAGGATTTTTGGTGTGTATGAATAAAATGTTTTCTAAATTTTGCTAAAGCGAGGATCAATTTTTATAAAAATTACACATTTTACGTCACGTCTATTTTTTCATTGATCTCATATGTTTTTGTTTTGAGTTTTTCCAGAAAAAAATATTTGATTGACTCGTATTTCAAATCAAATAAGTTAGTGACAAAACGTTCTTTAACATAGAGTAGAGATGTTGTCAAATTTTCTGTTAACCCAAAACTTCTATGTGTATTTTTCAGCAAACACACCTGCAGTTATTAGGCTGAATAGATTAAGTTTTTAAACTTAAACCTTTACAAACTAAGTTTCTCTGCATATTATGAAATAGCTATTTTTTTTTTACTACTTTTGTTTCCAAGGCTAATCGAAGACTTACGACACAAGTTACTAATTGATAAAATCGTATGTGTATAATAACATTTATTTGTTTGGTTTTCATAATACATTTTAAAATGATTTGCTTGTGAGTTGTTAATGTAATGTAAGGCATTCTTATAGAATTTTCTTTTAAAATTATAGTAATTTATCGAAACCTAGTTTCTATGGTTGTTAGTCCTACGACACATTGCTGTGTCACTGGAGGACGCTTATTTTCAGACATCTTGAACTTATGTTTGGTTCACATGTTACGCATAACCAACTAACAACAACGAAACAAACACATCATGATGCTTCATGCATTACTCACTACTTCTAGATGTACGTTTATCAGAACTGTAACCAGTAAAGAGAAAGGACATAAATTTACGTAATACGGTGTTACGCTTTGTTGTGTACGTCAAAAGGTCCCCTCATGATTTACAGATCGGGATTCCTCCTTGTACCTAGCTATTTCTATAACTATCACAAAGAGGAAAGGAATCACGCCCCCCCCCTCCAAAAGGGGGCACTCTCCCGTGATATTTGATCAATGTATGTCACCTGTGGCCCTGCTACTTCGTAACTGAAGCTTAATTCTGAAAATCAATTCACCAAGTGTGGGAGACCTTTAACCTACCTTGGTATCTCTCTTGGTAGGAGCCATTCAAAGACCGTCTGCCTAGTTCAAGCAAAGTTCGAGAAGTTAGCTGACCATATATATGAATTTACACATATGTGTACAAAGCTACAAGCTTGATAAGTATAGACTACTAGGTATTCTTACGGCTGATTTTCAAAGTTTTGATATACGTTTCGAATTGGTCCCCCGTTGGGACAGCGGCAAGTCTTTAGATTTACAACGCTAAAATCACAGGTTCGATTTACCTCAGTTGACATAGCAGATAGCCTGATGTGGCTTTGCTTTTAGAAAACACACGCACTCACATATTTCAAGTAAAATACGTATCAGTTATAACATAAAATGTGATGACGGGAAATATTTCAATTATTCAAACATCAGATTAGAAATTAAAAGAAAATATTGATTGTAATGGAACACAAAACATTTTGACAGCATTATCACATATACAGGTTGCGAGACGGTTTGCTCTAACCAGGACAGACTGCTGGGTATTCAGTACTTCATTTTGTCAAACTAATAGCCTGAAAAAAAAAAAAAATATATATATATATATACTGAATGTTTCTGAACAGATGACCGTAGTCGGGTAATTTTGGAATATCAGAAGACTGACCAATCTTCCGATTATATCAACGCCAGCTATATAGACGTAAGTAAAGATAATATGTTTTTCAACACATTTACAGTATACTGTTTTATATATATTGGTATAGAGAAAACTACGATTTTGATTGTTGGAATCATTTCGCTAACATCTCGAATATATACAGTAATGAGATTTAATAAGTTAAATAAGTTTCTTTACTACTTAACCCAATTTATTCGTAGGATTATATGTATTAAACATAAATTACATATTAATAATTTTACAAGAAAAAAACGAAATTACTTTTTATGAATACCCTGCATGGCTAGGTGGGTTAAGGCGTTCGACTCATAATCCGAGGGTCGCGGGTTCGAATCCCCGTCGCACCAAATACGCTTACCCTTTCAGCCGTGGGGGCATTATAACGTGACGGTCAATCCCGCTATTCGTTGGTAAAAGAGTAGCCCAAGAGTTGGCGGTGGGTGGTGATGACTAGCTTACCTCCCTATAGTGTTACACTGCTAAATTAGGGATGGTTAGCGCAGGTAGCTCTCGTATTGCTTCGCGCGAGATTAAAAAAAACAAACATAACATGCAGAATAATTAACAGTTTTCTGTCATGTTAGTAAACGCTGAAACTGATGAGCTCTAGCATTGTCGTTTTTGTTTGTTTTGTTTGTTTTGTTTTGTTTTTGAATTTCGAGCGAAGCTACACGAGGGCTATCTGCGCTAACCGTCCCTAATTTAGCAGCGTAAGACTAGAGGGAAGTAAGCTAGTCATCACCACCCACCGCCAACTCTTGGACTACTCTTTTACCAACGAACAGTGGGATTGACCGTCACATTATAACGCTCCCACGGCTGAAAGGGCGAGCATGTTTGGTGTGACGGGGATTTAAACCCGCGCTGTCCGTTGTAAATATTTGGAGTCAGTGAACCTCGTTGTGAGGTATTAGCAGTTCGAATAGTGAAGTGTAGACGCTATGAATAATAACAGTAAAATTCATTATAATATATTATGATAACATAAACAAGCTTTATTCTTTGACATGAGCATAACATTAAGGGTTGGATCTTTTCGAGATAAAACAAGTTGCTTTAAAATCTCATTGAGACGTTGGAAAAAAAAAACTACCAATGTTTAATATTATTGTCAGTGAACTAGAGGACGAGTTTTCAAAATGATAAAGTTCATGAAGTTCATGAGAAGTACAACAAAGATATTTGAAACTGTTTGTAAATATTTACATTTTAAAATCTTCAATCTTCCCAACTTATTTGTGTCTGGAAGAGCTTTTCTTTTACTTCTTGTCTGATTTTCGCGAAAACCAACACAATAGTTATCATATGTTTAGAGATACACATCTAAAGATAGTGGATTTAAAAATAAACAACAAACTAGAGAAGTTGAAAGCTGATCTACTGAATCCATAAAGTGCTTATCATATCTTTACAGTAGAGGCTGAATATTTCTCAAGGATTTGATAACAAATTACCTGGTTAATTTGCTATTTAATCTGATTAATTAGTGAAATTCAAATATAATTTCTGTAGTACATTCATGGCTTTAACCTATGGAGCAAATGTTTTCAGTAAAGGGATGCGAACCATGAATCTGTAAATTCACAGATCTGGAAGGCTAACCACTATGCTTTATTTGATTTTTCCTACTTCGATATTTTATATGGTTTGTGGTTGATTGTTTTAAATTTATGGGATATTTCAGGTTAAACTGTATTATTTCATTAATTTTCTTTTGTGGAACACGTATTCCCTGTCACCCTTTAGTATCCTGACAAGGGAAGATATTAAAAATCATCCCCCACAAAAAAAAAATCTCAAAGAGAATGAGAACACTTGAAAAAGAAGGTGTTGATACTTAAATTATTAAATTCTTGAGTGAGTTGTTATTTACTCAGGAACAAAACCAATACGTACAAAACCTGTAGGTCACTTTAACCTAATTTTAATATATTTTGCTTTTGTATAGTTTATAATGAGAGAACTCAAGCGTGATATATTTGCTTTAGTGTCACGAAGATGATGCATTTTGATATATACATACAACTTCTGTGTACTGTATTTTTAATAATGGAGTGATGAATAATATAAGTTGAAGTAAACTCCACATTTACACTGTTTTATTCTTTTTACATGAACTGGTACACTGCCATTTTGATGAGTAATTTTTATACTTATGAATATATTGTCATTTGTTTTGTAATTCCTTTTTGTAATTTTAGGGTTATGAAAGACAAAAGGAATACATTGCAACACAAGGTAAGATAATGTCTTTGTTTTGTTTTGACCCCCGCTAGTACAGCGGTATGTCTTCGGAGTTACAACGCTAAAATTAGAGGTTGGATTCCTCTCGGTGAACTCAGCAGATAGCCCGATGTGGCTTTGCTGTAAGAAAACACGCACACACACACACACTTGTTTTGTTTTTGTTTGTGAATTTCGCGCAAAGCTACACGAAAGATAGTGTTACAGTGCGTCGTTTATACGTAAGTATTGTTTACATGCTGGGATCACTGCGTTATTTAAACATGAACATCGGCTCATATTTTTGCAATTGAAATTTTACAAAAATGATGCAGTAAAAATAAAATTACTCTTTTCTTACTTTGTTACCCAGCGATTCAAATTTATTCAAGGAATAAACATGTTCTATTAATTAAATGATAAACATATATCTTATTGTTATATC
Source organism: Tachypleus tridentatus (assembly GCF_004210375.1). Lineage (NCBI taxonomy): Eukaryota > Metazoa > Arthropoda > Merostomata > Xiphosura > Limulidae > Tachypleus > Tachypleus tridentatus. The sequence continues at coordinate 22,940,735 of NC_134827.1, forward strand.
GAATCATATTTACTAGACTGTGTAAAATTCCTTTAATTATGATGTAAAACACTTAAGTTAAATAGAGAAGAAACATAATGAAATATTATAGTTTCATTAAAATATATTTCGATAACGATAAAGCAAGACTCATGTTATTGTAGCTTAGTTTTCATTTGAACTAAATAAATAACGTCTTATTCATTTGATTTACATTTGAGACGTAAACCCGATATAAGTTAGGCTTTATGTTAGTGTTCTTACCATAAGATGTATTTTATAGGTCCCAAGCCTAACACTGTTGTGGACTTTTGGAGAATGGTTTGGCAAGAAGGTGTAACGTTAATTGCAATGGTTACAAATCTTATAGAAAAGGGAAAGGTACGTTTATTTACCTCTGTTCGCAGATTTTATACTTAATAGGTGAAATACCCATTTGAAAGATTTAGAAATAAAAAAGTAATATTTCGCACAATGTTTTGAATATTGTCACCAAAGTATCAATAAGAAAACCTTCTGTATATCTTGGCCTGGCGGTTAAGGTGCTCGTTTCGTAACCTGTGAGTCAGGTATTCGAGTTCCATTCAACGAACATGCTAGTCCTTTCCGCAGAGGTAGCGTTATAAACCACATCCAATCCCACTAATCATTGGTAAAATAATATCTCAGGAGCTGGTGGTGGTGACTAGCTGCTTTTCCTTTAATCTATAAATAGGGCTGGCTTGAGCAAATAGCTCTTTAAAATGTTCGCAAAATTAAACAAACAAACCACATTTTGTTCTGGTGCTTTGGAAATAAGAAAAGTTACTATATATGGTATTACATTTATTTTTAGATATGAAAATAAGGAATCTCTCCCTCTATCCGTACACACATAAATATGTATAATGAACGTCAAAAATATATTTTGAAATAGACGAACTCTCACTCGAATACTTTGAATTGTCATTATTAGAACATTATTTTTAGTTTTACAAAGTTACAAACAATATTACGTCTTCTATCTGCTCTGGAACTAAATGCTTTATCGACGGTTTAGGTCCACGACGAGAGAATTAATTTTATGTTGATACACAGATACACTTCACACGTGAGTTTTCCGCTGAAGTTGTGCTATGTCTTCGTAAAAAATACTGACATCCAAAATTAATTCACTGAACTTCAATGGTTTATAATATTCAAAATTTATAAACGTTTCTGGTCAAATTCTGTGGTTTTCTGTTTAATAAGCGTTAATCACAATTACAGCTTCCGAGGCTTATGGTAAACTGGATGTAGCTGACCATCAATATTATCTTGGCTCTTGCGATGGCTTGCTTTTATACTCATTAGTCGAGATTCTCGAAAGTTCAACAATATTCGAGGGCACACCAGTGCTTTCGTAAAACATATATTCTTGATTTTTACTTTCAAGAATCTTTTACAAATTGAGAGAAGAGGCAGGAATTGTGCACTACTCATTTAACAATATACTTCACATAGAACAAACTGAACCAAATATAAATATTAAAAAGGCCCAGCATAGCCAAGTGTGTTAAGGTGTTCGACTCGTAATCCGAGGTTCGCGGGTTAGAATCCTGGTCGCACCAAACATGCTCGCCCTTTCAGCCGTGGGGGCGTTACAATGTGACGGTCAATCCCACTATTCGTTGGTAAAAGAGTAGCCCAACAGTTGGCGGTGGGTGGTGATGAATAGCTGCCTTACCTCTAGTCTTATACTGCAAAATCATGGACGGCTAGCGCAGATAACTCTCATATAGTTTTGCGCGAAATTCGAAACAAACCAAACTAAAACCTATTACAGGTAATGAGTTCTACTCCCAGTAAAACAGTGATTTTTGTCAAAATTTCACAATTTTTCATTTTTATAACAAAAATAATTTCCTTCTGATAAGAGTATATACGTAAATAAACTATTGTTTGCTTAAGTAAGAGATGTTAGATATTTTATTACTGACGGAGGTTTTATTTTTTAACAGACTAAATGTGAAAAGTATTGGCCAGATAGTACGGAGAAATACGGGCCTGTTACGGTGACTTTAATTAAAAAGGAAGTGTTTGCTAATTTTAACGTACAAGAATTTCTTGTATGCAGCGTAAGTATTTTAATTATAAAATAATTGTAGTAACATTGAGTAATTAAGCTACAATGGTATCAATAGTTATTTTGTTAAAAATATCGGCTATACTGTCTCTAGTTTTTTCCTGTTTGTTTTCGATAATTTGCACCATCTCTCCCACCCTTTGGTTACAATCATCTACTATATTTGTTTTGATAAAGGAACCATGAAAAAAGAATTTGAGTAAGATATACTTGAAATATATAAATAATTCATTTTGAGGCCTAACAGTTGGAAAGTAATATTTTTAACAATGATTATAGTGTGAAAGTAATATTTCTTTTAACAATGACTAGGGTATTAAAGTAATATTTTTTTCAACAATGATTATAGTGTGTTTTTGTTTTGAATTAAGCACAAAGCTACACAATGGGCGATCTGTACTCTGCCCACCACGGGTATCGAAATCCGATTTATAGTGTTGTAAGTCCGCAGACATACCGATGAGCCAATGAGGGATAGTTATAGTGTAAAAGACATATTTCTTTTAACAATAATTATAGTATGAAATAAATATTTTTTTAACAATGATTGAAGTATGAGAGAAATATTTCCTTTAACAATTACTACAGTATGAAAGAAGGATTTCTTTTAATCATAATTGCAGTGTAAAAGTAACATTTTCAACAGTAATAACATTATGAAAGTTATATTTCTTATCATTAGTTATTTACTTCGAGTTATAATTTTTGATGGTACATTTATTTTGTTTGTTAGTTTTGTTGTAAATACGTAAAGCTGCACAACGGGATATCTGTGTTCTCCCGAAAGTGGGCACCGAAAATAGATTTCTAGCTTTGTTAGTCCACCACCTTGCCACTAATCCACCTGGCTGGTTTCGCTGAATAGAAAAACTTCCTCCAGTGACTTGTATTGATTATACATATACATATATTTTGTTAGCAGAATTGAACGTAACTATAACCTTGTGATGGTTTTATTTATCTCAAGTTCTTATCTTTAGCTTTTTTTAGGTAATTTTAAAACGCACTACAAACTTATTTAACTACCGGCTTATGCTCGAATTTTCCAAAGCTAATTATATTTAGAAACATTAGACTTTTGAATATAAATATATATTTATCTTCAGGATAAGTTTAAGTGTTTTATTGTAGAATCTTTTTTCTATTATTATTGAATATGTACGAGAAACGAAACTAGAAACGATTTTATTACATTATGGTTGACGAATTAACACATATAGAACACACGTTTATACAGAACACATATAGAACACACGTTTATACAGTTCTCTTCATATTAAAAATTACCTTTCAAAAATCTATAGTAATTTATCATTTTAATCGGCATGATTTTTCAATACTATTATTTTTGTTATCACATACATCGATATTTATAACTGTCTTATAACTTTGCTTCAGGGATCAGAAACTCGAGAAATCAAACATTTTCATTTCACAATGTGGCCTGATCATGGTGTGCCTTTGTACACTATGTCGCTGGTGTCTTTCTTAAAGAGGATACGAAATTTAAAAAATGTTTCCGATGGACCTCTTCTTGTTCACTGCAGGTAATTAATTTCTCCTGATTCGTTAATACAACTTACCTACTCCTATCTAAACATACTATTACTTTCCGAATAAACTCTTCTTGTTCACTGCAGGTAATTAATTTCTCCTGATTCGTTAATACAACTTACCTACTCCTATCTAAACATACTATTACTTTCCGAATAAACTCTTCTTGTTCACTGCAGGTAATTAATTTCTCCTGATTCGTTAATACAACTTACCTACTCCTATCTAAACATACTATTACTTTCCGAATAAACTCTTCTTGTTCACTGCAGGTAATTAATTTCTCCTGATTCGTTAATACAACTTACCTACTCCTATCTAAACATACTATTACTTTCCGAATAAACTCTTCTTGTTCACTGCAGGTAATTAATTTCTCCTGATTCGTTAATACAACTTACCTACTCCTATCTAAACATACTATTACTTTCCGAATAAACTCTTCTTGTTCACTGCAGGTAATTAATTTCTCCTGATTCGTTGACACAATTTATCTTCTCCTTTCTAACGCATACACACCATTAAACTGACATAATCTCAAACTAAGGCTTTCTATTCGAGAGCTATATTTAGAATACAGCTATTAATTTAGCTTGACGAATGTAAAAAAGTTCATCTGTGAATACTGTACTTTGAAGAGAATATTTGATTTAATCCAGAAAGTTATAAATACATATGTGTCTATATATGTGTATATTCTTTTTTTCACATAAATATTTATTTTATTTAGTGCTGGTGTAGGTCGCACCGGAACTCTGATATTAATAGACATCATGATGAACATGGCCAAAGCAGAACATCACGTCGATCTTCTGAAGTACATGAATAAATTAAGACAAAATCGAATCAACATGGTTGATACTGTGGTAAGACGTTTTACGTATTACACTAATACTTGACTGAGAAAGAAATCCATAACGTAAAAGTTCCATTGCAAGTTTCTCTTTTTCTATCTGTATTTTAGCCGCCACGAGTATCGAAGCATGATTTTTAGCGGAGTGAGCCTTCAGCCTCACCGTTGAGCCACTGTGAGTTTCACAGTTGAGAAAGATTTAAGAGAAAAGAGTTTAGATGATTCATGTAGTATTCACCGTCAAGAAAGATTTAAAAGAGAGATATTTTGGATGATTCATGTAGTATTCACCGCCAAGAAAGATTTAAAAGAAAGAGAGCTTGGATGATTCATGTAGTATTCACCGTCAAGAAATATTTAAAAGAGAGAGAGTTTGGATGATTCATGTAGTATTCACCGCCAAGAAAGATTTAAAAGAAAGAGAGCTTGGATGATTCATGTAGTATTCGCCGTCAAGAAAGATATAAAAGAGAGAGAGAGAGAATGATTCATGTAGTATTCACCATCAAGAATGATTTAAAAGAGAGAAATTTTGAATGATTCATGTAGTATTCACCGTCAAGAATGATTTAAAAGAGAGAGAGTTTAGATGACTCATGTAGTATTCACCGTCAAGAATGATTTGAAAGAGAGAGAGTTTGGATGATTCATGTAGTATTCACCGTCAAGAAAGATTTAAAAGAGAGAGTTTGGATGATTCATGTAATATTCACCGTCAAGAAAGATTTAAAAGAGAGAGAGCTTGGATGATTCATGTAGTATTCACCGTCAAAAAATATATAAAAGAGAGAGAGATTGAATGATTCATGTAATATTCACCGTCAAGAAAGATTTAAAAGAGAGAGAGTTTGGATGATTCATGTAGTATTCACCGTCAAGAAAGATTTAAAAGAGAGAGAGTTTGGATGATTCATCTAATATTCACCGTCAAGAAAGATTTAAAAGAGAGAGAGTTTGGATGATTCATGTAATATTCACCGTCAAGAAAGATTTAAAAGAGAGAGTTTGATGATTCATGTTGTATTCACTGTCAAGAAAGATTTAAAAGAGAGAGAGTTTGGATGATTCATGTAATATTCACTGTCAAGAAAGATTTAAAAGAGAGAGAGTTTGGATGATTCATGTAATATTCACCGTCAAGAAAGATTTAAAAGAGAGAGAGTTTGATGATTCATGTAATATTCACCGTCAAGAAAGATTTAAAAGAGAGAGTTTGTATTATTCATGTAATATTCACCGTCAAGAATGATTTAAAAGAGAGAGAGTTTGGATGATTCATGTAATATTCACCGTCAAGAAAGATTTAAAAGAGAGAGTTTGGATGATTCATGTAATATTCACCGTCAAGAAAGATTTAAAAAGAGAGAGTTTGATGATTCATGTAATATTCACCGTCAAGAAAGATTTAAAAGAGAGTTTGTATTATTCATGTAATATTCACCATCAAGAATGATTTAAAAGAGAGAGAGTTTGGATGATTCATGTAATATTCACCGTCAAGAAAGATTTAAAAGAGAGAGTTTGGATGATTCATGTAATATTCACCGTCAAGAAAGATTTAAAAGAGAGAGTTTGGATGATTCATGTAATATTCACTGTCAAGAAAGATTTAAAAGAGAGAGAGTTTGATGATTCATGTTGTATTCACTGTCAAGAAAGATTTAAAAGAGAGAGAGTTTGGATGATTCATGTAATATTCACCGTCAAGAAAGATTTAAAAGAGAGAGAGTTTGATGATTCATGTTGTATTCACTGTCAAGAAAGATTTAAAAGAGAGAGAGTTTGGATGATTCATGTAATATTCACCGTCAAGAAAGATTTAAAAGAGAAAGTTTGGATGATTCATGTAATATTCACCGTCAAGAAAGATTTAAAAGAGAGAGAGTTTGGATGATTCATGTAATATTCACCGTCAAGAAAGATTTAAAAGAGAGAGAGTTTGATGATTCATGTAATATTCACCGTCAAGAAAGATTTAAAAGAGAGAGTTTGGATGATTCATGTAATATTCACCGTCAAGAAAGATTTAAAAGAGAGAGTTTGGATGATTCATGTAATATTCACCGTCAAGAAAGATTTAAAAGAGAGAGTTTGGATGATTCATGTAATATTCACCGTCAAGAAAGATTTAAAAGAGAGAGAGTTTGATGATTCATGTTGTATTCACTGTCAAGAAAGATTTAAAAGAGAGAGAGTTTGGATGATTCATGTAATATTCACAGTCAAGAAAGATTTAAAAGAGAGAGTTTGGATGATTCATGTAATATTCACCGTCAAGAAAGATTTAAAAGAGAGAGAGTTTGGATGATTCATGTAATATTCACCGTCAAGAAAGATTTAAAAGAGAGAGAGTTTGATGATTCGTGTAATATTCACCGTCAAGAAAGATTTAAAAGAGAGAGTTTGTATTATTCATGTAATATTCACCGTCAAGAATGATTTAAAAGAGAGAGAGTTTGGATGATTCGTGTAATATTCACCGTCAAGAAAGATTTAAAAGAGAGAGTTTGGATGATTCATGTAATATTCACCGTCAAGAAAGATTTAAAAGAGAGAGAGTTTGGATGATTCATGTAATAGTCATCGTTGAGGAAGATTCAAGAGAGAATCTCTTAACTTTAGCACCAAAAGCACAAATATAGAGCTGGTAGAACATGAGAAATGTTTGAACCCATGTGTTAAAATGGCAATACAGATTGATGTTTTTAAAAGCAATTATAATTGAAATAATATAACCAAGAATATCTGATATATGACAGATAATTTTACATTTTTTAAATTAATTTTGCTAAACAAGTGAACTGTAATAAAGAATAAGAAAACTAAGCGTTTCTTATATAGCATGGAACTACAAATAGTTACCCATTCTCTAGAGAAAATCTAAAAGCGCAAAAATATTGTTTCATTGTTCCGTTTTTAACGTTTACTTAAATAGGTAATTATTTAATAAATAACAGAAACTCACTAACTCTTTATTTTCAGTGATATACGCAGCTCTAATCGGACTGGTATAAGTAAACGGGAATCAGCATTTGAAAACATTTATGTATGAGATTTAGTTTCTAACTTCGTATGACACACAGAAGTAAAACACTTAGATTTGTATTCTGTATGATAAGACAACTCTGGTAATTTTGATTTGGTTAGTAGTTGTACATTAGTTTAGTTTCTAACTGAGTATGACACACAGAAGTAAAACACTTAGATTTGTATTCTGTATGATAAGACAACTCTGGTAATTTTGATTTGGTTAGTAGTTGTACATTAGTTTTGATTCTAACTGAGTATGACACACAGAAGTAAAACACTTAGATTTGTATTCTGTATGATAAGACAACTCTGGTAATTTTGATTTGGTTAGTAGTTGTACATTAGTTTTGATTCTAACTGAGTATAACACAGTGAAAATTTGGTTTAGGTTACTTTTGTTTTGTTTATATTATGTATAATACTCTGGTAATTACGGTTTAGTTTTCTAGTTCTTTATGACAAACTGCTATATCGGCTTCGGTTTCTAATTCTGCGTGATACAAACTTGTAAATAACTTAAGACTCTAATAATTTATGATATGACAAACTGGTAATTTGGTTTTAGGTATTAATTCTGAATGACACACTGGTAATTTGATCTGGATTTCCAAATCTGTACTGAACACTACTAAATGAGCTTTAGGTTCTAATTGAGTATAATACAGTGGCAATCCAGTTAATAGTTCCTTATAACAATCTGGTATTGTAGCTTCGTACGTTGCTGGTATTTTTTTGTTTTATTCTATTTAACACACTAGCAATTAGGCTTTGGCCATTGGCTGTAGGATACATTAGTAATTGGGTTTGGGCTTATAATTTTCCAATCAACATTTGTAATTCGACTTTGGCTTTCAGTTCTGTGCGACACACCAATATATACCCCGACGGGACATCAGTAAATCTTGGGACTTAAAGCGCTAAAATTAGGGTTATATTCCCCTTGCTGGACACAGCAGATAGCCCGATATGATTATGCCATCAGAAAAACACACACACCAATATTTTTGGCTTCGGCTGCTAATTCTGCATTAAAAAAGTAAATAGAATTTCTACTTCTAATCCTGTGTGATGTAATAGTAAGCGAGATATATATTTTACTTCTTTATGACTCTGAGAACTGGCTCCTAATCCTGTGTGATGTAATAGTAATCGAGATATATATTTTACTTCTTTATGACTCTGAGAACTGGCTCCTAATCCTGTGTGATGTAATAGTAAGCGAGATATATATTTTACTTCTTTATGACTCTGAGAACTGGCTCCTAATCCTGTGTGATGTAATAGTAAGCGAGATATATATTTTACTTCTTTATGACTCTGAGAACTGGCTCCTAATCCTGTGTGATGTAATAGTAAGCGAGATATATATTTTACTTCTTTATGACTCTGAGAACTGGCTCCTAATCCTGTGTGATGTAATAGTAATCTAGATATATATTTTACTTCTTTATGACTCTTAGAACTGGCTCCTAATCCTGTGTGAAACACTAGTAATTATAGGCTTAATCTTCTAATTTGTGAGACACGGTAGCAATTGGTTTCTTAGTTGTATATTCTAGGATTCCTTTTCCACTCCTGTATCAGGTACTTGTATTCTAGCTTTAGTCTATAGTTTTGTATTTCAAGTTGGTAACAGAAAAATTTTCCTTTTTTTGTCAGGTTATATTCCCTGGCCAATCGCACTTATCAACCCAAATAAACTGAACATTCATAGTCTCCTGTTTGATTTGTAATAGCTGTTCACTCCGACTGCCTCAGCGATACAACATGTTAATCTTTGCTGCCTACAAATCGATGACAACGCATTCTTACATTGTCTTCTACTTGTATATTTCAGGACCAGTACATATTTGCTTACCAAGCTGTTGTTGATGCTGTGTGTGGCGAAGAAACGAGTATTTCCTGCTCTGATTTCTTCTCAGAATTTCAAAAACTGAAGAAGCCGGACACGAACACTGGGAAAACAAGACTACAGTTGCAGTTTGAGGTCTTTAATTTTCTAAACTTGTTTATTTGATATGTATTTATGCGTATGGCTGTTTTATAGATTTCTGATCTTTCTTAGAAATGTCTTGTCCATCTAATGTTAAATACTTTTTTTAAATATAATTATATGTATTGTATTTTTTTTATATATAAATAGAGGCTAGAGAAACTAACAACACCTTTAAGACCAACCGACTGCAGAGAAGCGCTGAATCTTACAAATAGAGGAAAAAATCGAACTTTGGAAATTGTTCCAGGTAAACTTTAACTGCGTGTGAATTAATGGTAAAGAAATCTTTGTATGCGATTAATGGAGGGGCTTTCTGGGCACTCGTATGAAAATAACGTCAGAATGATTATCCAAAGATATGCTAGCTGTTACGTGTTATAATTTATCCCAGATAAGTCCCATGTTAATGTGTTTGGTATTACGACTTGAAGTGGCCTTAAATTGAGTTAAATTTTAATTTTAATTCAGAAGTTAATTAAATATAGAGACAAATTTATGATTTTTACCAACAAGATTGACGCACACAACTTTCTTTCTTAATACAAATACTTTTTAATATACAAATAATAATACAATTGTTATCAATAATAATAATATATACATACAAAAGTTTTACGAAACTACAAACAATGTTGAGTCTTCTATCCGATCCAGAACTTCATTGTTTTCTTATCGAGGGAGGCCTGGCATGGGCTTGCGCGTTAAGGCGTGCGCTTCGTAATCTGAGGGTCGCGGGTTCGCGCCCGAGTCGCGCCAAACATGCTCGCCCTCCCATCCGTGGGGGTGTATAATGTGACGGTCAATCCCACTATTCGTTGGTAAAAGAGTAGCCCAAGAGTTGGCGGTGGGTGGTGATGACTAGCTGTCTTCCCTCTAGTCTTACACTGCTAAATTAGGGACGGCTAGCACAGATAGCCCTCGAGTAGCTTTGTGCGAAATTCAAAAACAATCAAACTTATCGAGGGTTCATAATGAGCGAATTAATTTTGGGTTGATATAGGCACAATTCACTTAAAGGGGAACTAGCTATCTCTTCATGTGGGCGTTTTTTCACAACTGAAGCTATACAATGTATTCGATGTTAATTAGCTGAAGTTAAATGATTTGTAATGTTTAAATTCTATAAACGTTCCTGGTCAAATATCTGTAGTTTTCCGATTAATAAGCGTTTATCACAGTTATAGCTTTTGTTTGTTTGTTTGGAATTTTGCACAAAGCTACTCGAGGGCTATCTGTGCTAGCCGTCCCTAATTTAGCAGTGTAAGACTAGAGGGAAGGCAGCTAGTCATAGCCACCTACCGCCAACTCTTGGGCTACTCTTTTACCAACGAATAGTGGGATTGACCGTAACATTATAACGCCCCCACGGCTGAAAGGGCGAGCATGTTTGGCGCGACCGGGATGCGAACCCGCGACTCTCAGATTACGAGTCGCACGCCTTAACACGCTTGGCCATGCCGGGCCATAAGTTATAGCTTCCGAAGTTTATAGTAAAGTAATTGTAGCAAACAAACAATATAAACTGTCCTTATGCGTTGCGTTGGTTACTTTTTTAAGATTGAGAGGGGAGTTTTAATAATTTTAGCTAAGACAACAATACTGATATTTACATACATATATACATTGCTGATTCATACCCTCGAGAATCTTCTACAAATTTACTGAATAGGCGGGAATTTCGCAATACACATTTTACAGTGTAAGTTACATGCATTTCTAAGTATATATTTAACTACAACAAACACCGATATTAAAATAGATATATAATAGTAGATCCGTTTCACAGCCTTTACACCAAAACAAAAAAACCTCGAGAATGATTATCCAACGATATGCCAACCATTACACTAAAACAGAAACTTCTGCGTAATGGGCCAGACGTGGGCCAGTAGGTAGGGTGCTCGCCTCGTAATATGTGGATCGTGAATTCGATTCCATATTACTGAGCATCTCGTCCTTGCAGCTGTGAAGACCTTATGATGGAATGGTCAATCCCACTATTCGGTGAGTGGTGTGACTAGTTGCCTTAGCAGACCAAACCCTGCATAATCAAATATTATGTTGCGTTTGAAATAATTTGTTAACCGGTGATGAATAAGACAAATAAAGTAATATTGTCTGTCTATTATGATTTAAAACGAATGGCTATTTACTTTTATATGGTTCATATCTGATGATGTGATGATACATGGGTAGTTAGTAGAGTGCTTGACTCGTAATATAATATGAGTACCACGGGTTCGAATCACCGTCGCACTAAACATGCTCACCATTTCCGCCATGGGGGCTTTATAGTGTGACGGTCAATCCCACTAAAAAAAAAGAGTAAAACGGTAGTCCATGAGAGAGTTGGCGGTGGGTGATGATGACTAGCTGCCTTCCCTCTAGTCTTTCACTGCTAAATTAGGGATGCCTATCGCAGATAGCCTTCGTGTAGCTTTGCACAAAATTCAAAACAAACAAATTAATGATACGTTTTTGTGGAAGCAGCAGTATATAGCACTACGCGGTGTTATTAAGTGCGAAGATGATGTTGTAAGATGAGGTAATATTATGAAGTGTCAGTTGTATTCAGTACTGGACAGTTATATTACTATCGTAAGCATCAAGTTTTCTATTTGTTGTGATATCCTAGATGGACACTTGTGATGAAGTTTACTGATTTCTGCCACTCGCAAATCTAGATTCATTTGGTGAGGCTTGAAGAACCCGTGTTTCTTCTGCAAAAGTACTTTGCACAATATTGCTGAGTTTTCAACAGTTTCTGTAGTGCTACGCTGTAAATTCAGAACAAACTAACAATACACGATAATAAAGTGCAAGAGATTGAAGGCGATAATAAGACGAGGTGACATGGGAAGATACCCGGATGAATATATCATACTAGAGCAAGAAATACCCGGATGAATATATCATACTAGAGCAAGAAATACCCGGATGAATATATCATACTAGAGCAAGAAATACCCGGATGAATATATCATACTAGAGCAAGAAATACCCGGATGAATATATCATACTAGAGCAAGAAATGTTTATGTTTTAGAGACACGAGTACTCCTGTCTGATTTTCACTTGATAAGCCTACAGACACGAGTACTCCTGTCTGATTTTCACTTGATAAGCCTACGATTATAATACTTTACAACTTGTAGTTTTTTTAGATTGTAAACTAAAGTTTTATTTATTTAGTTTTTAATCACAATTAAACATTCAAAGTATTTATTTTGTTTGAAATATCCTAGGTCCTTCTATACGTCCACCTCATAGGTCGTATATATATATATATATTTTTTTAAATAACAAAGCGATAAAATGGACTATCTACGCTCTGCCCACCACGAATATATAAACTTGACTTTTAGTGTCCCTAGCCAGGAGACTGATTGAGGTCAACTTTAGTAGAAAAGAGTTACTTTTTAATCTTAAAGTCTTGGCCAAAATTTTTTGCATACTTTTGTAACCAATAAGTTTATTGTTTTGTAATTAAGCACAAAGCTAGACAATGGGCTGTGTGTACTCTGCCAACTACAGATATCGAAACTCGGTTTTTAGCGTTGTAAGTCTACAGACATGCTTCTGTGCTACTGGGGAGGCGTAACAAATAAGGACATTATATGTATTATTATCAAGATGGAGTGCAAGAACATATAACGTTTTCAAAGTCATAACTGCATGTTATATTAAATATTTATATATAAAATTCATATAATGACACAGGTTTTATCATGAACAATTCAATAGAACAGTAAACAATTTTATCGGAGATCTTTTGAAAGATGCGTGATTCATCATTTCTCCAATCGCAAGTAAAACCTTTTCAAAACGTATTGTCCGGCATGGTCAGACTATTCGAATCGCAGTCTGAGTGTTGTGGGTTCGAATCCCCGTGACAGTAACTATGCTTGCCCTTTCAGCCATGGGTGTGTTATAATATGACAGTCATTCCGAGTATTCGTTGGTAAAAGAATAACCTAAGAGTTGGCGGTGGGTGGTGAAGACTGGCTACTTTCCCTCTAGTATTTCACTACTAAATTAGGGATAGATAGCACAAATATCCATCGTTTAGCTTTGCGCAAAATTCCAAATCAACCACACAACCCCAACATACATAATGAAAAATAACAAAAAGTAAATAGTATTTGTAACTTTATATCACTTTATATTTAACAATCAGCACATGACTGGTCTAATAACATTCGCAAGGCAACGTGGCATGCTGTCAATAAGGTTTTTTTTTTTTTTATTTCATCCCAGCTTGTTACTAGGACACGCTGAAATCCAGCTACACTAACTTGTTTAGGGTCGTGGTTAACAATATTTGGGTTCAATTCTACCCAAAATGTCTCAATGAGATTGCAGTATGGTAACTTTTATTTTTTGGCCATGACAATCTTGTAACATTCTCATGGTCGAGATAATCCTGTTCACTACGCCCAATGCGAGCAATGGCATTGTCTTTCTGCAACTCAAAGTTATTGCCAAACCTTGCTCTAGCATATGGCAGAAATACTGATAAAATGTTGGATTGACCGTCATATTATAACGTCTTTACGTCTGAAAGGGCGAGCATGAGCTCAAGGAAATGATTTATTTATAACTGAACATACTACATGTACCCATAGAACGACAGGAAATGATTTATTTATAACTGAACATACTACATGTACCCATAGAACGACAGGAAATGATTTATTTATAACTGAACATACTACATGTACCCATAGAACGACATGAAATGATTTATTTATAACTGAACATACTACATGTACCCATAGAACGACAGGAAATGATTTATTTATAACTGAACATACTACATGTACCCATAGAACGACAGGAAATGATTTATTTATAACTGAACATACTACATGTACCCATAGAACGACAAGAAATGATTTATTTATAACTGAACATACTATATGTACCCATAGAACGACAGGAAATGATTTATTTATAACTGAACATACTATATGTACCCATAGAACGACACCCCAGTGGCACAGCAACAAGTCTGCGGACTTACAACGCTAGTTGGAAAACCAGTGGTGGGAAGAACACAGATAGCCCATTGTGTAGCATTGTAATTATCTTCAAACAAACAAATAAACAAATCGATAGAGCGTTAGTCTGTCTTCATAAGGTACCTGAACATGTAGTGTGTTCCATCATAAATACACCAATTCGTTATGTTCAGGAATCTTTGACTGCCTACTTATTATTAAATCATAAGACACAAAAACACGAACATATCATTGTTTAATTCAAATGTTTCTTTGCTACGTATTAAAATATCAGATATCCATGTTGAAACATTCCTTGTGTGGTGTTTGTGTGTGTATCTTGATGTATTGATGTATGTGTGTTACGTTTAAGAATTGAGTTACTTTGCACTTTAACAGAAAAGTTGGCGCTCGAATTCCCGTTTCGAATTCACAAGTTGTTGCTTTCTAACCAATTTATAACAAAATGACTTCTATAGAAACTTGCAACTCATTGAAAACCCGATGTAAAAAAATTAACTTTTATTTAGAGGACATCACAAAAACATAGGTGTAACATAAAGATATGCTACTTTCTAGAGGCATTTGATGCGGTATGGGGGGTCGTATTCAAATTTACAACCTGTCCCAATAAAAATATATCAGAATCAGAAAAATTACTCTCACAAAAAAATAGAAAAATGCTTAAAACGTAACTTATAACCCACCTTTCAAAGGCGAGCTTTGGATCCTGTCCATAGTGGTTGGACATGTAGCACATATTCCCTCGCTACACTTAGTTAAATAAACTTTTACCATCTCCCCTAATTTATAATTTGTCTCCTACTTCTATTTTTCTCGTTACTTATTTACTTTTTTATGATAATTTAAGGTAAGGAACTGGTAAATACAATATACGTATTAATATTTGACATATGTATTGGTTTGTTTTGAATTTCGCGCAAAGCTACACGAGGGCTATATGCGCTAGCCGTCCCAAATTTAACAGTGTAAGTCTAGAGAGAAGGCAGCTCGTAATCACCACCCACCACTAACTCTTGGACTACTCTTTTACCAACGAATAGTGGGATTGATCGTAACATTATAACGCCCCTCGGCTGAAAGGGCGAGCATGTTTGGTGTGATGGATATTTGAACCCGTGACCCTCAGATTAGCGAGTCGAGTGTCTTAATCACCTGGTCATGCCTACCATAATATTTAATATATATATATATATATATATATATTTAATGTTGTTGTTTGAAGTTAAGTACAAAGCTAGCTACACAATTGGCTAAATGTGCTCTGCTCACCACAGATATCGAAACCCGGTTTCTAGCATTATAAGTCCGCAGACATTTCGCTCTGTCCCTGAGGGAGATAATTTATTAGATTTCATCAGCGTCAAAAAAATCGAATTTTAACCTTAAACACTAAAATTATATTGAACTACACTTCCATGGATATTTTATGACTTCACTCAATAGCGTAGTGGTCACATGCGTAGCTTTGTCTGCCAAACTCTTCTCGATGAAACCAAATGTTTGTGAACATTTCAACATGTTAGTATCTCACCAATGTCAGAATGATTATTTAGATAATCAAATGTTTTATAAACATGTAGGCAATGAAGTGTTATGTTACATATTTAATGCTGAGCATATTTTTGTTTCTGTAACACATGATACAATAAGCGATAAATTACGCATAAGCCCTGTGTAGTTGTCTGCATATAGATCATGCTGCAAAAAAAAAAAAAGACTGATAATAATAAAAATCTCGTTGAACCATCTGTAACATTTATATGCTGTAATAGCTCTATATTTACCTGAAAGGTAATAGTAAATTTTACAATGGAATACGCACAAGATACTGTACAATATATATATACAAGGTCCCCCAAAATGTATACACACTTTGAATGATTATAAATACAATGTTTATTAAGATATATTTAGGTTTTATAATCCAAGTTTAAGAAGACAAGTGACGAATCTTTTGAGTTATCGCAGGTGTTCGAACTGATGACCGTTCTGGTCCAGACACTGCTGATAATGCGGACAGATGGTTTAGCAAACTTCACGAATCATTTCATTTGATATTTGGGTGCATGCTCTTTCAATTGCTGATCTCGGTCCATTGGTTGTTCCAGTTTTTATGCTATAAATCTTATCTTTGACGTATCCCCATAAAAGAAAGTCCAGAGGTGTGAGGTGTGGTGAACGTGGAGAAAATTCAGTGCTACCTCTTCGTCCAGTCCATTTGTTCGGCAAATTTTCGTCAAGATAGGCCCTCACATTACGATGATAGTCGGGAGGTGCTCCATCTTGCTGGAAATAAAACTCCTCATCTTCAAATTACTATCGAATGCGTGGCACGATAGATTCTTGCAGCATCTTTAAATAAACGAGACCAGTGACTGTGTTTTCGAAAAAGAATGGTCCAATTACGCCTAACGCTGATAATCCAACCACACTGTAACCCCTGGTAAGTTTACGTGATGTTCAACCGTAACATACGGATTCTGATGGGCCCAACAGGTGCAATTGTGGCGATTAACTGAGCCATTTAACTTAAATGTGGCCTCAACGCTCCAGCCAATCGTGTTTGGAAACTGTGCATCCTCTGCAGATTTTGCCAGGTATCACTCACAAAATTCAACTCTCCGGTCAGGATCATCTTCATTAAGGGCGTAGACTAATACCAAAACAAAACTTTTCCAATGAACGCGTTTCAACATGCGATGGACGCTCGATTTTGGAATTTCTGTCTTACAGGATGTTTGCCGAACAGATTTTCTTGGAGATCAGTAGAGACCTTCCAACAGCTCTGCTTCTCGTGTGGGACTGGTGGACGACCACAGTCTTCCAGAACGCCCTTTATGGACGTTTTGAACAGTTCCATTTGTTTCAAACTTATCTCTGATGCGAATAATGGTGAGTGGAGTTGGTGGATCTGTTTAAAACTCCCTTCTAAACCATCTTTACACTTCAGCTACGTTCTCACACTTCTAGTAACACTTTAAATTAAATTTCCTTTTATCAAAGCTTAGTCTTGCTTCTGTCATTACTTCAAATCAGTTGCACCTGTAAAAAAAGAAAGCTTGAGTGTGTTATAGTCATCCAAAGTGTGCATATATGTTTTTGGGACACCTTGTATATGTAAAATCTTTGTATTTTCTCAGAATTTCATTTTTTTACAGTTTATCAAACTGTATTTAAATAAACTGTTTGTTTTAAGAACAAATCTATATAATGGGCTCTCTGTGCTATGCCAACCGCAAGGAATCAAACCCCAGATTTTTATGACTACGAGAAACCCACTTGAAGTAAAAATATATTCTAAAGACAGCTAGTATGAGTATTAAAACTTTAATTAAAACAAAGTTGCAAACTCTCTTTGTTAACCTGAAGATGACGTAAGAAGATTGAAACGTTGTTCTGTAGATTATTTTAATATCCATACCAGCCGTCATTAGAAAGCCCCAGGCTCACGGAAGATTGAAGAGACAGATATTTGGTACTTCAGACTTAATATATGCACCTTGTAAAATAAAGTTTATTGTCTCAAATGTTCATGTAATAAGTTAAATTTTATATTCAGTTGTTTAAGTATTCGGCAATTTTAGTACTTTCAGATTTTCCTTTAACCCTCAGATATCGATACCTCAAGGGGCAAAACACATACAGACTATTGTGTAACTTTGAGATTATCAAACAAACAAACCTTTCTTTTGACAAACACGTATTTATTGCAGTAGTAAAGTTTTTAGGGTAAAATGAAGCAAGTAAGATTTAATTTACTTTTCAGCCGATAGAGGACGCCCTTATTTGAAACCAACGACTTGTAGTAACGTTCCTGGCTACATCAATGCGGCTTTTGTGAATGTAAGTAATTAACCTAACACGATTGGTAACCATTTGTGATTTTTTTCTATTCCAATTGAACATTATAAAAAACAATATGGTCAATATAGTTATACAATCACTATGAAACTATCCTAATCTTACGGAGGCACTTATCAACCTTATATCGCCCCAGTGGCACAATCAACTTTGTAAATAGACATAAAGAGACAGTTGTTGTACTTCATATTCTCAGATAATCAGGGTTTTGGACACTTAAAACAATATTAAAAAAATGTAGTAACATGATTGCAAATATACTTAAAATTTATTTAATACGATTTTCAAAAATCGCCTGATACTTTGATGTTGATTCATCGGTTATTTGGAATTAATCACAAAGCTACACAATGGGCTATCTGTACTCTGCCCACCGCGGGTATTAAAACCCAGTTTCTAGCAGTGTGAATTTGCAGACATATCGTTCTGCCACTAGGGGGCAATACTGATGTATAACAAGCAACTTAACAGCTCAATATTTTAATCAGTTTCTAAAAGTAAGCACTGCAAAATACTTATAGAATGAATTATTGTCTTCTTTTGTAAACTGTATTTTATTCTATTTGCTTGTAATATATATAATTATACCCCACTGTGGTCAAGGTAGCTTTTAACTTAAAAAACCGAGTTTCAGTGTCCACGATGAATACCGAACAGAAGAGATAGCTCAATGCATAACTTTGCTTTTAATTACAAACAAACAATATATAACGTCTTATATGAAATATTATATTTATACACGTTAAAAAGTTTTTAAGAAAATTATTTTGTATAGTTTTTGGCTGATATAATTAGATCATATGTAATATTAATCTTTTCAATTCTTATTAAAAACAAATCTAATATTAAACAAAATAACTGAAACCGTTAGACCTACATTTACAACAAAAGGTTCGCTGATGGGACAGCAGTACATTTCCCGAGCTTACCAAAATCCTTGGTTCGATTCTCTGCGAAACTCACAGCAGAAAGCCAAATGTAGCTTTATTCTAAATTAAACAAACAAATACGACAAAAGGTTTTAATCCGTCCTGTGACATAGGTTTGTTTTTAAGAAAAAGTGAAAATGTCCATATGATTATTTTACTTCTGAGAATTTCCATCAAGACCAGGTGGTTAGGGCGTTTAATTCGCAACCCTAAGGTCGTGACTTCGAGTCTTCGTTCCATCAAACATGCTCGCCTTTAAGCCGTAAGGGCATTATAGTGTAACGGTTAGCCGAACGATTCGTTGGTACAAGAGTATTTTATTTGTTTATTTTGGAATTTCGCGCAAAGCTACACGAGGGCTATCTGCGCTAGCCGTTCCTAATTTAGCAGTATAAGACTAGAGGGAAGGCAGCTAGTCATCACCACCCACCGCCAACTCTTGAGTTACTCTTTTACCAACGAATAGTAGGATTGACGGTCACATTATAAGGCCCCCCACGGCTGAAAGAGCGAGCATGTTTGGTTTGACGGGGATTCGAACCCGCGACCCGCCGAATTACGAGTCAACGCCTTAATCCACTTGGTTATGCCGGGCGGGGTAAAAGAATAACACAAGAGTTGGGGTTGGATGGTGATGACTAGCTGCCTTCCCTTCAGTCTTGCACTGCTAAATTAGGGACGCACACAGCTCTTGTGTAGCTTTGTGCGAAGTTCAAGAAACAAACATATCAACTCGGATCTGACTGAGAAAAGTCATGCACACGGCGGTGATGCATACCGGTCAAGGGAGGAAATATAATAATTAGAATATTGTATTAATTCACATTTTTATTGATATAATCGATACTCCTGTGATTTGAACTTGATTAATTTATTATTAATTACCATAAATATTCAATAAATTTCTGTTCAAATCTACCTTCAAAACCACTTTGATGTTGTTTCCTGGTGGATTACTTACAACGCTAAAATCTAGTGTTCGAATTCTCTCGGAAGACAGAGTACAGATAACACAATATTTAGCTTTGCGCTAAAACAGAGATTTCAAGTGTATAATATTTCTGCTTAACACTAGAAAGTAAAACAGAGAAATAATTTGGTACAGTACTGACGCACTTTCTAACCAGATGGTTAGGGAGCTTGACTCGCAGTATGAGGGTCGAGGGTTCGAATCGCCGTCCCACAAACACGTTCGTCCTTTCAGCCGTGGGGACGTTATAATGTGATGATCAATCCCACTATTCTTTGTTAAAAGAGTAGCCGAAGTGTTAGCGGTGGTTGGTGTTGACTAGCTGTCTTTTATTCTTTCCGTGTTAAATTAGGAATAGCTAGTGCACATAGCCCTCTAGTAGCTTTGTGCCATAATCAAAATAATCCAAACCAAAAAACCATAATATTTGTTAATTATATCAAAGGAATATTGTAACTTTGTTTGGTCTATAATGCCCAAAAATGGTTTTTGTTTCATCATATTTAACAATTGCTCAGGATAGTTACTGTAGCTCTTTATTTCTCACTAAAGTCTTAGAATTTAGACACACAAAACTCTTCTTCCATAAGTTTTCAATCCTTATTAAAACAACTTAACACCACTTATCGCCCGCTTTGAACTATCCTTTACCAACGAACAGTGGGATTGTCTGTCACCTAATAACACCTTCACGGCTGAAAAGCCAAGGAAATTCGGCGTCAGATTTCGATCTCTGCGACCTGAAGATTACAAGATAAGCACCTCTAATTATTGGGTCATATGAGGCCTCATTTACCCGAAACTTACTAATGTACATCTGTTTGCAGTGTAGAATCAGTTCAAAAAACACATTTCTCGCACGCATTTTTTAGTTCCTTTTTAAATATCCTCGTTCTTAAATCGATAACTCCACAAAATGCTAACAGTTACAAATCACATGAATATTGCCAATGGATAATGACTTTTCCAAAACATTATTTAAAGATTAAAAGGTTAAAAGATAAATATATACAAATTTCTGTGGGACAGCATCTTAAGTTTAGAGGTTAAACAAAGGTTTTTTGGAATATGACTAAAGCATGAGAGAGTCAGAAGAAAAGCACATACATTGGTCTATTTTCTGTGTCCACCAAAGGAAATCGAACGCCTGATTTTAGTGTTGAATGTCTACAGACTTACTGCTGTCTTAGTGTTGAATGTCTATAGACTTACTGCTGTCTTAGTGTTGAATGTCTACTGACTTACTGCTGTCTTAGTGTTGAATGTCTACAGACTTACTGCTGTCTTAGTGTTGAATGTCTACAGACTTACTGCTGTCTTAGTGTTGAATGTCTACAGACTTACTGCTGTCTTAGTGTTGAATGTCTATAGACTTACTGCTGTCTTAGTGTTGAATGTCTACAGACTTACTGCTGTCTTAGTGTTGAATGTCTACAGACTTACTGCTGTCTTAGTGTTGAATGTCTACAGACTTACTGCTGTCTTAGTGTTGAATGTCTATAGACTTACTGCTGTCTTAGTGTTGAATGTCTACAGATTTACTGCTGTCTTAGTGTTGAATGTCTATAGACTTACTGCTGTCTTAGTGTTGAATGTCTGCAGACTTACTGCTGTCTTAGTGTTGAATGTCTATAGACTTACTGCTGTCTTAGTGTTGAATGTCTATAGACTTACTGCTGTCTTAGTGTTGAATGTCTATAGACTTACTGCTGTCCCACTGGGGAATAAGATGCGAAAGAGTTAAGAGGTAAACTCGAAATTTTAGCAGACGAGAATTGCAATAAAGTTTAATCTCTTATTTATGAATTAAAAAGGTTGAATTGAGATTATTATTATTATTATTCAGGGCTATAGAAAGAAGGACGAGTTTATTGTAACACAGATGCCTTTACCACATACTGTATGTGATTTCTGGAAACTATTACACGACTTTAAGGCTCGAACCATTGTGCTTCTGAATGAAATGGAACCTGATGACGAGGTATGTAAATTTACGTAATCTATTGGTTTGGTTTGAATGTCGCCCAAAACTACACGAGGGCCATATGCGCTAAACGTACCTAATTTAGCAGTGAAAGACTAGATAGAAAGTATCTAGTCATCACCACCCACTGCCAACTCTTAGGCTACTCTTTTACTAACCAATATTAAGAGTGACCTTACCTTTATAATGCCTCCACGGCTGAAAGGGAGAACATGTTTGGTGTGGCGAGGATTCGAACCCCCTACCCTTGGATTACGACTCGAGTGCTTTAAACACCTGGTCATACCGGGCCTGCGTAACGTATATATTTTAATAAATTCGAGAGAAAAGAAATCGCATGCCTACTTAAACAATCTCTACTATGTTCACCTTTTACAACGACTACAGGATAAACTTGCTGGCACGAAATATTCATACTTAATTTGTTTTTCATATTTTTTAAACGGTCATGTTTTACGTCAGTTATAAATTGTCCAGTGTCCAAATTTTAAAACATTAATGCCAGCAACATTAAAGCTGTTTAATCTATTAATGATATTCTAAAAAAAAACGTAGGTCCTAGAAGTATTGATAAAAATGAAATAGAAATCCTATAACCCGAGCGTTTTCGAAAGGTAGACCTTTCGAAAGCACTGTTTAATCTATTTTACTTTCCTGGGAAATTTTCCAGTTTTTTTTTATCTGATCGAATACTCGTTTTGATACAAAGGTTTTCAATCGAAAATTGGAGTAATATCAAAGGTTGTTTGGTTATTGGAAAATAAATTTAGAAAAAAGGTGTTAATTAATTCGTCATTATCTATAGAATAATATTTTGACAATACCATCCAAGTTTCATATTAATATAAGTTGAACTCTATACTCTTATAGAACTGTCCACAATACTGGCCCGAGAATGGAGCAATAACTTCAGAAGGACTTATTGTAAATCATGTAAAAACAGATGACCATAACGATTACATAGTGAGATCCTTTAGTGTTCAGGAACGTAAACAACAGGTAAAGTAAACTTCACTAAAATTGAAAATGCTTTAACAGATGTGTTTAGTGTTTGTAATGCAACGGAAATATGTATTTAATTTCCTTCTTTAAAACATTTTAACAGATCTGTTTAGTGTTTGCAATGCAACGGAAATATGTACTTAATGTCCTTCTTCGAAAATCTCTTAATGGATGTACTGGGTGATTGTCATGCAGCGCAAACATGTATTTAATGTATTTATTTAAAATGTCTTAACAGACGTATTAGGTGTTTGTAATGCAGCGGAATTGTGTATTTAATATATTTTATAAACATCTTTTAATAGCTCTGTTGGGCGATCGTTGTGCAACGGAAATTCGTACATGTATATATTGTATTTATTTTACATCTTTTTTTCTTAATAGAAGTATTTGGTAACTGCAATGCAACGAATACGTGTATTCAATGCTGACTTCAATTATAGCTAAACGTAGGATGTAGGTGTCCACATGTCCCACACTTAGTTAACTTACACAAATCCTTATTAACTTATATGAACTGTGGATGTCTTCTGGTATTATTAGCCTAAGCACGTGTTGATAAAATTTAGCAGAGTCCTTGGCACATGCTGTTCAATGGTAATAAATGTACGTAGATAAGTTAGTTACTATTGCTTAATATTATTGTTTTTAATAATATTATTTGATATTTACTATTTTCTATCACAATATAATTCTCCAAATTGAGGTAAGTTATATTATTTTTGTCTGACAAACATTTATATAGAATAAAACATTATATTGAGTGAGCAAAACGTGCGACTAACAATGGCTTCTGCCAAACACATTAAGAACGTTCAACGACAATATAAAACAGCATCGTCAATGTGGTTGGGAGACGCAATTAGCGAAGAATAAATAACTTAAGCGTTTTTGTTTTGTGTGTTCAGTAAGTTAAAGCATTTTGGGATGAAGGTACCTTAAACATGCAGGGACCTTTTACTTTATTCTGCTAAGAAATATATAATGTATTTTATTTTTACCATGAAACATTCAAATTTCAAAGTAAAACTTAAATTATTGGCAGACGAAATAAGTCAAAATAATGTGCTTCAGTTCAGTATCACAGATTTTATAATCCCTTGTTTGTTTTAGATTGCACTCGCTTTTTCTACTGATACTGTAACCCTAAACGTTTCAGGGGTCTACCACTTCAACGACAATCCAACAGTTCCATCTAAAGGGGTGGCCAGTTTCTCAGGAGGTACCCACAAACACGAATTCTTTCCTTTGTCTCATTGATGGAGTTAAGAAATGGCAGATGCAATCAGGAAACCATGTTATTATTGTTCAGTGTTAGTAAGTACAGAAAACCATCTTGTTCATGTTCAATGCAAGTACAGGAAATCATGTTATTCTTGTTCTGATCTGGCGAATACAGGAAACCATCTTGTTCTTGTTGAATGCGAGTAAGTACAGGAAATCATGTTATTCTTGTTCTGATTTGGCGAATACAGAAAACCATCTTGTTCTTGTTGAATGCGAGTAAGTACAGGAAATCATGTTATTCTTGTTCTGATCTGGTTAATACAGAAAACCATCTTGTTCTTGTTGAATGCGAGTTAGTACAGGAAATCATGTTATTCTTGTTCTGATCTGGTTAATACAGAAAACCGTCTTGTTCTTGTTGAATGCAAGTAAGTATAGGAAATCATATTATTCTTGTTCTGATCTGGTTAATACAGGAAACCATCTTGTTCTTGTTGAATGCGAGTAAGTATAGGAAATCATATTATTCTTGTTCAGTGCCAGTGAGTACAGAGTTAACGCGAATAGTAGTAGAGACTGGAACCTTATGTGACCACGACAGATGGTGACAAATTAGATATAGAGATAGGAACCATCAGAGGTATTTTGAAAGAAAAAATTATTTTGTTGCTTGCTTATTTTAAACAGGGTTTCTACACACACGTTTTCCTCCAGTATGAGCCAACTTTAGCCAAATATTCCTGATCATCATACTGCAAAATCCAACTGTATATCAAGTGGTTATATTCAGTTAAATAATGTGGAACTAGATAACAAATGTGGTGTTTAAAATATAATAAGCGTAATACTCTTGTCTTATGACAAATGCAGGTAACCATATCCAAATAAAGTTATGTAGATGTAAGGAAATGTATGAAGCAGGGGCGTAGATCCTGGGGGGATGGGGTATACATCCCCCCTTCATTTCAGGTAGGGGTATGGTGCGTATAATAATCTCCCCTACAATTTGGCCTGTTGAATTGTTTTATTGCATCACAGGCCTACAAATTGTGTGTTTGTTCTTGTGATTCTCGTGTTCTTACCAATCGAATTACATAATTAGGCCTAGATGTAGGCTTTTTCAGAAACCAAAATGTACATCATTGATATAGGCGTGCTTTTAAGCTTTTCGATCTAAGCGATAGTTCGTAAGTATCTGTCAGTGGGCCTAAGTATACATGCAAGTATCGTGGCAACAAGATTACTCTGTGACTGCATGTTTACAGCTTTCAGGTTCACGTAATCAGAGATTACCAATTTGCAAAAATCATACCCCCATCGGGTGTAAAAAATCTACGCCCCTGGTCACTATGAAGTATTCTAACCAGAGACATTTTAATTTTCTACCCTCCTTCCTCTCAGTGGCAAGTTTAAAGGGTTACAATGATAGAAATAAGGTTTCTATACTAACGGCGAGAAAGTAGAGGCGGTCCACCGTGTGGCTTTATGTTTCATAAGAGCAAAACAATATACTCTGCTTGTGTGTTAAGCCTTCTAATATTGTGTGTTTAGTTTAGGTCTTTTTTTTTCTACCCTAAAATCGGAGCTCAATGTACTGAGAAATTGGATATTTTTTTTTTAATTTGACTAAAGCTTGTTATTTTATTTAATTGTATTTTTCTGCATACATAAAATAAAACAGAAAGTTGGGAGTGGTGTATTGGAGAATGTTACCATGTGATTGACGTCAAAGCTTTAGCTGGTTTAAATGTAGTTGTTACCATGTGATTGACGTCAAAGCTTTAGCTGGTTTAAATGTAGTTGTTACCATGTGATTGACGTCAAAGCTTTAGCTGGTTTAAATGTAGTTGTTACCATGTGATTGACGTCAAAGCTTTAGCTGGTCTAAATGTAGTTGTTACCATGTGATTGACGTCAAAGCTTTAGCTGGTTTAAATGTAGTTGTTACCATGTGATTGACGTCAAAGCTTTAGCTGGTTTAAATGTAGTTGTTACCATGTGATTGACGTCAAAGCTTTAGCTGGTTTAAATGTAGTTGTTACCATGTGATTGACGTCAAAGCTTTAGCTGGTTTAAATGTAGTTGTTACCATGTGATTGACGTCAAAGCTTTAGCTGGTTTAAATGTAGTTGTTACCATGTGATTGACGTCAAAGCTTTAGCTGGTTTAAACATGAACGTGTTGTACTAATAATGTGCATTTTCTTCTAATTGTATAGATATGTTGTGTTCAAAGGAAAGACACAGACATTAAGACGAATAACCCTATTATAATTGCTGTTTGACATAAAAGTCGTCAGTCGCGGAATATTTAGCTGAGATCATTTTAAAAAACTCAATTTCTTTTACCATTCCTATTTTGGAGTTTAGAAGATACTTATCATAGAGATAAGTATCATGTTTATATGCAAAAACGGCTCGTTTGGGTTCACAAACCTGACGATGACCGAAGAAGGTCGAAACGTTGTTCGCTCTTCTATGTAAAATATTTTCTCAACCCAAACGAGCCGTTTTTGCATATAAATTTCTCAACAAGTGGGTTTCTCGACATCACTGATAAGTATCATGTTGTTTGTTCTTTTACTGAATGTTCATGAATGAGGATAGAGATCAACGAATAGCTCAATTTTTTTTAACCTTTACGCTGTTCATTACACTAAAATGACAAAAGGGGGTTAAAATTTAAAACAATATAGAACATATTTATTTATCATTCTAAAATCAAAATCCCCAGAGTTATTTTTTAGATAGTTTTAACTTTTTAATCTGTATCTGCTAATTTATAATTTTTAAAAAGTTTAAAGTTTAAATGAGATATTATGATACATCAAAATCATGTTATTTATATCGAGAATCTAACTTAGATACAAAATTACCAATCAAACTCAAAAGTACTTCTATGACCCTTTGTTTTTAACACATAAAAGGTTTGATTAGCTAAATCACAGAACTAAGTTTGTTCTAAACTGTTTCTAATAAAAAAAAAAAACTTTCTTTGCAGTAACTGAGAACCCGTAAGCAAAATGTGATTTAACTTGAGGGTAAATGATGTTTTGGACCTTTTTTTTAAAAAAAAAATTACTTATAATTCACTCGTCGTGTTTTGTAAGAATACCTGTCAGGCTGTTTGGAAAGTAATATTGTGGAAAACATAAGTGTCTTTGTTTACTCATTAATTTACACGATATTTCTTGTTAAAGTGACGGTGCTCGAGCTTGTGGAATCTATTGTGCTTGCGTATTTTTGTTGGATAAGATGGAAGAAGAAAAAGAATTTGACGTGTTTCTCGCAGTTCGTAGCATTCGAATGAACCGTCCACAGCTAGTTAAGGGTTTGGTACGTATTGACACCCATAATATCAACACGCACGATCTTTTACCCTTCTCTCTAAAATTACGTCAGCTTTCTCTGGTTTTGTAACTCTTATATTTGTAAGAAGACAAAATTTAAGCTAATCATTTAAATGTATCTTAAAAATAATCATTTTTTTATGCATTAAGTTTACTAAAAATTTTGAGATGCGAGTGTTTTCATTTATTTGGAAGCTATATTAATTTGCTCGATTCACTAACGAATTATTCTTTCTTTCAAATACAGGATCAATACAGGTATTGTTATGACGTAGCTGCCAACTATGCCGATGTTTTTCAAATCTACGCTAACTTCCAATAGTTATATCTTACATAAACAATCGCTGTTTATTTCTTCGATATTATTTTGTTTGTATAGGTTTTTGAAAAGGTGTTTGAATGATACAATATTTATCATATGACATAACAAAGCATTCTATGAACATCTCTCCTTTGGTTGTATTACGTCGACAAGTTTATGTTGTTAATAACTACCCTATACATGGTTCAAAATAATTTTAAATGCTATAAAGTTCATTCTCGATACAATCAGCAAATGCAGTAAAAGTGAAACAAGACAAGTATTGACAATTACAGTAATTACATAATATATGATATGTAACTTGAATACATTTGTCCTTAAATCTTTTAATACGAATTCGGTCTAGATGACCGACAGCGTTATCTCTTTGCACATGTTTAAAGTCTCTGTAAATTTAATACTTCTAACTTTCAATATAGTGTATATAATTTCACAAAATTTAAGTGTTTTACTTAACATTATATTTAAATCAATATTCTAATTTTGGAAAGTTTCAATCACAAGTAAAGAATAAACTACTCTAAAGTTATAAATTTCAGTGTTCTTGTAAAGAATGGAATGTTTTGAAATCTTTTACAAGATGTATGGAGTAATTAGTATATTTTTCTCTTTCTTACATAATAAGCCAATTTCTACAAAGTCTTTCTTAGTGTGTTCATTTCTACATCCTTAATTATTAAAGACGTTTATTTTTAATGACTTGAAATTTAGAAGTTTATTATATTGATAAGTACAAGTATGCAATAGTAAGGTAATGCACATGTGATAAATTAACCACGTGATCTCATTCCCTATGTCTTCACAGTTTTGCGTAACTTAATTTATATATTCACACATTGTGAGAATTGGAAATATTATACTGTCTTTTTTTTATATATACGTGAGACTCTTGTACTATCCGTATAATGTTAAAATAGAAAGTACAGTTTGCAAATAAAAATTTTCAATAAAAATGATATATTTTTCTCTTCAAGTATTTTAATTTCTTTTAGAGCATCTTTAGAATATTTGTTAACTTTCCATTGTTTCACTGTTGAAGTCTGCACAAAGCTGTTCAAGAACTATCAGCATTAGTCGTCCCTAATTTTAAAACTATGGACTAGAGGTAAGGTCAACACCACCTACAAGGTTATTTTTGTCAGAACCGAGGAGTGACATTTGACAGTCATTCTTATAACGCACCCACAGCTCCAAATTGCGGAACGTGATTTCTCTTCTTTGAAGATAGCAGGGTACGAGCCACAAATCTTTAGATCCACATTCCGCGAAAGAGTTATGAAACGTTTCAGTGTATCAATATAGAATGAGACCCGGGCCGGCCTGCTGGTAACGAGCGCTCGACTCGTAATATGGGGTTGGTCGTAAGAATCCTCGTCAGTAAGCATGCACGTTAGACATGAGACGTTATAACGTGACGATCAATCTCATTATTTGTTGGCAAAAGAGTGTCCAAAGAGCTGGCGGTGGGCGGTGTTGACTAGCTGCCTTCCCTCTAATTTAGCACTGCTAAGTTGGGAATAGTTAGCGCAGATAGTTATATAGTAGCTTTGCATAACATTCAAAACAAAACAAGTTAAAAATTAGTAGAAAATGATTTTGGGTCAGGTACTGTTACTCTTTAATATATAATAAAGGTGAGCGCAACATTGCACAGATAAACATTCAACCTTGAATAATTTTACCAATGTTCAAAATCAATTTATCGATGTTCTTGCAAAACTATGATAAATCGATAATTATTACAACCCTATTTTATTACAACTAATAGGTTTCGACTACTTTTTGATAACATTCCTCACATATATTGCGCTGACTCTGTGGAAATGCGCGTAGTATAAAACATTTGTATGATGTGGCAATAATACAGCTAATAAGAAATTGTAACGAATATTTTCACACTCACTTAAAACAAAATCATATTCTGATTGCGACGAATGTTTTATATTCATCGAAATGTGTCTACAGGTTTATTTATAAAAGCTTAGCAACTCTAATAGTGTTTGTGTTTTCTTAGAGCAAAGCCACATCAGGCTATCTGCTGAGCCTACCGAGGGGAATCGAACCCCTGATTTTAGCGTTGTAAATCCGGAGACATACCGCTGTACTAGCGGGGGGGGGCAACAACTCTAATATTGCAGAGTCAAAAAGGCGAAATAAATATATTCACTTTTTTATTTTTAAGAATAAAATAACCATGGACTATAAATGTGTATAACAATATTTCTTAGTTAAGACCCCCCCTTGACACAGAGGTATGTCTGCAGACTCACACCTCTAAAAACCGGGTTTCGATACCTGTGGTAGGCAGAGCACAGATATCTCATTGTGTAGCTGTGTGTTTAATTCTAAACAAACAAACAAACATTCTTAGTTAAGTAAAACGTCCTACTTTTCCAGAATTGGTACAAAACTCAGTTAAGAACTAGCCCGGCATAGCCAGGTGGTTAAGCTTCTCGACTCGTGATCTGAGGGTCGCGTGTTCGAATCCCCGTCACAAACATTTTCAGCCGTGGGGGCGTTATAATGTGACGGTCAATCCCACTATCCATTGGTGAAGAGTAGCCCAAAAGTTGGCGGCGGATGGTGATGACTAGTCGCCTTCCCTCTTGTCTTACATTGCTAAATTTGGGACGGATAGCGCAGATAGCCCTCGTGGAGCTTGACACGAAATTCCATAAACAAACAAACAATCCAATCTGTGCAGCTCTGAGAATAACAGCAGACCCAGAAAAGTCAGTTACTAATCTTATTGTATATTATGAAATTCAGATATTAACCTATTTTCTGTGTAAAAACGGGCAAATTTGCAAATTTTCATTTACATAAGGTCTGAATAAAACAACATATGAATCATGATTTACATGTATTTATACTAAAGTTACACAAAAAATGTTTAGAAGTGAGTAGTTTTTCGCGACTTGCGACTGTAATGTAGATCGCTTTCACGTATCAGCCCCAAATATAGTCTCCCATCATGTTTTCGTTATACGCTACCAGGTCACAAAAACAAAGTTTGGAGAGAAAAATAGGTCTTTTCCATTTACTTTACTTTAGGTATAAGCAATTGGGAAATAGCACATCCTGCCCAGGAACAAGAAAAAATAAAAAAATTGTTACATAGTGTAATTTATCGCTACTAAATCAGGAACGTGTAGTTCATGTGGTCTTAGAGTAACTTTATGCGAAATTCAAACCAAATCAAAGCAATCCACATGCAGCAAAAACCCAACTAATGATATTTCCAAGGTAAACGAAACACCAAAAAATATAACTGCAGATTTACATAAATGGAACACTTCTCCAGACTGCTACACCCGCAAAATATCTAGGACTAACTTATGATTCCAAACATACAATGGAAAAACCATTTAAATAATATAAAAACTCTAGTTTAGCGACGAACAAACTATGCCAGGAGTCTAACTGGCAAAAACAGTGGACCAACACCTGACAATATCTCAAAAATATACAAAACATATACAAGTCCAGTAATACACTATGCAGATCCAGCATGGATTAATGCAGGCAAAAAATAATTGAAAACCAAGTTACAGACATTACAAAACACACTACTTAAGAGAGCATATAGAGTACCTAGAACCACCTATTCATAAATATTTAAACATACCAACGATAGCAGATAGACTCCAATAGAGTACAATAAAATATTTTGATAAAAATTGGAGGCAAAATGAACTACAATGCGAACTCGACAGGTACTGCATACATGACAAAGATAGTTCTGAATATCTCTCCTGATTAACTTATACATTAGATCAATAAGAAAAAAATAATAATAGTAAAAATAAATAAACAAAAAACAATAATTTAAGTAATAAAGTAAAAACAGGCCACCTATGAACTAGACATTAGTGAGGAACTGTTGGTGAAAGAAACATTGGCATTACCCTGATAAGCGTCTGAGTAAATGCGGGTTACTCTAGCCCTCATGTATTATTTATTAATATACTAAACAGTTCACACAAACAAAGAAAGGGAAGAGGTCAAGTGTGCCTGACCCTCCTGGGTATATATAAATACCCAAACAACGAGAGAGAGAGAGAGATGTTCCCTGGTCTATAGCATAGATCAAATCCCGATGAAGATTGCGTTTTTTGTTGTAATTAATCATAAAGATACACAATGAGCTATCTGCGCACTGCTCGCCACGGGTGTCGGAACCTTGCTGCTTGTGGAGTGAGAGAACTGTGCCACTTGGGGGTAATTTAAATGTCCTTTTTTGAACAACAGATTTATACCTGTCAGACAGTTACGTCAGACTAATTTTTTATTGTGTCAAGTTGTCAGAATACACTATTTATGACTTAAAATTTTGATTTTTGTTTAAGATATCGTTGAGTTTAAATATTTACGTCCAGAGAAGTGCACACGAGTACATTTCGCGCATTAATCACGTTTGGACAGTTTTGCAGAAGAATGCCTGTCTCTTTATATACGTATATATCTACATATACACAATGAGAAACTAATTTAGTGTTGATCTGAATTTCCTGTCAGGGTCGTGTTGAGTTCCTAAACTCCAAACATTAAGCGTTTCAACCGAATTTAACCAGTCCTCAGTATGCTGTGAGGTTAATGTTAACAACTGGTTTTAGTTTCGGTTTGGATGGAAGTTGAGGTAACGTATGCATTTTCTTAATAGAATTGTCTGTTTGTTTTGGAAGTTCGCACAAAGCTACTCGAGGGCTATCTGTGCTAGCCGTCCCTAATTTAGCAGTGTAAGACTAGAGGGAAGGCAGCTAGTCATTACCACCCACCGCCAACTCTTGGGCTACTCTTTTACCAACGAATAGTGGGATTGACCGTCACATTATAACGCCCCCACGGCTGAAAGGGCGAGCATGTTTGGCGCGACCGGGATGCGAACCCGCGACCCTCAGATTACGAGTCGCACGCCCTAACACGCTTGGCCATGCCGGGCCTCTTTTAATAGAAGTACGTATTAGATGTAACATTATATGTCTACGAACGTGTTTTAATACCATATATTTCTCTAAAAAATATCCTGTTGTTCAGTATTGAAAACTACTTCGCCTTCTTATGGTAAGTTAAAAGCCAAAATTGTACGGAGTACGGCGCTTAATAACTATGTTATATATTTTGATGTTACAAAAATACACGCCTCCCAGTGGCACAGCGGCAGGTCTGCGGACTCGCATCGCTATAAAACCTAGTTTCGGTACTCGTGGTGGTCAGAACACAGATAGCCCTTTGTGTAGGTTTGTGTTTAATGGCAAGCAACAACAACAAAAAATACACCTACCTTTACGACAACAACTTTATCCTGAATACTCAGCACGTGAACCAAGTTACTTATATTTTCATGTTTCCGATCTCAAACTGTAACCTTAAAATAACTCCAGAATAGATCCTAATGCATGGAAATATTTAGAAAGTGTGCATCACCGGCACGTGCGATTTAAGACCAATGAGCCTAAAACCAGAACTGAGAAGAATTCGCGCTGGTAATTGGTTAGGCATGTTTGAATTGCAATTTGAAATTGTTATGCAATTGCAGGTAATTTCGTCACTGCTGGGTTTATTATATGATGTTGTAGCTTTGTATGGTCAAGGCTAACACGTAAAGAGATCGAACATTTTTCAGTTTATTTATATGAAGAACAATTCTTTGTCTACTACTTTTACTTGTTAGCATAAAATAAACATTTGGAGTTTGTTAACAGAAACAAGCATGTTGTTTACTGAGAGATAAGAAACAATAAATGATAAAACTACAATCACGTGTAATATTTATTGCAACTCTCTATCACTGGACTATATGAAATAACTATTAATTTGTTTACTTGTACAGATCATGTTACTATGGTAAGCGATTTCTAGCAATGTTCACGAAAGTTGAACATGGAAGTAGGTTTCAATACGTATTTCGGATCTAAATATGGAAGAACGTACGTCTTATAACATATTTAAGATTTAGACATGGAAGTATGTCTTAATATATGTTGCAAATCTAAACACGGAAATGTATTAGTTATTTTATTGTAGCTACATTTATCCTGTTATATGTTCAACTCTTTTGCTGATAACATTTCTCAACATTACCAGTATGAACATATCTCTACTGTGTTGTGTTTATGCTGTGTAGATGTGATGTCTCCTATACGTTTTACCAACTTAACACCTACAATGAAAATTACTTAACAATATTTCAAGAAATATTACAAAAACCTTTTTACTTCGATACACTTTTATCTGGTGAGTATACGTGTGTATGTTTACATGGATTTAAAACATAACCAGTTATTTCAAATAAAATTGGTAAACCCAATCAATAACATTTCCAATACTTCTTTGTTATTGTTTATCCATACATCTTCTTCTCATTTACTCTGCTGCTACGTCTTTGATTTTCTTCAGGATACCATGCGTAGCATCCAAAACCACAATATCCCCTGTAAACGATGTTACAGGTACAAATTTTTATATTATTAAATAACAAGCATTTTGTATTTTAAAATGATTAGAAGTATATATTATATATGTAGAATGTTTGAGACAGCTGGAAAACAACAATGTTAATGTGTAAGATGACAAACTCCCAGGATAACAGTGACTACAAAGCACGTTAACAATAACAGTATGGTAACTCCTAGGTAACCGTGACAACAAAGCACGTTAACAACAACAGCATAGTAACTCATAGAATAACTGTGACTACAAAGCACATTAACAACAACAGTATGGTAACTCCTAGGTAACCGTGACAACAAAGCACGTTAACAACAACAGCATAGTAACTCATAGAATAACTGTGACTACAAAGCACATTAACAACAACAGTATGGTAACTCATAGAATAACTGTGACTACAAAGCACATTAACAACAACAGTATGGTAACTCCTAGGTAACCGTGACAACAAAGCACGTTAACAACAACAGCATAGTAACTCATAGAATAACTGTGACTACAAAGCACATTAACAACAACAGTATGGTAACTCATAAAATAACTGTGACTACAAAGCACATTAACAACAACAGTATGGTAACTCCTAGGTAACCGTGACAACAAAGCACGTTAACAACAACAGCATAGTAACTCATAGAATAACTGTGACTACAAAGCACATTAACAACAACAGTATGGTAACTCCTAGGCAACCGTGACAACAAAGCACGTTAACAACAACAGCATAGTAACTCATAGAATAACTGTGACTACAAAGCACATTAACAACAACAGTATGGTAACTCCTAGGTAACCGTGACAACAAAGCACGTTAACAACAACAGCATAGTAACTCATAGAATAACTGTGACTACAAAGCACATTAACAACAACAGCATAGTAACTCATAGAATAACTGTGACTACAAAGCACATTAACAACAACATGATAACTCCTTGAATAACAGTGACTACAAAGCATGTTAGCAACTATTGTCTTGTGAAAATATTGAGACAGAGTTTGTTTAGAATCTGTTTTTTTTATAAACAAATAAATTTTTATCGAACATTAATATTCACCATGCACTAATAAAAATTAAACTTTAGAGTGACCACAAGTATATGACTACACCTGAAGAACATCTGACATTACGCTACAACTTAAAAATAACCACTTACCGGACTTGAGCACAGCAGTCGCTCCACGAACACAAATAATTGAAGGCAAACCAAATTCTCTTGCTACTACAGCTCCTGAAGTAATAACGAACAGAAATAGATTGTTCTTTCTAACAAACACAGATATATTTATCCGATCTCTAAAATAGTTCTGTTTCAAGATGTCATGTTGTGTTTTAGCCTACATGGTGAATGATTCTTTTCGTGATCTATGGCATGCGCATGTTTTACTGCCGTTGCGACAGTACAAACTGCAACCGTTAAGTATCCCTTACGTTTCGTGATTTTAATGCCTACTGACTGACCGACAGACAACATACTGCTTTATAGAGGTACAGGTGGTTAAACCAGATGACTACCTCCAGGAGGCCTTGGAACCCCTTTCGGGAAGATACAATAATCATACAATAGTAATAAAGAGGATTGAGAAATTAGAAATATTAGTTGTATATCTTGCACTAACTACCATTTTATTGGGAACTCTCCCTTGGTAAAGCATATAGAAACCACAAAATGTCAGAAGGTTTATTATTGGAGTATAGACCACTAGTCGAACAATATGATATGATCAGATAATTAAATTCGCGAGTGCGACGTTTAAGTACATTTTTAATAGAATTGAAACCCGATTAATGTTCTGTCGAAGCACGACGATTGTTTCTTTGAACAATTTTGAACAAAACAAGCACAATGTATTGTTAAATTATAGTTTTGGAAGTTCCCTTACACTCACAGTGGAAATAAAACCTCTTTTAGGATGAAAATGATGAAAACTGACATTCCGAAATATCCTGAACGTTAGTTATATTTTCAAATACAGAAAAATGAATCCAGTCTCAAAACACGAGAAGATTCATCAAAGGTTGGAACAGCAAAAGCAAGATCACAACTCTCATGTGGTTGGCCAGGTGGGTTAAGGCGTTCGACTCGTAATCTGAGGGTCGCGTGTTCGAATCACCGTCGCACCAAACATGCTTGCTCTTTGAGCTGTGGGAGCGTTATAAATGTGACGATTAATCCCACTATTCGTTGGTAAAATATTAGCTCAAGAATAGGCGGTGGGTGGTGATGACTAGCTGCTTTCCCTCTAGTCTTACACTGCTAAATTAGGGACAGCTAGTTAAGAGAGTCCTCGTGTAGCTTAGCGCGAAATTAAAAAAACAACAACACACACTCATGTGGTTTTTCTCAATGCGTTTACTCTTAACGGCCTAATATAGTATTGGATAAAATGAGACCTATTTTGGGACGTCATATCACATGATTACAAAGATATATAAGTGAAGACGTAATTTCCTGTAAGCACCGGAAATAAAATTTCAAACGCTTTCATAAATTGAATTTGGTATAAAATAAACTATCCATAGCAGTGACCCAGCTTAATATTCAATAATGTAGCTATTAAAATATTTTAGAAACTTTGCTATATCTATAAAAATAATTAAGGCAGATAGTTATTAAAGTTTTCCAAATTATTAAATGAAGCAGGAAACTGATCGAAGTTTCAGAAAGTTTCGTCATAGCTTTGTTTTTCTGGTGTTAAATTATTTTCGCACAAAATAAACATGTTTTTGGTTTCTTCGTTTGTTATCATTTATTTCAAATGCTGCACATGGATAACAAGTCTAGATTCAATCAAGTAGGCCATGACAGTTTAATGTAGCCAGTTCTATTAGTTTTAGTGTAGTAATACCCTCTGGTTAATTTTATATAGTTATTCATATATACCAACTTATGGCCTGGTGGTTAGCTGATTCGACTTGCAATCTGAGGGTTGCAGGTTTGAAGTCCTTTCACGCACATGCTCGCCCTTTCAGATAATGAGTCGTTGTTATAATGTGACAATTACACCCACCCTTTGTTGGTAAAGAGTAGCCCAAGAGTTAGTAATGATTGTTAGCTACTTTCTCTCTGGTCTGTCACTTCAAAAACTGAAACGACAGGCGCAGATGACCTTCGAATAATTTTGCACAAAATTCAAAAGTAAACAAACTTATGACTTTGTTGGCCAGCCTATTGTTGTATAAATTTAAGTAGGTAAAGAAATCTTTCTCCACTTCACTGTCTATCCAGAATGTCCACTGGAAGGGGTAAATTTACAATGCTAAAATTTTAGGTTTACTTTCCTGCAGTGGCTAGCCCATTATGTAGCTTTGAGCTAAAATAACAAGAACTGTCAAAACTTTCCCTCATTTCTAGTTTTGAAATAAAATTCAGAAACTCAGTAAAAAAGAAATGTTCAGTACTTAAAAAAAAAGATATTTCACTATTTTTTCGCGACTAACTGTCACGTGAAACTTACCATGAGAAATTAAGCCTCCTATCTCAGTTACCATACCGCTCAACAGTGGAAAGTATGGAGAAAATCCAACATCAATGGAATAGGTTATGAGAATATCACCTTCCTAGAAAAAAAAAAAAAAAGACGATCAGAGAGATTCCATTAGTTTTCCACTCTTTGTTTTTGTCCATATTTTCTCCCCACTGTTCCTCTTATATAACATCACCTGCGTTTATGTTAGATAACGTCAAATTATATTGGATAATGTCACAATATATTGCATGACATCAAATTTATTGGATATTTAGTTTCGAAAACTCAGAAAATCCTTTTCAGCTCCATAACGATCAACAAACCAGATCATTTTTTTTGTAGTGCAATCAGAAGTCTCGATCTAATATGCCTATGAAGTTTGCTATATATCCGATAACACTTTACAGAGTTATTAACCCCAAGCACCAAAAAAAAAGTCCTACCTCAACATTATTCAAAGCGATCCGGATTCCAAATCCGGACCAAATTTGGAGAGTACTGTTCTATACCGTCTTCTCATATTGTCTAAAATGAGACTACATGGGTTAATTAGTGTTCGAGATATGTGCGCGGAAACACATTCAAACAAACACACACACGGATCCGAATGCAATACCCTCGATGGTACAAAAACATTCAAATATTTTATTTTCATACTTACAAAATATCAAGTGTTTCAAAGCTAAGTTTTCTTAATCAAACATATTTTTCACGTGATATTTTACAAAAGCACAATCGTATTAGCTTGTTCGAGACAAATAATTACAGCAGCTTTGTAATCACGTTTACGTTAATATATTTGGTTTGGTTTGGTTTGAATTTCGCGTAAATCTACAAGGGGCCATCTGCACTAGGCGTTCCTAATTTTGCAGTGTAAGACTAGAGGGAAGGCAGCTAGTCATCACCATTCACCGCCAACTCTTGGGCTACTCTTTTACCAACGAATAGTGGGATTGACCTCACATTATAACGCCCTCACGGCTGAAATGGCGAGCATATTTGGTGTGACGAGGATTCGAACCCGCGACCCTCAGATTACGAGTGCCATAACCACCCGGCCATGCCGGACCGTATACTAGCTGGACTATAGAAATCATGCAAGGAGCAGTGCTGTGCTTTGGATTAAATAACCTTATGATAGGGCCTAACACATTTTGGTAAAATATTTCGAATATAGCAACAATGTTGAAATGCTCGTGAAAATTCTCATAAACATTTTGTACTTGAAAATAAAAGCAAATGATAAATGATTTAGTTTTACAATCTAAATTTTAACGCCCATGTGTCCGAGAAATTATAATGATAAAATTCACGTTTCGATGCCCATGGTGGACAGAGGCACATTACCTATTGTGTAGCTTTCCGCTTAACAACGAGGAAAATATCAATAGAAAGTGTGTAATATCAAAACACTTACTCTGTAAGAGGTTTGAAAATTCCCGTTTAAAAAAAACAAACATTAAATAGTGAGTTTTGTTTTCATATTAATTTTTGTGATCCAGAAATGGTTCTCATCTTATGCGCAGTCAGTTTCATTTGTGGTAAAAAAGGGGTTATTTATACATTTTCTGTATAGGGTGATTCTATATACTGGCGAAATTTGAAATTTTATATGTGTGTGTGCGTGTATATATATATATATATATATACCAGATCCTGATTCATCCAAACATCTTATTTCTGTTACATTTACAAGTGACTAACCTGCAGGTAACGAGCTTCTTCCATCTGCAAAACAACCCGAGCAGGTCCTTTAACAACCCCCTGACACACTGTAATACCTTAACAGACGAATAAATAATGAATTAGATATTTTGTTATTCTTATAACGAAAAGAATTGGGTTTCGATACTCGCGATGGAGAGCCCATGGTGTTGCTTTCTGATAAAAGCAACGCTAATCACACTATGTAACACAAATTTTGTTCCTGGATAGTATGTGTTATTTCTTAATTGCTTATGTTGTAACAGTACAGAAAATGACCCTTATTCCCTTCAAACTTTGCTTTTGTGACCTGGATAATGAAATTTAGAAATTAACCTATTTTCTATGTAAAAACGGGCAAATTTGCACATTTTCATTTACATAAGGTGTGAATAAAACAACATATGAATCAAGATTTACATGTATTCATACTAAAGTTATACAAAAATGTTTAGAAGCGTTTTTCGAGATTTGCGACTGTAATGTAAATCGCTTTAACGTATCAGCCCCCAAATGTAGTCTCCCATCATGTTTTTGTTATACGCTCCTAGGTCATAAAAGCAAAGTTTGACTCCATATTTTCAATGCCTATATTATTTAAGAAAAATATCTTTTGTTAGTTTAGTTTTGGCGATTTCGCTCACAACCGAAAATAGTGGGTAAAAAATTTCTGAAATGTTAACAAAATAGAAAGTAAAATTATTAATTTGTTTGTAAAACAGTAAAAAAGTAATAATACGTTACCCCTTAGCTCCTCAGCGTTTATTTCCTCAGTTAAATAACTCTCTGTTGTGATCTGTAAATTTCACACAAAAAATACACACTTATCACTAACCCTCATTATTAGCTGTATGTATGTTTAGGTTTAACTTGTGCACTATTATAATATAGAACATTAAATAAACATTTTGAATATATTGCTTTTTACTTAATAATGAATTTTTAATGAGATGTGTGCGTTACTGAGATTTTGATAGCGTAAGTGTTTTGGCTTTTGCATAATGATATACCGGTAATATCCATTGAATTAGTGAGCACTTTCATTTATTAATATTTCCAAAATGCAGTTAAACATAGCAAGTAAAAATTAATTAAACCTAACAAAACAAAGTTTTAAGTTTAAGACAAAAAATGGATGACATAGGGGAGTTGGGTTGTTGGATCCTTCAAGCAATATCGCAAAACAAAATACTAAATCATCACAAGTGATACAGGATGACCTAAGGAAAGTCATGGGGGGCTGTACTCCCCATTTAACTTCATGTAGATAAACGTTCTTGAAAACAGTATGGCTTTCTTTTCAATATAAGTTGGTATCTTTATGTATTTGTATTTCACTTTTAACGTGTATTATGTTAAGAAGAAAATAGAAGCACAATTTTCTATCCTTTGTTACAAACGAGTGTTTATTTCACTCGTACAACGGACGGGTGCCTCAGCTACTGTTTAACAAGTAAACAATTCATCTCTAACAAAACAAAACTTTAACTGATAACATTTTATCAAGTAAGTATTTTAAAAATCGAATTTTCTGGAATGAAACACTTACAGGTTTGGGCGGACCCACCATGATTTCTGGATATACCGTGGAGTCCAATTTGTTATGAATTCTTCGTCTTTTAGAAGCTCTGAAAAAAAGTAAATAAAACCACAGTTTTGTATCTACATTTGAAACATTTTACGTTTTTATTTTTGCATTATTTTTCTATTGCATATCTTTAAATACAGTAGTATTCAATAGTAGGGATTGTTATGAAACAAAATGGCTGACATAAAAATCACACGTTTAAAACTATTTTTAAAATATTTGAGTATTAAATAATTTACTTAACGTGCCCGTGTAATGAAATTAAACCAATTGAAAGACACCAACACAGGTATTAAATGGGCAGAGCGTGTCCTCAAGAGTTCACCGATCTCTTCATGGGTGAAGAAGTAGAGAAGTCCACGTTCCGGAAGTCTTCCTTCTTTCATCATTAATTTTTCCAAATGTCGGTAGGCCTTTCGGCAGCAGTCAACAGACTTGACCAAAATAGACTAAAGAAAAAAACAACAATGAAACGTTCATATTAATCCAAGAAGTGAACATTACAGTTACAACTACCTTCCCCCCACAGTGGCACAGCGGACATCTGCATCTCTGTCACAACTACCTCCCCCCCACAGTGGAACAGCGGACATCTGCATCTCAGTCACAACTACCTCCCCCCACAGTGGCACAGCGGACATCTGCATCACAGTCACAACTCCCCCTCCTCCCCAGTGGCACAGAGGACATCTGCATCTCTGTCACAACTACCCCCCCCACAGTGGCACAGCGGACATCTGCATCACAGTCACAACTACCTCCCCCCACAATGGCACAGCGGACATCTGCATCACAGTCACAACTGCCTCCCCCCACAGTGGCACAGCGGACATCTGCATCACAGTCACAACAACCTTCCCCGCACAGTGGGACAGCGGACATCTGCATCTCTGTCACAACTACCTCCCCCCCACAATGGCACAGCGGACATCTGCATCTCAATCACAACTCCCCCTTCCCCACAGTGGCACAGCGGACATCTGCATCACAGTCACAACTCCCCCTTCCCCACAGTGGCACAGCGGACATCTGCATCACAGTCACAACTCCCCTTCCCCCACAGTGGCACAGCGGACATCTGCATCACAGTCACAACTCCCCCTCCCCCACAGTGGCAGAGTGGAATGTCTACGGGCTCACACCATTAGAAACCGGGTTTCGATAGATACACGTGGTGGGCAAAGCACAGATATCCCACTCTGTAGCTTTGTGCTAAATCCCTCCCCCTGTTACTTAACATACAGTTTCTCTTAAAACAAATTTTGTTCTTCTTCTCACATTTGATGTCAAGACAGTTTAAGTAATGAAATGGTTGTTCTTCGTTACAGAAAAAGATATACCTTTCCCCAGCTGTATTATCCGAGGTGAGTTCGCTTTTTGGCATTATCATTCACCATGGAGTTCAATGGTTAAATTATTACATCTTTATCACAAAAAAGTTGAATCGACGAGATAAATTGCAAAGAACCAAAGGTGTCGGAAAATGGTTGGGTTTGCAAATTTTTTCCACAATTTTTAGGATGCAAATTTAGAAACAAGAAAAGAAATATTTCTTTTGCAAACACAGACAGATTAGTTTTATATTTATTTTCTTTTAAATTTAATTGGAAATAATTAGAAGATTGAGGTTAATTTATTTGTGATATATATTAAACTCACCTTACTATTTTCTCTTTTAATAACCGCCCACCTGGCGAGCGAAACAACACGCCGAAAAAAGAAACTGGAAAAAAATAAATATTAATAATCATTTACTGTTCACGTTATTTTCATTGTTTGTATTAATTAACCAATGTTGGCCCGGCATGGCCAGGTGGTTAGGGCGCTCGACTCGTAATATGAGGGTCGTGAGTTCGAGCCTCCGTCACTCCAAACATACTCGCCCTATCGGCCGTGGGGGCAGTATAACGTGACGGTTAATTTCACTATTCGTTAGTAAAAAAGTAGCCCAAGAGTTTGCGGTAGGTGGTGATGACTAGCTGCCTTCTCTCTGGTCTTGCACTGCTAAATTAGGGGCAGAAATTCCACACGCAGCTTTGCGCGAAATTCAACCAGGTCCATAATGTTAAAAAGTGGTCATCTTGTGAGATTGTTGGGTGTTATACGCTGTCCAGACCTCCACTTGTTACTAATCACACGACCTGAGACTTAAAACCATTCTGAACGGCTTCTGTTTGTTTGTTTTTGAATTTCGCAGTGTAAGACTAGAGGGAAGGCAGCTAGTCGTCACTACCCACCGTCAAATCTTGGGCTACTCTTTTACGAACGAATAGTGGGATTGACCGGTCACATTATAACGTCTCCACGGCTGAAAGGGCGGGCATGTTTGGTGCGACGGGGATTCGAACGCGAAATCCTCAGATTACGAGTCGAATGCCTTAACACACCTGGCCATGCCGGGACCCCATTAACTTGTTTGTGCAGCATTACTGCCACGTGTGTTATTTATTACTTGTGTTTTTATAATACTTCAAAACTGAAATGAATTTTATTTTAAGCTTCTTGATTTATTTATTTTATATTCTAAATAAACGTAAATAATATTTACTAATAATAAGTATAACTACCATCATGCCGAAAGGAGAAATCGAGTTATAATATGTACAAGTCCTTACTGTCGCCCCCCAAATATGCTTATTTTTTTAAATATTATTCAATAAAATATAATATATTTTGAATATTGCAGTGAAATGTCCCAGGTGGCTCAGATTCAAGGTTACAATGCCGCAGGTTTGGTCTCTGTAGTGTGCTCAGCACAGACACCCATTGTGCAGTTTGATGCTTTAAAAGAAACTGTAGTGAAATGCTAAAAGTATTGTCTGATTTAATTTGTATATAAAGAAAAAGTACTCGAAAAGAGTGAGCAAACAACATTTATAATTCAACGATAGAGTTGTGTCCTGGAATCATGAATAACTGACGAAATCCTTACCTTCCACGAGTTCCAGATTTGTACTTAGTGTGTTGAATGGCTTCATCGACTGACTTGTTTGTTTTAGTTGCACTATTTTCTCCAGATGTTCTAAGTAAGTTCTGACAAACAAAATAAGCACAAGTGTTTGATTAATGTAGTTTTCACACACAGTTTTGCAAGAACTGTGCGGCCAACACCTATTACAATTTACCTCACATCTCTATGTAATTATTTATAGACATTTTGTTTGTTTGAGAAAGTTAGCACAGAGCAACACAACGGTAGCCATCCCTAATTTTAAGTTAAGAGATTAGAGCGAAGACAACGTAATCAAAAGCGCCCACCACCAACTTTTGGTCTACTATTGCATCTACGGCCCCAAGATTGAGAGCAGGTTTTGTCTCGTTTTGTGTATTGTAACGGAATGGCGTTAAGTGGATCCTTTGATCCATAGTATGGATTATTAATCTCTAGGCCAAGACTAATTTCTTTTATTATAAACAACTAGGTTAAATATAGACTAAATGGCTAAGTCATAAACCTCATGATTCAGGTATGGTCGTCTCTAATATAGGAACTGCTGGCTAAAAGGAGGGCAGAGAGTTAGAAACATCCACCGCCTATACTGCTAGCCACTTTAAACTGAAT
Source organism: Tachypleus tridentatus (assembly GCF_004210375.1). Classification (NCBI taxonomy): domain Eukaryota; kingdom Metazoa; phylum Arthropoda; class Merostomata; order Xiphosura; family Limulidae; genus Tachypleus; species Tachypleus tridentatus. Next base: position 22,985,697 of record NC_134827.1, read on the forward strand.
AATGCGACTATTATTTTACATAGTGTTCCCACCAGAAAGCGCACAATATGTTCAACAACATGAATTCGAGCCTTGGACCTCCTAATCCACAGTCCAACATGCAACATGTAGGTCATGACTTAACTTCAAGTTTACATATTTATAAGTTTATAATATCCTTTATATATTGTTTTTTCTCTGAATATTTTCTATTTTACATTATTTTGCGCTGTTTAAAATATGTGCTTTGTAATTATTTATTTTTCGAAAGTTATTATATTTTCTACTTGTATGTAATTTAATAATTACTTTTAAAATCAACGCGACAACAATTTTCACAACTCAAAATATTTGTACTTCCATTACAAAAGATCCTATCATGAGGTTGTTTAATCCAAAGCACAGCACTGCTCCTTGCATTGATTTCTATAGTCTACCTAGTATACGGAACGGCATGGCCAGGTGGTTAAGGCACTCGACTCGTAAACTGAGGGTCGTGAATTCAAATCCCTGTCATACCAAACATGCTCACCATTTTAGTTCTATATTTTTTCGTTGGTGAAAAGAGTAGCCCAAGAAATGGCGGTGGGTGGTGATGATTAGCTACCTTCCCTCTAGTCTTACACTGCTAAATTAGAGACGGCTAGCGCAGATAGCTCTCGAGTAGCTTTGCGTGAAATTCAAACCAAACCAAACCAAACCAAACTACCTAGTATATATGGTCAACAGTTTCACCGCATCCCCAACCAAACGTGGCCAAGTTTTTTCCGGACTTTAGATTCAAGACTCCAAAGTTTGTGACCCGTTGCCACTTAAAACAAAATTCCATTGCACAATTTCGAGCCATAAGTGTGTTATAAGAGTAACAGTCAAACCTCACTGATCGAGTAGAGTATTTCATGAGTTGTCAACACTTTCATGTTGATTGACGGCTTACCTTTTACTTCTAAATTAGGAAGAGTAGCGTAGCTCGTCTTAGAGCAGGTTTATACGAAGCTTCAACAAAAGCAACAAACAAACGACAGGCATTGGTTTATGACAATTTAAATATTTTAATTCAGTACACTGTAAATTAAGTAAATGATGCATTAGATTACTGTAGCGCTTCATTATCCCCGTCGAAATATGCAAATTACGTCTCATTACGCAGATCATAATTATAACTTTTAATATCCCAGTTCAAAATTATAAATGAAATCCAATAATGCGTTTAGTTACTGTAACATTTAATAAGCAATTCCAATTCGATAAAAACAGATTTATTAATATCACCCTGGTAATCACCAGAAAAATTCGTGATTTCGATCAACTTAGGAAAAAATTACCTGTAGTGTTTGAACAAGGCTTCTTGGGTCTTCTTCCCACGTGGCAGTCATGACGTCAAACTGTATAAATACATTTTGTATTTATTACTGTCTTATAATCATAAGAGTTATAGTGTTCTAGATCAAGATATTTTAAATGTACTACTAGAACTTCGCAGTACAACTAAAAAATAAGTTCTTAATTTTTAAATGGAAAGAAGCATCTAAGCTACAAGAGCTTTAGGCCTAATCATTAATGTTTTAGTGGATTCGACAGCTCCAACACTCCTATTTTTGTAAGTAACTTTTGCTATTCGGCTTTGGTCTCAAAAATCAATCAATAGGCATTAAAAATATGTCATATTCAAGGAGGCAGGTCACAAACTATTAATAAAATTCAAGACTTTCGAAAATATAATTACTTATGAAGAATATTCATTAATTTATTTCGCTACTTATGAAAGAGCGGGCCTGAAAGAAAGCTTTATAAGTAAGAATCGTATACCATAAATCGAATTATCTAGTTTTACAGTTTTTCAAAATATCTCACTCATAGAAATAGGTCTAGTTATAAAGAACAAACTATTTATAGCTAAAAATCATACGAGTGTCACACCTCCTTCCAACATCGGTGCCCGTGTGTTGAAATAAAATTTTTAAAGCTTCTGCCTGCCTGTCCTCGGTCTTTACACAACCAGTTTAAAGCTTCCTGCAGTAAAAACATATAAATAATGTGCACTAAAACTTCCTGCAGTAAAAACGTACAAAAAAATAAACGTTCAAACAGATAATGTACACGGTCTTTTTACTAACTTAATGCTGTAAAGAACAAGATAGAAGAAGCATTTTGTTTGTAAGTAAAACTCTTAAATAAAGAGAACGTTTTCTAATGGGTAATTTAAATATACTGATGTTTATGGCCTAATTACACTACCATATTCATCACGTAAGAAGTAAAGGAGCTACTGATTCTCGGATGAGAAAGCTATCGTGAAATTTCCCTTACGAAAATATCACTGTAATGCTTGTATTGTGATATACTTCAAATTCACTAGAACAACAAAATTATTCCTGTTTAATTCCAAGAAACCCACCTGTAGTGTTTATGTATATTTAAAAATATACTATAGTATATAGTAAAATACTATTTTTATATTTGAAGTGCCTTTCGAATGATTTGATATTATTAACTTTTAATTATTAATAATTTACAATATAAAGGCACTTATTAATGTTACATCTGATATTTAAAAAGAGCTAGTCTAAAATGATCAGGTTGAAATAATATATAATCATTTATATGATTATATTCCTAAGAACTTGTAATTTATATGATCTGGTCGTTCTTTGGCCATTATAATACTTTCTTGAAAACAGATTACTTGTATGATTCTAATGAAAGGTCGTAAATGAGAAGAAATCATAACGCGGTCCTGTTAGAAATATTTCTAGAAAGAAAATTTTATGATACCTTTCTTGTTCAAGCATTACTGACACACATTACTATTATATGTTATTAAGTCATTAGAAAAAGACATGGAAATATAACTGTTTATATATTTTTATAAACCATCATATAATGAAACAATCGAAACTACTTGGTAGGCTTGACAAATATAAATCGTGTGTGTGTGTTTGTTTCTTATAGCAAAGCCACATAGGGCTATCTGCTCAGCCCACCGAGGGGAATCGAACCCCTGATTTTAGCGTTGTAAATCCGGAGACATACCGCTGTACTACCGGGGGCAAATATAAATTGCAAAGTGTAACTCATTTAATGAACTAACATTAATAAGTACAAAGCCTAAAGTCCCCCACTGGGACAGCAGTAAGTTTATGGAATTACAATCCTAAAATCTGGGGTTCGATCCTTCGCGGTAAACGCAGTAGATAACCAAATATAGCTTTGTTCTAAAAATGAACCAGCCATCAAAGCGAAATTTCTTTTTTAATGTTTTAACCGCACGGGAAAATGAGTAATAAAACGTCTTTTACTTGTTTCATTCTATAATTTCTTAAAATCAGCAGTGAAATCACCTTGCTGCATTTCTTTAAGTTATTTGCTAAATTTATTATAAGTTACAGTTTTAACACTAGTTGTTTTACACTGCTTTTTACTTCCTCGTTTGATATTATCATTAAGTATTTTACTTTAGTAAATTAAAAAAACCGTAGGAAATATATACAGAAAGTTCGATTTAAGATGGCCCCACAGTGGCACACCGGCAAGTCTGCAGAATTACACAGCTAAAAAAATTTGTTTTTTTTTAATTTCGCGCAAAGTTACATGAGGGCTATTTGCGCTAGCCGTCCCTAATTTAGCAGTGTAAGACTAGAGGGAAGGCAGCTAGTCATCACACCCACCGCCAACTCTTAGGCTACTCTTTTATCAACGAATAATGGAATTGACGATCACATTATAACACCCCTACGGCTAAAAGGGCGAGCATGTTTGGTGCGACGGGGATTCGAGCCCGCGACCCTCAGATTACGAGTCGAAAGCTAAGAAGGTATTCTACGTGTGGCTTTATGCTTAACTTTGAACAAACAAACAACTTCAAGAGAATCTGTGTCGTAACTTTAATTGAAAACAAATAATTGAGTCCAGTGGAGAGTTACTAACATAAAACTAAAATACTATCACAGTTATACACATTTTTATGAGATAAAAAATTAACAACTGACCTTCATGCCACCATATGTTTCCTATACGTGAAAAAATTTGTTTAAAAACGAGCAAGAGTTTGATGTACTGATAACAAATATGAATAAAAATGTTTATTTTAAACAATTTCTTTACTGTAGTGACATCAGTTTATCTTGCCACAGTAACACGATAAAATGAAGTAAATTCCTCTAATGGCACAGGGACCCAGCATGGCCAGGTGGTTAATGCGCTCGACTCGTAATCCGAGGGTCGCGGGTTCAAATCCCCGTCGCACCAACCATTATCGCCCTTTCAGCCGTGGGGGCGTTATAATGTTACGGTCAATCCCACTATTCGCTTGTAAAAGACTAGCTCAAGAGTTGGCGGTGGGTGGTGATGACTAGCTGCTTTCCCTGTAGTCTTACACTACTAAATTAGGGACGGCTAGCGCAGATAGCCCTCGTGTAGCTTTGCGCGAAATTCAAAATCAATACAAATCAATGCCATAGAGGTATGTCTGCGGAGTCACAATGCTAGAAAGCGGGTATCGTCACCCGTGGTGGACAGAGCACAGATAGCCTATAGCGAATCTTTGTGTTTAATTCCAAACAAACAAGCTATGAAGTAGAAACGTTAAGGACCCTTACTTCTATTAGTACTTGTTAAATAGGCTGACTTATCTACCAATAATCCAAATAATGTTCTCAGACCTTAAACTGTAAACATTATGAGTATAAAGTTAAATTATTTACGTATTCGTACGCTTATGGGCAGATTGTTTAGAGGTAGCATTATTCTGGAATACTGAAAAGAACCTTACTTCAACACTCACAGAAGTAAACATCGTTGAAAAGAACCTTACCTCAACACTCACAGAAGTAAACATCGTTGAAAAGAACCTTACCTCAACACTCACAGAAGTAAACATCGTTGAAAAGAACCCTACCTCAACACTCACAGAAGTAAACATCGTTGAAAAGAACCTTACCTCAACACTCACAGAAGCAAACATCGTTGAAAAGAACCTTACCTCAACACTCACAGAAGTAAACATCGTTGAAAAGAACCCTACCTCAACACTCACAGAAGTAAACATCGTTGAAAAGAACCTTACCTCAACACTCACAGAAGCAAACATCGTTGAAAATAACCTTACCTCAACACTCACAGGAGTAAACATCGTTGAAAAGAACCTTACCTCAACACTCACAGAAGTAAACATCGTTGCTCTTCCAGAGTTTAGAATCTCGGTTGCCAATTCCTATGTAAGTGTTTCAAAAATCACAATACATGTGTGTACACATACACAGACGTACAAATGCATAAACACATACATATATTTTAATTTAAGAGTAAGCAATTTTCACATGCGAATAATAACTTACAAATTTATTAGTGTTAAATAGGAATTTCTTTTCAAATGTTTTCCCCGTGGTACAGCGGTACGTTTACGAACTAAAATGTGGTGCTCAATTTCTTGCAGCGACCATCGTGACTGTGTTTCAAAAATACAAATTAAAAAATATGTAGTGGTATTCGTTTACGGCTATTTCCGCCAGTCTTTCAAAAGATTTTGTTGCATGACATTTTAAAATATATGATCTCTTCAAATACTAGATAAAACAAGCTAATTTGATGTTGGACTTTATATATTATACGTGTACAGATAAACAGAGTCATCTAATGATAAACCTATTAAGTTATAACATTAAAAAATTGTATGTTTTTTACACTTTTGACCAAAACAACGTGAACAGGGTTTCATTGGAATTTCCTAAGTGTCGCCGTATAAAATAAATTTTACTCTATTTTATGATTAAGTGTCGCTGTATAAAATCAATTTTACTGTATTTTATAATTAAGTGTTACTGTATAAAATAGATTTTACTGTATTTTATAATTAACACATTGAAAACTGTAAAAGTACATTGTTTATCCAAAAAGTACTTTTTATCTTACAGTACATATAGTCGGGCATGTATAATAGGTTTGCCTGCACCCCCCCATGATCCTCTGAAACCAACTTTTTCGAAAGTTTTTAGGATACTTTTGAAGATTAAATATGTTTCCGGTTGCGCTATCATAGTATAAGGGGGTTTTCGGGCCCTTTTCAAAATGGCCGCCACCGAAAATCGTAAAATTACACAATATATATGAAATGATCATTATTTGCATCCACTTGGCCTATAATATTTAAATTGTTGTTATTCACTTATGTATAGAGCACAAATTAAACCAAAATATGGAATTTTGAAATTTTGTGACATGACAGAAATCCAAGATGGCGGCCAAATTTTGGTGCATGTTCGCAAAATCGCTCATAACTTTTGAACCAGTTAACGTATAAAGTTGATTTTGGTGTCTAACCATATGTTTTGCCACATAAAGAATTCAATAGAACCATAATTTAGAATGATTCATCCAACCCTAGCCATGTTAGCAACATACTAACTGTGTACAATGAGTGCAAAGTGATTCACGCCATTTTCCGAAAAACGCCCTATTATTCCACTCTATACTCAATGCTTCGTACATTTGATTTCCAACATTTTTCTGAACTAGGTACATAACAAATGACCATATTCAGCAATTTTAGAAATATTTTGTACAAGTCTATTAAAGAGTTGATGACCTACTGTATCACACCAGTTCCCTACTCCCTTGGAACACCTGACGGCTTTATGGCAAAGACTGACAAGTCCAGGATGGTAGCTTACCTAACATCCGATGTACAGAGTGCCACTGCCACATCCCAGGCTAAGAAGAAAACTTTCTTCGTGGATGACGGAAATGCCCGACTTTACATATTAAAGGACTTGCCCGACACCTTCCAAAATATCTGCCTGAAAATCCTTGACCAGCTTCCCCGAGAAGAGGTTGTGATCTTTTCGACAGATATGTACCTAGAGCATTTTGTAAAGAACCAGGAGCGGGCACGCCGTGGTAACAGCGAAAGACTCCTACTGGAAGGTGTGCACACACGACGACCTGCTGACTTCAAGGTCTTCCTCCTGAATGATGACAACAAACTCCAGTTGTTCGAACTCATGCTGCGTGTTTGGAGTAGCGAAATTGCAGTTCCTCGACTTCTGGGCAGGAATGCGCTCCTGGTTGTAAAGGGCCGAGTATTCAGCCTAACTTCATGTGATGGACATTCTGTCCAACAGTCAGAAGTCAAGAATCTGCAGTCGTGTCAAGAAGAAACAGACACACGAATCGTCTTGTACATAGCACATGCAGAGGAACAAGGGTATGATCAGGTGGTGGTTCGGAGTCCAGACAGCGATATATTCTTGATTCTTCTGTATTTTGCACACACCTTCAAAATAACTATCCTGTTTGACACAGGCAGTGGAGACAAGAGACGTGTCTTGAACATAACTGAGCTTGCTGAGAAGTTGGGGGAACAATACTGCAAGTGCCTTCTGGGGTTATATGTCTTCACAGGAGAAGATGCAAACTGCGCCTTCAAGGGGAAAGGCAAAATAACCCCACTGAAAAAGCTGGAGAAGTCCCCTCGTTACCAGGCCATCTTCTGTCAACTTGGCGAGGACTGGACAGTCAGCAGCGAGTTATCCAATGAGCTAGAGAAGTTCACATGCTTGATGTATGGATATCCACGACTCAGCAGTGTTGATTCTGTGAGGGAACTCATGCTGAACAAGATGGTTGGTGAAGGCGAAACTCTGACATCTCAATCAAAGGTAGACCTGTCCAAACTACCACCCTGTCACCGATCTCTTTTACCACACATCAAACGGGTCAACTATCGTATTGCGCAGTGGAAGCGTTCTGACGTGCAAATGCTAAAGCTACCACCCCCAACAGATCACGGATGGGTCCTCAATGATGGTGTCCTAGATCCGGTGTGGTCTGAGGGGCCTGTCCTGCCTGCTAGTCTGGTGGATATTTTGAATGTCAACATGGCCAATGATGAGAGCGAAGACGAATCTGATGAGGATGGGCCAGATATTGAGTCCTTCTCCTCAGACGACGACTTGGACAATGAAATATAAAGAAACAGTGTGGTTTCATGATTTTTTTTTTTGTTTGTCCATGTTCAAATGGTTATTCCTGTAACAATGTAAAGTTTGATTACATTGAATAAAGTTTCATGAATACTTACTTGGTTTTTCTTTGTATACAGTGATATTAATACCATATAAAATAGCGATATTACCTTATAAAATAGCAGAATAAGGTAATTTGTTATGTACCTAGTTGAGAAAAATGTTGGAAATCAAATGTACGAAGCATTGAGTATAGAGTGGAATAATAGGGCGTTTTTCGGAAAATGGCATGAATCACTTTGCATTCATTGTGCACAGTTAATATGTTGCTAATATAACTAGGGTTGGATGAATAATTCTAATTATGGTTCTATTGAATTCCTTATGTGGCAAAACATATGGTTAGACACCAAAATCAACTTTATACGTTAAATGGTTCAAAAGTTATGAGCGATTTTGCGAAAATGCACCAAAATTTGGCCGCCATCTTAGATTTCTGCCATGTCACAAAATTTCAAAATTCCATATTTTGGTCCAATTTGTGCTCTATACATAAGTGAATAACAACAATTTAAATATTATAGGCCAAGTGGATGCAAATAATGATCATTTCATATATATCGTATAATTTTAAGATTTTCGGTGGCGGCCATTTTGGAAAGGGCCCGAAAACCCCCTTATACCATGAAAGCGCAACCGGAAACATATTTAATCTTCAAAAGTATCCTAAAAACTTTCAAAAAAAGTTGGTTTCAGAGGATCATGGGGGGGGGGGTGCAGGCAAACCTATTATACATGCCCGACTAATACTAAAACTGTATAATTAGTGTAACAAGACAAGGTTTCTCAGTAGAAAGAAAACAGCTAACATCAAAGCCGTACATCTATTTAATTATGTACAATTTGTTGAGTTCCATGTTTTATTTGTCTAACGTCTTTACGAACTTACATTTTTGTGTTTGAATAATATTACAGATAACGTTTTATAAGAAAGATGGGAGTGGAATGTTTCTTGTCATTTTACTTTGTTAAAACTACGAAATACATTCACCGAAACATATTCCTTCCAACTGAAGAGTTGAAAATTATTTATAGTACTGAATGAACTTATAAAACGTGATAAAGAAACTTATGACATAACATAGTCGTTCAATAATAATAAATTGTGCATATAGTGAATGAAATTAAAGAAAATCGCAATAATATCGTATTACATTATAAACAGTGAATCATAACCTAACGATATATTATCAATACATGAATAATAGCTCAACTGAAAATCATACATCTAGATAATAACTTAACGATACTTCATACATACCTAGGTAATAACCTTACAATACTTCACACACATCTGTATAATAATTAAACAATACTTCATACACAACAAAATAATATATCAAAATATATAACACACACCTGGATAATAACTGAACGATATATCATAAACATCTGTATAATAATTTAACAATATGGTGTGCACAACAAAATAATACATTAAAATATATAACAGACATCTAGATAATAATTGAACGACATATCATCAACACCTAGATAATAATTTAACAATACGGCGTACACAACAAAATAATATATTAAAATATATAACACCCACACAGATAATAATTGAACGATATATCATAAACACCTAGATAATAATTTACCAATACGGCGTACACAACAAAATAATATGTTAAAATATATAAGACACCTAGATAATAACTGAACGATATATCACAAACACGTAGATAATAATTTAACTCTACGGCACACACAACAAAATAATATATTGAAATATATAACACATACACCAAGGTAATAGCTGAAGGATATACCCTAAACACCTAAATAATGATTTAACAATATCTCACACACACCTAGAAAATAATTTAACAACACTTGATACACACCTAGATAAAACGTAACGAATAGTAACAGTTGTAGATAATTACAACACCTCATACATGCTAATCTAATGGCTTAACACATCCACCTACATACCCGGATAATAATCTCACGATACATCATGCACACCTGAATAATAAGTTAACAATATATTATACATACCTGAATACGCGAGGGTATTTCTGCACTTTCCACATCATTTCCTACATAAAGTAAAGCTGACACATCTTTGACCAGTTCTTCAAGGTTATCTATAGATAAAAACACATTCATGTTCTGAAGTTCGTCACGTAACACTTCAAGCCTCATACATTGAATATTTGTTTGTCCTACTCACAAACTACACATTCCTTTAATCTGTTCAGTGCCGTAGACGAGATAACTGATCGGTAGCACAGTGCCACGGACGAGTTAATTTGTTCTCAATAATACCTAACTTCAACGCTAGATGTCAGTACCATACATGCGTTTGACCTACTTACAAATTGTTTCATTTTCGATCCAAAATGGCGTCACAAAAAAGTTACAAAATGAAGAAGCATTAGAGTTATATTGTAGCAGCTGAAATACTTAGCAGTCAACAGGTTAAGTCTTCGAAAGTGCTAGTATCTTTGATAATATTATTTTCGACCTTCCACTACTTTTTACTGTTCCTTCAATGAAATAATTAGATAAAAACATAAGTTGAAAGTTAGTGTAACATTGCAAGTTGTAAGCGAATGATTCAAATAGTTAAATTGGATCAAGCGATTCGTTTAAAGGACTCTGATATTTTAAACTAATTTACTACTAAAATACATTTTCACTTTTACAGTGTGACGGTTTTTGTACTTCTTTATGTGTATTTAAATATACAACTGCATACTTCGTTAGTTAAAACACATCATATTCTTGGACTTCTGAAATAGACTAAACAGCAAGCTGAAATTTGTACATGTTTATAAGCTATCATTATTACTGAATCATTTCCGAAGTTTGTTTTCGAATTTCACGCAAAGCTACTCGAGGGCTATCTGCACTAGCCGTTCGTAATTTAGCAGTGTAAGACTAGAGGGAAAGCAGCTAGTCATGACCACCCACCGCCAACTCTTGGGTTGTTCTTTTACCAACGAGCATATTTGGTGTGACGGGGATTCGAACCCGCGACCCTGGGATTATGAGTCGAGCTCCTTAACCACCTGGCCATGCCAGGCCCATTTTTGAAGTACTCAACGAGTACAGATTTCGTTAAACGTTTATAATATTGCTTTACTTAATACTGAGTAACATAAATAATAATACTCTGTTTATTAAGAGTTTACATTATAAGTCTGGTTGAAAGTTTTATGCAACAAATTTTGAGTGAATATATTGATTGTACGTTCGTATTTATCACAGAAACGTAACTTTAATATGCAGGGCCACACTAAAAATATTGAAATAAAGCAAAACCAGTAAAGTAAAAAGAAATGAAAAGTAAACACATACTTTGATATTGGTCAAGGAGTTGTCCGAACAATATGGAGTTAAAGAATGAGGACACGGTGGTACAGGTTGCATGAAATAAACACACCTTGTGGAGAAGAGAACAATCTTACAATGTTGTTTATACTTGTACGTGTCTATTTCGTTAAAATTCAGAGAAGTTCCGTATCTTTAAAATAAGTAAACTTTGTGAAACTTCCTTTCAACGAACAATTGTGAAATACGTTATTTGTGCTTACCATTAAAATAATATCAGTAAACGTTACAACTTTATTAAATGTAAAAAAAAAAGTGATGGTTGATAGCAGGCGTGTGTTGGAGGGAACTTAAAACGTATATAGCTAACTGGAATAAGTCGAGATGCGTCATAATAAAATATTACATAATAACTTAACGACACTGTATATAAACCTAGACAATAACTAAACAATACTTTATATAAACCTAGACAATAACTAAACAATACTTTATATAAACCTAGACAATAACTAAACAATACTTTATGTAAACCTAGACAATAACTAAACAATACTTTATATAAACCTAGACAATAACTAAACAATACTTTATGTAAACCTAGACAATAACTAAACAATACTTTATATAAACCTAGACAATAACTAAACAATACTTTATGTAAACCTAGACAATAACTAAACAATACTTTATATAAACCTAGACAATAACTAAACAATACTTTATGTAAACCTAGACAATAACTAAACAATACTTTATGTAAACCTAGACAATAACTAAACAATACTTTATGTAAACCTAGACAATAACTAAACAATACTTTATGTAAACCTAGACAATAACTAAACAATACTTTATATAAACCTAGACAATAACTAAACAATACTTTATATAAACCTAGACGATAACTAAACAATACTTTATATAAACCTAGACGATATCTAAATAATACTTTATATAAAACTAGACGATATCTAAACAATACTTGATATAAAACTAGATAATACCTAAATAATACTTTATATAAACCTAAATAACACCTAAACAATACTTTATATAAACCTAGACAATATCTAAACAATACTTTATATAAACCTACAAAATAACTTAACGATACTTTAATACAAACCCTGATGACAACTTAACGATACGTTACACATAAGTTATTTTGTAGGTGTGTATAAACTATTGTTTAGATATTGTCTAGGTTTATATGGGGATATACAACCAAATTTTCAGTTTTGCATTTTGCGGTTGTTACTACTACTCCGCCCCCTATTGATGAATCTTCACGATACTTTTACAAAACCGAGTAAAAAAGAAATGGCAAACATGTGGATTTAATTAAATATTTTACCTTGAGTTTACTTACTGATTTTTACAAGTTACACTTTTTACAGAAAGGAAAACTATTTTAAACATCTACGATGTTTCTATTGCTGTAAATGAAAATGCACTTCTTTAAAAATATTCATTCTCACTGTAAAAGCTGTAATTTTTATTTAAAAACTGAATAACTTATAATTATTTTACACGCATTGTATATGATCAATATTTGGATTGACAATACACTATAATATTAAATACCTGCTGGACTCTCTGTATCCTGGACGGAACTTATGTAAATTCATGGTTAATGAAAGGATACCTTAGGGCATGAAAAGTTGCTTCCCTTATATGTAATTGTAAAAAACGCTCATGAAAAATTGCAAAACACAAAATATGAAGCAGCAATTTTGTATGTATCTCCTCATGGACCCAACAAATTTCACGCCAAATTTGGTAAAAATCTATCAATAGGGGACAGTGTAGTGGTAAAAACGTCCATAAAAACAGCAAAATGCAGAACTGAAAATCTGTATACTCTCCCCACATGGACCTTATAAGCTTCCATACCAGTTTGGTGAAGATCCGTCCACACCATGCAAATTAGTTACTTGAACATACAACAGTCAGTTCTGTTATATTGATATAGACTAGCAGTTACATCGACATGTAAAAGACAGTATTGTTTTATTTATATAGATATAGTTGCATGGACATACAACGGACAGTACTGTTATATTCACAGAGATAAGTAGTTACTTGGACTTAAAACAAACACTACTGTTATATTTATATAGATAAATAGTTACATAATCTCACAACAGACAGTACTGTTATATTATATAAATAAGTAGCTACATGGACATATAGACTATTATATTTATACGGTTTTACTTGCAACCTTCCGACAATCATTTAGGCCAATTTAAAATTTTGTCTTATTAAATTTTTTATGTTAGTTTCTCCATCATTTAGCCATCCTCTATAGAAAATATTCACAAAGGGTCAACTAAAATGGTTACATTTCTCCCAATTTACACAACAAACGTCGTTTGAGTAAAGAAATACAGACTGATATGTTACAAGGTAATCATCACCTCAGATATGATTGTAAAGATGTGTGAAATATAGTTATACATCTTCCAAGAAGATGATTTCATCTCTTCAGGAATTGTGTAGTTGAATATCTTTTTCTTTAGTCTTCTCAGGTTCTTCTCGATGAAGAACGAGTCCTAACGAAAAATATAAAATCATGACCATTTGGTTATACAGTAACTATTTGAAAGAGAACCAACTGAAAAATAATGAAACTAGATCAGAATAATAATAATATATATTTTTTCAAAATATAATTGTTCCAACCATTTATATGGCTTGTGGTTTTGCTTACAATAAAAACACTACATCAATACTATAATACCAGTATTAAACGTGACACAATAACAGAAGCACGAAGAACAGATAGCAGATTATTACTGCAAGTTTACAATAAAAGCACAACATCAATACTATTATACCACTAACACAGTTCAAACACCGTATCACTAATATAACACCATCAAAATACAAATACCACACCGCCTACTACAACATGACTATCATATTACAAACATATCATATCACAAACACAACCACCACATTTTTTACGCACTCTCGACCCCAAAATGCAAAGTATGATTGTTTACTAACGATAATTAAGGGAAAACTGGGCGAAGAGGGAAGCGAGAAACACATTTATCTCTGGAATGTTTGTGGTAGTGGGGGGATGGAGAAATGATTTAAACAGAAAAAATCTAAATAACAAAACATTATAATAAGCTAGAAATAGCGTAACATAAAGTACGTGGATAAAGATTAGAAACCCATCGCTAATTAGAATAAACGGGTAAAATAATAATAATAGAAAATTATTACACAAAATTAATAATGGTAAAAATTGATAGAATAAATAAAGTAAATTACATAACATACGAAACAAAAATACCTCCTGTATAAATAAGTTACGCCAATGAGAGCAAAATAAGTCAGTTTTGATCTGGCAGATAAATGGAGGTCAAAGGTTACCGAATGAGGAACGACTTATTCCTATAAGGGCAATTAGCACTAAAAGAGACAATCCAATAAGTTTCTTTCACTTTTATAGTTGTTCAGATTCGTTATGTTAGAAAATCATGACAGTGGTGAAACTGGTTGAAACACTGGGCAACAGGGAGTCCTTTCTTGGTTTTGATAGAATAGCTGTGTTCAGTTGACGAACTCTAAGAGATCAATGTCACCGATATGATAGTGAAACTAGTCAAAACACTGGGCAAAAATTATCCCTTTCCTGATTTTGATTAAATACCTGTAATTGTTGACGTTAAATGAACCACGTTACTGATATAATGTTCAAGATGGTTGAAACGCTGGGCAACAGGGAGCATTTTCTTGATTTTGATTAAATACCTGTGATTGTTGGCAGTGAACCGTGTTATTGACAGAATGGTCAAACTAGTCAAAACATTGGGCAACAATGATCCATTTCTTAATTTTGATTAAATACCTGTGATTGTTGACAGTGAACCACGTTACTGATAGAATGTTCAAGCTGGTTGAAACGCTGGGCAACAGAGAGCATTTTCTTGATTCTTATTAAATATCTGTGGTTGTTGACACTCTGTAAGAAAGCTACAGCACTGACAGGATGGTCAGGCTGATTGAGATGTTGGTCATCTTTGGTGTTTATACAATATTTGTAGTTGTGGAACGGGTTGAAAGAGCCTTTTAATTGAGATTTTCTACGGATTCCTAATGGCTAAATATTCTAACTTGTACTGGATATAAATTGTTGGCTATTTACAAGTAATCTCTTTACTATCTCTAAGGTAGTTTTGGTTGTCTTTGTTGGAAAAAATTCGGTAGTTTTCCTGAACTTGTAGAGCCCGGCATAGTTGGGAGTTTAGGGTGCTCAACTCACAATATGATGGTTGTTTTCGTAGATTAAAAAGTCGACATCTTTACTAAAAAGACTTATTTCTCAAAATGTGCTCTTTTTTAAAATTTTGACAATGTTGAAAACATTTGAAGAATTTTGATACTCAGTGATAATAACGGTGTGTTTACTGTTGTTAACAGATGTATAGATGTGTTAGATCATCAGATGCGGAGGTCTCATATCGAGTAGTCAATGTTTTAGCAAGTCTTTGCGTTGTTGATTATTATGAACATTTTGGTTAAAAGTAAGGTATTTATTACGAACATTTGATCTTGAATTCAGTGCTGTTGTTTGTCATCTAAATATTGGGCCCGGCATGGGCGGGTGGTTAAGGCACTCGGCTCGTAATCCGAGGGTCGAGGATTCGCAAACTCCGCGTTTCACCAAACATGCTCGCCCTTTCAGCCGTGGGGGCGTTATAATATAACAGTCAATCCTACTATTCGTTGGTAAAAGAGTAGCTCAAGAATTGGCGGTGAGTGGTGATGACTAGCTGCCTTTTCTCTAGTCTTACACTGCTAAATTAGGGACGGCTAGCACAGATAGCCCCCTTGTAACTTTGCGCGAAATCCAAAAACAAACAATTTAATATTTTTTTTCGAAATTAATTGACAATGTTTATAAGAACAAGTAAGGGTATATATTAGTGTTATCAACACAAATATCTAAAGTCTAGAAAGGCATGAATAATGAAAATAAATAGTCTAAGTAATGCTGGAAAGGTTAAGATATTACTTCGAAGTAAAACTTAGAGTGATGTTGGATTTGTTTTTTACGATTATTTTCATTATTAGAAATTATAAGCTAAGAAATAGATCACAGAGATTCTCTAAAACGTTTACCCGGATGACGTAAAAGAGCGTTCTTCGTTTGACATGGATGGGCATGTATCCGAGACGGTGAACAGCCAGATTTCGAATCTGTTCCCTTTCCTCAATCAATCGTCCGAAAACTGCAAGTTCCCACATCCTGCTCAGTGACGAATCGCTTTCTTCGAAATCTCTCATTAAAGCCTGAAAACGTTGAATAATCGTTAAAAACATATTTTAATTTACAGTAAACTAATTTATGATACAGAAAAACAAATGTATATCTTCTGATTTTAGTTGTTACTAGATGCAATAATTCCTTGACCTAAAGAAAACTAAACCAGTTGTGAGACTGATCTAAGCACTATGAGAAAGAAGTTAAAGAAATTATGAGATTGAAACTAGAGAAATAGTCTTGGGAAAAACAACAACAATCCATCAGAAAATGAATGCTAACATGCTATTAGACAAACATACTGTAAATGAAATTAAAAATCGATTTCGTTTTTCCTTTTAGTGGAAATATACATATTGTGGCCTGAGTAAATTTGAGATGCGTTTAACGTACTATTATAACGAAATTGAAAACTTTAATGTAACTTTGTTGAAATGATGTCCTGTCCATAGAGGATAATCTTACTTTTATCTATGTAACAGTTTGATGCATACACACATTTTTACTTGAGTTAGTTGTGAGAAAGAATTCAATTTCTGATGCATGTTACAAAAAAAAAAAAAAAACGAATCACCAATAACCTAAAATTATTTCAGTCAGCATCAGAGTAAATTGATTTATGAGCTCTTTTCGTTTTTTTTTTTACTTTTTATTACATATATTTTTTATGTGCCAGCAATATCAAGCCTGGCCCGCGTGTACACCCGATTACATTTCATTATTCATTAGGCTCTCCTTCAACCTACCCTCAAACTGAAATTCTTTATGCATGATTAAAGTGAATTAATTTATGATATCTTGGACGTGATCAAATACATCTTTCGAAAGAGTTTTACCTCTTGAGTTCAAAAATTGCAAGCATATCTCAAATTACTCAAGAGGTAATGAATGTATGAAGTAAAAGTTTGTACTTAAGAAATTCTACGAGCCTTTATGCCGCGGCTAAAACGTCAGTGCTCTATAGGTAGCTTTAAAGAAAACTACCGAGTTGGTCTAGTGAATTATATCGAATTCCTAATTTTTTCTACAAAACCTTAATTAATTATGCAGGAAAGGTGAATATAAGATAAATGTATAATCTGTTATGGTATTTTTTTCCTTATGAATATGTATTTCCTAAATACCCAGGATATTTTATTGCGTCCATACAGAATCTACCACATTCAGTAAACACTAAATTAATATTAAAAGGGAAATATATGGCTGCTTATTATGATAATTTTTTTTGTTTCTTTTATAATGTGATTCATCGTTTGGAGATTTATTTTAAGAGTATCCATGCCTGGTGCAGTATTTATTTTGTTGTCTATACGGAAATGGTGTGCATGTACGTTATTTGCCGGCAGTAGCGAAAAGGAAAATTTTTTGTTTGTTTCTTGGAATTTCACGCAAAGCTACACGAAAGTTATCTGCACTAGTCGTCCATAAATTAGCAGTGTAAGACTAGAGAGAAATCAAGTAGTCATCACCACCCACAGCAAACTCTTGGGTTACTCTTTTACCAACGAATAGTGGGAATGACCGTAAAATTATAATGCCCCCACGGCTGACAGTGCGAGCATGTTTGGTGTGACGGGAACTCGAACCAGCGGCCCTCTGATTACGAGTCGAACGCCTTAACCCACCTGGCCATGCCGGGCCTAAGGAAAATTGAAATGGCTGTTAAACAAGAGACACAGTGCATAGTCTCATAGCTTATTATTATTATTATATTGTGCTAGATTTTAGGTCTGGCATGGCCAGGTGGTTAAGGCACTCGTCTCGTAATCCGATTACGAGAAGAGTGGTGTGGGTGGTGATGACTAGCTGCCTTCCCTCTAGTCTTACACTGCTAAATTAGAGACGGCTAGCGCAGATAGCCCTCGTGTAGCTTTGCTCGAAATTCAAACCAAACTACGTGTTAGATCTTAACAGTTAAGTATCTGGGCGAGCCTTTGATTTACACACAAAATAAAAACATGTTTGGTTTTTAAGATAGAAAATATTTATACATGTTTTTATAATAATGTATGAGGTTCTAGAATTACAGTAATGTCTTTTGATGATAATGTTACCAAATATACTTGGAAGCTAAAATTTATTTCATAGGTGCAAAGTTTTGTAGTAAATAAGCATAATATACATCTCGTTGGAATTTTCAAAGATATTCATTTCATATTTTACTGTCCCCCGCTGATACAGCGGTAAGTTTATGGATTTGCAACGCTAAAACCAGGGATTCGATTTCCCTCGGTAGACTCAGGAGATAGCCAGATATAGCTTTGCTATAAGAAAACACACACATTTTACTTAACAAGCAACATGTCTTACCTCTTCTACAAGGAACATAATCCGGTTGTTAAAAACTACAATTTCCTTAGGAAGCAGAGATGTGAAAGGTCGCCACGATCCTTGGCATTCGTGAAAGTATCGCTGAGGATAAAAACAAAAACTATTTTATAAAGTATACCAAGAATGGGAAGTGTGTGACCTCTGCTCCTTATAGAAGAACCTTTGAATATTTAATATGATTTAATATTCGATTATTTTCTAAGAACAAAATTATCTGTAGCCAGCTAAAACATGCAACTTCTAAGAAAGGCTGTCATACGACGTGATCAAACCTAAAATACTTAATATTCTAAAATAAGCAAACAGGTTGCCTAAAGCTGGCTTGATTAAACAATCTACCACTACTTTCTAACAAGTATGACAAAAATATCAAGTGTAACTCAATATACGAGGGCTGTTCAAAAAATACGCGGACTGTTTGAATTGCGCGGCTCCAGTTGGTTCCAGGGAAATCCGCTTGGCGTCGCTAGGTTTGCACAGATCAGCTGATTACGACGCCATTTCCCGATTGCAGATATCTTCATTTGTGTATTAGCTACGCGGTTTTAAGTGAAGTGCGATTTTTTCGTTTGGCGGATTTCAGAATGAATGACCTGAAGGAGCAACGACTTGCTGTGAAATTTTGTGTTAAACTTGGAAAATCTGCGACTGAAACGTTTGCTATGCTTAACACGGCTTACGGTGATGTTGCTATGAAGCGTACGGCATGTGTCAAGTAACATGAACGTTTTAAGGATGGTCGACAGTCCATTGAAGATGATGAGCGTCCTGGACGTCCTTCCACGTCAACTGACGAATCACACGTCGACAAAATCAACACCCTGGTGCGGGCAAATCGACGTCTGACTGTCACGGAGCTTGCTGAAGAGTTTGGGATATCAGTTGGATCTTGTTACGAGATTTTGACCGAAAAATTGAAGATGCACTGCGTTGCTGCGAAATTCAGCCCTCCGAACTCGTGAGTTTTTGGCCAAACACTCAATCACTGTTCTTTCCCACCCCCGTACTCACCTGACCTTGCTCCTTACGATATTTTCTTGTTCCCCAAACTCAAAAGACCCTTGAAAGGAAGAAGATTTGAGACGATTCCCGAGATTAAGGCAAATGCGACGAAGGAGCTGGAGGACATTACAAAAGAAGCGTACCAGGACTGTTTCGACAAGTGGAAACACCGTTGGGATAAGTGTGTGCGTTGGGGAGGAGAGTACTCTGAAGGAGTCCCAGACCTGTAACTTCTAAATAAAGTACATTTTGTTTTATGACGTCAGTCCGCGTATTTTTTGAACAGCCCTCGTATGTTAGGGTAGCATACAACCTACTATTGTTTTGAATGTCAATTAATGGGTATATGGTCTACAAGTAAACAACTCTCATGAGGGAGCATTCTTAGACTTTCTAGAAAAGTATGCCAGCCATGATTCTAAAAAGTTGTTATTAACTGACCAGTTCTATTAGTTCAAGGCCCACATTCTGCATAACAACTAAAATATATAAAGGCTATAAAAATAAGATAAATCAGTCAGTCAGACTCCAAGAAGAGACGGCATTCATCCCCACAATTAGACAGTCTAGCAACTAGCCGAGTCATCCTAGCAAGTCCTCACTATTAGAACCAGTCTTCGTTTCTCAATAAGTTGTATTCTTGTTAAAAGCTTTAAATGTTCTTAAACATTTTAATAACATGAAGTTTCTGGAAGTGTGTAAACCATTTAATACTTAATTAATCTCTTAAACTATAAACTGTTCTTTCAGTTAACATTTGCAATGCTAAAAATCGGATTTCGATACCAGTTATGGACACAGCACCAATAGTCCATTGTGTAGCTTAACGTCTAACAAACAAGAAGTCAATTAACCATTTTAAATAGAATGATATTAACAAATGTTGCATTATATTTATTCATTTCGAGTTTCCTTTTCAATTATTTTCACGTAAATTTCTTCAATTTAAAGATCTGTATGATATTACCACTGACTGCATGTCCTAACTACTATTTGTGACTCGGTATTTGTCTCACGATAGCAGCCCATTGCCATAGAACTACTCAAACAACATTTGACCTTACCATGAAAGAAGTGGTCATTATTCGCAATATTCCAGTTAAGGTTATGGGTGATGTGGCTCCAGGAAACACCTCTCTTAAAATAATAATAATAAATAAACTCATTAATTCAACAACAATATGTTTAGAAGTAACACTCATTAAAAAAAAAAAAAAAAAAAACATTTCACATAAAAACCCACTTGTCAAAATAAACTTCACGAATAATCTGAACCACATGTGTGTGAACCACACCCAGAATACCACAACTAGATGTCGTCCAAAGAGTGCCCTCCAGTTTAATTGGAAATTAATGTTCAGTTTTTGTTTTGTTTAGCTGCATTGGTTCCTATGCGAAATCAATTCAGTTCATGTTTTCATTCAAACACATAAAACTGAAGAAACTTTATAACCATGTATTTCTGGTAAGAAAAAAAAAACCATAATCGCACCATAAGTTAAGTTTGATAATGTGAACACAGAGGCCTCTTAGTGGATCACTGATAAACTTTAGGTTATACCATAGGTGGGAACAATCCACATAACCCATTATACAGCTATGCTCTTGGACACATGTGAACACGTAAAAAGTAAACATTGCTCCACTTCTTTTTATTTACAAATAATCACCTTTATATCAGTTCTTAAAATACATAAAATATCACTGATAAGTAGCAGTATTATTAAAATTAACCGTTTAATGATTAATTAATAAAAGCTACAAAGATCCTATAGTATATGCATTACACGTGAAAAAAATTGACACTGACAAAATAAGGATAAAACTCTTTATAAAGCAAGTCTTAAGTTAATAACTACAAGTGCCCAAAATACACAAATGATTTAATCTAGTTTATATATAAACACGAATACACAATTACTAGCGACATCTGAGTAGTTGAATGTACCAATCCACTGCAACTCGTTTGTTTTTTGTTCTTTTTAATTTCGCGCAAAGCTACACGACGGTTATCTGCTCTAGCCGTCCCTAATTTAGTAAGGAAGGCAACTAGTCATCACCACCCAACGCCAACTCTTGAGCTCTTCTTTAGTCAATGAATAGTGGGATTGACCGTGACTTTATAACGCCCCCACGGCTGAAAGGACGAGCATGTTTGGTACGACGGAAATTCGAACCCGCGACCATCGGAGTTCGAGTTGAACGTCTTAACACACCTGGCCTTGCCGGGTCCTAATGTAGCTGGTCTATCTATAACTTATGTATCGAAAACACCAAATAAACTTTAGTTTAGCCTTGATAAAATTTTATAACATCACTGGCTATATATTTACCAATTATGAAAGTTAGAGTTATTGGACTAGGGCAAACTATTAATTATTGATTACAATGGAACGTTTAGTGAAAGTTGTAAATGAAACGTCTACAATTTAATTTTACAATATATATAAACGTAATAAATAAATAGGAATTAACGATCTTGAAAATACTGAGCTGAAACATTGAACAGTTTACAAGTAAACCTACGTTATGAGAAAAAATACCAAGTGCTAAAGTCTTAACTACCCAACATTTGCTATGCTAAAAATTTCATTTTCAATAATAACTCCGTCGTCTAGTCCATGGATGAGGTCGTATTCCGTCACTTTATCCTCTCGCGTCACTGGACGAGCCTAAGTGACAGTAATCAGGTGAAACCAATCATCAGTTTTCGCGCCATTTTTATTAACATATTTATATAAATTATATACTTATTGATATATTTAAGATTCTCAAAGTTTTATATTATTCGAAATAAGAAGTTAAAATAATGTTTCATTAAAAAAAAAACTAAATTTGTTGCTCAAATATATCTTTTCAACATATTCTAAAGTTGTTATTTTTTTTTTACTTTTAACCATAATATTTAAAACGAAATGAAACAAATAAATCACAATCATACAAGTCGGTAATACACAGAAATGCTACTTATGTCCATTATTGATTAATTATCGAATAAATAATTAGAATGTTCAACT
Source organism: Tachypleus tridentatus (assembly GCF_004210375.1). Classification (NCBI taxonomy): domain Eukaryota; kingdom Metazoa; phylum Arthropoda; class Merostomata; order Xiphosura; family Limulidae; genus Tachypleus; species Tachypleus tridentatus. Next base: position 23,008,616 of record NC_134827.1, read on the forward strand.
AATGTGTTTCATCACAAGAACAACAAGCAGAAGTTATATCAGAACTGTCACACTTACAAACATTAAGTCAAAATTTCGCTAGTCACATCATAACGTATTTCTCTCACACATTCATTTATAACAAGTTAAAATGAAAAAAAAAAACCCTGTCTTTTTGCGAGTAAGCAAATTGATACTTATAATTAATATAACGGCTGCAATGCAAGGGTATATTTATTTTATATCTGGTAAAGCTGTTAAAGCTACCTGCCACAGTCTTTTTAATTTGAGCTGCTAACGAGTAGGATGGTAGCTAACAAGCAGCACCATACCGTTTATTATCACTCTTCATGCTAAAGAATTGACTGCCCCTCTTATAACACACCCACAGATTAAGGTGCGGATAATACTTTGTAATATCGCATGAATTCGAATCGGACTCGCCATTTTACAAGTCTAGAGCTCTATCATAGAGCCAACTAGGGCTCCAGCTGTAAAGCAGCGTTGACTTGCTCTTTACGCAGTTGATGGTCGCTATGTAAATGTGTTAAACAATGAGGCCGTTCGGAATAAATTGTGTCTTAATAGCATTAGAACATGGACAATATTCCAACGAATAAAGTTCGTTGTAAATTACATGTCTATATAAGGTTTGTTCAATTAACCACTATTCAAACTATCCGTCACTTAAAATGCCACAGGTACCAGAAGGATATTTTGGCTATTTAATATAATGCAATAAATCTTAAGTTGTATCTGTGTGTGTGTGTTTACCTGTTAGCTACTTATAGTCAAGTCAATGTGACATAGTTAAAATGCCAAACTGTGTATCTGATTGTTTTTACATCACAGTTACCAACAGAATAGCTTGATGCAAAATTTGATGAATACTTTTTCTTTTAAACAATAGAAAATAAATAAACTATTCACGCCAAACTGATGGTAAAATGTTGTGTTGCACTTTAACACAATTGTTATAGAAAAACGACATCGGTTGATTTGACCTTTTGTAGAAATACAGAAGTTTCCTCTGTATTACATATGATATAGGTGGGGTGGTGGAAAGAGTACAGTCTTACAACGCTATAATCCTGGGTTTGATTCCCAGCAGTGGATATAACAGATAGCAAAATTTGGCTTTGTACTAAAAAAAAATCTATGACACAAAATCAGTTCGTTACTGCAATTACCTCCAACCATTAACAAATGGTAATAATGGAAATTAATCGAAGTCCTAGGTTCATTGCTAACAGACACGAGTTTACAAAAGGAACACAACCTACGACGCAAACTTGCAAAGCCAATCCATTCTGTCATATATTCCGACGTAATAAGTTAATAGATGGGTTGATATTTTTTTCAAAATTGTAATAAAATGATTGGACTTATGCATCCGTGTTTTATAATATATAATTCAAAAACATTTAAGTATTCTATTTACAATGTTTTGCTTTTATTTGCTTGTTTGTTTTTGAATTTCGCGCAAAACCACGCGAGGGCAATCTGCGCTAGCCGTCCCTAATTTGGCAGTGTAAGACCAGAGGGAAGGCAGCCAGTCATCACCACCCACCGCCAACTCTTGGGCTACTCTTTAACCAATGAATTGTTTGTTTGGGATTGACCGTCACTTCGTAACGCCCTTACGGCTGAAGGGGCGAGCATGTTTGGTGTGACGGGGATTCGAACTCACGATCCTCAGATTACGAGTCCAGCGCCCTAACCACCTGGCCATGCCGGGTCCTTTTATTTGCAGTCGACTATTTTTTGTTGTTTTGATGTTAGTTTGCATCAACAATACTTACTTGTAGTAGATATATTTGGCCCTCGATTATAGCCCATTCAATGTCTCGTGCACTTCCAAAAGCTGACTCAACCTAATTAATAAAGGAACATTTAAAGCCTAGGTATTAACGTATCATTAAAAGTTCGCTGAAATGTTTAACATTATTTTTATCTGTTTCTTTAATATAACTTATTTATTATGTTCAAACCACTAAATGTTTATCTGTTTTTGATATCTTCGAACCGTTAAAGTTCTAGGAAAGCAGCTTACAAGAACTGAAAGTAAGTCGCTTAATTCAACAGTTCATTCACTGTTTACTAACATAGAAACTGTCTTACTATCATTCCAATCCTTCCAAGTTTCTCTATGTCTTCAACAGAGAGACAACATTTCTCGGAGTCAGAGACAGAAACTACACTTTCCAATGTACCTCCTTTCTCTAGAAGAATAGACATTGAACAAAGTTTGAATATATAAATTATATTTAGATATTCGTATTCAAAGTACTGAAGAATGTACATAAACGTTCGTTATTAAGAAAGTCGAATACTAATATATTTTCTTACTGTATTTTGATAATGTAGTTGGCCTCTAAACATTAAGGTAATTCAATTTAAACAGATACATAAATGAGAATTTATAACGATTTGACTTGGTTTTAAAATGTCTCAAAAGAATAACATTAATGTTCATTGAAAAAGTATTACTTTATTATCATTATAAACACATCCCATAGATTTACAGTTAAGATAGTCTAGCCTAATTTTTCTTTAGATTTATCAGTAGTTTATATTTTAATGTAACTGCATTATGTTTTGTTCAAGTACTTAACCAGAACGGGTCTACTGTAGCCTAATAATTAATGTGTCGGACTATGGATCCGAGGGTTTGTTGCTCACGTCCCGTTACAGCATTAAACAAGATCGCACTCCATATTTTGGAGCCATGGATGCGTCAAATTCATCCATCCGGTTTGATTAACCCAATAAGGTGTCATTACTTGACAATCCCATTTGTTCACATCGTTTCACAATCTAGTGCCATTACAACACTGTCTAATCCAAGATAGGTCCAGCATGGCCAGGTGGGTTAAGGCGTGCGGCTCGTAATCTGAGGGTCGCGGGCTCGCATCCCCGTCGCACCAAACATGCTCGCCCTTTCAGCCGTGGGGGCGTTATGATGTTACGGTCAATCCCACTATATGTTGGTAAAAGAGTAGCCCAAGAGTTGGCGGTGGGTGGTGATGAATATTTGTCTTTCCTCTAGTCTTACACAGCTAAATTATGGACGGCTAGCGCAGATAGCCCACGAGTAACTTTGCGTGAAATTCAAAACAAAGTAATCCAAAATAAAATGCAATGAATCTTTGTATGAGAAAAATAACTAAAACAGTATGTTTTCATCCTCGGATTAATAAATCTTATTCTCATATTGTTGTTTTATTTAAGGACAAGGCTACGATTTATCTTATATCAGTAATGTTCAAAGTACGCACTCTGGCTGGCTACTTCATTAGAACTCCCACTTAATTATCAGATTGGAATGTTATAATAGAGTTACTGTTGTACATTTATTTTAGAGTCTACGTTTATCTTAGTACAGTTTTTTTCTATGCATGTGACATATATTGTTGGACGAGTATTGCACAGTTCCCGCCTGTTCTCTAAATCTGTAGAAGATTCTTGAAAGTAAGAATCCACAATATTTGTTTTACGAAAATGGTAGCTTTTTGAACATTGTTGAACGTTCTAGAATCTCGCATTATTCGTACAAAAGCAGATAGCCAAGAGACAGTAAAAGATTATTAGTATATTAAAATCAGTATGTTATAGGTCTCAGAAGCTAAATTTGTGATTAACGCCAATTAATTGTAAAACTACAGAATTCTGCGAGGAGACGTTTTTAGATTTCGAACATTACAAACCGTTCAACTTCAGTGAATTAACATCAGACGTTAGTAAGTCTACGAGGATATTAAATATCGTCATCGGATAAAAGCAAGATTTTAAGCGGTGTGAAGCCAATCAGGCTAGGTGGCTTAAGCGATGTGTGACAATATCAACTCAGAATTAATGTGCTCGTCGAAGACCTGGATCGTTGATAAAATATTCAGTTCTAGACAGGATATAAGTATTGTCTGTAAGTTTGTAAAACACATGTATATAAATTATTATTTGTAATAACAGCTATTATAAATTGTATTGTTGTTTGTAGCTTTGCGCAAAATTCCAAAAACAAACAAACAAACAAACTTATTGTCTTACAAAGTAGTTATTATGTGAATGCATTTCTGTATTTATAGGGTCTTAGCAAAGCACTGATATATTACATGATCGGACTTTTTTCCATATGAAAATATGTTCTCTATATACGCGAGGCAAGGGCCTTAATATGGTATTCAATTAGAGTACGCTAAATAATATATTTTAAAGTTCATTTCTACGCCCTCTCGAGTAAACTTCGTGCATTAACGACAACTATATCATAACGAACCGAGAACAGCAAAAATGGAATAACTTGCTTAAGTTTGTTTGTTTTGAAATTCGCGCAAACCTAGCCGTCTCTAATTTAGCAGTGTAAGGCTAGAAGGAAGACAGCTATACATCATCACCCACCGCCAACTCTTGGGCTACTCTTTTACGAACAAATAGTGGGATTGACCATCAGATTATAACGTCCCCTCGGATTACGAGTCGAACGCCTTAACACGCTTGGCCATGCTGGCCCTAACTTGTTTAAGGCTTTTCAGTGTTGACTGTTATCATGTTTTTGATCATATAGAAAAATGGTAAAAGTCAAAATTATAAATGGATGGGATAACAAAAGTAGTATGACGACCAAAATACTCATCTTAAGTTATACCATGTCTCACCTGATATCTGATATTTCATTTTCTTACTTCCAAGCAGCTGTTCGTATAAAACAACACCCCGTTCTTTAGTTTTCTTCAAAGTTATAGTGTCTGGTTCTACGGCTGCTGACACCACAGACTGGAAGAACGAATAATCTCCTTAAGTCTTCATGGAATATTAATGGTCAAAACTCACTGTACATGTACACACACATACACACACGAATAAAACAAAACCTAAAGGAAAGACTGTGTCAAGAAGAATAAAGCTAAATACCTGGCTAATTATATTTTAATAAACAAAAAGAAGACCAAACAAACCCAAATTCGCTGCACCGATTTAAATCCTTCAGCTTGTTTTTGTTTCTAACTAATTACTCTTTTATGATATATACATTTAGCCGCGGCATAATGGCTCATAGAATGGCTCTGAGTTTTTAAGTAGCTACTTTAGCTCATAGCTTTGTCATCGCTTGACCAATTTGAGATCTAATTATAATTTTGGACTCAGGAGATCAACCTACTTCGTTTGATGTATTCAGCCACGCCCAATGTCTCATAGATTAATTTATTCTAATTCTGTCTAAAATAATTTCAATTTGAGGGTACGCTGGTAGTGATCCTGATGAGTAGTAAAATCAAATCGGTTGTAGGCACGTGCCACGCTTAGTGTTGCTGGTGCACAAAAATATAGGTAAAACAAAGAGGATAAAATGTTTCATAAATATTAAATTACTCTAATCCTGCTTACAAGAATTTCAAGTGACGTGGCTCTTGAGGATTCCCTCTTGTTTCATTATTGATCTGCCAAAATAACTAAATATGTTCTTCACTTCTCGTTGTATAAAATAAAATATACATATTTCTTGTAAGTCTATTAGACAATTAATAATAACTATAGCAATCCATACATATCCGAAATATCTGAGGAAATAGTTCTTTAAACAATTTTTTGAAAAGCACAAACTTTGTACATAAAACTTCATTTTTGCTCGATGAAATCTACCTGCTCGGGTTACGTATCGAATGCGTTAAAAGTAAATGAAACAAAGGTACTATCATCCAAATAAAAAACAAAAAGACTTATATTCGCTAACTGACAATAAGTCACTAGACGGCCTACCTCACCCAGTCCGTAACTAGCTGAGAGGGAAATGAATGATGGATGTCCTGTGACTGGATGAACTGTGAACATCACCCCTGCCACTTGGGACGGCACCATTTCCTGAATCACCACAGCCATGTTTGGCTCTATTGCTTGACCATTCTGCCTAAAGACACACGAAGAAGTATTTAACAAACTAATGAGCATCCTAGTTAGTATTATGTAAACACATTCAAAGCTCTTCACACAGTGGTGTCACAATGTTTAACAATAATAACAAATAACTCAATGGTGTTATAATGTTTAACAATAATTATGAAAAACGATTAAAACTACGAATCACATTTTAAAAATTAAAAATAATAAAATGCAGCGCATAAAACAGCGCGAAAGCTCAACTTTGTTGTTTTTTTTTAAATTTTGCGGAAAGTTACATGAGGGTTACCTGCGCCACCCGTCCTTAATGTCATCACCACCCACTGTCAACTCTTTGATAGTGGAATTGACCGTATTTTATAACGCCCCACGACTGACAAGGCGAGCATTTTGGTGTGAGGAGAATTCGAACCCGTGACTCTCAGATTACGAGATCTACGTTCCTATAACAAAATTAGGAACGGCTAGTGCAGATGACCCTCGTATAGCTTTGCTCAAAATTCCAAAAACAAACAAAACTAAAATTGCGACCGAGATTACAACCATCCCCAGTTATCACTCCAGTTATTTTGCTCCATAACTGAATCCAAAACTATCGGATTTTAATGAAACTTTGTGGACATGTGTAAACTGTTGTGCCTTATTGTTATACTAAAAATGGTCCGTGTCTGTTGATAACGAAAGACATGCGGACATACATTTTAATTTTTTGAGGACTGAATATGATCAACGCTGCATGGTGGAAGTACGCGCTCTACTAAGCGTCCTCTAGTGTTTCAATGTGACGATATTATCTGTTAAAAATATATCAAACAGCCTGAGAATCAAGACAGTAAAGGACCATTTTGTTTTCTCACGAACAACAACACATAATAGGTCTCATGAACTTAAGATGTTTTTAACTTTCTAATGCTGAAAAACAAAAAGAGCAAATCAATGGATTGCAAATTTGATCCTGTAAAAGGCATATTTGGTTCAAGTGTGCTTACTCTTTAATAGTATCGTATACTATTAGAAAATGTAACCACTGATAAGCCAGTTGTTTACATTTTGTAACAGGTGTCCTTTCAAACAACACATTCCAAGCAAACCTTGAAAATGAAGTAAAGCATTTGGGCTTATTTTGATAGTAGTGCATACTATGGTTATAATAGGCAAATATTTGTACAAGGAGAAAGATAGCTTAAAGAACAAAATTATATACAAAGGTTATACTGACCATGATCCAAGGGTCATAAAAGAATGGATAAAGTTTCATTATGAATTTGAATTTAGTCAAAATGTAATCATAATGAAGACTTTGGTACAATATCCACATGAAATCTTCCCCCAGAAGGATGTGCCTATTTCTCAGGTACATTTTTTTCCAATCAAATTGCTGTTGTGGCTCAATGTATGAAAAAGGAAAGAATTATAGAGGTGCTAATAAGGACTACCAGTCACAAACTGACAGCAATACAGAAAACAAAAAGCCAGTAATGATTTTTAGATTAAAAAGTACCAAGATGGAATGGATACTATTGTCCAAGTACTAAGATTCTCCTAAGCTGAAAGAAAGATAAATAGATGGCAAATTTGCTGTTTCTTTACAACATATTAGACCCACATGTTTTTAATTCATCGATTCATCTTGACCTCTGTTAGCATAAAGAAAAATCAATAGGTAATGGTTTTTTGTTCATATGAGGAGGTAATTCAGCCTAACTGGGCAAACGATGACCAAGTGTAACAAAATCGGACACCAACTGGCAATGGAAACTCTTTACTAGTTCTACCCTCTCAGTCGAAGATACGTTAAAACAATAGGGATCAAACCCAAATATTTGATAATACTATAGTAGTCCAAGAGTTGATAGTGGCTGCAGTCGATGTTCTGCCCTTTCTTTTGCTTATCAGTTTAAAGTAGGGGACGGATATACACCCATAACCTTTGTATAGTTTGTACAAAATTCTGAAACATAAAATCTTGCTCTTGAGGAATGAACAGAAAATCAAAGACAAAGGTGAAACAGAATAAATAATTTTATGTCGAGTTCATGATACTATTTGAGTGTAGTTATCAATGTATCAATAGTTTTCAAACTATTGTCATATTCTATTTTTCAAATCAAAATTGTTAAACTTTTTGATGTTAGATATTATTTTATGCAACCGTATCACTTATATGCACAGATAAAAAATATTTAGAAATTATAAATAGTGTGATTCTTTTATATGTAAATGGGTGGGGTCACTTTGGACTCCATCATATGAATACAATCGATAATTTAAGGGCTAATGAGCACTAATAACATTGAGCTGAAACTTAAATTTAAACAAATGAGTTTAGTCAGTCCATATTTATAAATTCGGACTACACTAGCTACAACAATTTTAACTAGAAATATTACATCAGTGAAATTTAACCAATCATAATCATCAACATCATTCTTCCACTCGATTCCATCTAGGAACATAGGGACGCAATTACTTGCGGTTTCATAAACAGGTATTTAAGTGAGTAGGTTGTTAGCCCACTGCACCGAGCCGTCCCTAATTTAGCAGTGTAAGACTAGAAGAAAGGCGGCTGGTCATCACCACTTACCGCCAACTCTTGGGCTACTCTTTAACCAACGAATTGTTTGTTTGGGATTGATCGTCACTTCATAACGCCTCCACAGCTGAAGGGGCGAGCATGTTTGGTGTGACGGGGATTTGAACCCGCGACCCTCAGATTACGAGTCGAGCTCCCTAACCACCTGGTGCCGGGCTCTCCCTCTGGAAACGAAGCTAACAGAGTATGGTTTCACTGAGATAAGGATTCTAGTCATATTTCCTGTTTAATTGTCACATACCTCAAGAGATGAAAAATGAAACTGGCATACTAGTTAGTATGACTAACTAGTCAAGTCACCAAATAAAGAGTCTATGTACATTTGTAGTGAGGAGTGATGTGTTTTGGACATAATAGCCTTGCGACAGAATCTTTTGCAATTAAAATATGCTGTAGGACTGTTCATAAGATGCACAGTCGTCAGATTGAGCATGATTGTACATGGTGACAATGCAGTAATGCGGTGGGTTTCCAAATCACTTTAATATAACATACCCAACCCTCTGTAATACCGTTAACTTCATTTAGCAAACGTTTCAGTTGTACGTTTCTAAGCAATATTTTTTGATACATCCAGTGATTATCAATCCAAAAGAAAAAAAACTGTAGCTTAAAAATCGTATTATACTCCTGAATAACCGGCCTTTCAGTATTTAACATAATACCTTGGAACTATATTGATATGTTTCTAAACAGCGACATACCTCCTGTATTGTACAACGTTAAATGCCACAGACGATGCCCAGCACTGGATTATTGAAGACCATATCTATGTTAGAAAAATAAAATCGAAACAATGTGCAATTTTAAAGTATCGTATCGATAAATATTCAATAAAAGTGATAATCTTTAGAGTTAGGAGTTATCCATACAAATGTTTGATATATTTATATACACAAAAGTGATATAGAAACAAGACAGTATACACATTACAGAGCCTAACTTTTTAAAAAGAAAAATATTTTATTAAAACTATGCTTTGTAACATATATAAAACACAAAATCTACGTTGTTTGTCCGCTGTGCTCACTGCGCAAGTTGCATTTCTTAGACGTGGGGTGAAAGACAGAAATTGATATATTATATATTATATATATTGATATATATCGTTGATATAAGCGTCTATCGTCTACCAGGCAAAATCGGTATTTCAAAATATAGATTACACGAATAAATTCGTGTTATTATAGCCCTACTTAGTAATAAATCATTAACTATACGTCTACTAATACTTCATATTTAACCTCACACACAGAAGTAATATATGCAAAATCAGAACCTCGTTGTTAAAAAAAAAACAAAAAAACGAAGAGTAGGCTTAGCCTATAAAATAAAATTATGCCGTCAGGCACAAGATAGACTATGAGATAAAAGTAAGGCTTAAATTATAATATTCATCGTGCACAATGAGATTAAAGTAATTATAACTGGTAGAGCGTATGAAAAAGGAAGAAGGTGAGTTGAACCTGAAAATTGTTTATTACAAGTAGAATAAACAGGCATACTTAGTTACAAATTATTAATTATACATCTACCAATCCTTACATATATTTAACTTCACACACAAAAGAAATGTATGCAGCATCAAAATACTGCGTTTGAAAAATTAAACAATAGGTGTAGCTTATTGAATAAAATTATGTGTACCATAAAATAGACTACATGAAAAGGGTAAGGCCTACATTCTAATAATCATCAGGTAAAATGAGATTAAATTTATGTTAACAAATGTATTTTATTCAACTGTTTTTCTGTGTGGTTTGATAATTGGAAGTGGATTTTTCTTTATTTTGATGCATTATAAGGTACTATATTGCATTTTGTTTGAATTATATTTCATACATCAATATCATAATGTAAGTACGGTATCATTTCAAAATGTATTAATTTTACACTAAAACAAATTCAACATAATATTAACTATATATTTACACGTGAAATCTTAATATTTGAGGACGGATAACGGGGATGGAGGGAATAGAGTTAGGCTTACGTATTCTCAAGACGGCTGGTATGGGTATCAAAACTTTAATTAAAATAAAGTACAGAACAACGTTTCGACCTTCGTAAGTCATCTTCAGCCGTCTTGAGAAGACATTTTTACTTCAAGTACGTTTCTCACCATCACAAGAGTTATTCCTATTCTATTAGGCTAAAAAGTGTACTGATAAGTGTATAAGATAATCTAAATATTCCCCACAAAGGCCTATTTATCCTTGCCGATGAAGGAAAAAAAACCAAAACACATCGTTTACAAGGATTTAAAACAGGTTGAAGTATATTTTAAAAGATCAAACCTATAGTATTTTTTGTTTGTTTATTTTCATAAATTCACAGAATATTTTTCCTATCGAAATATGGAACAGGAAAACAGAGAGTTTGTTTGTTTGGGATTTCGAGCAAAGCTACACGATGGCTATCTATGCCAGCCGTCCCTAATTTTGCAGTGTAAGACTAGAGCAGTGGTTCTCAACCAGGGGTGCGAGAGAGCATTCCAGGAGGTGCGAAATAACATTTGTTTTGACCACCTTCACCTTTATTCTTAAATAAATAATTACTGTGAGGGGTGCAAGAACATATTAAAATTTTTAGGGGTGCGGGGCATAAAAAAGGTTTGGAACCACTGGACTAGAGGGAAGGCAGCTAGTCATCACCACCCACAGCCAATTCTTGGGCTACTCTTTTACCAATGAATAGTAGTATTGACCGTCACATTATAACGTCCCCACGGCTAAAACAGCGAGCATGTTTGTTGTGAGGGGTTCGAGTGCCTTCACCACTTGGCCGGGCTGGATTGTCGAATAGGCACGGTGCTTAGTTATGGCCAACAAAACATTCTTAGTTGGCTCAAAAATAAGAAAAGGAAACTGCTAAACCAATCTTAATAATTTGCTTTGATTGAATTACTTTAAAAACTGTCCTTTTCATTAAAGTACATGTATAAATGTAGAAGTACATATACAAATACTTATTTTTTGATTAAATCTTTAGCCAACATACAGGTGTAACGTGTCTTATGACGAGTCGAACGCCGGGAAACAGAGGTAGTTTCCCCACCCCACCCCACCTGAAAACCTGAGCAACGCTGCTAGTCATCAATATTTTAATTTCTTTACCTGAAAGATAATATTTTTTGTTAGGATAATTTGTGATTCTCGATATTACCAGTAAAAATCATTGTGGGTGATACAAATAAACAAGAAACTATTTAAGCAGAGTATTAAATATAGAACTAACACAGAGTCTGGTTACGAGGATTTATTATGTTACTTATATTTAATTAAGTAAAGCAATTTAATTTGGTAAAGACTAATTTTGATTTTTTAACATAGACTTTGTCGAATTTCAGAAATAGGTGATTTACATAAAATCTCCTGTGAATGTTTATTGAAGTCTTGCGCGTTGTTACTTGCCGTTATGATGTGGTTATGATTATTACAAATTATGAACTAGAATCTCTGTGACATATACATTGATAAACACAATAATATATAGATAAGACAAAATCATTGTAGATTTACCGAACTTAGTAGTTCGCTGAGTTCTACAACAGAATAACTACACTGGTTGTGCTCGAACACAATTCTAAAAAGGTAAAAAATCAAGGTTTGGTTAATAAACATCTATGAAAATCGTAACATTTCTTTAAAAACAAAATTCTTGGTTTTCATATTGAATGAAACTTATTGGTGATGGTGAAAAAAAATGAGTGAAATTCGTAAAATAAAAACTTTTTTACTCATTTCAATATCCAAGTTTAATATATTGTTTTAAATGTGATATATATATACCTGTGTAAACCTCGTGTAACATTTTAAATACTAAGTTTCAAACGTTTGTGTACTAAGACACATAACTTTATCAGAAATCTATAAAGGCTGCTCGAAATTCTAAAATTTCCTCGAACTTGTCGAAGTATAAATTCAAATAAAATGTTCTTCTTCTAAAATAAATCATGTAACCTTACTTTTTCAGGTCCTTTAACTCCAAGAATTGTCTTCATCTGCCCAGCTGCAGAGGTTTCGGAGCTATCTTCGCCTGTCAAAACATTTAATCGCGGAAATTAGATACATTTCAGACATTCAACGTATCATCTACTTTTTCAAATCAATTTGATAACATCTACTTATAAGAGAAACATAACACGATATGTTACGTCTGAAATTTCACTGATCTGCCTTCAAGTAAAAGTGTTGAGCACTCTTTGACGGAACCACAAAACTTTAAGTCTAAGCTCGCTAACAACATGATGATATTAACTTGAACTGCAAGTCAAAAAGAATACCAAACTGTAGTATCATTGTTGTACAAAGTTTTGTATATATATATATATTATTTTTTCTATATTACGCTAAAGCATAAGACGAGGAACTTTATTTAATAAAACAAAGAACAAATGAACAGTCGATATCCATAAAAGATTTAAAAGGTAACAATACAAACACAACACAAATGTACAATTTAATGTTAACAGATTTTTTCTAAGTTCTGAAACTTGTGTAATCCAAAGCTTCAGGTTATTTCATTTATTTCTGAAATTGACATACGAACTTTGAAATTTTCAATCTGCACACATGATTTTCATCTGAGAAAGCGTAGTTTCAGTTATTTAAATCGTAGAATAATTGTTAAAACAATTTAAAACTTTTTATTATATAAGATGTACTAGGTTAAAAGGAAATGTGTTTTATGAACGTTTATTTACTAGTTTAAAAAGGAAACATTTTGTTGTTTTATGGCTTGTTTGTTTGGAATTTCGCACAAAGCAACTCGAGAGCTATCTGCGCTAGCCGTCTCTAATTTAGCAGTGTAAGACTAGAGGAAAGGCAGCTTGTCATCACTACCCACCGCCAATTCTTGGGCTACTCTTTTACCAACGAAGAGTGAGATTGCCAAAACGTTATAACGCCCCCACGGCTGAAAGGGCGAGCATGTTTGGTGTGTTGTTTTATGAATTTTTATTCAGTAGTTTAAAATGAAACAATTTATTCTTTTATAAATATTTACTTAATTGTCTTTTTAAAATTTTTGAACTTCATTGTTGATTTTTAAACTAAAGTAATAAACGTCATTGTTGACACAGTTTGACTTATAAACACTTGATTGTTAGTTGTTAAGCCTAAAGCTACATAATACATTAACTTTTCTCTGCTTATTACTAGCATCTGAAAACCGGTGTAACTCAATGACTAGTGATGAGTCGTATAGAAAATTGAGCCTCGTGTTTTTTTCCCTCTAGACATTTAGGATTCTAATAGTAAGAGAGAAAACTTGGTATAAATGTACATACATATAACAACCGAATTTGCTTTTTATACAAAACATGGAAGAGTACAGTTATAGTTATAAACTTCCAATATCTTATGACTATGTTATATCACTGTTTTTAATGTATGGATACTCACTGGTAAATCTGAGATAGAGCTTTATACCCGTTCGAAAGATATTCTATATAATCTCTAGTCAAAAAGAAAAAAACGCCTACAACTTACAATTTATAGTTTTACAACCAATATTACTATTAACATGTTGATATATGGCCATGCTGCTAAGAAAGTGCACCTTTCTTTGTTTCGTGAACATAAAAATATGACACAGGTTGCTAGTATTGATGAAATGCATTTACTGTGTAACTGCACGTTGAAGTTCCCACACTTACAGACATCTGAGGAACGAACTGCAAGGTATAGTTCATTAAGACGTCTCCGGAAAGTCCTTTCTGAAACTTTAGTAATTTCGTCTTTCAGATCCTGTGCGATATCGGTGTTGAGGAATTCGGTTACAGCACTTTCATAACGACAGAAACAAATATTGATAAATTAGTGATGTTTGAAGTTAAAGTAAGTTATTTTAACTGCTCATAAATAACTACACAGTCTCAGAAGTTATGTTTTGATAGTCTTAAAAATAAACAACTGGCCATTAGTAATTAAAACAATAAGTATACTAATGCCAAGAAAATACAGTCAAGTATTCCGTTTATGACTCAAACGAACAAAGGATCATGGTCTGTGAAACGAGATCTTTTATAAGTTGAGATATTTTATTCCATATAATAGGAAAATTACACACGCCATATGCAACTGTTAATGTTCGTAGAAAATGCGCAGTTTCTGACTTACCTGGCACATGCTTTTCTCAATATTTCATTATCTTGAGAACTGAAACAAAACAAAGCATATTCAGTACTAAATCAACTATGGGAAGTAAACTGACCTTACTAATAACACACGTATTTGTTGTCATCACAAGTATGTATAACTTCAATTAACAGTGTATTTATTTATTACTAATTTTGTATAGGTGACGAGCAGTCTGGTATTCTTAGGTTAATACAATGAAGAGAATGATATTAGTCATTAGTATTCATTCAGGTTAATACAGATTGTCCTTCCAAACTTGTGTGATACTACACTCAGCATGCTTTGCGAAGGACCTCAGTGAGGCTTAAGGAATTAGGTATTAGATCATACAAAACCTATAAGAAAAAACAACCTAAGCAACTCAAGAGTGTTGGCCCGGCATGGCCAGGTGGGTTAAGTTTAGTGGTATAATAACAATCATGCAACCGGTTTTGAAATGATGTCCGACTATTGGTTTGGAGAAGTTTTGTCTGTTTGTCGTTAAGAACAAAATTATACAATAAGCTACTTGTGCTGTGTTTTCTGCGGCTATCGAAACCCGATTTTTACCGTTATAAGCTCTCAGAACTTATCACTGAGCCACCTAGTGGTAGGTCGGGAAAAGAAAAAAAATAACAATGCGACTGTAAATCTTCTAATTAGATGATATAGTTAGAACCGGATTATTGAAATTTGGTGTAAGATCTAACTGTAAAATGTCTGGAAACCTAAAAAAATCTCTGGTCATAAACGTACGTGTTCTAAGGACCATGCAGAAGGTCTTGGGTTATCAGACCGATATTGTGATATGGCAGAACAATGCTCCTTATCACAAGACCTTGGACTAAACGCTAGTGTTGATTAAGGACTGTCCTCCACATGGTTCTGTTATAATTATACTTAAGGGCTTATAACGTTAAACTATCTGTGTTCGTTATCTACATTGCACACAATTCAAAATATATGTATGATGCTACATAATAGACTATCTTTGCTCTTCCCACCACAGGTATCGAAACACGGTTTGTCGCGTTATAAGTCTGCAAATATTCCGCTGTGCCACTAGGGGCGCACACAGCTCAAACAAAGCTCACCTTATAATTAAGAA
This sequence comes from Tachypleus tridentatus, assembly GCF_004210375.1. Classification (NCBI taxonomy): domain Eukaryota; kingdom Metazoa; phylum Arthropoda; class Merostomata; order Xiphosura; family Limulidae; genus Tachypleus; species Tachypleus tridentatus. The sequence continues at coordinate 23,024,313 of NC_134827.1, forward strand.
CTTCGTTCTGTCCGAGGCTTTAACAAATTATTAAAACAATACATACTATCAATGTATAATAAAAATGGATAATGTTCGATAATAAAAATAAAATATATATGAGGCTTTATTCCAAATGAATTTGTCATTATCAGCTATTTGATTTAAAAAATGTTTAGACGTCTGCCAAAAAAAAAAGAGAGCAAAATTTGAACATAAGCTATGAATAAGTTCTAAAAAACTCAATTTCAGATCTTTGCATCATGGTTAAAACGTTATTTCTATAGCCTCTACAGGTAAAGTATCACAACAGAATATTGATAAAGTTCATAGATAAAATTAGTTTGGAAAAGAAAGTGGATCTAAACTACCTGATAGCTTTTCGTATATCATCAATACACTGACTTAAAATCGGATGGTTCGCTAAGTGACGATTGTATGCGGCAGTAGATAAGATAAAACCTTTAGGAACCTGGAACTAAATATAAAATACAAAATTAAGCAATTTCTTAATACACAATTCCCTGCAGAAATTCAAGTAGACAAAATTGTATCCATTAAACAATCTCAAAAATGTAGTTTAAATATAAACTTTATTATACAATCTCCTGGTGGACCTATGATAAGTTTACCGACCCTGTTTGTTTATTTGAATTTCGCGAAAGGCTAGCCGTCCCTAATTTTGCAGTGTAAGACTAGAGGGGATGCAATAAGTCATCGCCACCCACCGCGAACGAATAGTGAGATTGACCATATCATTATAACGCCCCCACGGCTAAAATGGCGAGCATGTTTGGCGTGACGGGGATTCGAACCCGCGACCCTCAGATTACGAGTCGAGTGTGTTATCCGCCTGGCTATGCCGGGCCTACGCACTCAGAACTCCAAAATTTCTGGGTTCAATTTCCCTCCGTGTAGTATGTACAGCTAGTCCATTCTGTAGCTTTGCACTAAAAAGATAGAAAACAATTTATTAAACAAACCCTTGAGTGATATATAATATCGTTTTAGATGTACTGTACCTCAATAAATCGAAAAATTGTTATCCGACGGTGTTCCATTTCTTAACAGTTTTCTATATAATATTCCGAGCATACCATAATCTGCTAGTTAGGCACTCGACTTGCACTGTGAGAGATAGGTGTTCGAGTCCCGATTGGGTCAGTGAAATGCTACGCTCATTCGTTGATAAAAGAATAGCTCGAAAGTTGGCGCTGAGTAATGTTGATTACCGGTGTTAAATTTGAGACGACATAGTGAGAGGAGTCAGCATTTTATTTCATTTTTTTCAGGCGGCAATGTACTTACAGACATTTATAGCTAATCATCACTTGTATATTTCCATCATGATGTTTAAGGTCCACCACTTGGTAATGCTAAAATTTACTATTGACCACTGAAATTTTAAGGATATCGGATAAAGGGCGAGTGAAACTAATCGGTGAGGGTTCAAGAATATTGTTCAAAAGTAAAAAATATGTGTGCACCAGAATCCTGTTGAATCACCACTGTGTTTAATACAGTTTACCAAACCGCTATAAAAATTAATTAATTAAACAGACAAAAAAACTTTTAATTATTATACATGCTACTCAACCAATTGTAATTCACTTATTAATTTTTGCATTTTCAGTTTGTCTTAATGTAACTTTACAACGATAATGTTCTAGAAATTAAACAGATTTCGAGAGGTCGATAACAATAAAGTTATCTTTTTAAATAACCAACAAACTACTCGTTCAACATAAAACATATCGAAGTTTTTATTATTCAAGAAAGTGCTTCAATTGGGGCATCTCCATCTAGTATGAAATATAAGAACTATTTCGAAAGCCTTGGATACTTTTTTCTTTTTCGGTGTCGTTGAACAATAGTAGACAGAGTTTGTTACAAAACTAATGAGAGTTGGTAGAATATTTTACTTATGCGGTACAATGTATAGTAGGCATTCACACCTCTTTAAAGATCTGGACCACCACCCTTTAGTTGCCATTATTCGATTTTACAAAAACCACAATTAAGGTTTTGGTTTTAGTTTCAAACAATAACGGCAATATATTTTACAATACAGACTTGAAACACTAACCTTCGAGCAATTTTTTCCAAGCTGAGTCAAACATGCTACCGACGTTCCCTTTCCTCCTGCCACTGAAACGTTTTGACACACCTTATCTGACAGATCTATCACAAAGAAGTTTTCTTGCTCTGAATAACATCTGGAAATAAACAAAATGGTGAAAGTAGCAGAACAATTGAAAGAAAAAACTTCTATACTTGCTCTTATTTCAAAGATCCAGAAGTAGCATACTTATCAGCGTGCTGAATCGAGAGCTGAAGGTCTAAGGTTCACGACGCGCTCAAGCTAAATAGGTCTTTCACTTTTAGCTATGAGTGTGGCCCGGCATGGCCACGTGGTTAAGGCAGTCGACTTGTAATCCGAGGATCGCGGGTTCGAATCCTCGTCACACCAAACATGCTCACCCTACCAGCAGTGGGGGCGTTATAATGTTACGGTCAATACCACTATTCCTTGGTAGAAGAGTAGCCCAAGAGTTGGCTGTGGGTGGTGATGACTAGCTCCCTTCTCTCTAGTCTTACACTGCTAAATTAGGGACGGCTAGCGCAGATAGCCCTCTTATAGCTATGCGTGAAATTCAAAACAAACCAAATATTAAATAGACACACATAGCATTGGGCTATTAGTGTGTCCACCAAGGAGATTCGAGCCCCTGGTTTTGGCTTTGTAAACTCACAAAATTACCACTGTTTCACCGGGGAACAAAAATGACGATAAGATAAAATACAGTAAGTCTATCTATCGCATCACAGGTTTATTATAGAAAACTTTTAGAGGAGGATTCGAACTGAAACTCGAACAACTGGCAGTGTTTTTAAACTTTCCATATTTTGCGTTGTTGTCTTTCTGAGCTGACCCGGTATGGCCAAGCGTGTTAAGACGTGCGACTCGCAATCTGAGGGTTGCGGGTTCGCATCCCCGTCGCGCCAAACATGCTCGCCCTTTCAGCCGTGGGGGCGTTATAATGTGACGGTCAATCCCACTATTCGTTGGTAAAAGAGAAGTCCAAGAGTTGGCGGCGGTGGGTGGTGATGACTAGCTGCCTTCCCTTTAGTCTTACACTGCTAAATTAGGGACGGCTAGCACAGATAGCCCTCAAGTAGCTTTGTGCGAAATTGAAAAAACAAACAAAAAAACAAACAGTCTTTCTGATATCCGAAAAAAACGTCTAGAATGTTCTACGTAAAAAGAAAAGTACTACGATAATAATATTGTTTACATTTGAGATAAATTTATCTCTGTATGTATACAAGAAATTAAGCCTTTTTTTAAATGATGAAACGTATTTTCATTCGACTTTTATTTCTAAAGTCCGCCATATTTTATGTTTTCGATGCTGAAATGTTCTTCTCTAACTATTAATCTATTTTAGTTATCAACAAAGTAACATAAAAAACAAACAAACAACTCTAGAAACATTTTTTTTGCTTGTTGTTTCTCTTCTTGGCGTTTCGTTTCTATTAAAAGAAAAAGTTCTGAAATTCTAGAAACGTTACTCGAAATCCATCTTTTGGTCAATTAAAGAAATAAAATCACAAACATACACGCGCCATACCTTTGTCCAAGCTGCACGATTCCTTGACCGGTTTGACCATCTAGTAACAATTCTGCTGATCTTAAAAACTGGCAATATTCCCACTGAGAACCATTGAATTCCTTAAGACTTTCATTTCCTAGTTTCACTTTTATCTGGTATCGTTTTCCACCTGAAAGTGACAAAGGATAATCTAATAAAAAGCACTTTTTGATTTATTTTGTGTATCAACTTCTTTCTTGACGAATACGCACTTAATAACATAACATCAAGTTTCACACAGTAATAATAACCTACTAATATATATTAATTTTGGAGCATCTAACATCTTAACTCAGAAAACACTGGAATAAAAATTACGTTTCAAAGTACATTACGTACTATGGCCAGGTGAGTTAAGGCGTTCGACTCGTTACCTGAGAGTTACGGCTTCGAATCCCCATTCCACCAAACATGCTCGCCCTTTCCGCCGTGGGGTGTTATAATGTGATGGTCAATCCCACTATTCGTTAGTAAAAGAGTAGCCCAAGAGTAGGCGTTAGATGGAGATGACTAGCTGCTTCCCCTCTAGTCTTACATTGCTAAATTAGGGACAGCTAGTGCAGATAGCCCTCGTGTTGCTTTGCGCGAAAATCAAAAAACAAACAAACTTCAGACTATCTAGCTAGAAATAACTATCGACCATTAAGTAAAAATATGATTACACTATGTCACAAAATTTTTACTTTTTTGTGTTTTTTCCCAATTGCTTATGCCTAAAATAAACGGAAAAGACCTATTTTTCACTTCAAACGTTGCTTTTGTGACATGGGTAATGAAATTTTCAAATTTACCAATTTTACAGAAAGAACATTCCAGGTAGATTCAGTGCTGAAAAGGTGATAGAGAATTTTCTCGAACTTACAAGAATTTTCAAGAACTTTCTAGAATGTTGTAGAACTTACGAGAAATTTCAAGAACCTTTTAGAATTTTCTAGAACTTTCCATGGTAATATATCTACAGAAGCTGACCCCTTACCACCTCAGTTTAGTTGTAGCTGCCTAAGTGAACACATAAACTTATCTGATTTTATCAGAGATGGCGTCAAGAAGCTGCAAGTATTCTCTAGACGCATTCTGCTAAAATGTGTAAAGCCTACAAGGCATATTTCGGCATGCCTGTCGGGAATCAAGACAAATTCTGGGCACCTCATTTTACCTGCGAGCACTGCAAAAAACTCTAGAAGGTAAGACGGACAATTTTTTTCTTAAATAGTAAGATTTTATATCATACAAATTTTAGACCTTTTAAAATTTAAATATCTTTTAATTTATTTTTTTTAATTTCCAATAGTATAGAAAAAATATCACATATAAAATATTTTGCATGAACCTTTTACACATTAGTTGTGGATGAAATAAATTTATTCTTCATAATAATAATTTTATTTTGCTCTTTTGCAGGATGGTACAGAGGGGAAAAGAGAGCCATGAAGTTCGTTATTCCAAGAATTTGGCGTGAACCCGCTGACCACTCAAGCAATTGCTACTTCTTAATGGTGGACTCTTCTAAACGTCAGGCTGGCAAGAATGCATCTGCTATCATGTATCAGGACCTTCCGTCATCCATCACCCCAGTACTACACTGCCCTGAGCTCCCTGTACCCACTCCGCCAGAGAGAAAGCAGCCATCTCGAAAAACTACTCACTTCTAAACATTTGTGTTCATTTTTGTATTACTTTAGTATAAATACATGTAAATATTGATTCATATGTTGAAACAAGGCCTTATGTAAGTGAAAATGCGTAAATTTGCCCGTTTTTACATAGAAAATAGGTTAATTTCTAAATTTCATTATCCAGGTCACAAAAGCAAAGTTTGAAGGAAATAATGACCATTTTCTGTACTTTTATAACATAAGTAATTAAGAAATAACACATACTATCAAGGAACAAAATTTGTGTTACATAGTGTAATTTAATTCATGTTCGCACTATTCTAGAATTAGTTAAGTTTAATTAAAAACATTTTCTTATAGAACTGTCTAATACAAGATTACAAAAAAAACGCATTATATTATATCTTATCCCTGGTTATAATAGTAAGCAATAACAACGTATAAACATTTGCTCGTGTTACTAGCGAAACATATTGTTCGTAACTTAATGTTGTCAGGCCTGGCATGGCCAAGCGCGTAAGGCGTGCGACTCGTAATCCGAGGGTCGCGGGTTCGCGCCCGCGTCGCGCTAAACATGCTCGCCCTCCCAGCCGTGGGAGTGTATAATGTTACGGTCAATCCCACTATTCGTTGGTAAAAGAGTAGCCCAATAGTTGGCGGTGGGTGGTGATGACTAGCTGCCTTCCCTCTAGTCTTACACTGCTAAATTAGGGACGGCTAGCACAAATAGCCCTCGAGTAGCTTTGTGCGAAATTCCTAAACAAACAAACAAACTTAATGTTGTCTTACCTGCACAGCAGTTAACAACCCACTGTTGACTGAACTTAACAGACGATGGAAGAGAAAGATCACAATCTTGTAGAGGGCAGATTTCTCGATTTGGAAGTACAATATAGCCGCAGTGAATACTGTGACATTAGAAAAATATCAAAACCTATCATTTTAAAAGTTTCACTATAACGTTTAATAAAGCTGTGCGTTTCTAATGTATGTAATATAATTCACACATATTCTAATAGATTCTAGAACAGTACATTATTTTGTGAGATAATTATTAAAACTTTTTTATCACTTATTAACAATCACGTTGTTTTATTCAGGTTGATAAAATTTCTAAACTTTTCTCGTAATAAAACTAAATAACTTATATCAGCATGACCCAGCTATTAAAGGTGTTGGCATATATACTCTACTCACCTTGTTAAACTATGAAACTAACAATAAAATGTAATTAATCGTGCAGAAATGAATAAGGAAATTGGACTTTTGATGGATAACTTTGTACTTTATTTTTATGTAATTTAATTCCAATATTTCATTCTGCTTTGTATGCTATGATACGTAAACCTCTGCTTTCTAAAAACCTGATGTGATATGAGAGCCCTTGGCGGTTTACGACAACCTTCTGTGAAATGTAAATCTCTTCTAGTTTCTTACAACATTCTGTGAAATGTAAGCCCTTGGTGACTTTCGAAAACATTGTGTGAAATGTAAGCCCCTGCTAGTTTCTGATATTTTGTGAAATATAAAGTTTTTATGGTTTCTAACAACCTACTGTAAAATGAAAGCCCCGCACGGTTTCTGACAGAAAAGCGTACAATGGAAACCCTAGGTGTTTTTTAAAGACCTTCCAGACGAATAAAAAGAAACTGAAGTTTTATAATAGCTTTTGTAATATATATATTACCTAGTTTTAGGTTTTGACTTAAATCGGATTAATTTTTACACTGTAGTTTTGGTAATGTAATAATAATTTGATTTTATTCCATAGTATAGTTTTGTACTTGCTTAGACAGTTTTATTTGTTCAAGTATTTTACTATTTCTGCTACGTTGGCTGAGGATCCTGTTTTTGGTGGATAATGAACTGTACTTTATGTTTTATTCCATCATTTACGTATGGCATCTCTTGTTTTCTTTTTGTTTCTTTAATACAAGTTTGTTTCAAACACGTTTTCCACGTCGTCATTTCTTGATCTTGTTTGTTAAAATGTCATAACAAACAAATATGTAACGTAAGTGTTGTGGTCATCATTTGAGTACAAATGTTTTTGTGTCTTTTTGTTTCAAACCTACAATCCCTATCTGTTTTGTTTCTTTAAAATATTTACTACCAGTTAGTTCTCTTCTTACTATCTCTCTCAACCTCCTACATGTCTCCATTATAATAATATTCATAACTAGTTATCTCTGTTCCAACTATCTATCTCAGCCTCCTACTTGTCGCCAGCATTATAATATTTACTATTAGTTACTTGTGTTCCAACTGTCTCCCTCAGCCTTCTACTTATCTCCAGTATTATAATATTTACTATTAGTTATTTCTGTTCCAACTATCTCTCTCAACCTCCTACTTGTCTCCAGTATTATAATATTTACTATCAGTTATTGTTCCAACTATCTCTCTCAGCCCTCTACTTGTCTCTAGTATTGTAATATTTACTATCAGTTATTTCTGTTCCAACTGTCTCCCTCAGCCTTCTACTTATCTCCAGTATTATAATATTTACTATTAGTTATTTCTGTTCCAACTATCTCTCTCAACCTCCTACTTGTCTCCAGTATTATAATATTTACTATCAGTTATTGTTCCAACTATCTCTCTCAGCCTTCTACTTGTCTCTAGTATTATAATATTTACTATTAGTTATTTCTGTTCCAACTATCTCTCTCAGCCTCCTACTTGTCTCCAGTATTATAATATTTACTATTAGTTATTTCTGTTCCAACTATCTCTCTCAGCCTCCTACTTGTCTCCAGTATTATAATATTTACTATCAATTATTTCTGTTCCAACTGTCTCCCTCAGCCTCCTACTTGTCTCTAGTATTATAATATTTACTATCAATTATTTCTGTTCCAACTGTCTCCCTCAGCCTCCTACTTGTCTCCAGTATTATAATATTTACTATCAATTATTTCTGTTCCAACTGTCTCCCTCAGCCTTCTACTTATTTCCAGTATTATAATATTTACTATTAGTTATTTCTGTTCCAACTATCTCTCTCAGCCTCCTACTTGTCTCCAGTATTATAATATTTACTATCAATTATTTCTGTTCCAACTATCTCTCTCAGCCTCCTACTTGTCTCCAGTATTATAATATTTACTATCAGTTATTGTTCCAACAATCTCTCTCAGCCTTCTACTTGTCTCTAGTATTATAATATTTACTATTAGTTATTTCTGTTCCAACTATCTCTCTCAGCCTTCTCCAGTGTTATAATATTTACTATTACTTATTTCTGTTCCAACTATTTCTCTTAGCTTCCTACTTGTCTACAGTATTGTAATATTTACTATTAGTTATTTCTGTTCCAACTATCTCTCTCAACATCCTACTTGTCTCCAGTATTATAATATTTACTATCAGTTATTGTTCCAACTATCTCTCTTAGCTTCCTACTTGTCTACAGTATTGTAATATTTACTATTAGTTATTTCTGTTCCAACTATCTCTCTCAACCTCCTACTTGTCTCCAGTATTATAATATTTACTATCAGTTATTGTTCCAACTATCTCTCTCAGCCTACTACTTGTCTCTAGTATTGTAATATTTACTATCAGTTATTTCTGTTCCAACTATCTCTCTCAGCCTCCTACTTCTCTCCAGTATTATAATATTTACTATCAATTATTTCTGTTCCAACTGTCTCCCTCAGCCTTCTACGTATCTCCAGTATTATAATATTTACTATCAGTTATTTCTCTTCCAACTATCTCTCTCAGCCTCCTACTTGTCTCCAGTATTATAATATTTACTATCAATTATTTTCTCTTCCAACTATCTCTCTCAGCCTCCTACTTGTCTCCAGTATTATAATATTTACTATCAGTTATTGTTCCAACAATCTCTCTCAGCCTTCTACTTGTCTCTAGTATTATAATATTTACTATTAGTTATTTCTGTTCCAACTATCTCTCTCAGCCTCCTACTTGTCTCTAGTATTATAATATTTACTATTAGTTATTTCTGTTCCAACTGTCTCCCTCAGCCTTCTACGTATCTCCAGTATTATAATATTTACTATCAGTTATTTCTGTTCCAACTATCTCTCTCAGCCTTCTCCAGTGTTATAATATTTACTATTACTTATTTCTGTTCCAACTATTTCTCTTAGCTTCCTACTTGTCTCCAGTATTGTAATATTTACTATTAGTTATTTCTGTTCCAACTATCTCTCTAAGCCTCCTACTTGTGTCCAATATTATAATGTTTACTATTAGTTATTTCTGTTCCAACTATCTCTCTAAGCCTCGTACTTGTCTCCAGTATTATAATATTTACTATCAGTTATTTCTGTTCCAACTATCTCTCTCAGCCTGCTTCTTGTCTGTGGTATTATAATATTTACTATTAGTTATTTCTGTTCCAACTGTCTCCCTCAGCCTTCTACGTATCTCCAGTATTATAATATTTACTATCAGTTATTTCTGTTCCAACTATCTCTCTCAGCCTTCTCCAGTGTTATAATATTTACTATTACTTATTTCTGTTCCAACTATTTCTCTTAGCTTCCTACTTGTCTCCAGTATTGTAATATTTACTATTAGTTATTTCTGTTCCAACTATCTCTCTAAGCCTCCTACTTGTGTCCAATATTATAATGTTTACTATTAGTTATTTCTGTTCCAACTATCTCTCTAAGCCTCGTACTTGTCTCCAGTATTATAATATTTACTATCAGTTATTTCTGTTCCAACTATCTCTCTCAGCCTCCGAGTTGTAGCCAGTGATAAAATATTGATAACTTGTTATTTCTATTCCAACTATCTCTTTTAGCCTCTTACTTGTCGCCAGTGTTATAATATTTATAACTATTTATTTCTGTTCGAACTACCTCTCTCAGCCTTATCCAGTATTATATTTACTATTAGTTATTACTGTTCCAACTATCTCTCTCAGCCTTTTACTTGTCTCCAATATTATAATATTTACTATTAGTTATTTCTGTTCCAACTATCTCTCTTATTTTCTAACTTGTTGCCAGTGTTATAATATTTATAACTAGTTACTTCCCTTCAAACAATCTCTCTCAGCCTTCTACTTCTCGCCATTGCTACAAGTTATACTGACGTGTATTTTTAATTTTAGTAAATAGTTATTTACTCAAGGTTTTTGCTAAAAATGAACAATAGGAATATGAGGCTACAGTCGGCTCAGCCTAGGATAATAATTTTGCACAATGATAATTTACTGTGCTAAACTTTGTTTTTTTATATCGAGCCTTGAATTGTTAACGAAAGTAATACACGGCGTTAAGATTGAATGATCTTACCACTGCTTTGTGGTTTTATCTTCAAAGTCTGTGAACCAATACGAAATACTATCATTATATGTGAACCAGTAAGAATTGTTAGATCTATAAGAACTCCAGTAAGATCAAGATGTAAACAAAAAAGTGAAAATAAAAAGATATATTTATGTGAAAGTACAGCGGAAATATTTATTTGTCTGTGTAAAATATTTTAGCTTTTGACACAACTTAATGTAAGAATTTTTTTCGTGATAGTACGTTTGTTAAGTTTGCTTAGTTTCTAAATATTGTTTAGTTTGAACTTCTACACTTGTTATTGTAGCTTCATGATTTCATTTTTGATTTAATCTAATTTTTAGATGAACTTTTTTCTCATCTTTCTTACTTTATTCACGTCACATCATATCCAGTTTTTTACGTTAATGACGTGTATTATATGAATTGAGTTTGTTAGATATGTTTAACTGCGAGTTTAGTTACACAAGTCACTTGCTTTGTAATAATTGTAACGAATGAAAGAGAGTACTTACTGAGTAGATAGTCCGGGTATCGGGAGAAGGCTTACATTTAACATCATACCATCCTGTAGAACGAAAAGAATGGATAGTGTAAAAGTACATATTTAATATATTCAGAACCGAATGTTACTGGTTTCGTGCTAACTTGGTGATGGTAACGGATGTGATCCTAGTAACTGTTTCTTAGCAACATTACATTAAAAATTGATAACCTTTCTTAAATATAAGCCCGGCATGGCCAAGCGTGTTAAGGCGCGCGATTCGTAATCTGAGGGTCGCGGGTTCGCATCCCAGTCGCGCCAAACATGCTCGCCCCTTCAGCCGTGGGGGCGTTATAATGAAACGGTCAATCCCACTATTCGTTGGTAAAAGAGTAGCCCAAGAGTTGGCGGTGGGTGGTGATGACTAGCTGCCTTCCCTCTAGTCTTACACTGCTAAATTAGGGACGGCTAGCACAGATAGCCCTCGAGTAGCTTTGTGCGAAATTCAAAAACAAACAAAAAAAAAAAACATTCTTAAATACACGTTTTGCTCAACTGATCTACGCACATTTAAAATTGAAACAAGAATTGCACTTCTGAGTCCAGTGTAGCCATAATGACCTTCTTTCGTTAATGACTTACGTGTTCGGTATTGAACATGGGACTACCCTCGTACGTAAGACTCGTATTGTACCAACTGAACTAAACACTTTCTACCGCTATAGTAAGTTAGTTTTAAATAATTATAGCTACTAAAACTGCGTAAGTACGTTTTTCATATCATAAATAAGTACTTTCTTCGGTAGTTTTAAAAAATAGTACTTTGAATAACAGCCAAATGGATGATTAAGATGAAAAGGACAATCTCAAACTATCTCTACTAATCTCAAACTATCACTACTAATCTCAAACTATCTCTACTAATCTCAAACTATCACTACTAATCTCAAACTATCACTACTAATCTCAAACTATCTCTACTAATCTCAAACTATCACTACTAATCTCAAACTATCTCTACTAATCTCAAACTATCACTACTAATCTCAAACTATCTCTACTAATCTCAAACTATCTCTACTAATCTCAAACTATCTCTACTAATCTCAAACTATCACTACTAATCTCAAACTATCTCTACTAATCTCAAACTATCTCTACTAATCTCAAACTATCACTAATTATCTCCAATCTCAAACTATCTCTACTAATCTCAAACTATCACTAATTATCTCCAATCTCAAACTATCTCTACTAATCTCAAACTATCACTAATTATCTCCAATCTCAAACTATCTCTACTAATCTCAAACTATCACTAGTTATCTCCAATCTCAAACTATCTCTACTAATCTCAAACTATCACTAATTATCTCCAATCTCAAACTATCTCTACTAATCTCAAACTGATATCGAAGTATTCACGATTATATAAACGTGCTATTTTTCTGAAGGTTAATTGAGCAACACGCTTTTGTGCTCATTATTAGAAGGAAAGTTGATATGTGTGAAACTATTTGTTCTAAGAAATATTGTAAAGATTACAATATTCAGATGGCTATAAATATCCATGTAAGGTATCTTAAAAGTCCTAAATGTTGAAAGACAAAGCGACTTGCTGGAATACACTTCTTGTCTCAATTTGGAAATATTTCGTTAAGATATTCCGAATAATCACCTGACTGTCATAACACGTGAAAACATAAATGTATTTTAAATTATGTACGGTCAAACTTTTTAAATCAAGTTATGATTTTTTTGTTTGTGATTAAAAGTCATTCAAGATCTAAAAGAAGTGTTAGATCCTCAGGGACTTCATAGTCGACATTTCTTAGAATTGCTTGGATATAAAACGTAATTAGATGACGACTCGGTAGAGGGCACAGCTTTGTCGCTCAATGTTGATTATATTCGGATATCAATAAACACGAAAGAGTCCTTACGTCCGTCGTCATCAACTGACACCAACTATTTTTGATAGAACCTTGAAGAGCAACATTCTACACACTAAGTTTCATCAAAATTCAATCATGTATGACTGAGTAACAGAGCAAAAATAGTGTGAAAAATCGGTCCCCATGTAAACAGATAGAGATTATTTTTATTTTCGCAACCTTGCTGTGACCTTCACGTGTGATATTGATCCTCGAAAAACTAAACACTTCTAAGGTGGATCATATTACAGACGTAAACCAACTTTCGCTCAAGTCTCTCAAGCAGTTTTCGAGAAATCTTGCTGGAAAAGATGGGGTAAAATATGACCTCCGTCCATCTTTGGTGGTGAAAGTGTTTATGTATTTTAAATGAATTTACGAACTGCTTTAAACATTAAGTAATTTATTGTTACTGTATGTATCTCTACCTCCGTGTGGTCTATTAATATTAAATTATGGTCTACAACACGTTATTCACATAGATCAGAGCTAAAAATACATCCTGTATTGAACATAACTAGTTAACTATATTATACAAACTATTTTGCTTATAATAATTAAAATGTAATGGCTTGATATGAATTATATTGTACTGCTTTCAAGATAGTAGTAAATAACCATAGTAAAAAATAATAGTTTTGATAGAAAGCTTTACCTCCATATATCCGTATATGCGTAAATATCGGTCACATTGTGTCCAGTCTTCTATACCTGTAAAACAAAATGAACAAAGTTACTTTACTTAAGCGTTTCTGCTGCTCATTATACTTTGACCATAGATCAGAAGTCATCAATTTGAAACATGGAGAGTAAGCAGTTCTGCTCAAGTGGTATACTAGCATAAACCACGCGCGTCTGTTCTGTCAGGATCTTGGTGAACTGATCGGTGTTGCTTTCCTATCACAAAATCATTCCTGACTTCTAACTGCATCTTGACAAGCAGTATGATCTACTTATGTGTTTCGGGTTTGTTCCTGGTTTCTTCTCACTAGATCTTACCTCATAAAGTGGTAACCAAGTTTCATTTTCTTATCAAACTTTCAGACTTTCTCCGTGATAAGTCAATTTTTCATTTTACAATTTTCGGCCCGTGGTTTTCGATATTTTTTATCACTTTATACTCACACTGAAGTAAATAAAAAACTTGTGTAATTTACAAAGATTGAGTCGCTACAAAATTCTTGCAAATTTGTATGCAACGAACTCCGTACGAAGGGCTTAGAATTCCTTCGGTCACAGAATAAACCAGTTCATAACGTAAATATTCATGGATTCTCCAGCAAATAAAAGTCACTTTTCTTGTGAAATATCACAATGATTCTCCACCAGGAGGACTCACTTTGAAATTCTGCACTAAACTCACTTTACCACAATTTTAGAAATTTGATTAAAAATAACTTTGTTAATAATAATAAACGTACAAAATTAGTATACAATGTTAAAATCGAAAGTACAACTTCTCTATTAACGAAACGATTTACAAACAAAATGTTCTAAAATGAGATCCTACCATTGTTTTACTTTTAGCAAGGGTCTATTTTGTAACATTTTACATTTTGGTGTAATACAAGCGTGTTATTAACTTATTTCAACAAAAAAACAAAAGTAAACACATGAACTAAATAAAACTTTTTCGATAATAGTCCCATTTGTAATCAAGTTTTGTTAGGGACTTCTTAGTATGTCAAAAAACCGTGGAAACCAAGTCGGACTTACGTTGTAAGATGAGTTTTGCGAACAGATGGACATTAGCCTGTCATATATAAAAGATGCATATTTGTGATAAACAAAGTCTGCTAAGATATCTTATTTCCAAAACTTCCAATATTTTGAGCATACTTTGTCCTTCAATAATTACGTATCAATTGAACTCTCCGATCAGTGGATTTACTTATTTAGTAAGGTAACAAACAAAATGTCTGCTTTTTACGCCCCATAAGATGAATTATTTTGTTTGTTACCTAGTAAGAAAGGTAACAGTCTGCAGTATTCTTGGCCTTTACTTTCTATAGAACCAGTTCCCCTGATAGTTATATAGTAAGTTAACAGTCACTAAGCTTTCTCGCCTTTACTACCTATAGAATCAGTTCCCCTGATACAACTATATAAATAATAAAGTAACAGTCACCAATATTCCTGGCCTTCATTACTTAGAGAATCAGTTCCCCTGATATAACTATATAAATAATAAAGTAACAGTCACCAATATTCCTGGCCTTTACTACCTATAGAATCAGTTCACCTGACATAACTATATAAATAATAAAGTAACAGTCACCAATATTCCTGGCCTTTACTACCTATAGAATCAGTTCCCCTGATATAACTAGATAAATAATAAAGTAACAGTCACCAATATTCCTCACCTTCACTCCCTATAGAATCAGTTCCCCTGATATAACTATATAAATAATAAAGTAACAGTCACCAATATTCCTCGTCTTCACTCCCTATAGAATCAGTTCCCCTGATATAACTATATAAATTTGTGATAAACAAAGTCTGCTAAGATATCTTATTTCCAAAACTTCCAATATTTTGAGCATACTTTGTCCTTCAATAATTACGTATCAATTGAACTCGCCGATCAGTGGATTTACTTATTTAGTAAGGTAACAAACAAAATGTCTGCTTTTTACGCCCCATAAGATGAATTATTTTGTTTGTTACCTAGTAAGAAAGGTAACAGTCTGCAGTATTCCTGGCCTTTACTTTCTATAGAACCAGTTCCCCTGATAGTTATATAGTAAGTTAACAGTCACTAAGCTTTCTCGCCTTTACTACCTATAGAATCAGTTCGACTGATATAACTAGATAAATAATAAAGTAACAGTCACCAATATTCCTCACCTTCACTCCCTATAGAATCAGTTCCCCTGATATAACTATATAAATAATAAAGTAACTGGCCTTCACTCCCTATAGAATCAGTTCACCTGATATAACTATATAAATAATAAAGTAACAGTCACCAATATTCCTGGCCTTCACTCCCTATAGAATCATTTCACCTGACATAACTATATAAATAATATAGTAACAGTCACCAATATTCCTGGCCTTTACTACCTATAGAATCAGTTCCCCTGATATAACTATATAAATAATAAAGTAACAGTCACCAATATTCCTCGCCTTCACTCCCTATAGAATCAGTTCCCCTGATATAACTATATAAATAATAAAGTAACAGTCACCAATATTCCTGGCCTTCACTCCCTATAGAATCAGTTCCCCTGATATAACTATATAAATAATAAAGAAACAGTCACCAATATTACTCGCCTTCACTCCCTGTAGAATCAGTTCCCCTGATATAACTATATAAATAATAAAGTAACAGTCACCAATATTCCTCGCCTTCACTCCCTATAGAATCAGTTCCCCTGATATAACTATATAAATAATAAAGTAACAGTCACCAATATTCCTGGCCTTTACTACCTATAGAATCAGTTCACCTGACATAACTATATAAATAATAAAGTAACAGTCACAAATATTCCTGGCCTTTACTACCTATAGAATCAGTTCCCCTGATATAACTAGATAAATAATAAAGTAACAGTCACCAATATTCCTCACCTTCACTCCCTATAGAATAAGTTCCCCTGATATAACTATATAAATAATAAAGTAACAGTCACCAATATTCCTCGTCTTCACTCCCTATAGAATCAGTTCCCCTGATATAACTATATAAATTTGTGATAAACAAAGTCTGCTAAGATATCTTATTTCCAAAACTTCCAATATTTTGAGCATACTTTGTCCTTCAATAATTACGTATCAATTGAACTCGCCGATCAGTGGATTTACTTATTTAGTAAGGTAACAAACAAAATGTCTGCTTTTTACGCCCCATAAGATGAATTATTTTGTTTGTTACCTAGTAAGAAAGGTAACAGTCTGCAGTATTCCTGGCCTTTACTTTCTATAGAACCAGTTCCCCTGATAGTTATATAGTAAGTTAACAGTCACTAAGCTTTCTCGCCTTTACTACCTATAGAATCAGTTCCCCTGATATAACTATATAAATAATAAAGTAACTGGCCTTCACTCCCTATAGAATCAGTTCCCCTGATATAACTATATAAATAATAAAGTAACTGGCCTTCACTCCCTATAGAATCAGTTCACCTGATATAACTATATAAATAATAAAGTAACAGTCACCAATATTCCTGGCCTTCACTCCCTATAGAATCATTTCACCTGACATAACTATATAAATAATAAAGTAACAGTCACCAATATTCCTGGCCTTTACTACCTATAGAATCAGTTCCCCTGATATAACTATATAAATAATAAAGTAACAGTCACCAATATTCCTGGCCTTTACTACCTATAGAATCAGTTCCCGTGATATAACTATATAAATAATAAAGTAACAGTCACCAATATTCCTGGCCTTCATTCCCTATAGAATCAGTTCCCCTGATATAACTATATAAATAATAAAGTAACAGTCACCAATATTCCTGGCCTTCACTCCCTATAGAATCAGTTCACCTGATATAACTATATAAATAATGAAGTAACAGTCACCAATATTCCTGGCCTTTACTACCTATAGAATCAGTTCACCTGATATAACTATATAAATAATGAAGTAACAGTCACCAATATTTCTGGCCTTTACTACCTATAGAATCAGTTCACCTGGCATAACTATATAAATAATAAAGTAACAGTCACCAATATTCCTGGCCTTTACTACCTATAGAATCAGTTCCCCTGATATAACTATATAAATAATAAAGTAACAGTCACCAATATTCCTGGCCTTCATTCCCTATAGAATCAGTTCCCCTGATATAACTATATAAATAATAAAGTAACAGTCACCAATATTCCTGGCCTTCATTCCCTATAGAATCAGTTCCCCTGATATAACTATATAAATAATAAAGTAACAGTCACCAATATTCCTGGCCTTCACTCCCTATAGAATCAGTTCACCTGATATAACTATATAAATAATAAAGTAACAGTCACCAATATTCCTGGCCTTCATTACCTATAGAATCAGTTCCCCTGATATAACTATATAAATAATAAAGTAACAGTCACCAATATTCCTGGCCTTCATTCCCTATAGAATCAGTTCCCTGATATAACTATATAAATAATAAAGTAACAGTCACCAATATTCCTGGCCTTCACTCCCTATAGAACCAGTTCACCTGATATAACTATATAAATAATAAAGTAACAGTCACCAATATTCCTGGCCTTTACTACCTATAGAATCAGTTCCCCTGATATAACTATATAAATAATAAAGTAACAGTCACCAATATTCCTGGCCTTTACTACCTATAGAATCAGTTCCCGTGATATAACTATATAAATAATAAAGTAACAGTCACCAATATTCCTCGCCTTCACTCCCTATAGAATCAGTTCACCTGATATAACTATATAAATAATAAAGTAACAGTCACCAATATTCCTCGCCTTCACTCCCTATAGAATCAGTTCCCCTGATATAACTATATAAATAATAAAGTAACAGTCACCAATATTCCTGGCTTTTACTACCTATAGAATCAGTTAACCTGACATAACTATATAAATAATAAAGTAACAGTCACCAATATTCCTGGCCTTCACTCCCTATAGAATCAGTTCCCCTGATATAACTATATAAATAATAAAGTAACAGTCACCAATATTACTCGCCTTCACTCCCTGTAGAATCAGTTCCCCTGATATAACTATATAAATAATAAAGTAACAGTCACCAATATTCCTGGCCTTCATTCCCTATAGAATCAGTTCCCCTGATATAACTATATAAATAATAAAGTAACAGTCACCAATATTCCTGGCCTTTACTACCTGTATAATCAGTTCCCCTGATATAACTATATAAATAATAAAGTAACAGTCACCAGTATTCCTAGCCTTCATTCCCTATAGAATCAGTTCCCCTGATATAACTATATAAATAATAAAGTAACAGTCACCAATATTCCTGGCCTTCACTCCCTATAGAATCAGTTCCCCTGATATAACTATATAAATAATAAAGTAACAGTCACCAATATTCCTGGCCTTCATTCCCTATAGAATCAGTTCCCCTGATATAACTATATAAATAATAAAGTAACAGTCACCAATATTCCTGGCCTTCACTCCCTATAGAATCAGTTCACCTGATATAACTATATAAATAATAAAGTAACAGTCACCAATATTCCTGGCCTTCATTACCTATAGAATCAGTTCCCCTGATATAACTATATAAATAATAAAGTAACAGTCACCAATATTCCTGGCCTTCATTCCCTATAGAATCAGTTCCCCTGATATAACTATATAAATAATAAAGTAACAGTCACCAATATTCCTGGCCTTCACTCCCTATAGAACCAGTTCACCTGATATAACTATATAAATAATAAAGTAACAGTCACCAATATTCCTGGCCTTTACTACCTATAGAATCAGTTCCCCTGATATAACTATATAAATAATAAAGTAACAGTCACCAATATTCCTGGCCTTTACTACCTATAGAATCAGTTCCCGTGATATAACTATATAAATAATAAAGTAACAGTCACCAATATTCCTGGCCTTCATTCCCTATAGAATCAGTTCCCCTGATATAACTATATAAATAATAAAGTAACAGTCACCAATATTCCTGGCCTTCACTCCCTATAGAATCAGTTCACCTGATATAACTATATAAATAATGAAGTAACAGTCACCAATATTCCTGGCCTTTACTACCTATAGAATCAGTTCACCTGGCATAACTATATAAATAATAAAGTAACAGTCACCAATATTCCTGGCCTTTACTACCTATAGAATCAGTTCCCCTGATATAACTATATAAATAATAAAGTAACAGTCACCAATATTCCTCGCCTTCACTCCCTATAGAATCAGTTCCCCTGATATAACTATATAAATAATAAAGTAACAGTCACCAATATTCCTGGCCTAAACTCCCTATAGAATCAGTTCCCCTGATATAACTATATAAATAATAAAGTAACAGTCACCAATATTACTCGCCTTTACTCCCTGTAGAATCAGTTCCCCTGATATAACTATATAAATAATAAAGTAACAGTCACCAATATTCCTCGCCTTCACTCCCTATAGAATCAGTTCACCTGATATAACTATATAAATAATAAAGTAACAGTCACCAATATTCCTCGCCTTCACTCCCTATAGAATCAGTTCCCCTGATATAACTATATAAATAATAAAGTAACAGTCACCAATATTCCTGGCTTTTACTACCTATAGAATCAGTTAACCTGACATAACTATATAAATAATAAAGTAACAGTCACCAATATTCCTGGCCTTCACTCCCTATAGAATCAGTTCCCCTGATATAACTATATAAATAATAAAGTAACAGTCACCAATATTACTCGCCTTCACTCCCTGTAGAATCAGTTCCCCTGATATAACTATATAAATAATAAAGTAACAGTCACCAATATTCCTGGCCTTCATTCCCTATAGAATCAGTTCCCCTGATATAACTATATAAATAATAAAGTAACAGTCACCAATATTCCTGGCCTTTACTACCTGTATAATCAGTTCCCCTGATATAACTATATAAATAATAAAGTAACAGTCACCAGTATTCCTAGCCTTCATTCCCTATAGAATCAGTTCCCCTGATATAACTATATAAATAATAAAGTAACAGTCACCAATATTCCTGGCCTTCACTCCTATAGAATCAGTTCCCTGATATAACTATATAAATAATAAAGTAACAGTCACCAATATTCCTGGCCTTCATTCCCTATAGAATCAGTTCCCCTGATATAACTATATAAATAATAAAGTAACAGTCACCAATATTCCTGGCCTTCACTCCCTATAGAATCAGTTCACCTGATATAACTATATAAATAATAAAGTAACAGTCACCAATATTCCTGGCCTTCATTACCTATAGAATCAGTTCCCTGATATAACTATATAAATAATAAAGTAACAGTCACCAATATTCCTGGCCTTCATTCCCTATAGAATCAGTTCCCCTGATATAACTATATAAATAATAAAGTAACAGTCACCAATATTCCTGGCCTTCATTCCCTATAGAATCAGTTCCCCTGATATAACTATATAAATAATAAAGTAACAGTCACCAATATTCCTGGCCTTCATTCCCTATAGAATCAGTTCCCCTGATATAACTATATAAATAATAAAGTAACAGTCACCAATATTCCTGGCCTTCACTCCCTATAGAATCAGTTCACCTGATATAACTATATAAATAATAAAGTAACAGTCACCAATATTCCTGGCCTTCATTACCTATAGAATCAGTTCCCCTGATATAACTATATAAATAATAAAGTAACAGTCACCAATATTCCTGGCCTTCATTCCCTATAGAATCAGTTCCCCTGATATAACTATATAAATAATAAAGTAACAGTCACCAATATTCCTGGCCTTCACTCCCTATAGAACCAGTTCACCTGATATAACTATATAAATAATAAAGTAACAGTCACCAATATTCCTGGCCTTTACTACCTATAGAATCAGTTCCCCTGATATAACTATATAAATAATAAAGTAACAGTCACCAATATTCCTGGCCTTTACTACCTATAGAATCAGTTCCCGTGATATAACTATATAAATAATAAAGTAACAGTCACCAATATTCCTGGCCTTCATTCCCTATAGAATCAGTTCCCCTGATATAACTATATAAATAATAAAGTAACAGTCACCAATATTCCTGGCCTTCACTCCTATAGAATCGGTTCACCTGATATAACTATATAAATAATGAAGTAACAGTCACCAATATTCCTGGCCTTTACTACCTATAGAATCAGTTCACCTGGCATAACTATATAAATAATAAAGTAACAGTCACCAATATTCCTGGCCTTTACTACCTATAGAATCAGTTCCCCTGATATAACTATATAAATAATAAAGTAACAGTCACCAATATTCCTCGCCTTCACTCCCTATAGAATCAGTTCCCCTGATATAACTATATAAATAATAAAGTAACAGTCACCAATATTCCTGGCCTAAACTCCCTATAGAATCAGTTCCCCTGATATAACTATATAAATAATAAAGTAACAGTCACCAATATTACTCGCCTTTACTCCCTGTAGAATCAGTTCCCCTGATATAACTATATAAATAATAAAGTAACAGTCACCAATATTCCTCGCCTTCACTCCCTATAGAATCAGTTCACCTGATATAACTATATAAATAATAAAGTAACAGTCACCAATATTCCTCGCCTTCACTCCCTATAGAATCAGTTCCCTGATATAACTATATAAATAATAAAGTAACAGTCACCAATATTCCTGGCTTTTACTACCTATAGAATCAGTTAACCTGACATAACTATATAAATAATAAAGTAACAGTCACCAATATTCCTGGCCTTCACTCCCTATAGAATCAGTTCCCCTGATATAACTATATAAATAATAAAGTAACAGTCACCAATATTCCTGGCCTTCACTCCCTGTAGAATCAGTTCCCCTGATATAACTATATAAATAATAAAGTAACAGTCACCAATATTCCTGGCCTTCATTCCCTATAGAATCAGTTCCCTGATATAACTATATAAATAATAAAGTAACAGTCACCAATATTCCTGGCCTTTACTACCTGTATAATCAGTTCCCTGATATAACTATATAAATAATAAAGTAACAGTCACCAGTATTCCTAGCCTTCATTCCCTATAGAATCAGTTCCCTGATATAACTATATAAATAATAAAGTAACAGTCACCAATATTCCTGGCCTTCACTCCTATAGAATCAGTTCCCCTGAAATAACTATATAAATAATAAAGTAACAGTCACCAATATTCCTGGCCTTCATTCCCTATAGAATCAGTTCCCCTGATATAACTATATAAATAATAAAGTAACAGTCACCAATATTCCTGGCCTTCACTCCCTATAGAATCAGTTCACCTGATATAACTATATAAATAATAAAGTAACAGTCACCAATATTCCTGGCCTTCATTACCTATAGAATCAGTTCCCCTGATATAACTATATAAATAATAAAGTAACAGTCACCAATATTCCTGGCCTTCATTACCTATAGAATCAGTTCCCCTGATATAACTATATAAATAATAAAGTAACAGTCACCAATATTCCTGGCCTTCACTCCCTATAGAATCAGTTCACCTGATATAACTATATAAATAATAAAGTAACAGTCACCAATATTCCTGGCCTTCACTACCTATAGAATCAGTTCCCCTGATATAACTATATAAATAATAAAGTAACAGTCACCAATATTCCTGGCCTTTACTACCTATAGAATCAGTTCACCTGATATAACTATATAAATAATAAAGTAACAGTCACCAATATTCCTGGCCTTTACTACCTATAGAATCAGTTCCCCTGATATAACTATATAAATAATAAAGTAACAGTCACCAATATTCCTGGCCTTCACTCCCTATAGAATCAGTTCCTCTGATATAACTATATAAATAATAAAGTAACAGTCACCAATATTCCTGGCCTTCACTCCCTATAGAATCAGTTCCCCTGATATAACTATATAAATAATAAAGTAACAGTCACCAATATTCCTGGCCTTCACTCCCTGTAGAATCAGTTCCCCTGATATAACTATATAAATAATAAAGTAACAGTCACCAATATTCCTCGCCTTCACTACCTATAGAATCAGTTCCCCTGATATAACTATATAAATAATAAAGTAACAGTCACCAATATTCCTGGCTTTTACTACCTATAGAATCAGTTAACCTGACATAACTATATAAATAATAAAGTAACAGTCACCAATATTCCTGGCCTTCACTCCCTATAGAATCAGTTCCCCTGATATAACTATATAAATAATAAAGTAACAGTCACCAATATTACTCGCCTTCACTCCCTGTAGAATCAGTTCCCCTGATATAACTATATAAATAATAAAGTAACAGTCACCAATATTCCTGGCCTTCATTCCCTATAGAATCAGTTCCCCTGATATAACTATATAAATAATAAAGTAACAGTCACCAATATTCCTGGCCTTCACTACCTATAGAATCAGTTCCCCTGATATAACTATATAAATAATAAAGTAACAGTCACCAATATTCCTAGCCTTCATTCCCTATAGAATCAGTTCCCCTGATATAACTATATAAATAATAAAGTAACAGTCACCAATATTCCTGGCCTTCACTCCCTATAGAATCAGTTCCCCTGATATAACTATATAAATAATAAAGTAACAGTCACCAATATTCCTGGCCTTCATTCCCTATAGAATCAGTTCCCCTGATATAACTATATAAATAATAAAGTAACAGTCACCAATATTTCTGGCCTTCACTCCCTATAGAATCAGTTCACCTGATATAACTATATAAATAATAAAGTAACAGTCACCAATATTCCTGGCCTTCATTACCTATAGAATCAGTTCCCCTGATATAACTATATAAATAATAAAGTAACAGTCACCAATATTCCTGGCCTTCATTCCCTGTAGAATCAGTTCCCCTGATATAACTATATAAATAATAAAGTAACAGTCACCAATATTCCTGGCCTTCACTCCCTATAGAACCAGTTCACCTGATATAACTATATAAATAATAAAGTAACAGTCACCAATATTCCTGGCCTTTACTACCCCTAGAGTTAATTCCTCTGATAGTTATTTAGTAAGTAAGGTAAAACTTACTAAAATGTCT
This sequence comes from Tachypleus tridentatus, assembly GCF_004210375.1. Classification (NCBI taxonomy): domain Eukaryota; kingdom Metazoa; phylum Arthropoda; class Merostomata; order Xiphosura; family Limulidae; genus Tachypleus; species Tachypleus tridentatus. The sequence goes on from NC_134827.1 coordinate 23,049,001, forward strand.
GGCCATTACGCTCCATAGGACCAAATATTATCTCAGTTAGTTAGTAAGTAAGGTAAAACGTACTAAAATTACTGGCCTTTACCCTCCATAGGACAAAGTACTGTCTCATTTATTTAGTAAGTAAGGTAAAACGTACTAAAATGGCTGGTCTTTATGCTCCATAGGATCAATTATTGTTTCAGTTATTTAGAAAGTAAGGAAAAATTACTAAAATTACTCTCTTTTACCCTCCATAGGATCAATTATTGTCTCAGTTATTTAGTAAATAAGGTAAAACGTACTAAAATGGCTGGTCTTTACGCTCCATAGGATCAATTACTGTCTCAGTTATTTAGTAAGTAAGGTAACAAATAACCAAAATGTCTGTTCTTTACACTTTACAGGATCAGTTCAACTGTTAGGTACTAAAAAAATAAATATAATATTCACCAAAATGCCTGGCCTTCATGCCCCACAGGATGAACTCTTCGTCGTCTTGGTCATCCACACTAATTATTCCTTTCAACTGACCCCACTGTTCATAACGATCGAAATTATCTGAAATCCTGAAAAGATTAACCTTTTGAATTAGTTCAACTAAACACACAACTATGAAGATGTAGGCCAGGCCTTCGTATCTTTTCCATCCTACTAACAAGTAATCCCCGCTAGTACAGCAGTAAATCTACGGACTTACAACCCTAAAATCAGGGGTTCGATTTCCCTCAATGGATTCAGCAGATAGCCCGATGTGACTTTGCTATAAGAACATACACACACCCTACTAGCGAGTAGTCCAAGAAAAAGGTTATAGTATTTACTTATCGATGAACTTGCCTAGTGGTTAAGGCACTCTTATTTTTCAGTTTGCGGATTCGAATCCCTAAACCACGAAAGGTGCTCATCCTTTTAACTGTGGAGGTGCTATAATGTTAAGATCAATCCCACTACTTATTGGTAAAAGAGTAGCCTACAAACTGACAGTGGATGTAATGATTAGCCGCCTTCCCTCTAGTCTTTCAGTGCTAAATTAGGGACGGTTAGTGCAGAAAGCCCTCGTGTAGTTTTGCGCGAAATTGAAAACAAAAAAGAAACTTATCGACAAATGAATTATTTAAGTCGTAACTTACAGTCCTAATCCTTACAACAACAACAGAGTATCTGACATCTGACTTCATATGTGATAAATTATAGAAAAAACGCGGTCTAGATTGTTTTCCATAATTAATGTTTGTATAAATAGGAGAGAAGTTGGTAAACAGTAATTAGAATATAGGATTTCTAAGTTTCTTCGCATTGGTTGACGAGCTTCAATGAACTCACGTAATGTTACTTAAACGTATTATTTTCAAACCATTGTATTAATAAGTTTGTTACACAACGCAAGACGTAAGGAAGGTTTTATGTCATTTCTTACACCATACTGTTACTTGTTATCTGTTACACGATATTACTACGCATGTTGTAATTTTATCTTAATATTGCATTGTTGTGTAAGTTACCCTTTATTTCTTACACACTATGTAAATTATAAGTTGTTTGTTAAATAAACTGTATTGTTATATAAGTTAGCTGTTACTTGGTACGTTATGTTCTTATGTAAGTTACCCTGCTACCTTTTCTACTGCCCCTAATTGAAGCCCCTTTTGTAATTACTGCCTCAGTATTAGCAATACAATAATTCTCTACTGTAATCTACTATGTTACTGTAATTTTAACAGCATTAATAAGGAATCCAATATATAATCCATTTTTCTTACCATAATTTTGATACCAGAAATAGAATAGGAAGACAAACAAACGTACAAACACACATACACATTTATTAACACTGAAATCAACAAATCACATGGGAAGAATTAGTTCCCGCCTTTCGCAGTTTGCAACGCCCTTGGGGACGTTTATTGAAGAGTACCGACATGATGGGTGAGACACGTAATCGAAAGAATGTTTTAGAGATAGAATATATAATAACTTTATCATTATTAGAATATACGATCGCTTATCAATTCGCTGTTATTCTTGTTTGTCTGTCACGTGAAAATGTGTATGTTCAGTTAACAGAAAAGCAAAAGTAATACTAAATCATCTACTTACAAGATTAAGCCAAAATCTTATATATTCCTGCAATATTTAATATATTAATCAATATAATACATTACCTCTGTGAACAGCGACTCAAGCGGGCGTTTCTAAATTAAAAATTCAAACAATATAACTTTAGGAAGCTTTTTAAATGTGGTTAGCTACGATCAAAAAGAGGTAACCGAAAAGGTTTAGGAGGTAGGTGGGTTAAAGAGATATTCAACAAATGTTTACAAGTATGCTAGTTTGGTCTATATGAGGTCATATGACTCAAATAACTCTCTCAGATACCGTTTCCATATTTATAGCCCCCCAGTGACTCAGCGGTATGTCTACGGACATACACGTTAAAATCCGGGTTTCGATACCCGTGGTGGGCAGAGCACAGATAGCCCATTGTGTAGCTTTGTGCTTAATTCGAAACAACAATAACCATATTCATAATGATTTTGACTATAATTTAACTTAATGTTTTCACTAACGTAAAAGGTACCGTATTTAAGGGTGTCGTAACAGTCATATTTTATGAGCCTTTTTTTTGTTATTTTTGTGGTGTCGGATCCGTGATTGATTATGAATCAGCTTCCTCATTCGTGGTTTTGAATATGAGTTAAAATAATGTTGTTTTTTTTCAATGCACCAGTTACAGTAGTTATATTTAGTATGTTACTCGGTTTAGTGTGTGTTGGGGAATATAACACATAACGAGGTAACTGATTGGATTTAACCCCATGGATACTCCCGACAATTTTCATGACTCAGTAGAGATTTCTCTGTCAACAGAACACTTTGTATTTGCAGATATTAATTGTCATGAGAGTACTTACGGTCACTTTGTACCTAATAACCATGACTTCAATAACAGCTAAATGTTCACTTACGGATTAGGCATTGAAATAACACTTTTGCAACTGTTTTATCTATTCAGAACGTTGATATAATATGTCTAGCAAGAACAATTGCAATATTCGAGTACTTAGTGAAGTCATCAGTTTTTGACTATTCAATTTGATAATAAGAGTTGAGATTTTGCTTTATATTATAATATCATTTTGATACGCTTTTGGAATGTAATGTGCTGAAATAAATATTTCTCTTACTAAGACTCGTGATACAATTACCTACCCGAATACAAAGAAGACACAGGTTGAGTTCGTAGTATTTTGTGTATCTAGAGGTGGAGGAGTGAACATATGAAGCAGGCTTTAGTGTTTAATGTCTGTCAGAATTCAGTTGAGGGTCATAATTATAAGCGTGTTAAGGCGTTCGACTCGTAATCCGAGGGTCGCTGGTTCGAATCCCGGTCGCACCAAACATGCTCGCCCTCCCAGCTGTTGGGGCGTTATAATGTGACGGTCAATTCCACTATTCGTTGGTAAAAGAGTAGCCCAAGAGTTGGCGGTGGTTGGTGATGACTAGTTGCCTTCCCTCTAGTCTTACACTGGTAAATTAGGGACGGCTAGTGCAGATAGCCCTCGAGTAGCTTTGTGCGAAATTCAAAAACAAAAAAAAAAAAAACATTCTTAAATATACGTTTTGCTCAACTGACTTACGCACATTTAAAATTGAAACAAGAATTGCACTTCTGAGTCCATTGTAGCCATAATGACCTTCTTTCGTTAATGACTTACGTGTTCGGTACTGAACATGGGACTACCCTCATACGTAACACTCGTATTGTACCAACTGAACTAAAGGACTTACCCATTGTCTACCGCTATAGTAAGAAATTTAAAAAAAAACATCAAAACAAAACATAATTATCTGTGATTAATTTTCAATCTGTAACCTCAACTAGTGTAACCCAGTTTCATGTACTTTATATTTACTTCTTTACCTAGACATGTGAGGAAAAATCCTTGAATTAACGTTATATTCTCTAAAGGGAAAAAGGTGTATAGACGTAGTAGAAAAATCAACGACAAACGAATATTCCATATATCTCTACCATTACCTTTGTTTATGGAGTAGAATGTTTGTTTGATTGTTTTTGAATGTCGCGCAAAGCTACATGAAGGCTCTCAGCGCTAGCCGTTCCTAATTTAGCAGTGCAAGACTAGAGGGAAGGTGACTTGTCACTACCATCAACCGCCAACTCTGAGGCTACTGTTTTACCAACAAGTAGTGGATTTGGCCGTTACATTATAACGCCCCCACAGTTAAAAGGGCGCATGTTTGGTGTGACGGGGATTCTCAGATCCTCAGATTACGAGTCTAGCGCCCTAACCACCTGGCCATGCTAGGCCTAGGAGATGTATAAAGATATACGTTCACATATTTGTTTGTTTGTTTGTTGTTAATCACAGAACTATTCAGTGGGTTACCTGTGCTGTGTCCACCATGAGTATCGAAATCGGATTTTCTGTGTTATAAACTTTCAGGCTTACCACTGAGCCACTTGGGCAGGGATGGGGCAAATTTCAGAGGTCATTCAAGGTAGTTTTTCATTGATAGGCTTACTTCTAAAGTGTGTGGTTCAACACAACATAAAATCAACTAAAATGTGATTTCTAACACCTTAAACAATTTATGTTTCTTATTTCTCAGGTACACAAGTTTATGTCTGTTTTACGTTTTTCCACATAATATACAGATTATACTAGTAAGCATCCAATAGATGTATAACCAAATAATAACTTAGTTAAGACAACTTACTTATCGCGTGTTAGAAATTTCCAAAAAGACTGGGAAACTGCTTCACTTGTCAGATCAGGTGACATATCCGTCTTAAAATCGAAAGGTGAACTGGTCACTGCCCATCTAGAGACACAAAATAGGAATACCTATCTGAATAAGTACTACAAAATTCATTTATCCAAACTTCATAATGTCCACTTCATGAAAACTAGATAAAAAGGAAGTCAGTACTTACATCAGTAAAAATCTAACGTGAATATCCTCTTGACTTTCAGGTGATTCATTTGGTTGTACTTTCCTAAAAACCCAACAACAACCCTTGGTTATCATGAGACATATAAACTGATAAATTTCCTTTGTTTATAAGTAAACTTGGCACTAATGGAATAGCTAAAACATACTAGTCTCATAAAACAAATTACCGTTACAATTTGCATAACTGAATTTACGTTTATATTAGAAATTACACCGTACCCAGAATAAGGGGTTTATTGTCTTCTGATAAAATATATATACGACTATATGCTCTTTTTTTCGTGAGAAAAGTAATTGGCCTAGCATTTCATATAAACCATTTTGTTTAACCATAAAAACGTAGTGGTAGACATTTTATTGTAGTAATGATAACTGAAAAACTCTCTTATACATTTGAATGTCATCAAATCAAAACGTTTATTCAGCAGGAAACCTTAGCGTAACAATACCTTAAAAGTCCATTGTAAGCAATTCTCCACCTTCTAAGAGGCTCTAAGCATTTGACATGAACATCCGCTGCATCAAACTCTTCTTTCTTTCCACAGTTGCTGAATTCTGAATTGAAGGGAGATTGGTAATAAGGGATTGATTGGTAATATCCATTCTCTCCATATTTCATATGTAATTTAACTTCAGTTGTCTGGTTTTGGCGTCTGGTGAGTTTCAGAATAATGTAATTTCCCGCTGGATTAATACCACAGAAGAAGACCTCCTCAAATTCCTATAGGAAAAATACACTCTTGAAATTTTGTTTTTATTTCGTAATAACAAAAATTTTGTAATAATTCATTTGATCATCAATCTAAGGCTTAAAAGAATAGCCTTTTTTTTTCAAATATCGCTTGAAATGTTTTGGGTAAAGAACATCAGATAAAGTTAATTTATTCGTTGATAAAAAAGAAGCCCAAGAGTTGGCGGTGGGTGGTGATGACTAGCTGCCTTCCCTCTAATTCTTACACTGCTAAATTAAAACAGCTAGCGCAAATGGCCTTCGTGTAGCTTTGCATGAAATTCAAACTAAACAAATAAAAAAACAGGACCAAAAGAGAAGATATAAACGACAGAGCAAGTGTTGTGATAAAGATGTAGCAGTGATGCAAGTTCTTTACTGCAGAAAAAGGCTAATAACGTAGCAAAGAATAAATCAGAGCAACTTATTTATAAGTACAAGACATTAATAAAGACAGTTTATTAAAACAAGTGCAATAGTAACATAATTCAGTCAGAGATACTTCCAAAACTTAGCTGTGTAGAAGAAATTATATGCAGATCGCTGAGGCTGATTGCTAAGTTTAGATTTATATGTAAGAAAGAATAGGTTTTATGGGATCAGTTCAGGTTAATGTGTAATAAGGGGTTAGGTTGGATTTGTAGGATAAGTTCAGTGGTTAAAAAGAGAGCTATTAATGTATATTTTCGTTTCACTCCTGACCACAAAGTTAACTTACTTTTGACCAAAAACTATCTACAATAATACGTTGCAGCGCGCTATCATTAGGGATCTTGGTCAAATGAATGTACAAACAGAAAACATATATTTTTTTTGTTAATTACTGATATTAGCTAATTAATAAGAGTTACAGTCCCAGAACAGCACTTTGGGCTATTCTGTCCAAACAACACACTAAATTAGAGATAGTTATTCGTCAAAGTAGAATTAACTTGTGCACAGGTGTTTGTCAGGGTAACTTTATTACAGTATACGGATGTTTATTTGTTGTAATTAAAAAGTATGTGTTTTATATATGTCATTATTCCTTAATAAAGACTACGTAAAAGACATTGCAATGTTTAAACGTTTTATTGGCTGGCATGACTTACATTTGATTTCTTCAATTTTCTTGGATTTTCCAGTTCTCTCTCTTCTTCAGAAGCATGAACTCTGTATTTTATTATTTTACCCCAATAGTTAGTTGTTACTTCTTTAAATCTCAATCTTAGAAAATTTTGCTTCATAAGAAGATAACTAAAAACTACTATTTGTTTAAATTGGGACCACAAACCTGTAGGAGTAAAGAAAAGTAAAAGACAATATAAATAGTGTACTGTTTCTATTCCACTCGCAGAAATGTTTAGATTCATAAAACATATCGCAACTAACAATGTTTTAAAGAGCTAATAAAATCCCAACTATCAAAATCAACGAAGTGTACTGTAGTCGAAAGGAAAACTAACTATAATTGCTAAGCTAAGCCTTTTCGTTTTATTTATAATTGCAATAACGGTAACTCCAAATTCAAATGCAAGATTGAAACTTCCAAAAGTTTTGGACTTTAATTTTTTTTTTCAGTCTGATCGACAAACACTTTCTATATTTGTATAAGAGCAAAGTCCGTCTAGTATAATTTTTTTTTTTTATATAAACTGAGAAACAAGCAGTCGTTTTGAAAATGTTTCATGTATTCTGTTTAACATAAGCTGCCTCTCTGATGTTTCTTCATAATAAGAAAGGAAATAAACCTTTTCAACTTGGAGACAATCATAATTACTGGGTGATACCAGTCTATTACGTATTGTAAATCTTTTACACTTCCTTCTTTATAAAATTAAAAATTGACGTTAGACAGTTTTTAACTAAAATATTGTATACAGATATAGACATTGATAACAATACGTGAAATACAATACACTGCCAAATAATTACAAAATTTCGAAAATTATGATAGTACATAACACAATCAATACAAATAACCTTATGAAAATGAAATTACGTAGCACGTGAAAGTGGGTCAGCACTGATGATAATCAACCCCCTTGACGTGGATTATCTTCAAATCATACACTTGTAGTGTTAAACTCCAGTTTAATAGCCTTCCGTTCTTGCTCTTCGTTTGGTTGAAAAACGTCAATAGAATGTGATGAGTGTAAATGACAAAGGTTGTTGTGATATGTACACATGTGACCTTCGTAAACGGTTTGTAAATGGAAGAGTGACGTGATTAAAATTTTTACAAAACTTTTTGTAATAATCAGTGATTCTCAAAAATATCACAAAACTCTTCTCTTTTGTAGGGATTGGATAATTTACTATACAATCACCTTTGGCTTGAATTGGCGAAACTTGACCTTGGCCTACTACATGGCCTAAGTAAACAACTTTACCCTTAGAAAAGTTACGTTTTGTCAAACTTATAATGAGATTGACTTTCTTAAGCCTCTCAAAAACACCACGTAATACACATAAATGTTGTTCCGAGGTATCACAGTAAATTACAACATCATCAACATAAATCCAACAACTAACAGAGTGTCAGACATTTATTCATCATTCGCTAAAAATTTGCCTGAGAATTTTTCATTTCAAACGGCATTACATTGTGTTGATATAATCCACCAGGAGTAACAAAGGCACGGATTTCTTTTGCCTTGTCAGTTAGCGGAACCGCCCACTTCAGCAAGCCACATTTTGTGATATATCTGGTTTTTATCCAATTTTATCAAAACAATCCTCCATTCTTTAAATTGGATAGGAACCTATTTTTGTCAAAGCATTCATTTTGTGAGAGTCTGTATAGAATTTAACCGAATCATCAGGTTTAGGAACCAGTACACATAATGTCATTCTCTAGCTTATGAGATATTTCTTCACGTATTTTGGCCCGGCATGGCCAGGTAGTTACGATACTCGACTCGTAATCTGAGGGTCGCGGGTTCGAATCTCCGTCATACCAAACATGCTCGCCCTTTCAGCCATGGTGGGCGTTATAATGTGACGGTCAATCCCACTATTCGTTGGTAAAAGAGTAGCCCAAAAGTTGGCGGAAGGTGGTGATGACTAGCTGCCTTCCCTCTAGTCTTACACTACTAAATTAGGGAGAGCTAGCGCAGATAGCCCTCGTGTAACATTGTGCGAAATTCTAAAAACAAAGAAATAAAACAAACTTTACGCATTTTGTAAACCGTGATTGGATTCACACGATAGGAATGTTGTTTTACAGAAGGTGTCACCTACATCTACATGATGAACAACAATATTAGTTTGATTGTGAACGTCCGGAAATATACACTCATATTCAATCAATAATATACCAAGTTTTTCTCTTGAGGAAGCAAGTGGCTAAGTTTTGCATCAAGATTAGATTGAATGTCAGAATTACTCAGTATGATGTTTCATTCATTTCCATTATTTTCAAACTTACATGTGTCTGAGTCAAAGAGACTGTCATCAAAATCAGGACAATACCCAACAACTAAAATGCTTTTAGATGCATCTTGGATGTGATAAGGCTTCAACATATTGATATGACACAGATGGTTAGCTTTTCGACGATCAGATATTTTTACAACAGATATTTTTAAGGCCCAACACAGTCAATAATCACACGACTGAAGGGTTCTTCGAAAACTGGAATAAGATTCAGAGGAGAAACGGGAATTTTCTGGTTAGGATTCCGACTAATTGACATGTATGACATGTTTTACAAAACCGGTAAATATTTTGCATAATTTTTGGCCAAAGGAAATGTTATTTTGCTTTACGTCTTGTTGTTTCTTAATGACTTCCCATGGGAAGTTCATTGGTAACCTACAATATTTCAGAACGATATGTTTCTGGAACAGCAACTTGGTAAATTACAGCTCAGTCCTATGAAGCTGGTACATTTGGTGGTCTTCATTTCCTCATGAGCACGCCATTTTTGAAAAAGTTATCATTTGGAACTTTCTCCAGGTCATTCTTTGGGAATAAATATCTATACAGTGATAAAATCTTTAGATTATTTTCTTACTCAGCGATCAGCTTACTTTTAGCAAATGGAACTTTACCATGTGAACCAGATCCCTCACGTTCATCATTGTCTCTTATCAAGGAATTGTCAGTAGCACAATTATTCATGTCGAATTAAAAAAAAAAAAGAAGAGATAAATCCATAATATTGTCCTCTGAACACATCTCTATCTTTTGTTTCTGGCTTGGATTCTGGCTTCCACTTGGATTCTCATCGACAACAACGACATCATCCTTAAATGAAACAGTGATCGGTTCGCTAATCATCTTATGTTCGATAACAACTCTTCTTCCAGCCAAATTGTTTCCCAACAAAAAAAAAAGATACATACTTAATTGGCACAGTAGGTCTCAATCCAACCACAACAGGTCCCGAAACTAGAGCTGATGTTAAATAAATATTACAAAGAGACAAAGCCAGCTTCACTACTCTAAGCAATAACAGACTCACCAGTGATAGAACTCGAATCTAAAGGCAATATATCTTCTAACAACAATGACTAAATCACTCCAGTATCACGTAAAACACGTATAAATATGCGAGATTAGCAATGTTCTTTGTCAAAGACACAAAATGTCTAAATTCCTCCCTAACTACATCAGTCTTTATATCAGTGACCAATAACATCTGATGATCAAATGAAACTATGTCCATATGTGGACACAAAGGCACTGGACGTTGTATCCTTTTCTTTTTTCAAAGACTAACAATGAAACATAACACGACCAGGATTTGAATTTTAATTTAGAACTAATTTTATCTCTGATTCAGATCTCGAAAACGAGCCCCCAATTTATTATATTATCTATTATAATTTATTTTGGGCTAGTCTGTGATTTATTACGATACGTATTATTGGGCCAGGTAGTTGGGGCGATTGACTCGTAATCTAAGGTTGCGCATCCGAATACCCATCGCAACAAACATGGTCGCCCTTTCAATCGTGAGGCGTTATAATATGATGGTGAATCTCACTATTCGTTGGTAAAAGAGTAGTCCAAGAGTTGGTGGTATGTGGTGATGACTAACTGCCTTTCCTCTGGTCTTACACTGCTAAATTAGGGACGGCTAGCGCTGATAGACCTTACGTAGCTTTTTTGCGAAATTCGAGAAACAAACTTAAGTCTTGTATCTCAAAACGACTGGTATGGGTATTAAAACGTTTTGACCTTCTTAGGTCATCTTCAGGTTAACTTAAGTCTTATCACTACGATAGATTTGTTAAGTCGTATTCTTTATTAGCCCTTCTTCCCGCTGGGACAGTGGTAAGTCTTCCGATGTATAATGCTAAAATTAGGGGCTCGTTTCTTCTCGGTGGATACAGCAGATAGCCTGATGTGGCTTTGCGAGAAGAAAAGCATGCACAAACACACTTTATGAGCCATCAATGTTACTATTGTTTACGAATTAGTTAATGAATATTTGTTGGTAATATAACTTTTCTTTTTGAAATTCAAATATAATTTTTGAAATTAATATTAATCTAAATTATCACTATCATAATACCGCGGTAAATATCACAATAAGTACTTGTTCTAAAATAAATATGTGCCCGGCATGGCCGAGCGCGTTATGGGTGCGACTCGTAATTCGAGGGTCGCGGGTTCGCATTCCAGTCGCGCTAAACATGCTCGCCCTTTTAGCCGTGGGGGCGTTATAATGTGACGCTCAATCCCACTATTCGTTGGTAAAAGAGTAGCTCAAGAGTTGGCGATGGGTGGTGATGACTAGCTGCCTTCCCTCTAGTCTTACACTGCAAAATTAGGGACGGCTAAGGTTTCTCCTCCTGGTTGCGGTTTGTGCGGTAGGCTAACAATCTACTCACTTAAAAAACCAGCCTGTTAATAAATCCGCAAGTGATTGCGGCCCTATGTTCCTTCATGGAATCGAGAGGCATAAATAAATATAATATAATATAATATAATATAATAAATATAATATACAGTGTTACCTACTCATTTTTTCCTTTCGTCGGGGCTGAATTAATTTGCACCATCTATATGAGAAACTGAAAAAAGCTGAAAATAACACAAATGGAACGCTTAACATGTTAAAGATAGTTCCTAATTTGGGCATCATTTCAGGTTTTATCCTCAGAGGGAGAGAAGCGACTGTTAATAGAAACCTGACTCCACTCAAATGTCCTGAAATTATGCAATGCATAAGTTTTATCAAGAAGCTCACATGTTATCATTCATGTATTCTGTCTAATGGTTGGCTTTTATTTATATACTCTTTTATCGCAAGTCACGTGACGCGCACTGTACATTATACACTGATCTAATAAGTATAAAAAAAAACCAACTAGTGTAAAACATCCTATAAAAATTTCAATATGACCTACAATATTTCTGTGTTTTTTGAGAGTCGTTATTGTTGCAAATGGCTTGTTTGTTTGTTTTTTCAGAGCAAAAGCACAATGGACTATCTGATGTGTCTATCGCAAGGAATCGAACTCCGAAATTTTAGCGTTGTAAGTTTATATACATACCGTTATCCCACAGGGAAACTTTCCAGATGGTTTATTATTAACTTACATGCTGGTAAATAATTTTCCATAATCCCTAGGTTCACAATTTTATTTGTTTTCGTGATTTTGAATGTAAAACAGGTACGTAAGTTTTGTATGTGGTGTAAACAAATCTCAAACCTATGGAACTACAACTAATCATCTACAACAAAGAGATGAATTGCATAACTACGAAGTACACGAATATTTTGGACTGTGAATCCGAGGATCCATGGTTCGCTCTTCATTACCTAAAGATTGTGTATTGCAGTTTGGGACGATGGGTGTGTTATAAGAGTGGTGATAAATCCCACTATTTGATTTAAGTAGCCAGTACTGTTCACTATTCAATTTCCTTCTAGTCTATCATATTCAATTTATGGACGGCTAGCACATGTAACTCTTGTATAGTGTTACGCGAATATCCGAAACAAACAAGCAAAGTACATGAAAAGAAAGAACGCGTCATGCGTTTTGACGAGTGTAAAATTTAGGGTTTTAGCACCTATAATGACTACAAAGACTACTTTTTTGATGTTGGTGATATTCAAACTTACTACTGCTACAACAATTAAAACTTAAATACATCAAAAACCAAATACGTCTTCTGATTTTATATATATATACACTTGTGAAATTGTATGCTGAGGACAGTTTTATTTATAACACTATCTCGCAAAATTTTTAACTTTTTCTTGTTCCTGGGTAGAAACTGTTATTTTCCAATTGCTTATGCCTAAATTTGGGTCTTATGAAACAATTTGTCACAGATCTAGATAAGGAGTCTGCAGCCGTCAAGTACCTTTGATACTTCTTCCATAAGCTGTCTGAGGAAAAGGTAAAAGCTGGTGTCTTCGTTGGACCACAAATGAAGAAGATCCTAGAGTGAAAAGAATTCCTCAAGAAGCTCAGTAGGAAGGAAAAAAAGCTTGGGGCAGCTTTGTCGCAGTGGTTCGGGGCTTCTTGGGCAGTCACTAGGTCGAAAATAATGTGGAACTGGTTGAAGCTCTGGTGAAGAACTGCGGAAAACATGGGCTGCAAGATGTCCCTGAAAGTCCATATCCTTGACGCTCATCTTGATAAATTAAATGAGAACATGGGAACATACTCAGTGGAGCAGAACGAGCTATTTTTTCATCAAAATATACTGGACATTGAAGCCAAGGAGCGTATAACATAAACATGATTAGAGACTACATTTGGCAACTGATGTGTGAAAGTGATTTACATTACAGTCGCAAATGTCGAAAAATTACTCACTTCTAAACATTTTTGTTCATTTTTGTATAACTTTAGTATAAATACATGTAAATCTTGATTCATATGCTGTTTTATTCAGACCTTACGTGAGTGTGTGTTTTATATCTCCTGAAAGCGATGTGTTCTGAAAACCAGACAGAGAATTTTAGTCTGTTTGCTTTCGACAATTACTACTTTAATCTATCTTAAGCTGGTGAATATTGTAATGAATCATCAGAACTTGCTCATTCTGTAACGGAAAAGTCGTTTTAAAAGTCTTTTTTGGGGACTTTTTAAGTTGCAGTTTTGTTGAAAAGAAAATCATTCGACCAAGTTTATTCTACTTCTCTTTTGCCTTAATAGGCCCGGCTTTTAAAACAAATATAATATTTCTATTACTTTTGGAAATATTTCTAAGCTGTGGTTACAAGCCAAATAATACTTTTAGCGTGAAATCAAAACCTTGTTACAAAATCGTAGTTGTGTTTTCGTATATTGAACATTAGCATGGCAGTGTTGTTCATCACATAAGCACAGTTAAATAGGCAAGAATAAATATCTTAGATCTGCTAACCATAAAACTCATGTGTACCAAGACGAGAAAAATGTTATATTAGTACATATCACAATATCAGTTTTTGTATTTGAACACGATGTGGAACTATAGACAGATTTATCAACTGTGTATCTCGAAACACATTGCTCAAAAGGTATGAAATGAATAATAATAAAAATCGTTTTATGTACTTAGTCAATCCACAATTTATCCAATTTTCGAAATACTGCTCAAGTTTGTAACGGATATATATGTATATATATATATAATATTCAGTACTTTGACAGTACTTTATTATAGCTTTATAATCAGTAGAACTGTAATTTCTTGAACTTCTGTTGACGTACCACCAATTATTTATTTCATAGTTGTAAACTACGTTCTATGATATTTAAAATATTTTTTTTCGATTCTCTAAGCAGAAATAAGTGAAAATATTTCCTTTTTATATCTTGACTTAATACTTAATCGTATCTATTGTCTATTGTATTGTAGCTATCAGTTTGTTTGCTTTTCGATAACATTGTCTTTTTTATCTTACTCCATTTCTTTTTGAACCGTGTTTTCAGGATGTAAAGCTCACGTGCTCCTATATAGAAAGCGTTGAAAAGTGTTTGGCTAGCAGTTTCCTGTGAAGGTTATATTTGCAATGAAAGTTGTTAACACTATGGCATTAGTGGTTGAGAAGTCTTACCACAGTAAAATCAACACGTTCGTGTTGTGTTTCCTTTATTCATCATAATATAAATTAGGGTTCGGGTACAAGGTGTCTGCGGCGTCGTTTCTTCAATCTTATTCTCTTAAAAAATATTAGTATTGTTAAAAATGAATATAATTTTGTTTGAAATATAATAATTTGTGTGTGAAAATCAGGCTGCAGAATTTACTCATTACAAATGAAGTGTATAACATCAGAAAACCACACAGTAAGGAATGGGAAGACATAATCTGTTACTTTCGGGACTTGCTGGAATGGAAGTTTTCCTATTAAAATTTCTCCTAAAATTTATAAATTTGAAATTTAATACGTGATTAACAATGAACATGTAGGCAATGAACTGAATCACTTAGCACAGTATGAAATTCTTATTATTATCTTGTTCGCAAGTCTCTAAAAAAGTCATGTTTATAACTAAAGGTCAAGGTGTTACGTTTTCTATCTCCCGTTATTGCAACATATAAGAAATAATAGATATATGTTGCTGCATTTAAATTTGATGAGAATAAATGCGATTTCTCATCATTTGGTTTGGTTTGTTGTGAATTTCGCGCAAAGCTAGACGAAAGCTATATTGCGGGGGCCTGGCATGGCCTAGCGCGCTAAGGCGTGCGCTTCGTAATCTGAGGGTTGCGGGTTCGCGCCCGAGTCGCGCCAAACATGCTCGCCCTCCCAGCCGTGGGGGCGTTATAATGTGACGGTCAATCCCACTTTTCGTTGGTAAAAGAGTAGCCCAAGAGTTGGCGGTGGGTGGTGATGACTACCTGCCTTCCCTCTGGTCTTACACTGCTAAATTATGGACGGCTAGCGCAGATAGCCCTCGTGAAGCTTTGCGCGAAATTTCAAAACAAAGAAACAAACAAACTAAACTTTTTATAGTTTACTTCATGTATCTATCTTATAATTCTGTATTTCCTTTACAAATATCGTGGACCTATTTCATAAATAAAATGAAAACTAACTAAAGTTATTCAGCAATTTTATAAATAATGGTATTGCTGTTTTCGCGAGTGAAAGATACATTTCATAATTCATTCTTTAATTTATACGTTAAGTTGGAAGAACTGTTTCAAACGATTATTCTTATGTTTTCATTTTTCTTTTTTAAATCTAGTAAGAAAGAACTGAATAGAAATATTGCAGGTAAAGAAGAATATGTCCCCCGCTAGTACAACGGTAAGTCTACGGATTTGCCTCGCTAAAATTAGGGGTTTGATTCCCTTCGATTGATGAATTTCGCGCAAAGCTACACGGGGGCTATTTGCGCTAGCGGTCCCTAATTTAGCAGTGTAAGATTAGAGGGAACTCAGCTCGTAATCACCACCCACCACCAACTCTTGAGCTACTCTTTCACCAACGCATAGTGGGATTAAACGTAACATTTTAACGCCCGTACGACTAAGAGAGTAAATATGTTTGGTGCGATGGGGATTCGACCTCGCGACAGTCGAATTATAAGTTGAACGTCTTAACCACGTGACCATGCCTGACTACCTTGGTTAATACAGTAGATAGCCTTTGATGTGGCTTTGCTATAAGAAAAACACACAAGCACACAAAGAAGAATATCCTACGAAAAAAAAAAAAAAAACACACACACACCAGATAAACCTGGCTTATTAAAATTTCAAGTATTACTAAGCCTAGTAGAAATTAACAGAAACGTTAAATTTTAAACAGGGCTCTTCAACCACAATATACAGGTCGCCTGATTGAAAATCATTGCCTAATATGCTTGTTGTTGTTGTTTTTGTTATTGTTAGTATTACTATACTTTTTCAATTACGCCCGACAGTAACAAATTTTTAAAACAATAGGCTGTTTATATAACATAAAATAATACATAAGTATTTACGAAATACATTTTGTTGTATAACAATTAAAAGAATGAAGCTAGAAGAAAATAAATATTTACTGAATTCATACAGTTTTTCTTCAGCAGCTTTCTAAGGAACAACAACGTCACCAATATTCCAAGAATATGGCTCAATATGTTTATCAGTTCCTGAATTTTATTTTCATTTTTTTATGCATTATTTTTTGTGATCAGAATCCATCAAAGATCTCATCCTTACTAAGCAGAGAGTCAGTTTCCCATAACCTCAGTAAGTTCTTCAACATCATAAGAGGATGAAACTATTTGATTAGTTGCCTGGAATTAAAATCTTCTGTAGCAACAAATCTGTATTTATTTGTAACTTAGCTAGTCTTCTTGTACACACACATGCACAATTATGTAAGTATGTGCTTTTGTTGTGCCAGTGTCAACAACCTGTTTGGATTCCCATGGAAAATCCTGAAAAGGACAATATATATTTCTTTTTCCTCTTCATGAACCTTAACCCTAACTCTTCACATTTTCTACTGATTAAATGATATTTATTATTTCACAAGCTTCTAACTCAGTTCTTACAGGTAAAATTACCCTTTCATTTTTTATAGTTATTTTAATAATTTTAAAGATGTTAAAGTGTTAAACATGTACAACCTGAACACATTTGCAATAAGAAAAGCAATAGTAGCTCAGTTGGTTATATCGTCTGCCCTATAAGAATTGTGTGTCCATTTCCTGTACAGTCTTAATCTTTAGTTCTTCAGAAAAAAACTTAAGTTTGATTTCAGTGGAGTGTGTTTCATCCTTAAACTAACTGTGGCTAAATCTCATATATATATATATATATATTGATAAATTGTATTTTATAAAAAATATTGTTTCTTGTGTTAAATACGTTTTAAGTATTTTGTTTGTATTTATTCTTAATAAAAACTGTTCTTAAGAGTTAGCTACACATAAGTTGCCAATAAATATAAAAAGTTGTTTAAAGGGCTTTAAAAGTTTTGGTTGCACCCACAACTTCAAGTTTTGTAAAATGTGATAATCTGAAAACAGTGTATTATTTTTCCCATTATTGTAATTTTAATTTATTATTATACAGGATCTTGATGTTTAGAACTGAGTGCCACCAACGTGAAGAAGTGGTACTGTGTTCCACAGATTGCCAAATTGATTATGTTGTTTACATTGAAAAAGAGGTACCAGATAAATTTGTTTATAATTCCTGTAAGAATTTGTTTTTTTTACTTACTAGGTAAATAAGTACCACTTGGACTTATATGGTATTGTGTTTTGAAACTACTTCATTCACAATTAAATTGGTATTTTAAAAATATAAAATGACAGTTAAAGGTCAGCTGTGACACTTGGAATCCTTTCAGGCAAGGTTAAAGTAAATTAATCTATGAGACCTTAAGAATTGTTAAACATACCAATCGAAAGGGTTTGACCTTTGATTCTGGAACTGTAATTAAATCTGAAATCAGTCAAGAGATGACCTTGCTATGAGCTAAAAGTTTCTGCTTTAAAAACCTGAAGCCATTGTATCAGCTGTTTTTCCGTGGTTAAAAACAGTGAATGTAAGTCTTTCCCTGGACATTCTGCACACACACACACACACTTTAAAACTTGAAATTATTAAACTTTCTGTTGGCTGAAAACAAACTTCCACATGAACAACATCTGCAGTACTGGCTTATCTAAGATATAGAATAATATAAGAAACAAACCAATTAAATTTTTGTTTTGGAAAATGAACAAAACAAGAAGAAATTATTAAAACACAGACAAATAGAAGGGAAATAAGTAACGTTGTTTGTTTTTGTTAAGAGACCAGATCTGTTTCCTTTTGTATCTTTTTTGTGTTTTTTTCATAGTTACTAACATGATAATACAGTGATTTGTTTTGTGTCTACAGTTTAACCAGTGACATAGTGTTGAAAATAATTGCAAAATATTCTATTAGTAGTAGATGCATCTCTTTTGGATCCCTAAAGGTGCTCTGTTTGTAGAATACTTAAAACCAAAATTACAAGAAACATATTTTTTCTTGCCTTTGAAGTTCATATGTCGTGCTGTGTTGTAGCCTATAAAGTACATAATTATTCTCGTGATTCATGGTATATGCTGATTTTACTGATGACACAACAGTACAAATTACAATGTTATATTATCTCTGTGCTTACTGACTTTCAGGCAACACCCCACTGTGTAGTGATATGAATGACTAAACCAGCTCGCCCCTCCTTTTAGGGAAATTAGTAGTTGGCAGATATGATTTATTTTAAGTCAGTGTGTGATAAGTTTCCTACAGTGTAATCTATGTATATTTTTGTACTTTTTTTCTTACTGTTTCTAAAATTATTATCAGAAACTACTTACAATATAATAATGTGAAGATTTAAATTATTGGTTGTATAGTTATCTTCATGTTATATCATAGAAGTTGTCCTGAAAAATTAATTATAAAAACTGTGTTTGTAACTCTTCTGATGCAAAGGTGACTGGATCCATTTACTTTCACATATTGTTTCTGTCTTTTCAGTTTGCTTGTTTCTTTTGTCTAAATGCTGCTATTGGTAATATTACTATGTCAGTACAATTGAGTCATGCAAGTTTAGTAAAAATGAAAGAGATTCTTGTTCCAACATACATGTAATGATTTTGTAAAATTACTGCTTTGAACAAAACTGAAAAAACCAACTGCTTCTACAATTTTCCAGTGAAGTAAGTATATCAAAGTACCGTCATAAGCAGTACTGTACCATTTCATTATTTGTAATGGCATAGTTATGTGCTTTCTTGTGACAAATTCGAAGAAAGCAGTGTTGTGTATTCACTTTGTTATTGTGTAAAACTTATGGCTTGCTCATTTCAATTATATTCCAAGTTTGGTTCATAGGTGCCTTACTGTAATATTGAAATAATTTTAAGTAAGAACAATATTTCCTATATATTTAATAATGAAAAATTAGTTACTGCTCTAGGATATCTCTATACTTTTTACTACAGTATGGCCTGATATGGCCAAGTGTTACATAATTTATATCAGACAGGTCTCCAATTTATTGTATTACTTACATCACATATTATGATTGCATCTCGCTGGAAATTTTAATTTAGAATTTCAATTTGTATGAAGTTTATGATATTTAACATCAAGATTTATACACACAGTTTTCTCTCTTAACACAAATATATTTTAATATACAAACAACAATAAAGTTTATAATAATGATTCTTATAAATATTGGTTTATATACAAGAGTCTTACAAACTATACTGAGTCATCTATCTGGTCTGAAACTGAATATTTTATAAATGGTCTATGTCCACAGCAAACATATTAATTCTGAGTTGATATTGTTACACCCTGCTTAAGCTAGCAAGCTGTCTTTTTTTGGTCTGCCTAACTCTGCTCACAAGCTGACTTTTTACTGATAAAGGTATTTAAAGTCCTCCTGGAAATACTAACATTTGAAGTTAATTTACTGAAGTTAATGTTGTAATATTCAAAATCTATAAATGTTCCTTGTAAAATTCTGTAGTTTTCTGATCAATAATCCTTGATCACAATTACAGCTTTTGAGGCTTATAGTATACTGAATGTAGCAAACAAACAGTGTGCTGTCACTGTCTCTTGGCTAGCTTAAATATCAGTCAGGTGATATTCTCAAATGTTCAACAATATTTGAAGATATGCTATTCTTTTAATAAAACTTGTACATTGTAAATTTCTACTTTCAAGAATATTCTACAAATTTAGAGAGTGGATGGGACTTGCACAATATGCACTCAACAATGTCTCATGCATCTAACAGAAACAACCACAGATATTAGAATAAATGTATAGCAGTAAATCTGTTACATAGTGCACTTGATTTTTAATCTTTAGGTCATGGGTTTGAATCACTGTACAACCAAACATGCTTG
This sequence comes from Tachypleus tridentatus, assembly GCF_004210375.1. Taxonomy (NCBI): domain Eukaryota; kingdom Metazoa; phylum Arthropoda; class Merostomata; order Xiphosura; family Limulidae; genus Tachypleus; species Tachypleus tridentatus. The sequence continues at coordinate 23,069,473 of NC_134827.1, forward strand.
CCCTTTCAGCTGTGAGAGCATTATAACCCTATCGAGATGGGTCTTCCTATGACCATGTCATAGTGTTTGTTCACTTGCATTCATAATTAAACTGAGTGACTGTTTTTAGAATTTATATTTATAAATTTGGTGTCAAATTTTAGATTATAATTCAGATTTTAGTATTGTACATTTAATTTGAAATAATGTTGTTTTTGATGTTAAAATATAAAGACTGTGGTTTTATATGAATTAATAACTCAAATTACTGATATTGGCAAGCTAACAAATAAAATAATAACCTCCTGTCTCTTCTACTTACTCAAATATTGCTCACGTACTGAATCAAACACAGTGGCCCTTCTCACCTCTTTTCATTTTTGAAAATGCTCCCTTGTATACACTTATATGACATGTGAATAACCAATCAAAAGCTCAGAATGTTCCCCAAGCAGTTTTCTCAGCCATTTTCAAGTGTGATATTGTCACTTCCTTCTTTCAAAACAAAACTTGAAGAATGTAGGGTGAGCCTTTAGTCCGCTTGAAATTTCATATACCATTTTACTTGAATATAGTATAATTACAAAGTTTGATGAATTATCGTGAAATTATATGATATCAATATAGTTATTTATGATTTGTTTGGTTATTTAAAATGTATGTATAAAATTCACAAAAACTTGTTTTGTTTCACACCCTCCAAGTGAAAAATTTCAAAAGGCTAGGGCAAGCAATAAATGAATACAAAGGTTGTTGTGTCTAGAAAGCTTAATTGTTTGCTCTACTTATTTATCTACTGTTTTATGTTTTAAGCAAAATAAGTTTATGAATGTATTTGTAAATAGCAAATGTATTATATCTGAAATGTGACTGAATTTTACAAAATACTATTAATAATCCAATAAAACACAGTTAAGACAGGTCACTTTGTAAAGGTCAGTTTTATATTCTTGGATGAGTGCATGTGCTTCACATCATTGTAACTTTTGTTTGTCAGTAGTGGCTTAAAGGTCAATATTATAAAATTAATAAACATATATAAATGTGTAATGTTATGATATTTAAGCTATTTAGACTAAAACTTTTGTATTTATGAGTTATAATATGTAGTAATTCTAGAACAAAAAAACATTTATTTCCTAATTTTTTATACAATTTATGAAATTGGTCAAATCTCTTGAAAGTGTACAAAATTCTAATTTGATTGTGAAAATAGCAAATATAAAGTTTTTTCTTAAAAGACATTTGATAATTATTTGGAGGATACAAATTTGAAATTTTTCTGATGCATAAAAGTAACTTTAATCATAATATGCAAATTTTTCTTCCTGCCAGATAGTCAAAAATTTGAAAGAAAAATTTTAGAAGAAAATATTTGATTAAAAGATCTTAATACTTAATTCAAAACCTGACACTTTGTGTTCTCATAATGTTTACCAGGAATCTGGAAAATGCTGTAAACATATGACTATGTTATCAAAAATCATAGTATAATTACTCTCATATACAACCTGGGTGGATTCCACACATCCCATAATGGAAGAGTTAGTGTGATGGTCGACCCAACTATTTGTTGGAAAAAAGAGTATCCCAAGAGTTGGCAATGGATGGTATTGGGTTGCTACCTTCTCTCTAGTCTGTTACTGCTCAATTAAGAACAGCTAGTGCAGATAATTCTTATGTAGTTTCGCATGAAATTAAAATCACACAAAAGAAATACTTCAACATAAATTGAGATGAAATGCTAAACTTTAATACACAAAGTTTCTTCAGTTATTAGTATGTTTCTATAATTTCTTTGTGTTATTTTTCCATAATAACTCAACTAATAATCCAAAAAAATTCTAATTTAAAGCATGATGCATGACAATTGTGTGTTAGGACTAGTAATGACAGTTAAAAAATCATTTACTAATTTATTTTATCAAATGTTCTTGGCAATTTCAAAATAAAAATATGTGAAAAAATGCAGCATTTATTGTTGTTTTTTACTTCAATTTTTATTAATGAAACATCTCAAACACATGTGATGTACTTCAATTATAAGATTGAGTGATCAAGTTATTAACAATTCAAGTAATAAACTACTTACTTTAGAAATTATATAAAAAGGAATTACATTATAAGTATATTTATTTTCATTTGATAGCATAACAGCAGCTTTATCATGGCAAACATTCCACATTTTGCCTATGATTAGGGAAAGATATGGTAATACAGAGACCGTTATTAGTTATCCAATGAAAAATCTTAATAATTTTGGTTTTATCAACTTTGAGTGATTAAAATTCATTGAGCTCAACAACTTTGAAAGAAAGATGGTTATAATATCTTAAGGATATATGGTTCTTCAAGCCCTTTTGTACACTATATTACATAATGAATTATAATCAAATTACAATAAAACTTTAAATAGTTTGTTCACATAACTACTTTCAGCTTTATTATGTTGCCCTTTATACCTACAGTGTTACATGCATAGTTCTAATGGGAATAAATAGTTTGGAGAAAACAAAGTTGTCAATCAAAGTTTAACTTAGTATACAGTTCAATATGTCGATTCTAATAGTCAGTATAGTTCTGAACAGGGGTGGTCTTAGCTGTGAAGAAATTTCAGTAAATGGGGCCCTATAATGACAAGAAAACATGTAAGAATATTAAAAGACGTAGCATTGGGCCTCGGATAGTTGCACAGGTTACTCAGTGGGTAAGACCATTTATGGTTTTCAAGTAGATACAAGCTGAACCTGTGGTAGAAAGCTGACTTTCAGAGTCTGTAAGTCAAGTTTCAATTCATGTGATAATACAAAACATTTCTTGCACTTTAAACTGTGGATGTACTGTAAGAGTGGCCGTCAAATCTTTGGCATGGATGGTAAAATACTGGTGATTGGCTGCCTTTACCCTGGTTGTTAGTTAAAAATTTAGGATGGAGGCAAATAGCTTTACCATTAATGTACAACTATGATTTTCAAGTACAAGCAAGTGTAATATTAAGGGTTTTTAATGTTTCTTTCTTAATTTCTTAGTTTTTCAAAACTTGTTTTCATAGCTTTAAACAAGTTAAAAGTTGAATATATTTTTAAATTTATATGAGACATTTACTGACCTGCTGTGCACATTATAAAAACTGTTGTCTTTGTTTTAGCTGAATAAATTGTTTCTTCCAAACACAGTAAATGGAATGTTTATAACAACACAAAATGGTACAGTAAATACTAGGTGAAAATTGGCTGTATGTAAGCTGAATGAAAAGGAAAACATGTGAGAATCAGTGTTAGAGAATACAAGTTATTTCCACCTTTGGTCAGTGTCATAAAAGTATAAATGCTGATGAGAAAAAATTCAATGAGTAGCCCACTCATTCACTTCTATACTCTGTACCAGTTACTGTTCTTTTATATGACTTCTTTTTAACCTAAAATGTGGGTTACATTATGAAATTATAATTAGTTAGCAAACGAACATTTTTCAAATTCATTAAAATAATTACGCTCCATATGTATTTTTCTTGAATAATGTAGTTTAATAAAAATAATATGACTTTGAAAATTGTTATATTTTGTTTTTTTATTACATTACACATTTAAGAAAACATTTTTCTCAAAGATTGTGTGTATAAATACATTTTGATAATACACTTCATTGAGTAGTAATTATAGAGAAAGTGTATTGTTCTGCAGAATTCACTCAAGATAGAAGGGATTTCCTTATTTTATCAGCTAAAGTAATTAAACAAGGAAATAGTGTATATGATATCCGGTATTTTAGGAAAATTATCAGAGGTGTGTAAACCATTTTTATTCCTGTTCTTGATTGTATTATGAGAATTATATTTTAATGATGTTAAAAGAATATTTTCAGTGTTAAATTATTTGAAAACAGTTTCAATAAGAATGTATATTTTACCTTCAACAGTTAAATGTTTTCATTAATGTAGCACTTTTATATGAAACATTTTGATACAAATGAGACCATAATATGCTTTATATAAAACAAAATAAAATCTGATGGTGTATAGAAAGAAACAATTTTATTATGTTTAAAGCTGTAGTATGTTTAAAAAAATGACACATTGCATAATTTGTAACTCATACTTCAAGGAAGGTTTTTATTTTGCTTATCCTGAACAGTGTGTAAATAAGTACATTTCAAAATTTCTTGTTTTTATTTAAATATTTCTATGGATAACTTTCCTAGGTTTGTAATTCTAGTTTGTTTCCAATTTGAGACGTCTGTTGTTTTGTTTTTTTTTCAAATAGGCCTGACATGGCCAGGTGGTTAAGGCATTCAACTTGTAATCTCTGGATCGTGGGTTCGCTGTGGGGGGTTATAATGTTACGATCAATCCCACTATTCATTGGTAAAAGAGTAGCCCAAGAGTTGGCAGTGGGTGGTGATGACTAGCTGCCTTCCCTCTAGTGTTACACTGCTAAAGTACATTTCAAAATTTCTTGTTTTTATTTAAACATTTCTATGGATAACTTTCCTAGGTTTGTAATTCTAGTTTGTTTCCAATTTGAGACGTCTGTTGTTTTTTTTTAAAAATAGGCCTGACATGGCCATGTGGTTAAGGCATTCAACTTGTAATCTCGGGGTCGTGGTTTCGCATCCCTGTCGCACCAAACATGCTTGCCTTTTCAGCTGTGGGGGGTTATAATGTTACGATCAATCCCACTATTCATTGGGAAAAGAGTAGCCCAAGAGTTGGCAGTGGGTGGTGATGACTAGCTGCCTTCCCTCTAGTGTTACACTGCTAAATTAGGGACAGCTAGCGCAGATAGCCCTCGTGTAGTCTTGCAAAAAATTCAAAACAAACCAAAATATTCTTTATAAAACTTAAAAAAACAAGTGATTTAATGCATAAACTTTCATGATTCCTCTTTGACAACCTGAAGATGACCTAAAAAGGTCAAAACGTTGTTCTGTAGTTTATTTTAATTAAAGTGTTAAACCCATACCAGCTTTCTGGAAAATACGTTAATACATAAACTTGTTCTTTAAATTCTAAGGTTTTTTTGTTTAGCATAGGTTATCAACTAATTATAATCACACAATAATCATTAAAAAAATGTCATTGCAAAACTCCGTGTGAGTAAGTCACCTGTATTTGAAGTTTATTAACAATACCTTACTGTGTGATATTAAGTAATATTTCTAACTTTTTCCTGTCAAATGGGTGAAGCTTTAAGCCAGTTAACTGATTTGTTAATGTATTGATATTTCTGTAAACGTGATGTCTAATAATGGGTAAATCACACCTTTGTTCTCTTTTTTTATAATTATTATCTATCCTTTTTTCTTTAAAATTAAAATATTTGTTTAAGTCTAATATATGTACAGAAACTGAGACAGTGCTGAGCACAAGAAGGAGTATTTACACATTACTAATATTTTTTATCACAGTTTGTGGTATAACATTAAACTTGTATGTCATTGATATCAATAACAACTAAGACTTCAATTGCTGTGAAATTGTATGAAGACTTTGAGATGATATGGCAAAATATTGTTAATGCTTTTCAATCTGTACGGAACTGAAAGAAATAATTAGACATACATGACATAATATGAATATAAACTTAGTCTAACTTGAATAAATTGGATACTGGATCTAGATTTGCTTTTATTCTCTTACTATCAATATAAACTTAAATAGCTGTGCATCAAACAACAGTTGATAAAATATGAACTGGTGTTTCTAGCTGTCTTGTTTACACAGATTGATTACATCATTCATGCCAACAAATACTGTTCTGTTGTTCTTCTGAAGATTCTCTAGGTATATTTCTTTAGATTTTCCTACAATACATTCTGTGGTATAGTAGATCACTGTATGGTTTTGGCTGGTGCTTCAGTTGTTTTTGTTTTTTTACAAAATGATTAGAGAGTAAAGTAGTGTCCAGGGGGTACCTTTCTAAAAGAAACAATAATCTATCTAATTATTTCCTTTTATCGTACTTTTTTAACAAGATTTCCACTGTTATTTCAGTTATTACACCATGTAACACAAATTTTGTTCCTGGATAGTGTATGTTATTACACTATGTAACACAAATTTTGTTACTGGATAGTGTATGTTATTTCTTAATTGCTTATGTTGTAGAAGTACAGAAAATGGCCATTATTCCCTTTAAACTTTGCTTTTGTGACCTGTATAATGAAATTTAGAAATTAATCTATTTTCTATGTAAAAACGGGCAAATTTGCACATTTTCATTTACATAAGATCTGAATAAAAAAACATATGAATCAAGATTTACATGTATTTATACTAAAGTTATACAAAAATGTTTAGAAGTGAGTAGTTTTTCGAGATTTGCGACTATAATGTAAATCACTTTCACGTATCAGCCTCCAAACGTAATCTCCCATCATGTTTTTGTTGTATGCTCCCAGGTCACAAAAGCAAAGTTTGAAGAGAAAAATAGGTCTTTTTCATTTACTTTAGGTTAAGCATTTGGGAAATAACACTTTCTGCCCAGGAACAAGAAAGAGTAAAAATTTTGTTGTATAGTGTTATCTTTTTGCATATAAGTTTTGGGTCTCATCCTTTATCTAGCTGACACAGTATGGTACATTAAAATAGCAGACAATGTTCTAAGTCCCAAGATATATAAAGTATAAATAATTTATCAGATAACTACTTACAGTATCTTTATTCTATTGCTCTCTCCTTGTTGTTACATTTCCACATGCACAATTCTAGTGAGAACATATAGTTTAGAGAAAAACATAAGAGTAAATACTGGTTGTCTTGTCATTTTATTCTCAGAGAATAACTTGTATATAGTTCATCATGTCTTTTCTAATAATTAGTTTGATTTTCAAATGGTTGCAAAATGATCCTTTGTTAGGAGCCATGTTTGAATTCATGCATTTCTATGGATGTGTGCAACCTCCACCAGAACTCCTGAGGAGCCATGTTTGAATTCATGCATTTCTATTTGTGTGTGCAACCTCCACCAGAGACAGGGATTCCTGAGGAGACATGTGTGAATTCATGCATTTCTATGGGTGTGTGCAACCTCCACTGGGATTCCTGATGTCTGGCTCTTGAGCATTCTTGTTTTCTTTCAATGATCTAATTCATTTTTGATATAAAGATTTCAAGTTTTTATTAATCAGAGCAAATAACTTCACTCCTCCTTCTATTGATTTGTTTCTTCCCTAGTGAAATTTTCTGGTACTCTTATGATGGTACAATACTTCGTTTCTTTATTTAATGATGATATTTTAAGGTACCATATATAAGATATATTGATTTTTCTAGGAAATTTACTCCTATAATAGTTTGCCATAAGTATAGACATCTTCATAATTCTTTTTAAGAATTTTGAAAAAAAAAGTTCTGTCCAGAATTGAGAACAATGATGACACCATACCCAACAGAGTCACACAATGATGACACCATACCCAACAGAGTCACACAATGATGACACCATACCCAACAGAGTCACACAATGATGACACCATACCCAACAGAGTCACACAATGATGACACCATACCCAACAGAGTCACACAATGATGACACCATACCCAACAGAGTCACACAATGATGACACCATACCCAACAGAGTCACACAATGATGACACCATACCCAACAGAGTCACACAATGATGACACCATACCCAACAGAGTCACACAATGATGACACCATACCCAACAGAGTCACACAATGATGACACCATACCCAACAGAGTCACACAATGATGACACCATACCCAACAGAGTCACACAATGATGACACCATACCCAACAGAGTCACACAATGATGACACCATACCCAACAGAGTCACACAATGATGACACCATACCCAACAGAGTCACACAATGATGACACCATACCCAACAGAGTCACACAATGATGACACCATACCCAACAGAGTCACACAATGATGACACCATACCCAACAGAGTCACACAATGATGACACCATACCCAACAGAGTCACACAATGATGACACCATACCCAACAGAGTCACACAATGATGACACCATACCCAACAGAGTCACAGATTGAAATTCTTTGTCACCGTATTTAAAATTCTGGAACTTTGGAGATTAATTTCCACCACACTCAGGCATATTTATTAACTGCATTGTTAAAAAACTACTTAAAATTTCACCTATGTTTTAAGCCTAAATATAGCATAGTTGCAAGCTCGATAAATTACAGTGATTGTTGAAATACTTAAAACATATATATCTGTCTGTATTGAATAAGTTAATCAAAGTAACAGGAGATATTTAACAAGTATAATTTTGCATACATGGGATATAGAATGAACATGAAAAATCAAAAGAAGTGAAAGGTCGTAGCTATTAATTAGTTTGCTAACAAAGGTAGCAAGCAATTCCCTCTTCCAGTTCTTTAATCGTTTAATTAAAAACAATATAAATGATGTTTTTATCTAAAAAATACATATAAACATGATATGACTTGTAATTAAAATTATAAGTATTTTAGAAAAATTTTGGGTTGTCTGAAATAAGGCTTTACATATGTCAACTTCTAGTACATTTAAAAAATGTAGAGGAACTTGAAACTTGGTATTAAAAGCATAAAGCATTTGAAAGTTATACTTTAGTTTCAGATTTTTTTCAATGAATTTATTATTATAGATGCTTTTTTCTATCACCCAGAAAGTTTTTTAATACATTGCAGGGGAAGGACTTTCTTCCAGAAAGATTATGCTGATACAGTAAAATATTTCCAAGTTGTATTTATTCTTTGCTAAGTCACTGCTATTGTAAATTTTATTTTGTGATATTGTGTTTTTAAAACAGTTGAAGGTGTAAATTGGAAAAAAAGCAACTACAAAAGTGTAAAATTACATAATTACTCTATGTTTTGTAATAAAAATTCTTAACTCTGAAGTTTCCAGTTTAAGTTTTAAAACATAAACCATTGAAGTTGAAATGTTACTGTTATTTCTATAAATACCTTATAAATATAAACTAATTTTGTCAGTCAGCTCAGCATTGCTCTGGAGCCCAAACCAAATCATTTATGGTAAATGAAGTCTGTGTCATTTTGCCCTTAAATTTAAGCTTCTGTTTAATACTTTAATTTATTATTGTAAACTGTTTTCCACCATTAGAAAGCTAATATAATGCTATACTTAACTGTACTTTAAGTATCTGTAAAAAGATTTGGCATTTGAGCTAAACTAATCTATTTCTAGCAGCCATGGGGTATTTGTATTCAAATACATTTGAATACAGACTTGGGAGTATTTGTACTTGTATTTAAGACCTCTCAGATACATGGAATGATGTATTTAAATTATGAGCTTGAATGTATTTGTATTCAAATACTTTAATAGGGTAAATTAAATAATTTGTATTCATTTGCATGGTATTTGTGCTTGCTGAATGATTTAGTAAATACTCAATATTATGAGAGTAAATGTCAACTCTTGCACTCATCAGGTTTCTAGACTGTCATTTTTGCATATGGAATACATTAATTTCTCTTTTAGTACAGAGGGAACTATTGACAAATCCTGAAAGAGAACATATGACAGGTGGGTATGTAAAAAAGGGTCTGATGTTTTAGTTGATCGCTGTGTAACCCAACAGTTAAAGGGAATGAAATTATGTTTTGTCTGAGAAGTGACAACATTATAATGAGTAATAAATTTTGTACTCTTTGGAGGGTAGGTAAATAAGTTAGAGAACAGAGAATGCCTAGAGAAAAAAAAGTGTTATTTCTCACACGAGGGAAATTAAGAATTTTATTTTAATATTGACTCATAAAACTGAGAACTTAAAACTTCATGTTAAACTGTATGTTTTATTATTCTCATTTATTTAATATTCTATAGTTAGATAAAATTTCTCATGTTTTAAACCCATATTCATAATTTTATTTATTATTATAGAATGTATTGTGTATGAAGTGACTGTGATATGCTTTTGCACATCTTGTGTAATCATAAAACAGAGCTACAAAAGTCTACATCTAGCTCTGGTACTTCTTCTGAGTGAAGCAGCCTACAGTAGTTACATACCATACAGGATCAATTAAATATAAGTCTACACACCTTCATCAGAAGTAAATCACAAACAAACTTCAGTTTTATTGCTGGTACACTGTAACCCTTCTTAGTGGTGGAGTGAAAAAATATTCAAGATCTAATGACAATCACAGATTATTGGTATATTCTTTCCAGTCATAAGCATCTATTCATGATCTTGATCAAGAGTAAGTATGATGAAGTTCAACAACAAGTTGTCTCTCTACTGCTATGTCTACCAAGCATCAATGTCTCTGTGCACATTTAGAGTAGCAGATAAATGCACAGCTTTCTTGGAGACATTTGTCACTTTATATTTGACTGTAAATGCAAACAGTCATGCCAGAATTTCAAGAGGAGACACATATTAGATATCATTGCAGCTGACTATGAAGAAATACTAAATATCATTAACACCAACAACAAGGTGTCATATGTGACATTTTATCATGCATCTAACATTATCAAGGCTTTCTGCCTGCCTGTATTTGAACCACAAACACCACCTAGTTTGAGAGATGGTGATAACTCATCTACAGATATTAACTCAAAAGAGGAACTTTTGGATTAATTTAAATCAGCAAACAATTTACCTGAAATTCTTCTTGGCCTAGTTTGAGAGATGGTGATAACTAATCTACAGATATTGACTCAGAAGAGGAACTTTTAGATTAATTTAAATCAGCAAACAATTTACCTGAAATTCTTCTTGACCTAATTTGAGAGATGGTGATAACTCATCTACAGATATTGACTCAGAAGAGGAACTTTTAGATTAATTTAAATCAGCAAACAATTTACCTGAAATTCTTCTTGACCATGACACCCCTGTTTTCCCCATATGTTACAGCTTGTAGTCAGAAATGACATGAGCAAAGATGAACCACTGCTAAAAGTAATTTACAAAACATCAGTCATTGACCCCTTACATTTGAAAATCAACACAAGCAACTACTCTACTTGAAAGGGGCCAGATTTCAGTTGGTAACACCATCATAATGGAACTCAGAAATTAAAATGATTCAGTCTTTATTGAAGATTTCCCAGAAGTTGAATAATCTAGATATTAGTACATTGAAACTTACGTTTCATAATTGAACTGTGCTTGAAAATTTGGTGACAATACTGACACATTTTGAAAAGGCAACAGATTTTGCCCAGGATTAGGGCAGTGTTACCTCCAGTTGTGTAATGCCATGTATTTATGGACTGATGACTAGGATTGACAGCAGATATAATTTAAATCTTGTTTCTACACTAAAGAAATCTGTTCATGCCTGGCTGACTCAACAGGTGCAACAAAATGTCTTCTGATTAGCTATAGCATTTGATTTCAGATTTAAACTTTACCAGTGTTTTACTAGACCTGTGGTCCATGAATCCAATCGAATACTCCTCCAGAAAAACATCATGAAAGGTTTCTCAACAAATAATCCTGCAGCCATGGAGCCAAAAGAGAACTGTAAATCCTCCTTCCCTCACAAAAGAAGCAAGCTCTTTAGTTTCTCTGTTGCCTTCAACAAACCAATCATCTCATCTTCAGAGGATACAGAGATCAACCCAGACCTGATCACTGCCACCCCATTGATAAGACATTTGTGAGATTGATGTTCATAATGAACAGTTGAAAGTTATAATGTCTATAAGTCTCCTTTAAATATATATTTATCATTCTAAAACTTTGTTATTGCATTTTGAAAAATCAAAGTATTCAAACATACCCTTGTCTGTATACTTTTTCAACTTTTTTTACCATATCTTGATGACACTTCAGTTCTATTCATTTCACAGGTAACTGTTGTAATGCTGTGTTAGTGGACTTGAAAATATCGGTTTCAACATTGACTCTAAATAAATAGGTTTTTAAAATAAAAGAAACTACTAATTTATCAACATTTAACACTTCATAACAATACTCTTATAAGCCTCTAAGGTTTTTGGATGACTTTTACCTATCATCTGCTACAATTCATGGATGGAATAAATAGTGACACCAGTAATCGAATACAAATAGCTCATATTTTTATCAATATGAAAATGAATGCATTTAAAATGCTAAGAGTTTTAGTATGAATACATAGGAATATATTTATGAATAATTTATAATGCAATAGGCAATAATAATAATAAAATAACTGACTTTAAGATTTCAATACTTTTATTTCAGGAAACAAACCTTTAAGAAATTGAAACAAACTTTGAACGAATAATAACATGTCATGTAATAGTTACACTCATTGTTATTAATCAATACCTCAGTCTTAATCAAGAATAAAAAAACATTCTAGCATTTTATGTGGCTTACGAGAGGTCGAGAAAATATTTTTGTGTGAATACGCAAATATACAGCTACACACACATACGTAGGAAATAATTTATCCTTTTTTTTTAAGACACTTTTTATTTAATTTAAGATTTGTTTGTATTTAATGCGCTAAACATGCAAGTGTGAAATCTTTAACAAAAACAACTTTTGTAGTTTGTGATAAGTAGCTTTGGGCTTCACAATTTTATACAGCATATCTTACTTAATAAAAACAAAGATTTCTCAGTTGTTGTATTTACAGTTGCTTCATAAGCCCAATGGATCTCAATCTATAAAAACTACCTAGTAGTCTTTAGTAGTTTTTCTGGGATTTATCACAATTACCAGAGCAATAAGTTTCATATTGTGTTTTATGAATTGTAGAGATATATTGTATTAATGTATTTAAAAACTTTTAGGCTCACCATAGGCAGCACTTGGATAAACATTTTATCAAAAAGTTAGCTTTCTGTTGTCTGATTTTCTCAAGTTACATTTGTTTACCACACTTTGTGCAGACAGATCAAAACAAAACTAGTAACAGTTGATGTGTAACATTCAATGCATCTTATATCACCTGAAGTGTCTGTTCTGGTTCTACTTTACATTTGATTAAGGTTTATTCTTGGTTAATATGTTATCAATGTTTGTTTCATTTGTTATCTAATGAATTCTAATCAGACTGGACTATTAAATATGTTTTTATTTAATAATTATGGTTCATAATGTTTTTGGTCTAAGCATATCTATAAATGTTTATTTTCAGGTATTATAATGTTAAAACTTCACTCATTTTTTTTTGTAAAAATACTGGTTACAAATGTCATATATTTGTTCAACTCGATGTGGCTTTGCTATAAGAAAAACACACACAGAAACAGGTCAAGTTACTTGTATGTGATAATAATACCAATGCTGTAAGTAACCAAAATATTTATTCTCTGTTCATACACATATGTATAAAGTCGATAGGCAGAGGATACAGAAAAATGTATTAGTTACCATGACAACAAAGAGCAGAAGTAGTATCATTGTTTATGTATCTGAATGTTTGGAATCGATTGATGTTTCACCATCAACTGGGCGTTAAGCAGTATCTGTTGGATGATCCATCTCTAAGAACAGGTAATTTCATTTGTTGTTACTTATGTGAATCATTCAAAATAGTTTTTTTTAAACTGTGACGTAAGAATTTAAATACAATTCAGAATATTATTAGAGAATTTTTAAGTTACTAATCAGTGATATTTTATTACTAAATTCAAAAGTTACACGTTCCTTGCGCGTGTTCAATTTTTATTGAAATTTTCAGTAAACTACCTGATTGATAAAGCTCTGATTCGATGTCCTTTGCTTGTAAAATACAGTAGCTTACGGATAACTGAAGAAATGACTCCGAGTTAGGTGACTTTGTTTCAAAATATCTGCACAAAACTGTTTGTTTGTTTTTGAATTTCGCGCAAAGCTACACAAGGGCTATCTGCGTTAGCCATCTCTAATTTAGCAGAGTAAGACTAGAGGGAAGGAAGCTAGTCATCACCACCCACTGCCAACTCTTGAACTACTTTTTTATCAACGAATAGTGGGATTGATTGCACATTATAACGCCCTCATCGTTGAAAGGGTGAGCATGTTTGGTGTGACAAGGATACGAACTCGCGACCTTCGGATTACGAGTAGAGTGCCTTAAACACTTGGCCATTCCGGGCCTCGTATAATGGAATATGGTTGTTACTTTTATAAAACCCTTACGACAATATTAATGGAATATGATTTTTACTATTACAAAGTACTTACGATCTTAAAGTGCTAAGTGCACTTTTGCGACAACGATCTTCGATTGATAATCTGGAACACTATTCATTTGGCCATTTCCAGCACGTTACAAGTGTTATCCGTATAAGACATGCTAGGTAACTGCAGTAAGTCAGTTCTAGGATATGGATGAATTTTTCCTTTGTTGTCCTTTGAATAAATTATTGTAACATTAAGTGTTTTCACACCTACTGGCTCCACAGCTGCTAAAAGATCTAATTACTTATGTTTTGATGAACCAATAATCGGATACAATAGGTTCGTAATGCGCATTTCGAGGTAACTAGTATTTATAATGTCAACTTACGGAACTCTGTTCACAATCCGTGTATCACGGGCTGTAATCACATCACCGAACATGCTTGGCCTATTGTATTTTATTTAAACAACATTCCATATTCAGTTCCGTTTGGCTGACAATGTATGGTTGAAATACTATTCTATTATATTATTCTTTAAAAAAAAAGCCTTGTATGCCTTTTAAGTGTTTAAAAAACTAATGTTGTAATATTTACGTCGTCAATTTCCAAACAAGTCAGTTGTTCTGTGTTCACTTATGGCGGACATGATGTGGTCGTATCTAACATTCTTCTTGGAAAAGTGATGAGAGATTGAATATGAGTTTAATATTAAAAATTATAATAGACCTAACAGTAACGTCGTATGAGAATTATTAGTAGTTATATTCATGGTTTATCAACTTTAAAAAATACGTTCACATTATAACTATTGTTGTTTGGTTTATTGTGTTCCTACTATGAAATTCTTACATTTCGAAGACGTACATCCAACTTTACTTGGTATATTTATATTAAGCATATCGAATTTCTTTGATTTTTCAATAGAGGGCCCTCATTGGCACAGTGGATGTCTGTGGACTTGCAACTCTAGAAACCGTGTTTCGATATCCGTTGTGGGCATACCACAGGTAGCCCATTTTGTAACCTTGTAATTAATTACAAACAAGCAGATTCAATAGAGGAGTTTCGTTGCTCTCCTGTTTGCCTTCAAAGAGTTCTGGAAACAGTTGTGTCACGCGTTATTCACTTACGTAAAATTTAAAAATCATTGATAAAAAAGTTAAAATGTCACTGTTATCTAATGTCATAGATATAAAATATTGGAGCTCTTTTACTGCAGCTATGTCGTTACGATAATTACGGTTAACTTGAAGTACCACAAGATGAATAAATATAGTTGAACAAGTATTACTGAAGTTTTAACAATAACATTGTGAGAAATGTATCACTGTCGTTGGTTATCGTGTTGTCCAATAGGATAGCAGCAGTGACTAGCTTACGGATTTACAACTCTTAAAATCAGCGGTTCGGTCTCTTGGTGGACAGCTCATTGAGGGCCTGCTGTCGACTCGAAAATGCAGATTATGGGAACGAAACCTTTCGCCGAATATGCTCGACCTTTACATCAAGGGGATATTATACAGTGGCGGTGAATTCCACTACTCGTCAGTAAAGAGTATTTCAAGAGTTGACTGTGGGTGGCGTTGACTAGCTGTCTTACTTCGAAGCTGATGTTTCAAAAATTAGAGACAGCTAGCGTATATAGCTTCGAGTAGCTTTGTGCGAAATTAAACCGAGAAAAGCTCCTCCGAACGCCAGACCTTTTTCGGGTGTATTTTAAACGAATTTAATCACAATTTTTTTTTTTTTTTTTACATTTATTAGTTGAGTTCACTACGAAATTAGCTTGCGGTGTACAAGTCCAAAACTTGTACCTCAAAAACTACCACACCGATCATCGCCAATCATAACTTGGTAATATTTGTGTAACTAGGCAGTGTTTTTATAGTTGAGCAATAAATAAAACAGCTGAAATTTCCACAAAAATATGTTTCCCGTTTAACCAATAAAAATCACAAAAAGGGGATAAGTTACAAATTTAACTAATCAAAAAATAAACTTCAAAATTGTTTTTCTTCAGTGAAAATTTCATGAGTTTTGCAACAGATGAAAATTTCATGAGTTTTGCAACAGATGAGTGATGTAATGCTGTGTTCATAGTTCATTTTTAAACTGAAATTTCTGTGTTCTTTTTTCTCAGGCATAAGAAAGTAATTCTGCTGGTATATTGATTGTAAGGGAAATCATTTAAAAGTAACTTTGATTGTTTTATTATTTCAATTTAAGCTGTTTAAAGTACTTTAAATCTAAATTTTATATAAATCAATTAGTTTTTTTTTAATTTCATGTAATTATTAGCATAATGGAAATAACAAGAAAGTGTGTGTGTGTTTTTATAACAAAGCCATATTGGGCTAACTGCTGTGCTCACTGAAGGAAAAACGAACCATTGATTGTAGGGTTGCAAATCCGAAGGCTTCACGCACTCTTACTGAAGGGACAGTTTTGTTTGTTTGTTTATCAGTTAAAACTTAGACATTTCATTCCATAGCCACAGGCTTCTTAATCTATGGATCGCTGGTTCGAATTCCCGTCACACCAAACATGGTCGCTCTTTCAGCCATGGCCCGGCATTGCCAGGTGGTTAAGGCACTCGACTCGTAATCTGAGGGTCGCGGGTTCTAATTCCCGTCTCACCAAACATGCTCGCCCTTTCAGCCGTGGGGGCGTTATAATGTCAATCCCACTATTCGTTGGGAAAAGAGTAGCCCTAGAGTTGGCGGTGGGTGGTGATGACTAGCTGCCTTCCCTCTAGTCTTACACTGCTAAATTAGGGATGGCTAGCGCAGATAGAATTTGAGTTGCGTTGCGCGAAATTCACAGCAAGCAAATCTCTGACCTGAAACGTCGTAGCTTAAAAAACAACAACAATGATACTGCAAAAGTGATGAGGATATTAAATTCCATCGTCCAGTAGGATCCTCATCTATTGATAATAAACAATACGTTGTTAATCGATGGATCATTTGATAAGATTAAGATTTTATTAAAGAAAGTAACATTTTAGTTACCAACGGCAGCGAAAATCTCAGCAAATGATACTTTAAAAAGTTTTCCGACTCTTGGAAACGTTCTTTATTGGATCTGAATACAATGGATTGTAGTTACTCATCTGTATGGAGTTACTGTTCGAAAGGACGCAGCATGGGGTCGTATTTTACAATATAGTGTTTTATCAAATAAAGTTATAACCGAACAGAGTCAGTATAATGGACTTAAACCTGGTCCGTTTCTTAGTTTATTGTTGGAATTGTTTGGATACCCTTATGAATTCCCGAGGTATATCATTGTTGTATAGCTTTATGTAGCAGTAGATGAAATTAGACAACTAGTGTGAGGGGCGCACTTTTGGAGAGGAGGGGTGGGTGGTTCTAGCGCATGTGCACCTGACAGCCATTGTTTGATCGAATGTAGTTATCAATAACGTGTACACCGGTCGATACAGAGCTTTTCATAGGTGATAAATGTCATCGTTTAGAGTGTGGAAACCATACAGTTTTTTGTGGTATTTCTTGCGCATACAGTATATTCTATATTAGTACTGGCTCTTGTATGCCCGTGTAACTAGTTCACTCTGTTCGGATGGATCTTTGCCAAAATTGGTAGGAAGGTTCGTTAGGTCCATGCGAGGGTTTGCTTGTTTTGAATTTCGCGCAAAGCTACTCGAAGGCTATCTTCAGTGTAAGACTAGAGGGAAGGCAGCTAGTCATCACCACCCATCGCCAACTCTAGGGCTACTCTTTTCCCAACGAATAGCGGGATTGACCGTCACATTATAACGCCCCCACGGCTGAAAGGGCGAGTATGTTTAGTGTGACGCGGATTCGAATCTGCAACCCTCAGATTACGAGTCGAGTGCCTTAACCACCTGGCCATGCCGGGCCCCCATGCGAGGGTGCATTCAAACTTTCAGTTTTGCGTTTTCTATGTGCATTTTTTACCAGTATTTCGCTTCCTGTAGACGAATATTGACTAAATTTGGTATGGAGGTTCATTGGGTCCTTGTGAAGAAACGTACAAAATTGCAGTTTTTATATGTTGTTGTTTTTTTACTCCAGCTAGTATATATATATTTAATACAAGAAAAATAAAAATCGCTCTCATAATTGTTTCTGTGTAATGTTGATTTCAGTGGTCATGTCCAGCTCCTTATTAAGTATTTATTTGACTTGATTCGGTAAACTTAGTGCCTGTGCTAACAAGTTGTTCTTTGTCGGTAACATTTTTCACCTTTGAACTTCGTTTTATATGACGTAACAAAAATGATTCAACTATTACAGGAATATTGGATAGATACTAAATTTTATTTACAAAGAGCATACATCAGAGGTATAAAGGATGAACCTCTAACCTAAACATCCATTTTACTAAACTTTCAGAACAATACTTTTCAAGCAAACACTCTAATTAACTAAGGTGGGATATGTCCGTCTTACTGAAAACTACCAACAATGTTAAATACCATAGTAAATAAAACAATATAATCCAGGTTCTCACCAAGCCTACATTTACAAAACGTTATTTGTCATATAAATCCATCGCATATTTTCAGTACAGGGTTTATCACTGCTTTTCTCTGACAGAATAACAATATTTTCAAAACTTTCAATTAAATTTCTGCAGAGGCGTGTTTAACAGTTCGGCTGAAACCACGGTCTTGTACGCATTTCAAGAATTTTATTTTTTAAATGAGCATGATTGGTTGTTTTAATTTAGTGCAATTCATACTGTGTTTTACCACTTTTGTTTTATTAAATATGGTATGCAATCATTGAATATTTATCAAACAACATACATTAATAAAGCATTAGAAAATGAGAAAAATCGCAAGAGAAACAAATTAGCAAATGGCTAAAGTCCCGCTTTTATCTAACACAGAAAAAGTCGTGTAACTATATTGATATGTTTTGTCAAAAAAAAAAAAAACAGTTAACCAGGCTGAAATACGAAAATTGAACTAAACTTTGTCATCAGCTCAGAAAATGGTCAAATCTGTGAAAAACTCAAAAGGAATTTTTTTTTGTTTATCACTAGCCTTACCCCAATTCAGAGGTTTAGTAACACAAATAAAATTAATAAAAATTATATTTCTTCAACGTAATTCATTCTGAAACTTGTTCGAACAATTTGTTAATATAAATAGTGCCTATATCATTATCATGTTTGTTTTAGTCCAGCCGGCCTGAAGAGCCCTATAGTACTTAGGTAAAAGGTCTTGTGAGCACTAGATTTAGTAGAGATAACGTTATTGATATGTTATCATGCTCTCTTATTTCTTTTAAAGTTTCACTTAGGAGTTCTTATAGTTAGACCCTGAGTGAGGACCCGCAACAGATATTTCACATAAATTTTAAATAATACACAACTCTTAGGCAACTTTATTTAAAGAGCAATTTGTTTAAAAACAACAAATAACAATTATAAATAAACAATGTTGTGCAGCCACATTTATTGTTATAACTAAAGTTCGCGCGATAAATATACTCTTGTCTGATGTGAGAAAAGGCTTAAGTTCGGTGAGGCAAAGATTCTGTTGATTATATGACACCTACCTTCTAAGGCTAGAAACGGCAGAAATATAGTAAAAAGTGCAAATTTAAACCAGAAATATAATCTATTGGAATTTAACATGGCTTTAATGTTCCAAATAATAGTTATATAAATTACTTCGTACGAACACACTTAGAAACCGTACATCTTAAACTTTCGAGACTGATGTTACAAAACATTAACTACATTAACTTGGAACCTTTCTTGGCTCTAGTCAGATATTTCTTTCTCTTTTTAATTACTTCATCAACTAGATATGAGAAATAAGTATTAACCTTCGTATTTTATAAAGCGCATCCATAGATAAATCTGTGGTATTTTTGTATTAATTAGAATTGGAAACTTCATTATTCATTATATTGTTATATTGAATCTTACAATTTTTACAAAACCATTTTGTTGCTCTTATTAATTCACGATAATTCGTACTAAACATTCTTAGTTTTAAATCTGATTTTTAGCGTACTGTTCTGAAAGGCCTAAAAGACTGAAAAACGTCAGATAACTAGATGTAAAGTTTGAATCTTTAGTAGCATAGTTAAAAAATAAAAATGTGTGATTTTTTAATTAAAAACTGAAATTAGAACTAACATTTCAACAACAACAAAAAGAAATTCAATTTTGTAGATGAGAAAGAATTAGGACTCGTCTACAACACTGACGCATAGCAGTGATAGAAACTAGTCACTAAAGTAATGAGGCTGTTTAAACTGTATGTTAAGTGTGGCGAAATTTGTGATTTTCAAAACTGTTATAGGTGGTAATATTATATGTGCAGTAACATCAAAGGTTAGTGGTGAAAGAGGTTTGCTCATCACACTATTAAACATTACAAACAAATTTACCTCAAACAAACTATATATATGTACAATACACATCTTTAATATTACAAATAGTTCCGCTAATTTAAACTAGGAGTGAATTAAAAAACAGTGTGTTACGTGAAACGAGTTGGAAAACAAAAACGTCTAACTGAACCTAAAGTCTGTTTGTTTTGTTTGTTTGTTTTTGAATTTCGCACAAAGCTACTCGAGGGCTATCTGTGCTAGCCGTCCCTAATTTAGCAGTGTAAGACTAGAGGGAAGGCAGCTAGTCATCACCACCCACCGCCAACTCTTGGGCTACTCTTTTGCCAACGAAAAGTGGGATTGACCGTCACATTATAACGCCCCCAAGGCTTGGCGCGACTCGGGCGCGAAGCCGCGACCCTCAGATTACGAAGCACACGCCTTAACGCGCTAGGCCAGAACCTAAAGTCAATATAACTCTATTAAAGAGACTGAACTAATATTCATGTTTCATTGTAATTCACATTTATTATAAAATTATACTTCTGTTTTTTAGCATGTTAGTAAATAAAGTGTTTCTCTCATCACACCATGTATTATGTACGTTAAATGGTATCTAGTCCATATATATGTGTGTGTGTTTTGAGTGCTTAACAAATGTACTCGAATAATATTCGAATTTTTCAATACTCGACTAAAACCTACGTCAGTACAGTAAACACAATGCAGGCACAATTATCCATAAGGAACACTTCCTATACACTATTGTTTGTTTGTAGCTGCTAAGCACAAAGCTACACAATGGATTACCTGTACTCTGCTCATGACGGGTTTCGAAACCCGTTATCTAGCGTTGTAAGTCTGCAGACGTACCACTGTGCCACTAGGGGGCTAGACTATTACTCTCCACATGTCAATAATGTTTATAATTAAGTTGATTTTTGTTTTTTTATATAACATTCTACTGTAAAGCTATATCACAATTGAATTATTAGCTTGTTGATTAATAAACATGAAAGGATTTAGAATATGAAATAAGAGACTGACACCAAATAAAATATTCACTATGTCTATGTTTGAGTTTAAAAATATATGTTCCTGATAAATCAAATAAAAAAAAATCTCCAAATCCATCACTTAAGCATCCGGAGATTGTTTTGTACCTAAATTTAAAATTGCAATTATCAGGTGAGATTTTTGTGTTCAGTGTAAAATTTTGGTATAATTAATTTTAGCTTAGACCTCTTCCATTTCTTCCGCATAAATAGGGAAACAGTTTGTGATGTAAAGAAGATAATAAATAGCGTCAATGAACGTTTTTTCAGAAAATATTATTCATAGAACATTCTTATCATACTACAGATCTGTTGTGATTCAAAATATATAAGTGCAAATATTTGATATGCAAACCTGAGCTGGTGACACACAAATAATTCTACTACAAAATTTAGAATGCTACTGTAAAACAATATCATAATAATATAATATAACAATGATAATATTATTACAGTGGTTTTAGCAGTTAAATGCTTTAATACAGTGTTAAGTACAACTGGCCGCAGAATTGCCAGATAGTTGATGTTGACTAAAAGTTGCAAATTACACTTACAAACAAACGTTTAATTCTTGTTAGCAGTAGTATGTCAAAAAAGTAGAATGGAAAGTATCTGTATGTTGCACATTAGACTTACGAACATTTAACTCTTGTTAGCTGTAGTACGTCAAAAACACGTTTTAAAATCTTTCAACTTACGATATATATCCAAATATGTTACATTTCTTCACTTCATCATGGTAATATCGGGAGACCATGATCACGTATTTGTTTAGAACATCTTTGAACTTCATCAAAAACGACGGAAAAAAATCTGTCGGTTCCAAAGTGTTCATCGTGGAAAAAGAGGTCAGATGCAAAACGTTCTTTTTTTTTTCTTTTTTTTTTAGTTTTATCTATATTTGGGATACCGTTAACCAGAAACTGGACAGTAAGCTTTGAGCTCGGAAAAAACTTCGGTAAAAAAAGCGGGCTCGCTGTTTAAGCGTAACATCTTTTCGCTGAGTAGGTTAATGATTAATATTGACCTTTCCCAAAATTTATTTCTGTTTCCTTCGGCAAGAAATGGCTTTAAGGGGTAGGAGATCTCGTTACCCATATAGGAGTAGGATAGATACAAGCAAGTTAAGACGACGGCCTGCAGTTCACGCTGGCATTCAATGTCTTCTGTTACCATTTCTCTGGTTAGCATGTACAAAAACACAATATTTGCTGGGTTGATGAAAGCGATGTCTTGCCATCCTTTCAGCAGCAGAGAACGATCGACGGTTCGAAGCCACAAGACAGCATCCCCACCTTGAAAATCTCTGATTCTCCGACAGCGACGGTATAGAAACTCACCGAAACATCGAAGCAGCTCTGAGGTAGAAGCTTGGATGATGGTTCTTCTTTGCGCTCCAAGACCAACCGCAGGTCGTGGTGGTGTCACGTGGATGTACCCCTGCTTGCGACTATTGTACATAGGTCGGATCAAATTGTGGGTGGTCAGCACAGTGGTGGGTCTGGGTGGAATGGGAGGAGGGTCATTCTTTGAAATTCGTTTGATGTCGTGCTGAATGTTGTTCCTTACTAACATGTCTACAGGACTCACAACGTTGGTTTTGAGACTGTAACAAGACAAAGATTTCTCGATGTTCTTGTTGTTGTCCACGAGCGATTCGACGATATCGAGTTGAGGGCGAGAATTTAAATTTTTATTTTTCTCTGCCTTCTTTTTTCCAGATACACTGAAGTTCTTCCAATTCAAAGCATTAATAAGCATCGCGTGTTTTTTATTCTGGTTCATATTGTTACTGTTGTTGTTGTTGTTGATGTTGGCATTTAGAACTTTCTGTAAATTTCTTTCCTTATTTCGCACATTGTTTAGCTGCTCTTGGTTGAGATTATTGACTCTGTAATCTCCAGATACAGTTTTACGCTCTCTGGGTGAAACACTAAGCACCGTACCCATAATGAAAAGAATAAATAGTTTTAAAAACAAACTACTTACTGGTTACAGTTTCTTTAGTTCTGTCTTTTTATTTTTTGGACGATTTGTTCTTTTCGTGTGCACGAGCTATCCAAGATGGAGAATGGAAGTCTTCATTTTCACTGCAAGCGAATGACGTCGTTTTGTCTTTTAGAAACAGACGGTCGATAACTACTGCAGCAGTGAAGCTACCCTTCAATAATATCGCATTTTATTTTGTAAGTGGAGTCTGTTTGGCGATTATGGCAAAGGAAAACGTTTCTTAGAAGTTAGCAAGTCCTTTTGACGAGTTAAGTAAGTAAATTCCGCCAGAATTTGCAAGTGTATGAGCTTTCGGAGTTCACCTGTCTCCACTTTGACCAAAAAATGGATTTCTACAAGCTCGTTGTCATAGAAACGCTAAACAGAGTCTGCGTATTAACTTTCGTCAATATCGATGAAGTCATGTTAGTTGTTACAACATTTCTACCATTTACAATGTGAATATCTGCGCTTCACAGAGATGAACAGTGAAAACGAAGACACACATTGTGTCTATACGAGTTTTGTGTCTCGTTTACCAATAATTTTTTGGTGTTTGAGGCTTTAATGACAATCGTTGATTTTTTTAATATAAAAAGGGGCAAATTCATTCTTACATATTTTTATCAAGTTATTGTAGTTTGATGTTATTTTATACACTGAATAGTATTTTATAAAGTAGCTATACACACTGCTCTTCAACAACATAAGACAACTCATGGTATTGGACAGCAAATCCAACAATATAACATTCAAAATAAGACCACTCATAGTATTGAACAGCAAATGCAACAATACACCGTTCAAAATAAGATCACTCATGGTATTGGACAGCTAATGCAACAATACGCCACTCTTTATGAACCTGTATAAATAGTAAGGGATTTGTCAAGCGTAAGACACTAGACATTCTGTGAATAGATTGATTGTTTGTAACTAAGCACAAACTACGCATAAGGCTATGTGTGCTCTGCCCACCACGGATATCGAAACCCGGGGTCCAGCGTTGTAATTGTGCAGACATGCCGTTGTGTCACTAGAGGGGGCGTACTGTGAACTGTATAAAGTGTGTATAATGATAAAGTAATACCACTGCAAGTGTTTCATTTCATTCTATTTTTTCTCATTGTAATTGTTTCAGTTGAAAATCAAACTAGTTATTAAATGGACGGTTTTGTAACGATTTCAAATAAAAAACAGATATATACAATTAAGAAATGAATATTAATCCTGGTTGAAATATCGAAGGGTATCAACAAAAGAACTTGAAAATAATTACATAAGTATCTAAACTTCCTTCACACTGTCCAACCAGCGGCACAGCCGTATCTTTGCGGACTTGCACCGCCAGAAATCGGGTCTCGATAGCCGTGGTGGGCAGAGCACAGATAACCCTTTGTGTGGCTTTGTGCTTAAAAACGAACAACAAAACACACTCTCTCACGTTGTCTTTGGGGTTGTATAATTGTGGTTTAGTTACAAAGAAATAACTATGTTTGTTTTTACTGCTTCTTGTACCGTGGTTTAGTTACAAAGACATAATTATGTTTGTTTTTACTGCTTCTTGTACTGTGGTTTAGTTACAGAGAAATAATTATGTTTGTTTTACTGCTTATTGTTCTGTGGTTCAGTTACAGAGAAATAATTATGTTTGTTTTTACTGCTTCTTGTACTGTGGTTTAGTTACAGAGAAATAATTATGTTTGATTTTACTGTTTTGGAAGTTTGTATTTATTTTGTGCTCTTTCTGGTTGAATGCATACGTAGGTTGTTTTTTATGTGTGTATCAATACATTATACGTGGGTAATTTTAAGTCATTCATGATGTATTTTAAAACACTGTGTGTAGCTTCAACTTTCCCCCACCCACTACTGGAGGTTTGCTTTAGTTTGTTTTGAATTTCACGCAAAGCTACTCGAGGGCTATCTGCGCTAGCCGTCCCTAATTTAGCAGTGTAAGACTCGAGGGAAGGCAACTAGTCATCATTACCTACCGCCAACACTTGGGCTACTTTTACCAACGAATTGTGGGATTGACCGTTATAGCGCCCCCACGGCTGAAAGGGCGAGCATGTTTGGTGTGACGGGGATTCGAACCCACGACCGTCGGATTACGAGTCGAGTGCCTAAACCACCTGGCCATGCCAGACCCCAACCACTGATTAATCAGCGGTAAGTCAGAGGGCTTATAATGCTAGTATCGGGTTTAGATACCTGCAGCTAGCAGAGCAAAACATTATATTACGTAACTTAACAACAAACAAACAAACTTGAACTTTGAAGGTGGGCCTGGCATGGACAGGTGTTTAGGGCGCTTGACTTGCAGCCTGAGGGTTGCGGGATCTAGTCCCCATTTACATCAAACTTGCTCCTCCTTTCAGCCGTGGGGGCGTTATAATGTTCGGTCAATCCCACTATTTGTTTTTGAAAGAGCAGCTCAAGAGTTGGCGGTAATGACTAGCTGCCTTTCCTCTAGTTTTACACTACTAAATTAGGAACATCTATCGCAGATAGCCCTCGTGTAGCTTTGCGCGAAAGACAAACTTTGAGAGTGTTTTAACTAACAGCCTGAAAAATATCATATGAATTATAATTCGACATGGATATTTCAACTAAAAGTAACTTTCAAGAATTCTATGTCACAGTATGTGGAACGTTTCTTGATTTGAGAAGGTCATCAGATTCAGCATTACAGAGTGCTTAGTAGAGTAAAATAAACATGATAAAACGACCTTAACAGCACCAGAAAATCACAGCAAACTCCAAGGACAAAGTTAATCCTTAATAGATACAAACAAATCAGTTACATACGTAACTCAAGCTTCCCTCCCCTCAAGTGGTACAGTAGTCTGTGAACTGACAACGCTAGAAACCAGGTTTCGGTACTTCTGGTGGGCAGAACATGGAGAGCCTATTGTGTAGCTTTTGCTTAGCTTCAAAAACAAATGAATGAATAGGGAACTCAAACCCGTTTCTGTAAATGCCCACTGACAAGCTAGCGGTAAGTTTACAGAATTACAACATTAACATACCGATACCTTGCGACGAACAGAGCACAGATAGTCCTTTGTGTAGCTTTGCCTTAAAACAACAATTCATTTAACTTGATTTTCGCCTCGAAGAATTACAATAAAACTGCGTAACAAGAATTACATTTTATATAAGAAACTATCTCTTGGAGTACAGATTTAGCAACAATGAGCTCATTGAACCGAATTATGTAATTAACAACATATTTTTATGTTGTTTTTTTTACTAGTTACAGCGTTTACAGTAAAGAAGAATATTTCTGAAACAGTCAGCACGTTTCGATCAGTACAAGTAGTCGAAACGTCGAACCTGTTTTAAAAATACTTTCATATACTGTAAAAACTGCAACTTGTAAGCAAATAATACTTATAACAAGTCAACTGGAAATGAAACTTAATTTTTCTTGTTGGAAAACTGCACTAAATGTAGCATGCATAAGTGTTGCCATCTATTGACAATAATAAGCATATGCCATTGTATAAATCATATAATTCTTCATAAAATATTTTCAAAATGAAGACGATAACGTTCTCTTTTATGGGTATGTGCCTTAGATATTTTAGAACTTAGAGGTTTATACACATACATATGTTATTTCTAAATCACATTAATGTTTTATGTTCCGTTCCTTTATATACAGTTTAAAATCAACCGCATTAGTTATTGCAGTTCCTTTACTACATTGTATGCATACAGTTTAAATTAATATATCTGCATTGTTTATCGGTGGGTTAAGAGAAAGTTTGTAGATATACAATGTTAAAGCCAGGAATTCGATTCCCAATATTTAATAAAGCGTAAATAATCCACTGTGTAACTATGAATTAAAACAAAAACAAATTATCAGCATTGGAAAAGTGTATTCGTCCATGAAGAAATCAGCCACAGTTACTGTTCACTAAATAATTTGAGCTTTCATTTCGGTTTAATCATTTTATACGAATATATGAAGCTGTATTAGTAGATGGCCACATTTCTCTCTCTCTTAAGAAATAAAAAAAGTACTACATTAAAATATAATGAATGACATTTCTTAGTAATAAATTCACACACTAGCAATATAAGATATTTTACAACTTATTTATCAAAATAAATTTGCACGTGACACTAGTGCACCTTTATTTACCAAATGAAATGTATAAATGTGTAAAAAAAATAAACAGCACACCGGTACCCTACCTTATAAAACATCATGTATTGACCAACGTGCAGTGTCTTGGAAGAAGACCAGATGAGGTGACGGCTTTCCTAGTCTATCCATCACTTTTGTGACTATGCAATTGATTTACAGAGAATTGCACCAATCACAAAAATGATGAACGAAGAACAGGAACAGTGACGTAACTAGCGCCAGTTCAGCTGTTGTTGCACCTGCTGGTAGTCTTGTCGATTAAATATAAACCAACTGGAACATACCCACACAAGTTTCTCACTTGAAACACTATAGCCAAACTATGGTTAGGAAAGCTGGCACGGACAAATAACCTGAAAACAAACGTTTCATCAAAGTAACAAGAGAGGAGTTTTGTGTCTGTGTCGGTAACCTGAGAGTAGCGGACTGGAAAAAAACCGAATAATAAACCATTATTGTGCCACAACTCCTATCAATTAAAGTTGGAAATATCATTTGAAATCAGCGTAAAAAAAGCATGTATTTTTCTCTTTATATCAAACCACACGTCAGGACTCGTCGTCCTTTACACTGGAGTTGTGGCTCGGGTTCGAATCCCCGTCGCACCAAACATGCTCGCTCTTTCAGCCGTGGGGGCATTATTATGTGACGGTAAATCCCACTATTCTTTGGTGAAAGAGTAGCCCAAGAGCTGGCTGTGGGTGGCGATGACTAGCTGCCTTCCCTCTAGTCTTACACTGCTAAATTAAGGATGGCTAGCGCAGATAGCTCTCGTGTAGCTTTGCGCAAAATTCAAATCATTACTAGCATTGACAGATTTAGGTCTAACGCCTTGAAAAAAATTAGTTAAATAATCATTCGCTTTATTTTCCATATATCACATACACTGCTGGCCAAAATCTTAAGGCCAATGAACACGAAGAAAAACAACAACAAACAAAACAAACACACTTGAGTTACTTTTGAAGATTATTGGTTAATAACTGATAATAGATTTGTAACGCGGTTGCTGTCCGTTTCCCATTTGTCAGAACGTCATGAAAACAGTGACTAAATCATCCTACCATAATGGAACTCTTGCTTATATGATTCTGGAAAAAGTTTAAGCGATGTGCTACCCCCAACTTTGCAAACTTTTTATCATTCGTGCATATAGATTTGCAATGGGGTCACGATTTCCCGTTTCACGTCACGGAGAACTTTACTTTTCTCCATTCTCAGGGTGCAGATATGACGTCATGAATACGTCACACGCGGATCCGATGCATTGGTGCCACGGCTAATCGGCTAGCCTATTTTAAGTTGATATGCAAAATATTCTATAAAAGGCTGTTAATGATTATCAACATTATTTCAGTGAGGACAAAAAATTATCGTAATTGTTATTTAAACACCTTATATATTTATATAAGTTCGAAGATGAATGTTGCTGCGGGGTTTTTGTTACCGCATTTCTCGGTCGTAAATATAAGTCGTTTTATCATCACACAATACTGACATTAAAGCTAGCACGTACTAATATCGTGTATTAATTTTACTTTTTGAATTCATGTACACATTGCGCTATAACAACTTTTTTAGAAACGTTAATGATAAAAGAAGATTGGTAAGTCATAACGCAAAAGAAGAAAGGATAAGAAAATACGCCTTTAACTCTTAGATTTTCCGATAGATGGAGATGTATTCTACAGGGGTAAAAACAATATCGTTATTTACATGATGTAGTTTATGTTTGACAATAGATGTAAATATTGATGACAATAGATCTCGTTGGTGAGTTAATCTCCACGTTTGAATAGAATTTACTAACCGGCTTATTTTTTGGTTTAGGCTCAACTGCAGTTAGTGTTATGGACTTCAGAATGTAAGCTCGTACATCCACAACCATATAACATATAAATTATTAAAATAATTAATTACCATTTTTGGGTTAAGAAAGTTATTCTCAATAAATAATTAACATGTTAAAGTAATGGTATCCGTTATTAAGAGTGTGTAGTCTATAATCCAAGCTGGGTCTGCTGTTATGCTCAGAGCTGCGCAGATTGTATTGTTTGTTTGTTTTTGGAATTTCGCGCAAAGCTACAGAAGGGTTATCTGCGCTAGCCATCCCTAATTTAGCAGTGTAAAACTATAGGGAAGGCAGCTAGTCGTCACCACTCACCGCCAACTCTTGTGCTACTCTGTTACCAACGCATAGTGGGATTAAACATCACATTTTAACACCCGTACGACTAAGAGAGCGAACATGTTTGGTGCAACGGGGATTCGAACCCGCGACCCTCAGATTACGAGTCGAACGTTTTAATCTACGTGGGTATGCCGAGCTCACAGATTGGACTGGCTGTGTTATGTCCATCGCGGTTATTAAACCCAATTTTTAACGTTATAATGTTCATAGATTTAACGCTAAGTCACCGCATGGTAACTGAAAATGAAATAGAGCCGAATAACCAAGTGTTAATGTTTAACAAGAACAAACTAATTTATTAGAATACAAGGAAAAAATATTTAAAAAAGCTAAATGAAAATTTAGTAAAAAAGTGGAACACTTTTAAAATTTATTATTATTATAATTATTTAAATGAAATGGAGCAGAAAAAAATCGACATGGCCATGACAAAAACTACAATGAAACTAAAAACAATGCACATCAATACGCTGAGACTTTGTAGGCAGAGAAAAATCTTTGATTTACTGGAGCTATATTTGAAGATTTATACCAAGAATCTAATCACAAAATAATTCCTTCTTAGCACCTATTTCATCCTCTAAACTTCTCATTGACCAAGAGTCCAGCACATAACGAAAGTACACTGGTCAACTGAGCGACGTGGAGTTTAAGAATTTATTATGAGAATGTGTGTGTTTGTTTTATTGCAAAGCCGCATCGGCCTATCTTCTGAGACCGCCGAGGGGAATAGAACCGCTGATTTTAACGTTGTAAGTCCGTAGACTTTCCACTGTATTAGCGAGAGGCGTGCTATCAGAATGAACAAAATATTTAAAAAGTACAGTGGTCAACTGAACGGAGTGGAGTTTAAGAATTTACTATCAGAATGAAAGGAGTTAAAAATAAACAAAGATAAAATTACATAAAAACATGAATCCAGCTAATAACCTTAAATCGAGAATAAGTGTACTTGAATAACAGAGTACGTACCATTTTCATCCAGAACTTTCAAGTGGCACTAAATTTGCTCTTTTGAGTACTTGGAATCCTGGGACACAACTTAAATATTTTATCATCACTTTCAACATTACAACAATTACGCTAAATACACCAATTAAAACGATTTAAAACGCTAAAATCATGGCTTCGATTCCCTTCGGTGGACTCAGCAGATAGCCCGATGTGGCTTTGCTATAAGAAAACACACACAGACCAAAATATTGAATTATACATATTATACAACAAGTTATAACTTATATTTCCGCCAATGGCATGATGGTATGTCTGTGGACTTACAAGGTCAGAAACCGGGTTTCTATAGCCGGAATGGGCAGAGCAGAGGTCACTCTGGGCTTAAGCTTTTGTATATTCTTATTATTTAATAGGTTTAATAACTAAAGGTGATTTAAAACTTACATTTGTTCTGCTTCTACCTTACAATCAACATGACTCGGTTTACAAAAAAAACTTATTTCCTTTAACTAAAGCACAGTCATACCAGGGATATATATATATATGTACATAAAATGCGCTTATATAAAATTTTGAAAACAGTAAGCTAACTTTCAGTTGAAAAGAATATTTAATAAAAAGGTTAGGTCGGTGCAGAAATCTATAGACCCGGAATAGCCAGGTGGCCAAAGCACTCCACGCGTAAATTAGGCGGCTAGCATAGATAGCCTCGTGTAGCTTTGCGCGAAATTCAAAAACAAACAGTTATCTATGTGATTTGTAGATGCTCGTGAGAAATGCGAACAAACAAAATAATGAAGTTATTACACTTTTACTAGCATAAGCAACAGTGCATGATACATCAGTCTCTTTGAAAAAGTCTATTTCTTTAACTTTAGGGCACAAAATTGGATCTTAATTGTTAGGACAACAGGAGCTGCAATAAAGTGGATGTATATTGAAGAAGGATGCTACCTACTGAGACAACTAAGCTGCAAAAACAAAGTAGGAGAAACGAACTAAGCCTCATACAGGAAATGACTTAAGAAAAATGTGCAGGTATTAATTGTGACCAGAGCTGTTTGATGGCAGTGTAAGAACAAGTGCAGAGAGTCTTGGAGTTTATCTTAAGTTAAAAGAAATGAAGCAAAAATGAAACAACGACATTGATGATGAAGGAGACAATCGATAATGAACGTGAATCTAAATCTAATTTTACATGCTCGTAATTCATTCATTCATCGATACGATAGGCCTAGTACTGAAGAAGTGTGTTCGTGGAATCACACACTTGTTTCGTCTTCGGAAGGACGTGACATGAGCACAGTTTGAAACTGATCAAAATTACTCACAAACATTCTGAAATATAAAAGGAGTATCACAGTCAATATACAGAAACTATCCACGAACTTGCTGAAATATAAAAGGAGTATTACAGTCAATATATAGAAACTATCCACGAACTTGCTGAAATATAAAAGAAGTATTACAGTCAATATACAGAAACTATCCACGAACTTGCTGAAATATAAAAGGAGTATTACAGTCAATATATAGAAACTATCCACGAACTTGCTGAAATATAAAAGAAGTATTACAGTCAATATACAGAAACTATCCACGAACTTGCTGAAATATAAAAGGAGTATTACAGTCAAGAAACAGAAACTATCCACGAACTTGCTGAAATATAAAAGAAGTATTGCAGTCAAGAAACAGAAACTATCCACGAACTTGCTGAAATATAAAAGTATTACAGTCAATATACAGAAACTATCCACGAACTTGCTGAAATATAAAAGTATTACAGTCAATATACAGAAACTATCCACGAACTTGCTGAAATATAAAAGAAGTATTACAGTCAAGAAACAAAAACTATCCACGAACTTGCCAATGGCTACGTTGCTGACGTTGTACATGTTTAATTGGTTTTCTCGAGTTGCTGTCCTGTCTTACAAATCTTTTATCAACCTGCATTCAAACCTCAACTTATATTTATTTCCTTCAGTTTAATGAACTAACCTTACATGTTGGAATGGTAAGAAAATGTGGAAGTTATTGAAGAACACAAAACGCATTTGAACTTGTTTAAAATTTGTGTGCATTATCTTGAAAGTTTCTGTTAATCATTAAAAAAAATAAAGTTAGGGCATTGGGAAACAAAATCATTATCGTCTTTTATGGTGAAGCAATATGTTAAAATAAAATTAGTTAACTGGAGAAGTATTGACTGTCTTACTGATTATTAGAAATCTAATGTTCAAAGAGTTTTACTTGTCCAAATATAGCAACACATAAGATTTGTTTGTTTGTTTCTGAATTTCGCGCAAAGTCACACGAAGGCTATCTGCGTAAGCCGTCCCTAATTTCGTGGTGTAAGATTAGAAGGAAGGCAGATAGTTATTAGCACCCACCGCCAACTAGTCTTTTACCAACGAGTAGAGGGATTGACCGTCACGTTATAGTGCCCCCAAGTGTGGTCTAACGGAGATTCGAGCCCCCATCTCTCAGATTGCATGTCGAGCGTCGTAACCATCTCTCCATTTTAGGTCCCAGTACCGAAACCATTTTTTTATTTTTTTATCTTTATTAGATAAACAACGTAATCTGAGAATAGAAACCTACTTACTCAAGTTGGTTCCGATTAGCCCCTGACGATATAATGCAAATTTATATGTTCAATACGATTGTTTTATTTTATATATTTTCACTAGTTTAACTTACATGTATTATATTCTTTAACTTTATTCCCACGTCAGTTTGACCAGACTGGTAAGAGATTAACATTTTTTCGTTCTGAAGTAAAACCACATTGAGATTTATGTCGGACCCACAATGAAAAATCGAATTCAGGTTTCTTTTCAGGGGCAGAAGTCCGTAGCCTGATAAAAAGATGTTTTTCAAGTAAAACCGTAACCAGTATGACTTCAATATTATTATAGAAGGTAATCTGTGTTACTAGTAGGAATTGTATGTTTTTACTGACAGCAACTAAATTTCTATAGAAATATCCATAAAACTTTTTAAAGATACATTTTTATTATTTAAAAATGTGAAGATATAAATAAAGATATAATTAAAGATATAAGTAAAGATATGAAGTTCATTAATATTCTTTCTGAAAGAAACAATAATTAAAAATCAGTTAGTTAACACTTTAAATATAATGTTGGAAGCAAACTGTTGTTCTTCATGTTAGTTAAAACTTTAAATATAATGTTGGAAGCAAACTGTTGTTCTTCATGTTAGTTAAAACTTTAAATATAATTTGGGGAACAAGCTGTTGTTTTTCAAGTTAGTTAACACTTTAAATATAATGCGGAGAGCGAGCTGTTGTCCTTCAAGTTAATACTTTAAATATAATGTGGGGAGCGAGCTGTTGTTCTTTATGTTAGTTAACACTTTAAATATAATGTGGGGAACGAGTTGTTGTCCTTAAAGTTAACACTTTAAATATAATGTGGGGAGCGAGCTATAGTCCTTCAAGTTAGTTAACACCTTAAATATAATTTGGGGAGCGAGCTGTTCTCCTTTAAGTTAGTTAACACTTTAAATATAATGGGGAGCGAGCTGTTGTCCTTCAAGTTGCTTAACACTTTAAATATAATGTGGGGAGCGAGCTGTTTTCCTTTAAGCCACTTAACACTTTAAATATGATGTAAGAGACTTTTTTCCTCAAGTTTATTAAAACTTTAAACATTACGTGGCGAACTTTTACTCCAAAAGTTAATCAATAAGTTAAAATATCACATATTGAAAGAAAACCCGTATGAGTGAATTATCAAGTGTTAGAATAATATATTACGAATGTAAGCACTTATTATTAGATGTTTTTTATTTAAATCTAGCTCAATAACTGATTTCTGTGCTTCGGAAACTAATATTATAATAATAAGTTGTCCAAGATTTTTAACGGGTCGTTTTCATTTGATATTTAGCAAAATTGAAACTAGTTTGTCTTCCACTTCTAGTTATATCAGCGGAGATAAAAGCTAGAAAGATTACACTGCAAAATTATGGACGGCTAGCGCAGATAGCCCTATAGTAACTTTGCGCGAAATTCAGAAAACAAACTTTTGTCAATTTTGCTTATAACAGCGAGATTTAAGCAACTTTCAGAAGAGCACCGTTTCTCTGGTCCCTTTCATATGATGGTAACACGTGCTGATGAATCAACTCTTTTAATTTGCGTCCACTCCTCCAACAGCTCAGCAATAAGCTTGCGAACCAACAATTTGAGAAACCAGGTTTTGAGATCCGTGGTAGGTGCACCATAGATAACCTATTGTTTACCTTTACGTTTGAGCACAATCAAATAAACACAATACTGTGATTTGATCTCCAAGTGTGCAAGATTTAAGTTTCTAAACATAAAATACTAAAATTCGGAGTTCTATTATCTGGGGAGACACAGTTGGCTCGTGTTGTAACTTTGCGCTCAAAACGACAAAGGAAACAAAAACGCTTGTAGACAAAATTAAATCTTTAAACATTAAAAATGCAACGTTTACAGTCAGTTGTAAATAAAACATTTGTATCTGATACATGTTCCACTAAGTTATGTAAAAAACGGTGTTTGGCAAAGGGCACATGAGACTAGAATGAAAGCTGAACACAAGATCTAATAAGTACGAGCAAAGACATTATTATTAAATGAAACGTCTGACAACGAAGAAGGTAAAAATAAAGGTTTCAAACGTATTTTTAATAATCACAACATTCTAAAATACTCAGTATCTTAAACATAGTTTTTATTTATTCTTTGTCAGTTGTGCTGTTTACAACTCCTCTGAGAAGTCCTTGGATATCTTTAATTAACATTTTTCCTTGTTCATGAATTAGCCAAGATTCAAGTATTCCTTGCAGCCTGAATGTACTCGAGTTCATATTTTTTGAGACCCGGCATGGCCAGGTGGGTTAAGGCGTTCGACTCGTAATCTGAAGGCGCAGGTTCGAATCCCCGTCACACCATACATGTTTGCCCTTTCAGCCGTGTGGGCGTTATAATGTTGCGGTCAATCCCACTATTCATTGGTAGAAGAGTAGCCTAAGAGTTGGCGAAGGGTGGTGATGACTAGCTGCCTTCCCTCTAGTCTTACACTGCTAAATTAGGAACGGCTAGCTTATAATTTATAATAACTTGTTTGAAGTATTCAAACCAGTAAGGAAAAATATATAATTTATAGAACTTAAGCTTAAAGGTTTATACAAGGAAGCACCAAACCATATATAAAAATAACATTTTTATCACAAATTTCTGGCATATGGACAATGTTTGTTTCTTGACGTATCTTAAAATGTGATTTAGGACAGTGTTCGAATGATTGGCTTCCTAATATGTATAAATAGTGGTTTGTTTAGCTGTTGGGCCCGACATGGCCAAGCGTGTTAAGGCATGCGACTCGCAATCTGAGGGTCACAGGTTCGCATCCCCGTCGCGCCAAACATGCTCGCCCTTTCAGCCGTGGGGGCGTTATAATGTGACGGTCAATCCCACTATTCGTTGGTAAAAGAGTATCCCAAGAGTTGGCGGTGGGTGGTGATGACTAGCTGCCTTCCCTCTAGTATTACACTGCTAAATTAGGGACGGAAGCACAGATAGCCCTCGAATAGCTTTGTGCGAAAATTCAAAAACAAACAAACAAACTTGTTTAGTTGTCTATGTTTTAGCACAAAGCTACACAAATTCTTGATGACGAGAAACCGATTTAAAATAAAAATTTACCACAGAAAGACTGGTATGAGTGTTAACACTTTTACTGATAAAGCAGAGAACAACGTTTCGACCTTCCGAGGTCATCTTCAGGTGAACAAAGAGAAGAATATCTAAACGTTAGTAAAAGTGTTAATACCCATACCAGTCGTTCTGTGGTACAAAGGTTCATCCACGCACTGTCTACTGCGGGAATCAAAACCTGGATTTTAGCGTTCAGTAAATTGTAGCTTCGCAAGAATGGAATAATTACGGTGAAGTACAATTATGAAGCTATAAATGGTGATGAAAATTACGTTTCATATATTACCATATTTATAAAATATTATTTTATTTAGAATGTAACAAACTCGAAACGAGTTTTTATTTTCGGTAAGATTTACAACAACATATTGAATAAATATTAGCTGTCTTAAACTAAATAATATAAATTAAAATAAGTTATACTTTATATTACTAACATTAAATGTCTGATGTCGTGGTTTGGTTTCTGAATTTCGCGCAAAACTACACGAGGGATACCTGCGCTAGCCGTCCCTAATTTAGCACTGTAAGACTACAGGGAAGGCAGATAGTTATCACCACTAACTCTTGGGGTACTCTTTTACCAACAAATAATGGTATTTATCGCAACATTATAACGCTCCTACGGCTAAAAGGGCGAGCATGTTTGATGGGACGGGGATTGGAACTAGAGACTCTCGGATTAGGAGTCTAGCGTCTTAACCACCTGGCCACGGGCAGTCTGAGGTATTAATTATTTAATAATAATTTCTTAAGAAACTCGTACATCAAGAATTTAAGTGTATATTACCTTTTTTTCTTATCACGTTAAAAAGAACCCTCCAGTGGCACAGTGCTATGTCTCCAGACTCACAACGCTAAAAACCGAGTTTAGTGGGCAGAGCACAAAGAGCCCATTGTAGCTTTGTACTTAATTTCAAACAAATTAAACCACGCTAAAAAGGAAAAATTAAAGATTTATGATTAGATCTATTTACACGTTGCAAAAATCTCTCTTTATATTAAATTGTGTTTCTCGTTGTGTTTTGTTTTAACTTACAATAATTTTGGAAATATTTATCTGTTCTCCATTCATGCTGTTGTGACTCCATTTCTGTCTCATATACTCTAAATGATTAAATAAACATTTTCTGTAATTTAGTATTCAGAAACAAATCATAATAAACTCTTTACGAAATATATATTTAATATATTCCTTTTATTTACCTTTTTTACTATGTTTTATATTAATATTAACTATTTTATCTGATTTAATTTATAGCAAAGAAAATAACGCTCCACTTAGAATCCGTAACTTAGACTGTGCAATTTGTCTGAGGTAGCATTTAAACGTCTTGAACCTTTTTTAAAGAAGGAAAACTGGCCCAATTAATGTGAATAATTTACTGTTATTAGAAACCAACATCCATGAAAACTATTATCTTACTCAGGCCTAAGTATAGTATTTAGTTTGAGTGCAAAGATAAACTTACAATCTAAGCACAGATTCAGTCTAATCAATAACCTAACAATAAGCTCCGTACGAGTGCAAGGAAAACTTAGACGTTCTTAGCATTTGTTGTAAGAGACACTGTTGTTGTTGCTATAGCTACACAAATGGCTATTTGAGTTCTGTCCACCGCAGGAAATCAAACGCTAAATTTGAGAATTGTACAGACTTGCCGCTGATTCATCGAAGCACCTTTCAAAGAATGAGACCCTTAAAAGCTGTACTAGTTTTCTTGAAAAAATAACAAAACAAAACAGGCCGCTATATTTTGTGCATGATAGATACAGAGACATTACTGGTTCCTTTCGAGCGTTTCAAAAATTCCCCACGTTGGGCGATGAATTTTGGCTTAACCTGGCCAGATGGATAGGGCACTTGAGGGTCACGAGTTCTAATCCCCGTCGCACCGAACATGCTCGTCCTTTCAGCAGTGGTGGCGTTATAATGTGACAGTCAATCCCACTATTCGTTGGTAATAGAGTAGCCCAAGAGTTGGTGATGGGTGATGATGACTAGTTGCCTTCCATCTAGTCTTACACTGCTAAATTAGGGACGGCTAGCACAGATAGCCCTGGTGTAGCTTTGCGCAAAATTATAAAACAAACAAACACTAAAAAATTTCCAGTGTCTTCTGAGTACATGTGAGACGCTAAAAATTGCCGTGAAAAGTTTTTGTTCTGGAATTTCGCGCAAAGCTACACCACGGACTACGTGCGCATGACCGTATTTAATTCTGAACCCGTGGAATAAAAAGCAAACAGCTTGTTAACAAACGCTCACTGCCAACTTGTGGACTACTCTTATTTGACCGAAGAGTTGGTTTTGACTGTCACTCTTACATCGCATCCACGACGCCCTTAAAATGCACAGTGGATTTTATCGGCAACGAGACTCAAACTTGGAATTCTCGCACTCTCATTATGGTCCATGAGGAACAAGGAAAAAAAAAAACACGACAAACACCAAAACTCAGTTTTGTATGCGCAGTTTAACAATTCCGAAGGAGACCCCGGCGGCATAGCGGTATCAGACTTACACCGCTAGAAACCAGGTTTCGATACCCGTGATTGGAAAAGCACAGATAGCCCATTGTCTAGCTTTGTACTTAATTCCAAACAAACAAACAGTACCGAAAGTGTTGAAATAAAGTTGCTATGAAGTTTTTTGTACCTATGAATATGATGAGACACACTGAACCGTGGTCTTCTCCATCCCTTAATCTGATTTGTTGGTTCAGCTCACTGAGTCAGTGTACATCAGAATATGCTTTGGAATGTATTAAAGAAGATGTTATCCTATTACTTCTTTCTCTTTCAGTGTTTATTTCAGAGTTAAGTAACTGTTACTCTACCATGTTCGAACACCCCTTCAACTATATTCAATAAAGGAAAATATGAAACATCAGACTAAGTGAAACCTAACGCAGTATATTTGATATTAATTTGATTTTCTGTGCGTATTCTTACAGCTGTCTGGAACTTGTTCTTCATGCATGTTGTTCTCATGTCGCTAGTTTTATGAATAAAACAGATCTTGTCTCATAATTTACGTCGTATTACATCGAAATTAACTTACATGCACATAAAGATTAAAATATAAAAATGATGATGGATAACTAGAAAAATAAACAGCTATCTTTTTCATACCAAATTATTTCGGTTATACCTTATTTAAGGTATGCTGTAGTAGGCGGACAGCCAGACAATGAGTATTCATTAAATTCACACACATATATATAATATAATCAATATTTTATGTTACAACTAATTTGTTCTCCACAAAAAACCAATTCACTAATGTTTT
The DNA here is from genome assembly GCF_004210375.1 of Tachypleus tridentatus. Taxonomy (NCBI): domain Eukaryota; kingdom Metazoa; phylum Arthropoda; class Merostomata; order Xiphosura; family Limulidae; genus Tachypleus; species Tachypleus tridentatus. Next base: position 23,109,217 of record NC_134827.1, read on the forward strand.
AACGAATATTTCCATTAAAACTGTTTTGAAACTTTCCTACCTAACAACATTAAAACAGTAAAATGTATATTTAAATAGATATTTACAATTATATATATATATTATGAATTTATGTCAGTGTTGAATATAACAATGATAAATTATAGATTCTTCGATCATAGAAAGAGAAAATAACATCACCAGGTAAACAATGCAAAAGATATAATGCGCAGTGATTATTTAAGTTCAAATATATCATTTGTTTACAGAAAATGATGAATATCCCTAACTCTATAGATCTAGTTCACCACCGAAGATTATATGGTTTATATAGATCTAGTTCACCGCCGAAGATTATGTGGTTCATATAGATCTAATTCACTGACGGAGGTTATGTAGTTCACATAGATCTGGTTCACTGACGGAGGTTATGTGGTTTATATAGGTCTAGTTCACTGACGGAGGTTATGTGGTTTATATAGGTCTAGTTTACTGACGGAGGTTATGTAGTTCACATAGATCTAGTTCACCACCGAGGGTTATGGTTGTTTTATAGTACAAAGCTGCAAAATGCACTATTTACGCTTTGTCCACTATGGGGGATCGAACCCCGGATTTTAGGCTTGTAAGTAATCTTACTGGTGGCTCACTGGAGGACGTAAACGTATGTAGACCAAATAGGAGGCAATTTGAAAATTTCAACCCAAACATCCCCTTAAACCCATGTGGACTAATTGGTGAGACCAGAAAAGTTTAAAAATTCAACTACGACAGTCCTAATATGAAACTACTAACTAGAGGAAAAGCAGCCAGGAAGCGGCACCAGTCGACACAACGGTGTGTGTCGGATTAATTTTTACCTTTGTGTCACATGGATCGTGTTCAACGGCATGACGTTTCGAATGCTAGGCCTCTTTATTCGCAGAATAATATATTAATATCTAATCCACGCCTTCTCAGGTAAAAACAAAGAAGAAATAAAAAGAGGCAAGACAACTTATAGTCAGCCGGTGCGATTCTTTTGTTGAAATGTGAGTTACCAAATAGGGCGTATACGATGCCATTAAAAACGTTTGCCTTGTAAAGATTGTTGAACATTTGTTACGGTCGGACACTCTTTATAAGTCGAGGAAACATGACAAGTGTTTAAAGATACAATAGGCTTAGCACTAACATTTTATGACAAGTAGTATTATAACAGCTTTTGTTGTAAGAAATGGCTTACGTAAGTATTTTTCCGACCATTACTGTGTTTATCGCATTCGATCCACCGGCATAAAGAGCTCTGGATTCTAACAAAACGCATCGTCGACAATAGATGTGGCATGGCAAATACACTCTCTTCTAATTCTTGAAAATCCTTAAAAGACTAGATGATAAATAATGAAGTGCTTATAAATATGATAGGACTAAAACTGACGCCTTATTACGAGTGTTTTCAAAATACATTATATGTAGCACTCACCGTCAGTTGGGTGGTAAGTCTCAGGACTTATAACACTAAAAATGGGTTTCAATACCCGCGGTGGATGAAGAACAGACAGTACATCATGCAATTTTTTTTCCTTATAACAGATATATGAAAACATCATATGCTGATTTAGTTTTATCTTATAGCTTTAACATAAATAACAACAACAGTAATGCCAGTATCTTGGTTATATTTGACAGCCTAAGTCACCTGTTACATTTTATGTTATTCCTTACTTTTATATATTGTTTACTTGTTTTGAAATTCGCGCAAAGCTACACAAGGGCTATCTGCGCTAGTCGTCCCCGTCTTCGGCCCGGCATGGCCAAGCGTGTTAAGGCGTGCGACTCGTAATCTGAGGGTCGCGGGTTCGTATCCCGGTCGCGTCAAACATGCTCGCCCTTTCAGCCGTGGGGGCGTTACAATGTGACGGTTAATCCCACAATTCGTTGGTAAAAGAGTAGCCCAAGAGTTGGCGGCGGGTGGTGATGACTAACTACTTTCCCTCTAGTCTTGCACTGCTAAATTAGGGACGGCTAGCACAGATAGCCCTCGAGTAGCTTTGTGCGAAATTCCAAAACAAACAAATCTTATATCTTCACATTGAATTACATTTGTTATTAAAGGTTTTATAGATTAATTCATTTGTAGAGGAATGACAATTGTATGATTTTAAGGGGTTTCATATAACGAAAACTCTTTAAAAAATGTATTCATACACTCTTTCCCGTAAAGATTAGTTTTAGAAAACACTACAGTAGTAATATTCATAAAGCTGAAACCTTCCACCATTTGAAGGTAAATAACTAGAGAGTAGACTTTGTTTAATCATTTTCTGAAAGACCTTTCTTAGGTCTTGTTACAATATTGCCAAAATTCTCTGTATTTCAAGTTGAAAGAAGCATTGTTACCAAAGATAATGATAAGTTAGTTCTGTGTTTATTATGTGGTTCATAAACACTTTGAAACATCAATACAGTAAATGTAACTATAAAAACATTTACGATAAATATATTTGTTTTCTCGACCTTTCACCTACGGGTGCTGGAAACTAAAAGAACATGTGCCACTCAGACTGTTAACAACTTAAGAAACTTATGTGTTACTCAAACTGTTAAAACTTGAAATTCACATATTACCTAAACTGTTAATAACTTAAAACTCATGTGTCATTCAGACTGTTAACAAGTTAAAACTCGTGTCATTCAAACCGTTAACAAATGTCAAAACCCACGTGTCATTCAAACCGTTAACAAATGTGAAAACACACGTGTCATTCAAACCGTTAAAACTTGAAACTGGTATGCCACTCTGACTGTTAACAAGTTAAAAACTCGTGTGTCATTCAAACCGTTAATAAATGTCAAAACCCACGTGTCATTAAACTGTTAAAATTTAAAACTGATATGTCACTCAGACTGTTAACAACCAATTTGAAACTCGTATATCACTCAAACTGTTAACAAAGCTGAAAACTCACATGTCACTTAAGCTGTTAATTAAGTATAATGTTAGGAGCATTCTTGGTCGTGTCAACAGCTTTTTAAAATAAAATAACCACGTCACGTGGTCGAAATTCTTTTAACCAAAGCATATTTTTTACATTTTTCATTTTCAATCCAAAAACAAATTTGGTAGATTGGTAGACAATATGCTGTTGAGATCTAATCTATTTACAAATAAAACAATTCTAATACGTTTCCCATCAGAAGTTTCTAGATTAATACACTAGTCATTTTGAGTGTCTGTCAGATAATACACTAAACATCGTAGTTGAACTGAATACATCACTGGTCGCGCCAGACGCAAAAACAATAATGGATACATTCCATGATGCGTATAGCCATTAAAATTACGAGTTACAATTTTTTTCTATAGTTTTAGAGTGCGAGTGTAGTTGGTCATTATAATATGCCTGAAACGTTTTTGCACTTTGTTCTTAACAGACTCACTTGGGATACTTTAAAACCATAATAAATAGTAGTGTTGTAATTGCAGTTTGTATTCTAAGTAATACGGAACGCAGCGTTTATTTCAATACACGAGTTTGCAATGCCTAAAACCGAAGATAAAACTTTACGTATTTCAGTCAAAAACTGCACTAGTTTAAAAGCATAAACATCGAGTGTGTTATAATAATACTAACAGTAGTATTATAATTTTTTGCCACTCAAAAGTTCATCTTTCGTAATATTTTAATGATGTGTTTTCCTTGGAAGATTTTCCTCATTAATAATACCCTATATACTTTTCCTCTCTTTATTCGCATATAAGGAATGTTTAATGCCAGGAACGAAATTTGTCTAAGAAATTAATAGATTTTCGTATTATAGCCTTCATTATAATTTAGTATCACTTAAACAAACCCAAGATTTAGTTGGATAGTTAAAGATAACAGATGTTTTATTCCCGAATTAGGAGTTAATAATCCATCAGTTCGATAGATATTTATTTGGAGTAAGTTTTCTTTTTTTCCAAAAACGCATCATTACCAGCAAACATATATTTCGAGTTCATAAACAAACAAACGATTAGTATGTAATTGCGCATTTACGTTAAGATCATAAGCGAGAGGAAACGCGTACTACGTTAACGTATACCATAAACAGGTATTAATGATTTTAAAATAAATTTTAGTTAGCAGCTTAAACGTCTGCGTATCAAACTTACACGATTATTTTGTTAAAAGTCAGTTGAGGAGAGTTTGAAGGAGCAAATGTGTGTGTTTTACTGTAGCAAAGCCACATTGGGCCATCTGATGAGTCCACCGAGAGGAATCGAACCTCTGATTTGAGCGTTGTGCGTCCGAAGATATCGGCCCGGCATGGCTAGGTGAGTTAAGGCGTGCGACTCGTAATCTTAGGGTGGCAAGTTCGCATCCCCGTCGCGCCAAACATGGTCGCCCTTTCATCCATGGGGGCGTTATAAAGTAACGGGCAATCCCACTATTCGTTGGTAAAAGAGTAGTCCAAGAGTTGGCGGTGGGTGGTGATGACTAGCTGCATTCCCTCTAGTCTTACACTGCTAAATTAGGGACGGCTAGCGCTGATAGACCTCGAGTAGCTTTGCGCGAATTTCAAAAACAAACAAACGTCCGAAGACTTACTACGTTGTCCAACTGGGAGACGAAATAGCATATATTTGTAGTTATATTCCAGCTAAAATCGTAAATAAATATCAAATAATACAGATTTTTCTATACAAATTAAAGTTTCCTTTACTTAATTTATCATGGCATTGAACTTAGCATATTTTCTAACCTTTAAAATATAATTTATCCATTCATCTTACATTTAAAAACTAATTATCTTATGACAAACGTAAAGCGATAGTTTTGAAGTTTATTAATTATTTACGTTGGTTCTTTGGGAAGATTTTTTTTAATGATGTTTGACGAAAATGAAATTCATCTGTTGAATTGGCATTTATTTTGTAAGCAGAGCAGTCAACGAGTGGCCTCTTTATCCCAGATGTCTGACAACGTTTTAACATCATGCGTCAAAAAATATCTTCTCCCTCCGTGATGAATGTTTCAATATGCTTTTTGTTATTATTTAATCACACCAGCTCTTGAGAGAGAACCAGGAAAAGTAGACTTCAACTTTTCAATAATTCAATAGACACGCGCTCACGCTTGAGTGGTTTGGCTGTTTCTGACGTGGTAGAAACCTATTCTCGTACCCAGAATACTTACTCTAAAAACTTATTGTGTGCTACTAAGGTCCTTTTCTGAATATCGAAACATTTTAATAAGCGAATTAATAGTAGAAATGTGAAAAAGGAGGTTTATTGAGAGTTGTCTTACTCATTTTGAAATTAGAAACAGGATTTGTGAATGTTATTTACACATGAACGAAACAGCATGTTAATTATCTAATAACAAAACATGGTAATATTATTATACCTCTCATCTAATGTTTCGTTGAAATGTACGCAGTTTACGCAATAGCAGTTCTAAATATCCTTCCGCTCACTCGTAACAGCTGTTATTTTGTTCATACGAAAAAAAAAAAAATTCCCTCCAAATTTCCATCAGAAATTGTAAAACGAAGTTTCCATAGTTTCTCAGATTTAGTTTTACGTGTATGAGTATTGATGGATTCTTTTTTTTATGAATTCCAGGTTCTTCTGCAAACGAAATTAATTAGAAATTGTTTTATCGTTCTTAATAAGGTGTGCTTCTTGTTTTGTCCTTAAGGGAACACAATCCTTCGTTTATTACATTCAATCCTGCTTTGGTCTTCTTGCAGAACTAATTACACTGATATCAGCTTGTGAATTATAAAACTAATTTTTAACAAAAGGCTACGCTTGTCATTGGCTCTTGCAAGGACCTTAAACTAACCAGAAAGAATGACAAGAAAAACGGGTTCTCATATGGCATGTTTTAAAATACTTGACTCAATGAGTGACTTGTAGTTCACACGTTCTTTCATAAGTGTTGTCACTTTCCTTTTTTGTAGAACCAATATAGTCATTTCATAAAAAAGGTCACATAAATGTATAAACTACTAAGAATGACCATAAAGTTGGAATCTGGTATTGTAAGGCAGACCCTAATTGTAATTGTGGGCATACTTTTTGGATCGCTTGTTTCAGCTGAGTTTTAATAATTAAAAGATATCAAACCGTAATTGTTAAAGTGATAACTAGACTGTATTTAGACACGTCGATTAGATTTACTGAATAAAAACTTTATTTATTAAAATCAGCTCAGTCATAAAACATGAAAATATATATTTGCATAAAACGTTTTTTAATGTTATGTCTTGTGTAAAGTTTCATAAGTACTAGACATTTTACGTGTATGATGATGTAGTATTCCGTTTAAATTTACATTTAAAATATTAGAATTAAAGCTATTGAACTCAGAATATAATTCTATAGATGCTTTCTTAATATAAATCTCACATTGGAATCCTCCATTATCGTTAGTGATTAAGTTGGAACATCACTAGAAACATAAACTTCCCATTTTGGATGGAAAGTATAGTATTTAAAAGTCAATTCTGAAATCTAGTTAAGGGCAGTGATATAACCCTCAGAGGGTGATGTTAACTGACGACTGTCGTTCAGGCTTGGATTCATATATCAGGGATAGGTATATTCTATATAGTTTGTTTGTTTTTGAATTTCGCGCAAAGCTACACAAGGACTATCTGCGCTAGCCGTCCCTAATTTAGCAGTGTAAGACTAGAGGGAAGGCAGCTAGTTATCACCACCCACCGCCAACTCTTGAGCTACTCTTTCATCAACGAATAGTGGGATTGATCATCACGTTATAACGTCCCCACGGCTGAAAGGGCGAGTATGTTTTGTGTGACGTGGATTCGAACCCACGACCCTCGAACAATGAGTCGAATGCCTTAACCCACCTAACCGTGCCGAACCATGTTCTATATAGACTGGCCGTTTAGTCTATGTATCACATGACTCTATGAGCGTAAAATGGGGGATTAAAATATATTGTGTGCATGTGTTTTCTTATAGCACATTGGGCTATCTGCTGAGTCCGTCGAGGGGAATCAAACCCCTGATTTTAGGGTTGTAAATCAGTAGACTTACCGCTGTAGTAACGGGGGTTACTTGTTACTAGGGTATACAAGATACGAAGGCCTGGCCTACATCTTCATAGTTGTGTGTTTAGTTTAACTAACTCAAAAGGTTAATCTTTTCAGGATTTCAGATAATTTCGATCGTTATGAACAGTGGGGTCAGTTGAAAGGAATAATTAGTGTGGATGACCAAGACGACGAAGAGTTCATCCTGTGGGGCATGAAGGCCAGGCATTTTGGTGAATATTATATTTATGTTTTTAGTACCTAACAGTTGAACTGATCCTGTAAAGTGTAAAGAACAGACATTTTGATTATTTGTTACCTTACTTACTAAATAACTGAGACAGTAATTGATCCTATGGAGCGTAAAGACCAGCCATTTTAGTACGTTTTACCTTACTTACTAAATAAATGAAACAGTACTTTGTCCTAGAAAGGCCAGTAATTTGTACGTTTTACCTTACTTACTAAATAACTGAGATAATATTTGGTCCTATGGAGCGTAATGGCCAGCCATTTTAGTAAGTTTTACCTTACTTACTAAATAACTGAGATAATATTTGGTCCTATGGAGGGTTAAAGCCAGCCATTTTAGTAAGTTTTACCTTACTTACTAAATAACTAAGATAATATTTGGTCCTATGGAGGGTAAAGGCCAGCCATTTCAGTAAGTTTTACCTAACTTACTAAATAACTATCAGAGGAATTAGCTCTAGGGGTAGTAAAGGCCAGGAATATTGGTGACTGTTACTTTATTATTTATATAGTTATATCAGGGGAACTGATTCTATAGGTAATGAAGGCCAGGAATATTGGTGACTGTTACTTTATTATTTATATAGTTATATCAGGTGGACTGATTCTATAGGGAGTGAAGGCGAGGAAGCTTAGTGACTGTTAACTTACTATATAACTATCAGGGAAACTGATTCTATAGAAAGTAAAGGCCAGGAATACTGTAGACTATTACCTTTCTTACTAGGTAACAAACAAAATAATTTATCTTATGGGGCGTAAAAAAGCAGACATTTTGTTTGTTACCTTACTAAATAAATAAATCCACTGATCAGGGGCAAGATATATTGCACGCGAATAAGAGATATCTGTTTATTATATTTCAGCTTTACATTTCTTCAATTTCTTCTTTAGGGAATGCACTATATTCTAAGGAATTGATAAACATACATTGAAATAATAAAGCTTATTAAAGCCTAGTTATTTTTGCGACTGAAATAAAACAATAACGAAAATATTATTTTAAAAGAGTAAATAAACATTGTACTGACATTTTTTCCCGCTAAAATTAACCTACGACGTAGAAAAAAATTGCGTGACATTGCTTGTTCATGGATAAATGCGATGTAACGTGCCTTATGTGCATTGTCATTATGCTATACAAAGTTAACCCTTCAGGTAATAAAAATATATTACCATATGTTGTCCAAAAAGAAAGTTTTATCAGGGTCCGATATGGCCAGGTGGGTGAAGGCGTTCGACTCGTAATCTGAGGGTCGCAGGTTCGAATCCCCGTCGCACCAAACATGCTCGCCTTTTCAGCCGTGGGGGTTATAATGTGACAGTCAGTCCCACTATTCGTTGGTAAAAGAGTAGCCCAAGAGTTGGCTGTGGGTGGTGATGACTAGTTGTCTTCCATCTGGTCTTACACCTACCAAGTTAGGGACGGCTAGCGCAGATAGCCCTCGTGTAGCTTTGTGCGAAATTCAAACTAAAACAAAATGGTTTTATCGGGAGACTCTAATTTATGTATCCATCTGTTTCTGAAGTTGTTTGAGGATAACTTGAGAAATCCGCATTAACATGTCCAATCAAACTACAAACATTGGGTCGAAATTTAGCTATTGCACTAGCAGTTCGAAACAAACTCGAAACAGTGGGACGAAGTTTAGCTATTGCACTGACAGGTCGTAACAAACTCGAAACAGTGAGAGGAAGTGTGCTAAGCCAGCTAACCAGAGCAAGTCTTAAAACAGTAGATGAAGTATGTTGTGCTACTAGAGTGATACAAAATATAAACAGTGTGAATAAGTCCGCTACGCTGGCGAAACGAAATAACCTTCAAACAGCGAAAAAGTGTGCTGCGCTGATTGGCTAGTAATATATTGAGCCATCTGCTGTTTCTACCGATGAGAATCAAACCTCGATTTTGGCGTTGTAAATCCAAACAAACGTACCATTGTCTTATCGGGGAACAGTAGAATAATAGACCGAAACATTCAGGCCTAGTGGTTATGGCGCTGAACTTGGAATCTGGTGGTTATGGGTTCGAATCCCATCACGAACTTACTCGCACATTCAGCAGTGAGGGCGTTACATACTTACGACCAATCCACTATTCGTTCGTAAAAGAGTAACCGAAAAGTTGGCGGTGGGTGGTACTAACTGGCCATTATCCTTCTGGTCAATGTTTATTAAATTAAAGACGGTTGGCTCTGATAGCCTTTGTGTAGCTTTGCGTGGAATTAAGAACATACCTAAACAATCTACAAAATATGGAATGGCGTATGTTGCGCTTCTAGTTCAGATCAACGTAACATTTGTCAAGTGATATTGTTAGAAAACGGTGTCTTTTTGTTTTGAAAAAAACAATCTGATTTTACTTTAGGTTATCATGAGCTTACTGTGGGTAAAATAATGTATAAAGACGTAAACTTACAAAAGACACACTGCAGTAGTAGCTATAAATTGACACACTGTAAAAAAATAGCCTAATCAACTATGCCGTTTGTATACAGTGACGTCAGAACAGCACTTCATAACCCAAGACGTTATAAACTGTAGGTAGCAAAATTACTGAACCACTAAATAATGCTTTATTACGAAACACCTCAAATTCGCGTCAGAGAATATAGACGTATAAGCTGCGATAAATACGTTTTCAACAAATTGTAGGATATGTGATATCCACGAAAAGAACGCAAGTACAGCGAAGTTCAGCTTTGTTAAGCCTAAGTCATTATTCGATTGTCGTCAGGCAGCAAATACAAAACAATTTAAATATTATAGCTGTCGATTAAAGATAGAAGACAGAATGAATCACTATTCTGTACTTGAACAAACGAAATGGACTTTTTAAAAAATGTTGCGCTTAAAGAATCTTCCGGAATTCTCTTAAGACAAGAATGAATTATAAGTCTTCTAGTTGACTAAATGAAATGGACTTCGAATAAATGTTGCGCTTAATAAATGTGCAATTCTCTTAAGACAAGAATGAATATTAACTCTTCTAGTTGATTAAATGAAATGTACTTTGGAAAAAAACGTTGCGATCAAAAATGTTGTTGAAATCTCTAAAATATAGAATAAATCACAGCTCTTCTAGTTATTCGTCGACCATCTGTTTTATAAAATATTATACAGGTTAATTTAGAAATGACAGAACTTTAAGAAAAGGTTTGTTTGTTTGTTTTTTTAATTTCGCACAAAGCTACTCGAGGGATATCTGTGCTAGCCGTCCCTAATTTAGCAGGTATCATCACCATCCACCGCCAACTCTTGGGCTACTCTTTTACCAACGAATAGTGAGATTGACCGTTACTTTATAACACCCCACGGCTGAAAGGGCGAGCATGTTTAGCGCCACGGGTATGCGAACCCGCAACCCTCAGATTACGAGTCGCACGCCTAAGGCGTGTTAAACACGCTTGGCATAGTCGGGCCACCTTAAGAAAAGGTATATTAGTGGAGTTTTTTGTAATTAAGCACAAATGTGCTATGTGTGCTGTGCTCTACACTGGTATAGAAACCTGAATTTAAACGTTGTATCTTTGGAGACCTATTGGGGGGAGGTACAACGCCAGTATATATTGATACTGTCTAATTACATTTCCTTATCACAGGATTTGTTTTGGATAATTTTTCCTCCTATATTCTACACAAAAGAAATATTGTATACACGTGAAGAACTCAAACAGAATAAAAGTTCCAAGTAAGCTCTATGCGAATTTCTATGTATTTTAACAGGCTTTACTTGGAGGATAATAGTTTCTGGGTGTTCGTTTCTTGTTTGTGTTCTTTTATTTCAAATACATTATCCCTATAGTAGATTCTAAACTTCTCTTACAATAACATTATGATTTACATTTTGTAATATTTCTGAACATGGTTTGTTGCATTTTAAACAATAATAACGTTTGCCTGTTCGTATCTTGTTTTCCTTTCTTTCTAGTACATTATCCCTTTAGAAAATACCAAAAAAACATTCTTGCAACCGCATTATAATTTATATTTTATTATGCATGAAGATGACGAAGTTTAGTTCATGTATCTATACCCGAGGACTATTATGACTCCAATAACGTAGTTTGGGAACGAATATGTTAGAAAGGTTTCAGTGTTTATTTTTCCCATATGAGCTTACTTTATAGTTTCTAGCAACTCACTAACGAGGCCTTAAATTTCAATTTATAAACTTGGAATATAAATAATATATATAAATGGAAAACGAATATACACAAGATCGAAACTGATGTCTTAGTATCGATTGGTTATTAATACTTGTTAGTTTAATTTATATATATTTATAGCTTAGAAAGACATTAGTTATGTGCAGATAGGTGTTACACTGAATTATAAAAATATACAAATTACAAACAGATTGGTGCTGCTGTTAATCAGACAGACATGTCAATTATGAGCAACTAATTCTCTACATGAAGTGAAATGATGTTCAACCTGTACATACAAATACGAAACGACTGTGTACTATGCGTTTATAGATCGAATACTTTCGCGCAAAAGCGTGAATAACGAATTATCGTTTGAAACTTGTAAAAATAAATGCTGAAGTAATAAAACCTGATGAATTTCTCTCCAGTCATATTTGTTAGCGCACTTTGAGAAATTTCTTTTTGCTTGTTTGTTTTTTGAATTTCGCGTCATACACGAGGGCTATTTGCGCTAGCCGTCTCTAATTTAGCAGTGTCAGACTAGAGGGAAGGCAGCTAGTAATCACAACCCACTGCCAACTGTTGAGCTACTTTTTTACCAACGAATTGTAAAATTGACCGTAACATTACAACGTCCCCACGACTGAAATGGCGAGCATATTTGGTGCGACAAAGATTCGAACCCGCGATGATCGGATTATAATGTGTTTTGAATTATGCAGTATGAAGAAGGCCTAAAAGTATACGATGATCTAGAATTCGGCCTTTCATCGCTATGCTTTGAAGTATGCGCTGTTAATGAGGTTTAACTCTATACAATTACCTGGAATTCATTCGTTTCGGTACTCTAAAGGAGGTATAGATACATACATTGATGTGGGATTCATTCGTTTCGGTACTGTAAAGGAGGTATAGATACATACATTGATGTGGGATTCATTCGTTTCGGTACTGTAAAGGAGGTATTGATACATACGTTGATCTAGGATTCATTCGTTTCGTTACTCTAAAGGAGGTAGGTATTGATACATACGTTGATCTAGGATTCATTCGTTTCGTTGCTGTAAAGGAGGTATTGATACATACGTTGATCTAGAATTCATTCGTTTCGGTACTCTAAAGGAGGTAGGTATTGATACATACGTTGATCTAGGATTCATTCGTTTCGTTATTGTAAAGGAGGTAGGTATAGATACATACGTTGATCTAGGATTCATTCGTTTCGTTACTGTAAAGGAGGTAGGTATAGATCATACGTTGATCTAGGATTCATTCGTTTCGTTACTGTAAAGGAGGTATTGATACATACCTTGATCTAGGATTCATTCGTTTCGTTACTGTAAAGGAAGTAGGTATAGATACATACGTTGATCTAGGATTCATTCGTTTCGTTACTGTAAAGGAGGTAGTTATAGATCCATACTTTGATCTAGGATTCATTCGTTTCGTTACTGTAAAGGAGGTATTGATACATACGTTGATCTAGGATTCATTAGTTTCGTTACTGTAAAGGAGGTATTGATACATACGTTGATCTAGGATTCATTAGTTTCGTTACTGTAAAGGAGGTATTGATACATACGTTGATCTAGGATTCATTCGTTTCGTTACTGTAAAGGAGGTATTGATACATACGTTGATCTAGGATTCATTCGTTTCGTAACTGTAAAGGAGGTATTGATACATACGTTGATCTAGGATTCATTCGTTTCGTTACTGTAAAGGAGGTAGGTATGGATCATACGTTGATCTAGGATTCATTCGTTTCGTTACTGTAAAGGAGGTAGGTATAGATACATACGTTGATCTAGGATTCATTCGTTTCGTTACTGTAAAGGAGGTATTGATACATACGTTGATCTAGGATTCATTCGTTTCGTTACTGTAAAGGAGGTAGGTATTGATACATACGTTGATCTAGGATTCATTCGTTTCGTTACTGTAAAGGAGGTATTGATACATACGTTGATCTAGGATTCATTCGTTTCGTTACTGTAAAGGAGGTATTGATACATACGTTGATCTAGGATTCATTCGTTTCGTTACTGTAAAGGAGGTAGTTATAGATCATACGTTGATCTAGGATTCATTCGTTTCGTTACTGTAAAGGATGTATTGATACATACCTTGATCTAGGATTCATTCGTTTCGTTACTGTAAAGGAGGTATTGATACATACATTGATCTAGGATTCATTAGTTTCGTTACTGTAAAGGAGGTATTGATACATACGTTGATCTAGGATTCATTCGTTTCGTAACTGTAAAGGAGGTAGGTATAGATAAATACGTTGATCTAGGATTCATTCGTTTCGTTACTGTAAAGGAGGTATTGATACATACGTTGATCTAGGATTCATTCGTTTCGTTACTGTAAAGGAGGTATTGATACATACGTTGATCTAGGATTCATTCGTTTCGTTACTGTAAAGGAGGTAGTTATAGATCATACGTTGATCTAGGATTCATTCGTTTCGTTACTGTAAAGGATGTATTGATACATACCTTGATCTAGGATTCATTCGTTTCGTTACTGTAAAGGAGGTATTGATACATACGTTGATCTAGGATTCATTCGTTTTGTTACTGTAAAGGAGGTAGGTATAGATACATACGTTGATCTAGGATTCATTCGTTTCGTTACTGTAAAGGAGGTATTGATACATACGTTGATCTAGGATTCATTCGTTTCGCTACTGTAAAGGAGGTAGGTATTGATACATACGTTGATCTAGGATTCATTCGTTTCGTTACTGTAAAGGAGGTATTGATACATACGTTGATCTAGGATTCATTCGTTTCGTTACTGTAAAGGAGGTATTGATACATACGTTGATCTAGGATTCATTCGTTTCGTTACTGTAAAGGAGGTAGGTATTGATACATACGTTGATCTAGGATTCATTCGTTTTGTTACTGTAAAGGAGGTAGGTATAGATACATACGTTGATCTAGGATTCATTCGTTTCGTTACTGTAAAGGAGGTATTGATACATACGTTGATCTAGGATTCATTCGTTTCGCTACTGTAAAGGAGGTAGGTATTGATACATACGTTGATCTAGGATTCATTCGTTTCGTTACTGTAAAGGAGGTATTGATACATACGTTGATCTAGGATTCATTCGTTTCGTTACTGTAAAGGAGGTATTGATACATACGTTTATCTAGGATTCATTCGTTTCGTTACTGTAAAGGAGGTAGGTATTGATACATACGTTCATCTAGGATTCATTCGTTTCGTTACTGTAAAGGAGGTATTGATACATACGTTGATCTAGGATTCATTCGTTTCGTTACTGTAAAGGAGGTAGGTATTGATACATACGTTGATCTAGGAATCATTCGTTTCGTTACTGTAAAGGAGGTAGGTATAGATACATACGTTGATCTAGGATTCATTCGTTTCGTTACTGTAAAGGATGTATTGATACATACGTTGATCTAGGATTCATTCGTTTCGTTACTGTAAAGGAGGTATTGATACATACGTTGATCTAGGATTCATTCGTTTCGTTACTCTAAAGGAGGTAAGTATTGATACATACGTTGATCTAGGATTCATTCGTTTCGTTACTGTAAAGGAGGTAGGTATGGATCATACGTTGATCTAGGATTCATTCGTTTCGTTACTGTAAAGGAGGTAGGTATTGATACATACGTTCATCTAGGATTCATTCGTTTCGTTACTGTAAAGGAGGTATTGATACATACGTTGATCTAGGATTCATTCGTTTCGTCACTGTAAAGGAGGTAGGTATTGATACATACGTTGATCTAGGAATCATTCGTTTCGTTACTGTAAAGGAGGTAGGTATAGATACATACGTTGATCTAGGATTCATTCGTTTCGTTACTGTAAAGGAGGTATTGATACATACGTTGATCTAGGATTCATTCGTTTCGTTACTGTAAAGGAGGTAGGTATTGATACATACGTTGATCTAGGATTCATTCGTTTCGTTACTGTAAAGGAGGTAGGTATGGATCATACGTTGATCTAGGATTCATTCGTTTCGTTACTGTAAAGGAGGTATTGATACATACGTTGATCTAGGATTCATTCGTTTCGTTACTGTAAAGGAGGTAGGTATTGATACATACGTTGATCTAGGATTCATTCGTTTCGTTACTGTAAAGGAGGTAGGTATGGATCATACGTTGATCTAGGATTCATTCGTTTCGTTACTGTAAAGGAGGTAGGTATTGATACATACGTTCATCTAGGATTCATTCGTTTCGTTACTGTAAAGGAGGTATTGATACATACGTTGATCTAGGATTCATTCGTTTCGTTACTGTAAAGGAGGTAGGTATTGATACATACGTTGATCTAGGAATCATTCGTTTCGTTACTGTAAAGGAGGTAGGTATAGATACATACGTTGATCTAGGATTCATTCGTTTCGTTACTGTAAAGGAGGTAGGTATAGATACATACGTTGATCTAGGATTCATTCGTTTCGTTACTGTAAAGGAGGTATTGATACATACGTTGATCTAGGATTCATTCGTTTCGTTACTGTAAAGGAGGTAGGTATTGATACATACGTTGATCTAGGATTCATTCGTTTCGTTACTGTAAAGGAGGTAGGTATGGATCATACGTTGATCTAGGATTCATTCGTTTCGTTACTGTAAAGGAGGTATTGATACATACGTTGATCTAGGATTCATTCGTTTCGTTACTGTAAAGGAGGTAGGTATTGATACATACGTTGATCTAGGATTCATTCGTTTCGTTACTGTAAAGGAGGTAGGTATGGATCATACGTTGATCTAGGATTCATTCGTTTCGTTACTGTAAAGGAGGTAGGTATTGATACATACGTTGATCTAGGATTCATTCGTTTCGTTACTGTAAAGGAGGTAGGTATTGATACATACGTTGATCTAGGATTCATTCGTTTCGTTACTGTAAAGGAGGTAGGTATGGATCATACGTTGATCTAGGATTCATTCGTTTCGTTACTGTAAAGGAGGTAGGTATTGATACATACGTTGATCTAGGATTCATTCGTTTCGTTACTGTAAAGGAGGTATTGATACATACGTTGATCTAGGATTCATTCGTTTCGTTACTGTAAAGGAGGTAGGTATTGATACATACGTTGATCTAGGAATCATTCGTTTCGTTACTGTAAAGGAGGTAGGTATAGATACATACGTTGATCTAGGATTCATTCGTTTCGTTACTGTAAAGGAGGTAGGTATAGATACATACGTTGATCTAGGATTCATTCGTTTCGTTACTGTAAAGGAGGTATTGATACATACGTTGATCTAGGATTCATTCGTTTCGTTACTGTAAAGGAGGTAGGTATTGATACATACGTTGATCTAGGATTCATTCGTTTCGTTACTGTAAAGGAGGTAGGTATGGATCATACGTTGATCTAGGATTCATTCGTTTCGTTACTGTAAAGGAGGTATTGATACATACGTTGATCTAGGATTCATTCGTTTCGTTACTGTAAAGGAGGTAGGTATTGATACATACGTTGATCTAGGATTCATTCGTTTCGTTACTGTAAAGGAGGTAGGTATGGATCATACGTTGATCTAGGATTCATTCGTTTCGTTACTGTAAAGGAGGTAGGTATTGATACATACGTTCATCTAGGATTCATTCGTTTCGTTACTGTAAAGGAGGTATTGATACATACGTTGATCTAGGATTCATTCGTTTCGTTACTGTAAAGGAGGTAGGTATTGATACATACGTTGATCTAGGAATCATTCGTTTCGTTACTGTAAAGGAGGTAGGTATAGATACATACGTTGATCTAGGATTCATTCGTTTCGTTACTGTAAAGGAGGTATTGATACATACGTTGATCTAGGATTCATTCGTTTCGTTACTGTAAAGGAGGTAGGTATTGATACATACGTTGATCTAGGATTCATTCGTTTCGTTACTGTAAAGGAGGTAGGTATGGATCATACGTTGATCTAGGATTCATTCGTTTCGTTACTGTAAAGGAGGTAGGTATTGATACATACGTTCATCTAGGATTCATTCGTTTCGTTACTGTAAAGGAGGTATTGATACATACGTTGATCTAGGATTCATTCGTTTCGTTACTGTAAAGGAGGTAGGTATTGATACATACGTTGATCTAGGAATCATTCGTTTCGTTACTGTAAAGGAGGTAGGTATTGATACATACGTTGATCTAGGATTCATTCGTTTCGTTACTGTAAAGGAGGTATTGATACATACGTTGATCTAGGATTCATTCGTTTCGTTACTGTAAAGGAGGTATTGATACATACGTTGATCTAGGATTCATTCGTTTCGTTACTGTAAAGGAGGTAGGTATTGATACATACGTTGATCTAGGATTCATTCGTTTCGTTACTGTAAAGGAGGTAGGTATGGATCATACGTTGATCTAGGATTCATTCGTTTCGTTACTGTAAAGGAGGTAGGTATTGATACATACGTTCATCTAGGATTCATTCGTTTCGTTACTGTAAAGGAGGTATTGATACATACGTTGATCTAGGATTCATTCGTTTCGTTACTGTAAAGGAGGTAGGTATTGATACATACGTTGATCTAGGAATCATTCGTTTCGTTACTGTAAAGGAGGTAGGTATAGATACATACGTTGATCTAGGATTCATTCGTTTCGTTACTGTAAAGGAGGTATTGATACATACGTTGATCTAGGATTCATTCGTTTCGTTACTGTAAAGGAGGTATTGATACATACGTTGATCTAGGATTCATTCGTTTCGTTACTGTAAAGGAGGTATAGATATATACGTTGACCTAGGATTCATTCGTTTCATTAATGTATTTCCAACTGCTTTCCGTGAAGAAAACCTAATTATATGCGATAGTTTGGAATTCATCCGTTTCGTTATTGTGTTTTGAACTATATGCTACGAAGGAAACCTAAACATATAAGACAATGTGAGATTCATCTGATTTGTTAATGTGTTTTAAATTATATGTTAAAAAAGAAAGCCTAAATGCGCAGCGTGATCTGAGATTCATTCGCTTCATTACTACACTTTGAAATTTCCCTTCTCACACAGACTTAACAGTATACGCTTTTCAGAAATTAACGTCTTAGTTCCTTTTAATGATCATTTTTATTCAGAAAATTTCACGTCTTGTCTAATCTTATCTTATCTAATCCTTAGTAAGAATTAAGCTTCTTGATTAGATACTAAAACATTTATTATAACTAATCTTTTTGCCTGTTAACACAAATCAGGCACATCTTACCTTGTGGAAAGCTGCTTCCAACAAAAAAAAAGCTAGGTCATCATTACGGCTACATATAAAATTGGATATTTTGAGGTGTAGACAGGCACGTGCTGTGTTTCTATACTTACATATATAGAAGCTAATGATGAGTGTGCCTCCAGGTGCGCGTTCTTTGTTGCAGGTATAGATTATAAGCCTTTTCAGAATGGAAGGATGCGGTAGCCTTTATTGATCTATCCGACCAACCAAGACCCAAGTATCTTCAATGCTGGTTGCCATGGTTACGAAACAAGCTCCGGTTATGGTTTCGTTACCAGTTTTTGATCTAATAGAGACATCTGCCAATCGTCGAACGACAGCTGTTGCCACGTGTTCTTCAATTCATATACTACGTGGCTGTTGTCTAGCAGAATAGAGAGACTAAGAATGATTGAAATGAATTATGGGAATAAAAAAACGTTTCAGATGCACGAAACGACTCCAATCTTTTGGTAATAGTCAGAGAATTCTTTTTCAAAGTGTAAACATTTCTTATGGCGAAGATTTATTAAAGAATGTATGTTTTTCAAAATTCGACTATGATACTTTGTATAGCGTGCAAACAAATAGTTTATGGGATTTATTTCTTGATACAAAAGTATCATAAGATAGCTGGATATTTAAAATAACTAATGGGTATTTCAGAGGAACGTGGTACGTGGTAAATTCGTTTTGGACATAATTTTAAGAAATCAAATGTTTTATTTATTTCTGTAAACTCTAAAAATCAGTTTCATTGGAAAAAATATTTCCAAGTAATTTGAAATATGAAATCAATTGTCAAAAATGAAACTACGACAAACAATTTAATCTAAACTACACGTAAATGAGTTTAAACTATACTTGTTAGAATTCAAGTAAAACAATGCCTATTGTTATCACAAACATTTGGATAATTTTGCAAATACGTAAGTACTGTAGTCTGTGTGCAAAGCACATTAATTTCTAAAATCTGTTTACAAAACATGATTTTCGAGATCAGTTTATAAAACATTAAGCATGCTTATAAATTTGGAGTGTACATATTTGGAGTATTTTTCCAGCATATCTTATGAACCTCCACTCTAGTACTTTTATTTGTCCATATTTAGTTCTAATAAAGTTTGCAGACGTTGTTGAAGTGACAGCTTAAACGTGGTTCTAATTTTGAAAGTTTTCGTTGAAACCTTGTGTAAGATGTTCATAATGTTAGTTTTTATCGATTTTAAATTAGATTAAGTTTTTCGTGCATCTCGCTTTTAAACTGTTGTTTTATATATGATGACTGACCACATTCTTAGGCCTGATATGTTAACTAGTGAAGCCGCTAATATTACGTGAACAATAAACAACAATGTAGGATTTGAAATAATAATGTTTTCAAATTCTTGCATAATTAACACTGACAGCACTAAAGATTCCAGCACCGGGTATATTCTGCAAATGTTAATAAATCAGTTTCTATAGTTTGGTCGCCACTTAACATATATCCGTGTATTTAAAGATACCGTGCGGGATTGAACATTTAATGTACTCCATTCCGGAGTACATCAGCTATCGCATTCTTAGTAGTTTACTAAGACAATTATTGTAATTATTACCGTTTGGCATAATTAGGTGAGATATTGTCTAACGCTTTTTCAGTCCTTCTACTGTAATGTATAACAAACACGAACATTCATTCAGGAAATTGAACTCAAGTATTGATCGAACTAGGTTTAAATATAACAATGTTTACTGATATAAGTTCACAAGGTTTCGGTTCTATATTATACAATAGTTTTAAAGTACTGTTCGTATTAGGTTTAGGCTTAACATTTCATTGACATAATTTCTAAAGTTTACAAGGTTTCAGTATTATATTATACAATAGTTTTAAAGTACTGTTCGTATTAGGTTTAGGCTTAACATTTCATTGACATAATTTCTAAAGTTTACAAGGTTTCAGTATTATATTATACAATAGTTTTAAAGTACTGTTCGTATTAGGTTTAGGCGTAACATTTCATTGACATAATTTCTAAAGCTCACAAGATTTCAGTTTTATATTATACAATAGTTTTGAAGTACTGTTCTTATTAGGTTTAGGTTTCACAGTTTTCATTGGCATAATTTCTAAAGCTCACAAGATTTCAGTTTTATTTTATTCAACAATATTAAATATGATTGCCTCTCCAAATTTGTTCACCATTTTTTGAGGTTTATACGTTTTCAGTTTGCTTTATATCAAAGCTTGACGCTCTGTTAATAAATTTTATAATATTTTGGAATAAACCAAATGCATGTCATATAATATTGGAAAAATTCGAGAACAGAAACAAAAAAGGTATATATATATTTCTTTTCTTCTCTCTTATTTTGTTTAGCCGAGGCATAGTGGCTCATAAAATAGTTGTGGGTTTATTTCTTAAGTACAAACTTTTAGTTTATTGCTTTTGATCGATTTGAGATATAATTACTGTTTTAGATTCAGGATTTCAAATTCCTTAGATTGATGTATTTGACCACGCCCAAGGTCTCACAGAATAATTTACTCTAATCCCGTTTGAAAGAATTTCAAGTGCCGCGACTATTGAGGATTCTTTCTTGTTGTCTGCTACACAAGAAAATCAGAAAATGTTGCTATTAATACTTACATTATGGGCAGTGAGAACTCATTATTTGTTTGTTTTTGTGTTTAAACGTAGAGCTGCACAAAAGAATATATTTGTTGCACCCACCACGATTACTGAACCTTGATGTTTAGAGTATAAGACCTCAAGATTACCAATGATCCACTTGTGATCTTATTGTTTGAAAGAAAGAAACTGATTTAAGATCGATATTTTTAGACAATTTTATTCTTATTTTAAAGTACCAGAAATGTAGGTTTTATGAATATGTAACGGATGATTAATGTTTTGTTTCTGAATTTCGCTTAAAGCTACACGAGAACTATCTGCGCTAGCCGTCCCTAATTTAGCAGTGTGAGACTAGAAGGAAAGCAGCTAGTCATCACCACCCACCGCAAACTCTTGGGCTACTCTTTTACCAACGAATAGTGGTATTGACCGTCACATGATAACGCTCTCACAGCCGAAAGGGCGAGCATGTTTTATGCGACCGGGATGGTTAAAAAAAAACAAATTTAAACTCAGGAATTAACATTTCGGAACGAAGAATTTATTTATTTATTTTTAACAACAATATATTTCATGCTGCATAAAATTCTTCCCCAAATTTTCGCAGAAGTACATCTGTGTAATAACTTTTACCAGAAAACAATAATTTCAATTCATAATAAACGTGTTGGTTATGAGTAACTGGCAAATTACAGAAAGCGTCTATAATCAGTATTCGCTGCACAATCACCCTTGCTGCTAGCGATGTTTTCGGCCTTTAACCCAAGAACACCGATCGATGTTGGGCCAACTTAACGATATTACCAATCATCGAAGTAGAATGTCGCATGTTAAGTTTCATGCATTATGCTCATCTCTGTTGGGCAATGTAGTTATTGCTATTTAAAAAAAAAAGCCATTTATTAATAAAGGTAATAATATATAAAATTACGTCTTATTTAGTGTGCGATAACTTCCAGCTAAATGTTCACAGAACAATGCACAGATTGTGTGAATTTGCAATTGTTTGGGTACAAGGTCCAGTTCTGTTCGTCTAAATCTATCTTATTAAATAAAATTTGCTCATTGGCTCATATATACAATGACCATACCGTGATAAACGATTGACCTCAGCATAACATGTTAAGTTACCATACGTATTATTATTTTGTTTCTTACTGAAGGTTGCCAAAGCAAATTTAATGTGTAATATAAAACTGAACGAGTAATAACACTAACTGAATTGAAAAATTATATCTGTATAGAGAAGTTTAGTACTAAATACGTAGTCGTTGTTATATGGAATATGTCATAAATTTTCATTAATAAACTACAAGCAGTTTGTTTGATTGGTTGTTGTTAAGCACAAAATTGAATAATAAGTTATCTGTGTTGCACCCAACACAGGTATCGAACTCCGGACTTTAGTCTTATTAGCCTAAATACTTTTCCCCGAGCCACTGTGGAGACACTTCTAGCAAAAACTGAACTTAATTATTAAATATGAACTGGCATCCAATTCGATATGTAGTGTAAAACTTATAGAGAAAGCAAGATCCTCTCAGTGACTATTGGGTGACACAGATGATATATTTATCTTCAGTAATGATGCACATACTTTACTGCATGACACCCACAACAGTTAGTAACAATGAAAATAATACCAACCAAATATTAATACTATATTTATAATATTTGGAAAAAATATATTGTTCGTGTTAAAACGCTAAGGTTACACAATTTTTGAAAATTTAATTTGAAAGGTTAAATACTTTTTTTTTAATTTTCTTCCTAGGAACTAACGTATACTAGATTTATAGCAGTAATTGAGTTTCGTTGTATTTTCCAATTTTGTAAATTGCCGACTGGATCACAGCTATTAAAAGATCTTTCAAATCGTTAAGCCGCTAAGTGTGTGAAAAAGAATAATGAATATTCACAGTGAACATCCTAACAAAATATTAATGTTTGTGATAACATCATATGTATATCTTTGTGGACACGTACTGAGACTTGTTAATGCTACTGAACTTTATATACTAATAGAAGAGTTCTTAGCATTGTTAATCTCTGAAATGTTTGAACTTCAGTCATTTGCAGTAATGAACAAGATAACCAAGAACTTTACGTAGTGAGGAACTCTTTCATTTAACTTATTGATCAAGTTACTTGTACTGCAAAGTACAGAAAGACTAGGATCTGTGTTGACAGTTTATTTGTTGATATAGAGGAATACTTTTTAATAGATGTAGGAGCTGATATCGGTAAAGATGTTCAAATGGGACAAAGGATTCCTTCAATGATCTAGAAATAGGCCTGTGGTCTTTTCAGAAATGTTCCCTTGGGATAGCTGCGGGGATAAAGTACTCAGTGATATTCATGGCTTAAATGAAAGACTATCAGAGATACGTTTAAAGCAACATGTGGGGCTACTTGGACCTCTGGGATAGATTTTAGGTTAAGGTTGATTTATTAAGAGCTCAACCTATGAAAGCTAAGTTAATAGGATGTTTTTGTAAGCTATTAGGATATGTATTAGAGATAGTTTAAACTATTGTTTGTTTTGGAATTTCGCACAAAGCTACTCGAGGGCTATCTGTGCTAGCCGTCCCTAATTTAGCAGTGTAAGACTAGAAGGAAGGCAGCTAGTCATCACCCCCCACCTCCAACTCTTGGGCTACTCTTTTCCAACAAATAGTGGGATTGACCGTCACATTATAACGCCCCCACGACTGAAAGGGCGAGCATGTTTGGCGCGACCGGGATGCGAACCCGCGACCCTCAGATTACGAGTCGCACGCTTGGCCATGCCGGGCCTGTTTAAACTAAGCTAGAGTAGTAGTGGAGGAAATTGGGAGTAAACGAATAGTTAAGACAGCGAGAGAAGTTTGAAAATAGAAGATTTACAACTAATTTAATAATAGTTGTAATGATAAGTTTCCGATTTAAAGATAAAAATAGCAGGACCAATATTAGCACGATTTGCTGTTACTCCAGTGTTAGGAACAAAGTTTGGAGCTGAAATTAAAGGCTATGATGTAATAGATATCACCGAATCATGATAAGATTTAAAGAATATTGGAGATGGAAAGTGTTTTTAAATGACAGATTACAATTATATAAAATCATTGACCGTTTTGAAAGAATGGATAGACTAGGTAGTCACATAAAAGTCCAGTTGCAACTTGTTGGATTCAAGGACGAAAGAGAAATGTTAACCAAGAGGTTTTGTAGACATGGGCTGAAATCAGTGGCAATTATAATAGGTCATAAAGTCAGTGAGAAGATGTAAAGAGAAGTCAAAGAAGTCAAATTACAAGAATATTGACGTAATAATTATTGGATACTTTCATTTTTGAATATTAATTGAGGTCGTAAGAATAAGATGGTGAGTGAGGAAAATTTCGTAAAGTATTTCACAATGTTTTTTTATTTATCAAAAGTCCCAGAGAAGTTGAGACATATTACTTGTTTGTCGTTTTTTTTTAAATTTCGCGCAAAGCTACATCAGGGCTAGAGCAGATAGTCCTCTCTAATTTAGCAGTGTAAGACTAGAGGGAAGGCAGTTAGTCATCACCACCCACCGCCAACTTTTGGGCTACTCTTTTACCAACGAATAGTGGTATTGATCGTCACATTATAACGCCCCCACGGCTGAAAAAGCGAGCATGTTTGATGTGACGGTGATTCGAATCCGTGACACTCAGGTTACGAGTCGAGCGTCTTATCCACTTGGCCATGCCGAGCCCTTTCATTAGTAGATTTGATGTTTTGGTACATTTTGGAATAAGCTTGTTCATTAGAAATTGGGATAAAAAGAGTTGAGATACGATGTAGGACAGAATTCATTTTTTAAAATATATTATTCTTAGTTCAAGATAGGTTTACTCCCGAAAGGAAAAAAGATGATATATAAGAATAAATCTCATTTTCTTACTAGCAACATTAAAAAGAAAATTAAAGATAAATGTCATACAGCTGAGAAGTTTAAGTTGAAAAACAAATTTAAAAAACTTAGTTACCAGAGGATGCTAGGGATGTTTGTCACAAGAAAGTCAGAAATTATAAAAGCACAAGAAACAGTTGGCTAAAAATATTAAAACTAGCAATAAAAGATTTTCAGAAGTAAAATGTTAACATTTGGATAAGGTCCTTTAATGTTGCTGATGTCATGGCCTTTGTTAAGATGATGAGATGATTGAGTTTTAAGATGTTTTCCTTTCTTCTGTTTGTACAACAGATGATATGATAAATATTGTAATTGGTCCATACGATGTAAATAGAAAAATTGAGAGATTAAAAATAGGTAAAACCCTAAGGTCAGAAAGGATTTCTTCAATATTTTTGAAGGGGTCAAATACCAATTATTTAAGTGACTCTTTTTTAGTTTGAGTAGGTGAATACGTAACAAGATTGTATTTTTATTAATGTTATTCTTATCCCTAAATTGAGTGATAAGAGTTGTCCTGAAACTGTAGGTTAGCTAGCATTACTTCTGTAGTTATAAATATTTTATTCTAGAGAGAGCTGTAGAAAGAAATTTATAAAAATTCCTTTAGTAAAATGTGATGTCTAAAGTAAATGTCAACATGGATTCACAAAATTAAAATTTTGCATCATTAATATGTCTACCTTTGACCAGTATTACTTATTATCTGAGCAATAGAAAGGACATGTACTTCTTTTACATAGAATTTTTTTAAAGAAAGCTCTTGATAAAATGATAATGAAAATAATAGTTAAAAATATCAAATCAATATGACTTGGGGAAAGAAAAATTTGGTGTACTGACTGGCAGAAGAGAACAAAACAAAACGCTTATGGCCCTTGGTCAAGCCCGCATTAAATTAATTTGAGGCTCTGGTGCACTTTTCTTAGGCACCTTGAATAGGGTACAAGCAAATTTGAAGTTAATCATAATTAATACATGTTGAGTTAATTGCAAAATATGAGCCAGTTATTCGAAGTAAATTAGAATAGATCTACCTAACTTTTAACGGTGACATGTTACAATTAAACGATTATAATTATAATTATTACTTGCACAATGCGACAAGTAGGAATAAATTAGATACATATAAAATAATGTAGTTATTGTACAACATTACAGAAGCATACCAAAACATTACCCTAAAAATCGTTTTTTTCTTGCCATGGCGGAAGCAAAATCTCTAATCACATCTTCCGTAATCTGTTTGCCTGAAAATTTAGAAACTTTCAAAATAAATAAAGTTAAATTAGATAATATAAATAAATATATGATAACAGTAATAAATTTTTATACAAGGTACACTCACTAGGACTAACAGATTGGTTAGTATCTTGGTTATTTTAACATTTACTTCATGTCATTGCGTATTTTCACACTTCTTATGGCGGGAATTTTAAAAAATCACAGCCCAAAAGCAATAAAATCTAATTATGATCATTTACATAAGGTTAAGAAGTTTAAAACTATTTAGGTAAATAATTGTTGTTTCCAGCAAAAATGTAAAGTAATTCTAGAAAATAAAATTATCATTTCGATTTATTTTTTATTTCTTTATGGTGGTTACGAAGTCGGTGAAATTGGTCTAGTTTGTGCTGAATAAGAATAGAACAAATAAGAGATAAAATATGAAAATGTATCGACAAAAGAGAGTGTTAAACTGACGGTCCATATCATCAGTAAGTGCCCTTCACCACTTAGGTCCCTTGCACAACTATGCCATGGTAAACGCGGCTCTGGCCCTCGTTGTTACGAGAGTGTCTTAGGAGCCAATGTTTCCGCCTTGATTTTATCTCACTTTCATTAGTAATACTTAAAGATGCAAAATTAGTAAGTTAGTAAAGTTTGCGAAATATATTAAACTCTATTTCTAACTGTGCTAAGAATGTTCGAACGTTACGGAACGCCTATATTCAGTTAGTAAGTTGGAAAAATATTTGATATCTTTAAGTAATAATACTACACTCATAGTAACACATTTGAATTCTCATTTGTACGTTTGATATGGATAGTAACCCATTCAATGGCATGACTGAAAAACGAATTTTGACTTAGTAGTGGAAAGATCTAAAAAAAACGATCAAAGCATTGCTATGTTTCTAGCAGTAAAGCTAATACAGTTTAAGGTAATTTCATTGCATTATTGATTACAATTCAAAAGTGGTAATCATTTCTGCATAATATTGTCCCTACCTCGGAATATCAAACGAAGTTTTTGTCTTCATCAGAAAAGGATATTGATTTATTGGAAAAATTCCAGAGAATGACGACTACGATGATTTCAGGGATGAACGAATTACCTTACATTGTTAAGTTAAGATCTATTATATTCCATTGTTAGGTTAAGATCTATTATTTTTCATTGTTAGATTAAGATCTATTATTTTCCATTGTTAGGTTAAGATCTATTATTTTCCGTTGTTAAGTTAAGATCTATTATTTTCCATTGTTAACTTAAGATATATTATTTTTCATTGTTAGATTAAGATCTATTATTTTCCATTGTTAGGTTAAGATCTATTATTTTCCATTGTTAGGTTAAGATCTATTATTTTCTTGCGAGGAAAGTGGGTTAAGTGGCGAGTTTATTGATATTTACAAGGTTGTCCAAGAAATCGTTAAAATAAACGTCTATGATTTATTTAAGCTATATTTTGAAGATAACGGATAAGAAAGCACAAGTTTAAAACCTGAGAAACATAACATTGGACCAAGTGAAAACAGCTGTACTTTTTAACAGTTTTATTGGCTTACAAAATGAGTTGCTGCGGCAGATAATTGAGATCAGCATTTTATATAAGTTTAAGAGGTACAAGGACAATCGTGAAAACCCAAATAGTCCTTCATTGTCCGTACATTCTGTTATGTTGTAGGATAAGTGCCAGGAACTCCTAAAAAGTTCTCATTATGAACTTCTGACATTATAGGTGAAGAGAATGATCATGAGATTCTGAAATTATTTGGTCTTTATCAGAAATATGCTGACTATTTTGTTTAACCATACTATTATAAGCCTTCAACACAAAACCAAATAGGCTATGTTATCATAAAGGAAAACGTGCAGACGTTTCCAGTCATAATTACTTATTTTCTGACCCAAAATATCTTACATGTTAAAGGAGACGTTGATGGATTTGTTAATATGTCTAATTATAAGTTTTAAGAAGAGGTTTATTAGCACATGAACCTAAAACAGACGTTCAGAACTTTGGTTTCGTTTCTCGTTCATCGTTTGAATTTTTAGTATATTTTTAGGTAGTGAGATTAATCACACCTCATAAGACGGTGTTTGACGCTCATGCCTGTTGCACTTGGAATAAGTTCCTCTATTGTCAGTTGTAATCATTACGAAATACTGTTTCCGATGTATCAAAATTTCCGAATAATGGTGAGTTCACGTCCTTGACCATTTTTATAAAAGTTAAGAAAAACGGCATTTATTCTTTTATATTTATCTGGATCGTAATTTTTTTTTCTTCACTGTTATCAAAATCTGTAACTTCCTCCAGTATGCACTACAAATTTTGAAAGATACGTTTTTGGTCACATATTTTCACAAACCTTCCACAAATACTGTACGTTATTTGACTTTGTATCCCAAGACCAAGTCCAGACACATCAAATGCACAAACATTTATTGGACAAAAAAGAGGACTAAAATGGACTCCTGTAGTTCCAGCTTCTCCGATTATTTTACTTCCCAAAACAGTAGTTGATTTGTAGGTATCAATGGAATATCATGAGCTTTATAATTGTGAACCTTCATTTATTCATTGTCATGTTAACCGTGTCACGTGATCTGTACAACTTCAATATAATACTGTTGTTTGAAGAGCAGGGTTTTTAATTGTGTCACTAGATCTACCTAACTTTAATATAATACTGTTGTTTGAGTAGCAGGGTTGTTAACTGTGTCACGAGATCTGTACAACTTCAATATAATACTGTTGTTTGAAGAGCAGGGTTTTTAATTGTGTCACTAGATCTACCTAACTTTAATATAATACTGTTGTTTGAGTAGCAGGGTTGTTAACTGTGTCACGAGATCTGTACAACTTCAATATAATACTGTTGTTTGAAGAGCAGGGTTTTTAATTGTCTCACTAGATCTACCTAACTTTAATATAATACTGTTGTTTGAGTAGCAGGGTTGTTAACTGTGTCACGAGATCTGTACAACTTCAATATAATACTGTTGTTTGAAGAGCAGGGTTTTAATTGTGTCACTAGATCTACCTAACTTTAATATAATACTGTTGTTTGAGTAGCAGGGTTGTTAACTGTGTCACGAGATCTGTACAACTTCAATATAATACTGTTGTTTGAAGAGCAGGGTTTTAATTGTGTCACTAGATCTACCTAACTTTAATATAATACTGTTGTTTGAGTAGCAGGGTTGTTAACTGTATCACGAGATCTGTACAACTTCAATATAATACTGTTGTTTGAAGAGCAGGGTTTTTAATTGTGTCACTAGATCTACCTAACTTTAATATAATACTGTTGTTTGAGTAGCAGGGTTGTTAACTGTGTCACGAGATCTGTACAACTTCAATATAATACTGTTGTTTGAAGAGCGGGGTTTTTAATTGTCTCACTAGATCTACCTAACTTTAATATAATACTGTTGTTTGAGTAGCAGGGTTGTTAACTGTGTCACGAGATCTGTACAACTTCAATATAATACTGTTGTTTGAAGAGCAGGGTTTTTAATTGTGTCACTAGATCTACCTAACTTTAATATAATACTGTTGTTTGAGTAGCAGGGTTGTTAACTGTGTCACGAGATCTGTACAACTTCAATATAATACTGTTGTTTGAAGAGCAGGGTTTTAATTGTGTCACTAGATCTACCTAACTTTAATATAATACTGTTGTTTGAGTAGCAGGGTTGTTAACTGTGTCACGAGATCTGTACAACTTCAATATAATACTGTTGTTTGAAGAGCAGGGTTTTTAATTGTCTCACTAGATCTACCTAACTTTAATATAATAACGTTGTTTGAGTAGCAGGGTTGTTAATTATGTCACGAGATCTATACAACTTCAATATAATGCTGTTGTTTGAGTAGTAGGGTTGTTAACTGTGTCACGAGATCTGTACAACTTCAATATAATACTGTTGTTTGAAGAGCAGGGTTTTTAATTGTGTCACTAGATCTACCTAACTTTAATATAATACTGTTGTTTGAGTAGCAGGGTTGTTAACTGTGTCACGAGATCTGTACAACTTCAATATAATACTGTTGTTTGAAGAGCAGGGTTTTTAATTGTCTCACTAGATCTACCTAACTTTAATATAATACTGTTGTTTGAGTAGCAGGGTTGTTAACCGTATCACGAGGTCTATACAACTTCAATATAATACTGTTGTTTGAGTAGCATGGTTGTTAACTCTGCCACCAGATCTACCCAACTTCAATATAATACTGTTGTTTGAGTAGCAGTGTTGTTAACTGTGTCACGAGATCTACCCTTCTTTAATATAATTCCGTTGTTTGAGTAGCAGGGTTGTCAACAGTGTCACTAGATCAACCCAACTTTAATATAATAACGTTGTTTGAGTAGCAGGGTTGTTAATTATGTCACGAGATCTATACAACTTCAATATAATGCTGTTGTTTGAGTAGCAGGGTTGTTAACTATGTCACTAGATCTACCGAACATTAAAGAATATTATTGTTTGAGTAGCAGGGTTGTTAACTATGTCCCTAGATCTGTAGAACTTCAATATAATACTGTTGTTTGAGTAGCAGGGTTGTTAACTGTATCACGAGATCTGTACAACTTTATTGTAATACTGTTGTTTGAGTAGCAAGGTTGTTAACTGTATCACGAGATCTGTACAACTTTATTGCAATACTGTTGTTTGAGTAGCAAGGTTGTTAATTGTGTCACGAGATCTGTACAACTTTATTGTAATACTGTTGTTTGAGTAGCAAAGTTGTTAATTGTGTCACGAGATCTATACAACTTCAATATAATAATGTTGTTTGAGTAGCAAGGTTGTTAATTGTGTCACGAGATCTATACAACTTCAATATAATACTATTGTTTGAGTAGCAGGGTTGTTAATTGTGTCACGAGATCTATACAACTTCAATATAATATTGTTGTTTGAGTAGCAGGGTTGTTAACTGAGTCACGAGATATGTCCAACCTCAATATAATACTGTTGTTTTAGTAGCAGGGTTGTTAACTGTACAACAAGATCTGTCCAACCTCAATATAATACTGTTGTGTTAGTGGCAGGGTTGTCAACTGTGTCACGAGATCTGTCCAACCTCAATATAATACAGAACTTTTGTTTGAGTAGCAGGCTTGTTAACTGTGGCACGAGATCTGTCCAACCTCAATATAATACAGTACTTTTGTTTGAGTAGTGTTGTTCAACTGCCTATTACTTAAACGTCTTCTATATTTAGAAATTTTGATTTACAGTATCAGCCTCTGTATGCCAAACTAATGAACTCTTCTCATGTGTTCATGCTCTAGTTGGTAATAGAGAACATCCAAAGGACCGTCTCATGATACCGGTGCATGGCTTCTTAAAACGATTGTTACAATAGAATATTATCGGTTTATATATACAAGTAAGGTATATATTTTACTTACACGAAAGGTTAACAGTTTAATTGTTCTAAGTAATTACAGATGCTGTAGTAACACTATGTTTAGTTACGATATTTCGTCAAGAGTACGCCACTACAAAAGACGTCTTGTAAACTGATAAAATGCGACGTTGGGTTTTAAATTTTTAGATTCTAAGGTAACAGCAACAAAATAATATTCGAGGAATGTTTTTTTTTTCTTTTATGTAATTTTAATAATATCTTCCACCATTCTAATAAATAATGTGTTGTGTTGTAATATTGTGACGATTGGTTTCAGAATGTGATCGAATAGATGGGTGTCTGGGTTTAATTAGTGGATGGTCGATTCTGTTAGATGCTTATAAATGTTTACAGATTGTAATTTTTTTCAGTAACGTTTCGTTTTGCCAAAGCATGTAACCTTACAGTCACTTCACGAGCCACGAATGTAGCAGTTTAGGTACTTGATATTTGTACTGAGATAGGTGTTTTATACTCAGGCTAGGTTTGTATATAACGTTAAGCTGAATTTGAGGGTAGATTTGATTTTATTATGGAAGAGAGTTATATTTTAATTGGTGGGATTGCGAACCAATAAAAGAGAGATAATGATGGAAAATTGATGGTTGAAATTTGTTGTATAGGAAATCGCATGCAAAGTTTGTTAGTAAACAAGTCGGATAGCCATCATTTAACATGTGCTATTCATAAGGGTAGTTCTTTCTTGTAAGATAAAATAATTAGTACAAAGATTAAACATTCTGCTTAACAATGATGTAACCAGATTACCTTTTAAGAAGTTGAGGATAAAATTATTGACGTTGGTGTAGAGGACAGTAAAAGTTCTTTCATGATAAATATTGATATAAATACGTTTACTTTCTTTGGTGATACTGACGTCTAAGAAAAGTAAAGAATTATTCTCTTCTTGATCGAATGTCATTGTGTTATTGGGGTGTTGGGAATTAGGGTAAGAAAGAAACATGGCTTGATTGTCGAAACAGCTAGAAAGTGCCATTGTGTGTGTAAAGGACAGGTTTGAATTAACATAAAACCATAATCTTAACACAAATAGAAAAATCTAGAGAAAGTGTACATTTTGTTTCTATATTCATCTTGTAGTAACATAATTGAAAACCCACAGAAATATTTGTGATGTGCTACAGATGTAAAAGAGGGTTTTCGAACCCTGGAAGTGATGAACAAGACTTGATAAACCACGTGATATTTTATTTAGAATAAATTCCAAATAGTACAAAAGCGTGTCATGACTTTTCAACGTGCAGTTAAGGTTACCATAACTGAAATGACTTATAGTGGCTTAGCTTTTAGCATAACATAATTAATAGTGCTTTAACATTTGGTAAGGTACAATACAAAAATACAAAGAGGTATGTGGTATCAAACTCTTACGCCCCGGCATGGCCACGTGGTTAAGGCGCTAGACACGTAATCTGAGAGTCGTGGGTTCGAATCTCCTTTGCACCAAACATGCTCGCCCTTTCAGCCGTGGGGGCGTTATAAACATACGGTCAATCCCACTATTCGTTGGTAAAAGGGTAGCTCAAGAATTGGCGGTGGGTGATGATGACCAGCTTCCTTCCCTCTAGTCTTACACTGCTCAATTAGGAACCGCTAGCGCAGATAGCCGGCGTGTAGCCTTTCGCGAAATTAAAAAACAAACAATCAAACTCCTTTCATAACCTATTCGCACGAGTTCCAATATAAGATCCACATGTCCGCGTACTTACAACTACAGAAAACAGAATCAGCCACTCTGAAGAACAACAACAAAACAAGAAAATAAACTACAAATAAAGCTCTAAACAAATGTGTTTAAACTGTGATTGGTCCATAATCAGTTAGAACACTTAGAGCATTCTTCGTCTTCTATATGCCTAAACATTAATCCAAAGTTTTATGTGATTCTCATACTTTATAATGGATACAATTACAGAAGATATTCTGTGTTATATATCGTAGTTTTTATCTACGTACCAATCTTATAGTTTTTTCTGAGTTTGAAGACGTGACGGAGATTATTTAGTTTCTAGGTTGTGTTGCTTCTTTCTTTTAACTTATTAGCTAGAGTAGTGATAAACGAAACAGGACGTGGTTAACAATGAAATTGAAAAACGAACAAATTTGTTAACAGCGTTGATCGAAATTATAGTTTATCAACCAAACTATACCCTCCAGTGGAACAGTGATGTGTCTGCGAGCTTATAATTCTAAAAACCAGGTTTCGATACCCGTGGTGGACACAACACAGATAACCCATTGTGCAGGTTTATGCTTAACCACAAACAAATTCAAACTACAATGATGATTCCGAGGACCAAGACACATTTAAAACAAGTGCATCAAAATATCTCTCACCTGCAATCAGTCATTTGTCCTAGATCACCGTTCCACATAAAACAAACTGTGACCAGTTGATGTAATTAAAATCACTTCAGAAAAAAATAAAAAGGATCCTCAGTACTTCTTAGTTATTCCTTGTTCTTTAAAGACTGTTAATTTATAAATAGTGTCGAATAAATCTGATTATTGGGAATTTGAAAATTACGACAAACATATTCCCGCGAAATATTAATAGAATACACTCGAACCATAGAGTTATTCTTGAATACATGCACATTTACAACAATGGTCGTGCAATAAAAAGTATACAGGTACAAAATATTTAATTTAGTATAATGGTAGGTACATAAACGAGTCCTTTTTTCATTTACCATTGTGTACTCGCGTGTTTTCGATGTTCGAAAGATGGAGCAAAGCGTTTGATTCTACACACAATATTTAATTGTGTTACGACCTATTCTGCGCTGCAGAGGGAAGTCAAGTATGGGGCACAGGCGTTCTTTATATATGCGCTGTACATATTTTCCACTACCAGTGCGGTAACTATCTAATTGCAAGGGAAGCTTTCTGTCTGTCTGTTAGATAAGGCCTGAATTAGAAAAATATTTCATAATTAAATATTTTAAAATATATTTCTTACTTCTCGATATAGAATATACTTATCCGTAGAAGCAAAATTCACGATTATCATTAAATTTATTGCATTAAAAGTTCAAACAGTAGAAATCTTTACCACATCTCATCTGTGAAATTAACTGCTTTGAACGAGAAGTGGTGCAACAGATTTTCCATTTTTGTCTAGTTTATAGACCTGACCACTACACTTTCTCACTTCCAATCCAATTTCCTAGTTTTACAACAGTTTATTTTGAGAATGAAAGTCTACCAAAAATTCTCGCAGAAAATTTACTCATTCATAGTAAATTTGTGCGTCTTTCGCGTTTTCAAGGGAAGAAAGCGTGGAGGAGTACAGTCTCGTTAAAACTGTCAGCGGAACCTTTAATGTAAGACATTTAAAGTGGATTAGAAGAGCTTCACAAAGGAAGTTATGTACTGAGAGCTTACTTTTTGCTTGTAGACTTTCACCGGATCTGTCGGAATTTTACCAAGGGCACAGCTGGTCATATTTAGTCATATTTCATATCTAGTTAATCTAGATATAATCCATATCCTATAATCAACACAAGTTATACACACATATAATAACATAAAGCAAATATTACATGTGAATTACTGAAAATCAGTGCTTCTAAAAAAATAAATATAACAATATCATTTTACTATAGTCAGAGAGCTTATAAAATATGACGTAAAACCGTCACATTATTTACGAAATAGTGAAGTTTAGAGCTTTCAAAAATCGCAGTTATACGTAAATGACAAGGTACTAAAAATCACATTCCACAGAATAGTCGACGCAAACAAGCTTGTTTATTATATATATAAACTATTTTTACATTCTCTGGATTGAAATATTCTCTACAGATAATTTACTTATCCAGTAGAATTAGTTCTTAGTATTTCTTTACGAATCATAACAAAACTAATCCGTTTTGCCAGCTCTTATGAGACACCCGGCATGACCAGGTTGTTTAGCGCGCTCACCTCGTAATCTGAGAGTCGCGGGTTTAAGTTCTTGTCGCACCAAACATGCTCGTCCTTTAAGTCGTTGGGCCGTTATAATGTTACGGTCCATCCCACTGTTCGTTGGTAAAAGAGTAGCCCAAGAGTTGGTGGCGAATGGTGATGACTAGCTGCTTTCACTCTGGTCTTACACTGTTAAATTAAGGATGACTAGCACAGATAGCCCTCGTGTAATTTGTATAAGGACTCAGGTTCTACGTACAAACAACGTGAACGGTTTGTTAGAACAGTAAATAATTTTATTAGAGATCTGTGAAAGCTGCGTAATTCAGCAATTCGCGTATCACAACAAAACTTTGCAAAAATATATATAATGACAAATATGACATTAAATTTTTATAAATAGCATCTCTAGCTTTATATCAGTTCATATTAAACATTCTGTACTTAATTTGTCCTTTTCGTATTCTACCGCAAGGCAACGTGGCATGCTGTGAATAAGGTTATTGATGTAATCCACCGGATTTTTTCTCCACTTGTCATTAGAAGGTGCTGCAACCCGGTTGCAGTAACTGGTTTAGTTGTTATCAATCTTCCGACTCAGTTTTCAGTTGAATTACAATATAGAGTCTTTGTTGGCCATGGCAGTCTTATAACGGCTTTCTGGTTTAGATACTTCTGTACAATATGTACACTGTGGGTACACTGTGTTCATCCTAGAACACAAAGTTCTAGAGGACATGAAAATCACTTTTCTACCATAATGAATAGCTGTCCAAACACGTACTGCACTACCCAATGCGTGTTTAATATTGGAAAGACATTCTTCTCATGTCTAGATAAAAGGCAAAGACGAATCCCGCCATTTGCTTTAACAAGCCAGAAACAAGACTCATCTGAAAATATTACCTATCACCAGCGTTCTAACTGTAAGATAGCATAATGTAGATTCTGGTTAATATCGGTTTGCTGATAGCCCTTTTAGCATAAATAACCTTGTTTGGTCAGACCTCTATTTTCTGTTCTTTTGGATACCTCAAAGTGAATGTCTTTGTTCCATTTCTGTCATAAGATATTGCATGACTTCTTTTGCTCTTGACATGTTAACCTTTTCGAAACACGCTAGAAGACCTAACATGGCCAGATGGTTAGGACACTAGACTTGTAATCGGAGGATCACGAGTTCGAATTTCTGTGACACCAAACATGCTCGCCCTTTTTGACGTGGAAGTGTTATTATATGCAGTCAATCCCACTATTAGTTGGTAGGAGTGTAGTCCAAGAGTTGACGGTAGGTGATGATGACCAGCTGCCTTCCCTCTAATCTTACACTGCTAAATTAGGGATGACTAGCCCAGATAGCCTTCATGTAACTTTGCACGAAATATTCAGAAACAAGCAAACAAACAAAATACAGTCATCTCGAACAGTGGTTTCGGTGTCTACCAGTAGACTTTTATGGAACAATGTTTCCTGTACTACGATGACGTTTCAGGATTCTGAATACAGTAAACTGGAGTTATCCTTCAGTTCCAGCAAGGTCCATTTGCTTCATGCCATTTCTGAACAGTCAAACAATTTGACGCCCTACAACTCCTGGCATGATTCTCTACCAGATACAAATTGTTAGAACAAAGAGTTGGTCTGTTTTATATTATACCGATAGTGCATCCATCCTTTTATACAAAACAGGTGTGCATGTGTTTTTTACGAACAAATGCTCAAAACAACTTATACGGATCAGAAGACCAACTCCATACTATTGGAGGGTTTACCCAGTAACAACTCGGTGCATGTACACAATAACATCAATATAGAACAGGATGTAAACATTTTGCCGAAGACGATATTTACAGGTTGTTGATGCTTGATGGACGATGATGATGGGTGAAAAATCCACGGTGAGGCGTGATAAACAGGATTAGATGTTATGTTACACAAAGCCTTTCAGCTTTACTAGACAAGAAGTTCTCAAACTTTACCATCTGCGGACCGCTTCGGCGGGCCAAAAAACTCCAAGAACTTCTTGGCGTTGCGCGTCATTTAGGACCAGTCACTGAGCCACCTAGAAGACCCTTGCAGACCACACTTTGAAAACAACTATAAAATATAACTAAGTAGACAAAATGTATCAAATACGTGCGTTTTTAATCTTGTAGAAAGCTAACTAATGTTTATACTAAACATGATTTCTACAATAAATACGTAGATGAAAGCTATCTTTAGAATTATTTTTTTTATATATTCGCAATTAAGGTAAATATGTATATTAAAAATTAGAATAAACTTTACAGCAAAATTTCTTTGGAAGAAGAAAGTCTGAGAAAGCCTGAAGGTGAAATAACAAAATACTTTTTATTTTTTCCTGATGATAGATTTCACGCGCACAAGTATGTATTTATTGTAAGGGGGAAGAGTTGAAATACGACGATATCACAGTAGATCTATAGTTAAATAGTAATACACTACAATGTACCACTGGTGTTGACAGTTAACTTATGACACACTACAATGTACCACTGGTGTTGACAGTTAACTTATGACACACTACAATGTACCACTGGTGTTGACAGTTAACTTATGACACACTACAATGTACCACTGGTGTTGACAGCTAACTTATGACACACTACAATGTACCACTGGTGTTGACAGCTAACTTATGATACACTACAATGTTCCACTAGTGTTGACAGTTAACTTATGACACACTACAATGTACCACTGGTGTTGACAGTTAACTTATGACACACTACAATGTACCACTGGTGTTGACAGTTAACTTATGACACACTACAATGTACCACTGGTGTTGACAGCTAACTTATGACACACTACAATGTACCACTGGTGTTGACAGCTAACTTATGACACACTACAATGTACCACTGGTGTTGACAGTTAACTTATGACACACTACAATGTACCACTGGTGTTGACAGCTAACTTATTACACACTACAATGTGCCACTGTTGTTGACAGCTAACTTATGACACACTACAATGTAACACTGGTGTTGACAGTTAACTTATGACACACTACAATGTACCACTGGTGTTGACAGTTAACTTATGACACACTACAATGTACCACTGGTGTTGACAGCTAACTTATGACACACTACAATGTACCACTGGTGTTGACAGCTAACTTATGACACACTACAATGTACCACTGGTGTTGACAGCTAACTTATGACACACTACAATGTACCACTGGTGTTGACAGCTAACTTATGACACACTACAATGTACCACTGGTGTTGACAGTTAACTTATGACACACTACAATGTGCCACTGGTGTTGACAGTTAACTTATGACACACTACAATGTACCACTGGTGTTGACAGCTAACTTATGACACACTACAATGTACCACTGGTGTTGACAGCTAACTTATGACACACTACAATGTACCACTGGTGTTGACAGCTAACTTATGACACACTACAATGTGCCACTGGTGTTGACAGCTAACTTATGACACACTACAATGTAACACTGGTGTTGACAGTTAACTTATGACACACTACAATGTACCACTGGTGTTGACAGCTAACTTATGACACACTACAATGTACCACTGGTGTTGACAGTTAACTTATGACACACTACAATGTACCACTGGTGTTGACAGCTAACTTATGACACACTACAATGTGCCACTGTTGTTGACAGCTAACTTATGACACACTACAATGTGCCACTGGTGTTGACAGTTAACTTATGACACACTACAATGTACCACTGGTGTTGACAGCTAACTTATGGCACACTACAATGTACCACTGGTGTTGACAGCTAACTTATGACACACTACAATGGAAAACCGGTGTTGACATCTAGCTAATGACACATTATGATGGATCAACAGTTCTGACAGCTAACTCATAACACATTTTGACATATCAGCAGTGTTGACAGCTAACTAATAGCACATTTTGACTCATCTGACACATTTGGTTTACAATCTTGATAGCAGTTTTGACTCATCAACAGTGTTGATATCTAACTAATGACACATTATAATGGACTAGCAGTGTTGACATCTAACTAATGACACATTATGAGTGATTAGCAGTTTTGACAGATATCTAATGACACTTTATGATTGATTAGCAGTTTTGACAGATATCTAATGACACATTACTCCGATCATCTTTTATAGTTAACTAAAGACACACTGCGATGGATCAGTGGTATTGAAAGTTTTGTTTGTAATTAAACACAAAACTATACAATGGGTTATTTGTGTACTACCAACCATGGGTATCGAAGCCTGATTTCTAGCACTGTTATTTCATAGAACATCCTACTGTTTTACTAGGGAGTATTATTGAAAGCTAACTAATAATAATTTTGTATTATCTGTGTTATTTTATACGAGCTTTCATTTACGCTAATCGTTGTCACTTATAGTTAAGTCGAACAAAAAGTAATTCTCAACTACAATTTTATTTTAGTTTACGTAAGTGTATTTTGTTTGTTTGTTTTGTACTTCGCGCATAGCTACACGAGGGCTATCTCCATTAGCCGTCCTTAATTTAGTAATGTAAGACTAGAGGGAAGGCAGCTAGTCATCACTACCAACCGCCAACACTTGGGCTACTCTTTTACCAACGAATATTGGGATTGAGAGTAACATTATAACGTCCCCACGGTTGAAAGGGCGAGCATGTTTGGTGTGATGGGGATTCAAACCCGCGATCCTCGGATTACTGGTTGAGTACCTTAACCACCTGGCCATTCATGGCCTGCGTAAGTATATCGTTTAAGTACATTCGCACAAGTGGTGAATTTAAGTAAATGAAAGTTTATTAATCAGCTTTAATACACGTATCTTTCCACAACCTGTCTAAGAAATTGTAGTCACAATACTGCCAGAGGAGGTGTGAATTAGTATTGTCGCATTTCTTTGTAATTGGAAATAT
Organism: Tachypleus tridentatus; assembly: GCF_004210375.1. Taxonomy (NCBI): domain Eukaryota; kingdom Metazoa; phylum Arthropoda; class Merostomata; order Xiphosura; family Limulidae; genus Tachypleus; species Tachypleus tridentatus. The sequence continues at coordinate 23,149,932 of NC_134827.1, forward strand.
ATATTCGTAAGGTAGCACACAATTGTGACGATACACCAACTTTTCGTTACTTGTTTATAGCTTTACGTACACAGTTAAATAATACTAACTGAAAAAGTTGTTATATTATTGTCTCTTTTGTTCAAAGTCAACTAAACTTTGAAATAGTTTTGCTTTATCGACATCTAGCATCGTCTCCCTTTGAGAAATTCAACTAATTTTTGAAACAGTTTTGCTTTACCATCATCTAGTATCGTCTATTTTTGATAAAGTAAACTGATTTTGAAACATTGCTTTATCACCATTTAGTACCGTCTCTCTTGGTCAAAGTCAACTGACCTTGAAAATATTTCTCTTTTTCATCAGACGTCCAACTACCAGAAGGGATACTTAACGTAGTTGAAGGAGACACACAGGAAAAAGATCTTTGTCGGCACTTGTCATCAGGTCCAGTGTCGTTGATTGAATGGCTACGAAATGTGGGTTGAGACGGCAATAAATTTACCGAGACAATGCTTTTTCCGCCCCAAATAGCCAGACAGATGAACAAGGGTAAGAAAAAACACAGCATAAGAAATCCAATGACAATAGCAACAACTCCCCAGGCTGTGTTTCTAGAAGAAACGTTATCTGAAACGATAGGATGGTAAAGGGAAATATTAAAATTTTGTCTTATTGGATCTGATAAAAATTATATTATTCCAAATAAGGTAAAAGAATCATATTAATTTTATCAATCGAAAATTAACCTAAGCGTTTATCAAACTGCAAACATATTTTTAAAACCCAACTGTTATACAAGAGTGGGCGAAAAAAATTGGCCTCCCTTGAAAACGTTGTTGATTTGTTATATGTGTTATTAGGTACCTTATAATAATTATATTCTAAGATATGTTTTTAGAACGTACTGGACAAGACCTGTTCAAATATTATCTCAAATCTTAATATTAACACAGGTTTTTGTACCCACCTAAACTTTTCATGATTTTATTTACATTTTATCATTAAAGGTGTTGTGCACTTTCTGTAGTTTCTTATTCCAATTAACCTACAAAATGATCAAATAAGATTCTCTGCAATTGTGGAGACGTTAAAAGATATCTTAGAAATAAGATAACTTACGTTATTTCAATGGCCAGGTTAATCACCTGATATAAGTCTCATTGAAAACTTATGGGCTGAGTTAAACAAATGAATGAAAGATCGCAAGCCGAAGACGAAAGATGAACCTTTTGAAATACTCATAGAAGGATGGCACTCAATCGCATAGAAATATCTGTACGCTCTCACTGAAATCAGGCCACGTCGATATAAAGCAATATTGAAATCCAAGTGAATGCCGACTAAATATTAACTTGTGAAACTGGTTTGTGTCATTTTGAGATTCATTTTTACGTTCGAGTTTTTGTCTTTAATTTCCTAACGTTATATATATACGTATATCAGTGTCTGATATATGATAAATTATGGAGTGCCTTTGATCAACCACATAGTAAATTTTAAAACAACACTATCTAACACATTTTCAATTATATGTTGTTGTTTTCATCAAAATATTGGCCATATTATACTCAACGAAAGTAAGTTAATAATAAATATCTTAATGCCACCAAGATAATTCGATACTCACGAGAACAGCTACTATCTTCGTCGCTAGAGTCGCCACAATGGTTCACACCGTCACATCGAAATCCGTTCCACACACAGCGTCCGTTCGCACACTTAAATCGTTCCTCACCAGTACAATATCCACTAGTCATATTAACTACAGTAAAACACGTGTAAGATGATTTTCTACAAAAACCAAGCGTTTTCGCCATGTATTCAACAAAATAAATATTACATATTAATAAACTGTTACGCCCTCGTATGGTTTTAAATACATAATATAATGATTTCTTGACTTCGAACGAACACATAAAATAATTACTATCAATGGGACAACATTTTTTTATTATTTTAGCTACACACATTTCTATGATAGGATATTCAGTATTTATATAAAACTGGGAGATTTTTTAAATTCAAGAGGTGCAAAAATTTAGGCGTTCAAAAACATAAACCTAACTTTTTAATCATATAAACAAGCTAGAAACATTACTGTACAGTCTAAACAAAATATTTGTTTTGGAATTTCGCACAAAGCTACTCGAGGGCTATCTGTGCTAGCCGTCCCTAATTTAGCAGTGTAAGACTAGAGGAAAAGCAGCTTGTCACCAACACCCAACGCCAACTCTTGGGCTACTCTTTTACCAACGAAAAGTGGGATTGACCGCACATTATAACGCCCCCACGGCTGGGAGGGCGAGCATGTTTGACGCGACTCGGGCGCGAACCCGCGACCCTCAGATTAAGAAGCACACGCCTTAACGCGCTAGGCCATGCCAGGCCCCTAAACAAAATAACTGTATAAATAAATCCTAGAATTTAATCGTTTTAACAATAAGTTTGTGACGTCATCATTTTTAATTATATTAGCTAACGTTTAAGTGGTTATGTGGTTAGGACGCTCGATTCACAGTGTGATGGCCATGGGTTTGAATCTCCGTTCCACCTAACATACTCGCCATTTAAGCTGTGAGGATGTTATAACTAACGTTCAATTACACTATTCGTTGGTTAACGAGAAGCCCGTTGGCGGTGGGTGGTGATGAATAGTTGCCTTCCCTCATGTCTTACACTGTTAAATTAGGGATAGCTAGTGCAGATAGCCCTCGTGTAGCTTTATGCGAAGTTCAAACCAAACTCATTGAGATTTAAACAAACCACCAGCAACTACAACTATTAACCTCAATATCTAACACAGGTAGAGTAACAAAAATATATAAGATTATTCAACTCTACCCATATTAAACACTGTGACGACGGCATTAAATCCTGTGAAATTTGGTAGAACATATCCTTCAGGCGAACTAGCGAAAATCAGAGTCAGGTTTGGACGAGACTGCCCTGAGAGAAACTGCAGGTTATCGCAGTTAGCAGCGGGACAAGAATATACACCTGATAACGTCACGTTGTTGTCTACAGTCACGTTGTCTAAATTAGGTCTTGTGGTGATAGACATAAAAGACAGTAGTAATTGGAAGCTAACAGGCGGAACTAGTATCGCGACACATTTGGTATTAGGTTTATATGGTGTCTTCAAAGGAGTTAAACTCAGGATACCTCCAGACTGTTCACCATTTTCAGTAAAATTTAGCACATGGTTACTTCCATTACCCTCGCATAGGCTGTAGTGTGCATCTAAAGACATAAAAAAAGAGAATGAGTGTGTGTGACACCTATATTTCCACACACCAATATATATATGTGTTACAGCAGTAGTTCCCTGAAAGATGAAAGGCGCCATAATTGAAGCCGTTTCATCAAACGTCTCAACATTTTGGTAGCCCTAATATTCAATACACTTTATGTAATTTCCATATAAAATAATACAAACATAATTCAAATAATCTTTGTATACCTTCTATACAAAAGAGTACAAACAAAATTTAAATAAACTTATATAATTTCTATATAAAATAATACAAACGAAATTGAAATAAATTTTACGTAATTTCTATATAAAAGAATACAAATAAAATTCAAATCAGCTTTATATAATTTCTATATGAAAGAATACAAATAAAATTTATATCATTTCTACATAAAAGAGTACAAATAAAATTCAAATAAGCTTTACATAATTTCTATATAAAAATAGAAACAAAATTCAAATAAACATTATATAATTTCTATATAAAAGGAGTACAAACAAAATTCTAATAAACTTTATATAATTTTTACATAAAATAATGCAAATAAAATTGAAATAAACCTTATATAATTTTTACATAAAATAATGCAAGTAAAATTGAAATAAACTTTATATAATTTCTATAATATAAATACAAACAAAATTCAAATAAACTTCGTATAGTTCCTATAGAAAATGATACAAACAAGATTTTCATACACGACTCGTGGGTGTTTTGATATCTGTGAATAATACGAATAAAATAAGAAATAAAAGTTAAGCTAAACTAATGGATCTTTTCAAACTATTTATTATTTATAATTAACATGTTTCTTTTTTCACTAATCTTCAAGACATGTATCATGATACAATAACTATAAACAGACTTTATTCCCTGTGTTTCAATACTAATCAAATCCATCGCTATATTCTATAGCTCTATGATATCTAAAATATTATTATAACCTATCTTGAACCATTATAGATAATTGTAACATATGATGAAATTAGTACTCTTAGATTAATACAGGTTAAAATATCGACGTAAGGACACTTATTATATATCAACGTTATCCATGATATTAACATATTTATTAGTCTGAAATAATCTATTAATTTCTGATTAGTAATTTTACTTAACTCAAAGTTTTCCACTGGTTTTTAGATTTGAAATGTGTTCATTATAAATTAATTAAAATATTTCTGCGCTTTTATTTTATGCAAAATTACATAATTATTTTAACTATTTATAAGCGCGTATACAAGCAGAACTTGGTGTTATAAAAGCTTAAAAAATGTGTAAATATGAACAAGTGCTAGAAAGACGGAGCAGTCAGGGTTGGATAAAAAAATAGAAAAAAAAACAACCCTAAAGTGATTGTTTACGGAATAATCTGAGATGCAAAAACAAGAGCTTGTAAAGAAGATAGTAAATAGTCTGACTGAGTAATATGAGATGTAAAAAATTTGAAAAGAAGATGAGAAATAGTCTGACGGAGTAATATGGGATGTAAAAAGTTGGAAAGAAGATTGGAAATAGTCTGACGGAGTAATCTGGGATGAAAAAGTTGGAAAGAATAATGTAAATAGTCTGACAGAGTAATCTGAGATGAAAAAGTTGTAAAGTAGATTGGAAATAGTCTGACGGAGTAATCTGGTATGTAAAAAGGTTAAAAAGTAGATAGAAAATAATTTGATGGAACAATCTTAGTTATGAGAAGGTTAAAAAGAGATAAAAAATTAGTTTGTCAGAACAATCAGAGTTGGAAGAAAACTTAAAGAGAAGAAGTAGTCTGATGGAGTGAGTAAGAGTTTCGAGATGAAAATGTCTGAAGTTGAAGCAACTACATATTTAATAAAACTTAAAGGTTTGTCATCATCAACTAGTCAATAACAGTTGTTAGTTAAAAAAGAAAGCAAAAATTACAACTAAATATTACGCACCGTTCGAACGTGTATCCGACCACATTTCACATTTTACATCAATATAAATCCATCTGTTCGATGGAATTTTGTGAAACTATAAATTTAGTAAACTTTTTTTCAGAATTCTTGAATTATCTAACACACATTTGCATTAAAAACAGCTTTCAAATAAAATGCATGTTCACAACCGTTATATAGTTTTGCTCTAAACTGCTAATCTGGTTAAGGTTTTAATCTGAATCAGATTTACATAAAGAAGTAGTGAGTTTATCCAGAATAATCTTGTTGTATATGCGACGTTATTCTATAGATTTATATTTGCTGCCCCTCTGGCTCAGTAGCAAATGTGAAGGCTTATAACACTTATAGTCACGTTTCGATACCCGTAGTTTACAAAGCGCATTAGCTCTGTGGTTAACTACAAATAAACAAACAAACCATTCTTGTTAATTACAAAATTTAATGGAACATCACTTACCTTTTGCTGCTGATGACCCAACACTGTACAATGGCTCAGATAAACTAGCTTTTTGTAAGTACAGGAAACATAAAGAGATTACAACAGTTAATTCTGCCTTCAGTGTTCTTGGCATTGCCATCCAGAATATATTATGTTTAACGTTGAACCTCTACTTGATGTGTATTCAGAAAATGAATGATAGAAAACGTAATCCTTGCAGACAAAACAAATAAAGAAATAATAAGATCTGACAAAAGTAGACATAAAATACAATTTATAATCACAACTTTTAAATTATTTATAAACAATAAGAAACTTTTAGCTTCAGCTAGACATAAAAAGAGTGTTTTTGTGAATCGCTCGTATTAAGTTAAAGCTGAAGATAAACTAAGTAAATAAAATTAAGGTATTAAAATTTCTAAAATATACTTTCACAAAATGTTAAATAATCCAAGCAATAAGCTATGAAGAATATTACGTAAAATCTCAGGTTCTAGTATTGTTCACTTAGGATTTATTTATAGATGGCGTTTGCACCTAAATTTACGCAAGAAAAATATGGGAATGAATGTATCCTAATATAATACCTATATTATATGTCACTGTCCTACAGATTAGTCTTACTTCATACATTTATTATTAATACGATCTGAAAGTGACCCTAGGTTTGTATATATGGGAAGTAAATATTTTGAATATTCAGGAATTCACTGTTATTCTTGGTAGAATGCTAAAATCTTTATAGGTATATAAAAACACAAGCATAATAGTTTTTGAATTATGAAATTTCAAGCACGCAAATATAAAACTATTTTATGTTACAAAAAACATTAAATTTATAATTTTATAAATCATGCTTAAGTGATATATTTTATGACATTTACTTAACTTAAAATCCTATTATTAGATTATTTTTATCTGACTACCTACTACGTAATTCATCGTTGTTAGAGATCTTAGAGTACAGAATTACCGTAATATTTTCTCTCATTATATATATATATATATATATATATATATATATATACCTATATACATGTAAAGTGTCTCATTTTATGTACTTACCAATAGACTGTTCAATTTTTACCTATCTGCTGCTTATAGCTCAGTATTTAACTTAGTATTATGATCAGTGTTTAATCTAAACTGCTCAGCTAACCACTTAACGACACGCGACGTCCAACAAAACTACACCCACTGCACGTGACAGCACAAACAGAACTTTGAATCGAAACGAGATATGAATAGTAAGAACTGTGCTTGAATCATTTTCTGTTACTCAAAATTCAAAAAGCAAGTTATATCATCAGTTTTTCCCCCATGGTTACATGTGATTTTGGATTTTTATTTTATTTTTAGAAAAGCCAAGTCATTTCACCCTCTCGATGAGGGTAGGTCAAAGTGCACGTGTCACGATGTTTTACAGAGTTCAATTCAAAATTAAATTTACCTACTTTATTATCAACGTATACGAATAAAGGTAGCATCAAAACGTAGTTTATAAACGAAAACTTAATATTATTTAAGTTTATTTGCCAAATTCATCTTGTATGTACATCATGATATTTGTTCTTCCGACTTGACCATAGTCTAATGTTTCCATCATATCTTACTGACGTTCTGATATTTGTTATTGCTTTGGTTTGTTTTGAATTTCGCGCAAAGCTACTCGAGGTCAATCTGCGCTCGCCCTCTCTAATTTAGCAGCGTGAGACTAGAGGGAAGGCAGGTAGTCATCATCACCCACCGTCAACTCTTGGACTACTCTTTTACCAACGAATAGTGGGATTGACCGTTACAATTTTACTCCCTAACGGCGACCCTCAGATTACGAGTCTATTGCCTTAACCACCTGGCAATGCCGGGACCTTATTTGTGATAGTATAAATATTGCAAAGGCGCAGTTTAATGTTTATAGCTTTCAATTTTCTTTGTTTAATGAGATATAAACTAGAAAGTCAGACACACAAGTCACATCCTCCTATCTCTTCGTCTCTTTCAGAAATTGCCAATAATAAATTCTCTTTGAAGTTTGTTACTACATCATTTATAACCATTAGGAAACCAAAGTTTTAATCTACCAAATAACATATAATGTTATCTTTTTTCGTTAGAAATTGTTAATAATTTCACCTACAGATAGATAAAAGAGCTATTTTAAATAATTTATAAAAAACCAATGAAATTGTAATGGTTATAGAACGTTATTCAATTTATTCGTAATTGCTTTGTGTTACAAAATGCATACTGTAAATAAGTAGAAAGCATTGTAATTACCACTATTACAAAAGAACAGGTTTAAGTTTCATTAGTAGGGCCTCTCAGTGGCACAGCGGTATGTCTGTGGACTCATACCGCTAAAAACCGGATTTCGATACCCCTGGGGGACAAAATACAGATATCCCATTGTGCTTAATTCCAAACAATTCATCAGTAGGCTGAAAAAAGGAAAATAACATGTCACATGTGAGTGACTTAGATTTACAAATTAGAAACTTATTAGGTTAAATTAAATGAGGTAATTAAAAAGTACTATTAAAACTTACAAGTGTGGTACATCATTTAATATAATAACTTGAGCTACGAATTCTCCGAGTGATTTACAACTTTATTATGGATAACTAGTTAGACGTGGTTTTAAATTAAAGGGCAACAAAACAATGGAAATAAGGGGAAACAGATGCAGACTGTTACCAGCCTTATACTATTTAAAATAAACAATTGTTGTTTTGTGTTGTGATGCAAGATATACTAGAAAGAAAAAAATGAGTTTATATTTATTTCGTATTTTTGTGGTGGTAATAATACAAGGACGGTCAAATGTACCGAGTCCGTAAATAGTTATGTTAAAGAAAATAATAGATAAAGTAAAAAGTTTTAGCGCAAAAACATAGAAAAAACGTTTGATGTTAATGTAGAAGGTTTTAGAGGTTAAATGATATTTTAAATGATTTTTAACCTTATTGTAAAGGTCATCTTGTACTCAAACTAGTCATCACACACGATTCCTTTCAGATACATATATTTAATAAAATACTTAATTAAAAAGGCCAATACTTTGTGCACAAACTTCTTGTAATGTTTACTAAAAGCTTGCCAAATTTCATGAAGATTCACGTATTACACCAGAAGTTGTAGTATGTATAATTTCATGATCATCAGAAGGTTACGAGGTCTGCCAAAATGGCTGATCCTATATTGAGAGAGTTTATACTATTCAACAAAGACTTTACAAACAGTATTCTAAAGGATAAATTCTAAAAGGATCTCATTTTAATATTTTTGTTTACCTTTAATACATCAAGTAAAATTTTTGCTGTTGGTTTTAACATCAGCTGGCTGATTCTCACAAAAACGTTTAATTTCCTTATTTGTTTTAAACTAAATTCTCAGAGTTTCTATAATTCTGTAAATATATTGTCTTATACGACAGTTTAAATACTTTTTTAAACTTATGATGTCTATCGTTGATACGTGAGTTTGATGTTCCCTGTTATTGTTATCCTTATTAAGCATTTAGCTTTAATCTTTCCAGAAGCATATTTAAAAAAAATCACAAATCTATCTCACATAAATATTTTTCAACCAGTTTTCCAAGTTTTTATAACACACGTTGTCTCATAATTAAACCAAAACCAGTTTTTTAAAATCAGAAATTAAAGTTGAAATTTTATTTCACTTGAAATTGAAGCAAAACATCAAATCCAATTAACGTAACTGAGATGGCGCTGAAAGTCTGATAAGTTTGCTTAAAATTTAAAGATATAAGCTTAATTCATTAGCATTATAGACTATAAAAAATCGACCCGTAAAAGACGTAATAATATTATTGATGTTTATAAAGATTCTAAAAGATTGAACCGTAAGAGAGTTAAATAATACTTTTGATGTTTATAGACAGTCTAAAAGATTGAACCGTAAGAGCGGTAGGTAATATTATTGATGTTTATAGACATTGTAAAAGATTGAAACGTGAGAGAGATAAGTAATATTATTGATATTTATAAACAGTCTAAAAGATTGAAACGTGAGAGAGATAAGTAATATTATTGATGTTTGTAGACAGTCTAAAAGATTGATTGAACCGTAAGAGCGGTAGATAATATTATTGATGTTTATAGATAGTCTAAAAGATTGAACCGTAAGAGCGGTAGGTAATATTATTGATGTTTATAGACATTGTAAAAGATTGAAACGTGAGAGAGATAAGTAGTATTACTGATATTTATAAACAGCCTAAAAGATTGAAACGTGAGAGAGATAAGTAATATTATTGATATTTATAAACAGCCTAAAAGATTGAAACGTGAGAGAGATAAGTAGTATTACTGATGTTTATAAACAGCCTAAAAGATTGAAACGTGAGAGAGATAAGTAGTATTATTGATATTTATAAACAGCCTAAAAGATTGAAACGTGAGAGAGATAAGTAGTATTACTGATGTTTATAAACAGTCTAAAAGATTGAAACGTGAGAGAGATAAGTAGTATTACTGATATTTATAAACAGCCTAAAAGATTGAAACGTGAGAGAGATAAGTAGTATTACTGATGTTTATAAACAGCCTAAAAGATTGAAACGTGAGAGAGATAAGTAGTATTACTGATGTTTATAAACAGCCTAAAAGATTGAAACGTGAGAGAGATAAGTAATATTATTGATATTTATAAACAGTCTAAAAGATTGAAACGTGAGAGAGATAAGTAGTATTACTGATGTTTATAAACAGTCTAAAAGATTGAAACGTGAGAGAGATAAGTAATATTACTGATATTTATAAACAGCCTAAAAGATTGAAACGTGAGAGAGATAAGTAGTATTATTGATATTTATAAACAGCCTAAAAGATTGAAACGTGAGAGAGATAAGTAGTATTACTGATGTTTATAAACAGCCTAAAAGATTGAAACGTGAGAGAGATAAGTAGTATTACTGATGTTTATAAACAGCCTAAAAGATTGAAACGTGAGAGAGATAAGTAATATTATTGATATTTATAAACAGTCTAAAAGATTGAAACGTGAGAGAGATAAGTAGTATTACTGATGTTTATAAACAGTCTAAAAGATTGAAACGTGAGAGAGATAAGTAATATTACTGATATTTATAAACAGCCTAAAAGATTGAAACGTGAGAGAGATAAGTAGTATTATTGATATTTATAAACAGCCTAAAAGATTGAAACGTGAGAGAGATAAGTAGTATTACTGATGTTTATAAACAGCCTAAAAGATTGAAACGTGAGAGAGATAAGTAGTATTACTGATGTTTATAAACAGTCTAAAAGATTGAAACGTGAGAGAGATAAGTAGTATTACTGATATTTATAAACAGCCTAAAAGATTGAAACGTGAGAGAGATAAGTAATATTATTGATGTTTATAGACAGTGTAATGACTTGAATGAATTACGTTGATTTAAACAAAATATTGAACATCGACAGAAGGTAATACCTAGTTTAATAATCTACTGCACGCGTTATAAAAATTCGCTGGAAAAGTGTTTTTATTTAGATTTCTTAATTAAATAGGTTTATATTCCAAAAGATGTGAATGATATTTGTAAAATATAAATAGTTAAGTTACTTATAAGTAACATTGTTCAATTGAGAAATCTGTATTTTTCTTTAAGCAAAGGCAGATCGAGCTATCTGCTGTGTCCTCCGAGGAGAACCGAATGCCTGATTTTAGTATAAGAAATCCAAAGACATACCGTTGTCCCTGAGGGAAGACTTTAAAAGAAAAAAACAACAAAAATATTTCTTTGGTTTGTTTATACTTATCTGAAAGTAAGAGTATTGAGTTACAGAACTTCAGTAGTTGTATGTACACTAAGTTACAAAGATTTGTTATCTCTATGTTAAAATAATCAGTATAGGGCTAAAGACTTGAGATGTAAACACTGTGACCTAGGTTGTATAAATAATACTAATATTGTTGGAAATACAAATGCAAATATTATGTTTAAAATAAAAATGTACTTGTTTTGCACATTTAAAAACTGTATTTGTATATTCGAACGTACTGTGTTATAAGGGTTATGTCGACCAAACAGTAAACTTAAGATTGAGAACCATCAACATAAATTACATGTTAGAAACTCCAGTCAGAGTTCATTTCATTTTACTAATTCGTTTCAATGTTTATCAACAGATCTGTTTGTTTGTTTAGAATTAAGCACAAAGCTACCCAATGTGTTATCTGTCCTCTGCACATCACTGGTATCAAAACCCGATTTCAGGCGGTGTGAATTCTAAGACATACCTCTGTGCCACCGGGGGTGCTTTATCAACAGGAAGTAATTATTTTACGATGGTCATTCTTATATTAAAAACTAAAATACTTTTAATACAATTTGAACAAACTGCGAATTCTTTATGTTGCAAAATATATCAATTGCTTACTAAGTTTAATTGTTTATGGATTTTATGTAATGCGTAATTATCACTTATTATAGATTTTGAAAATATTCCCATTGTGATTTTAGGAATTTTTTGTAGGTATTATTTATTTCGATACATATGCCATGTTAAATATTGTACAAATTTTATGTATTGTTTTAGGAACTATTGTTTTTAATTTGGTTTACTAAAGAGCGGCCTCTAAACTGCGAAATCGCAACCAACCGTGATTCAGAGTGAAAGTAAATACTGGTTGGAAGTGCTTTAAAGTTATTTACTTGTATTAAGCACGTTCACATAACGTATATACAGTTTTTGTTTGATGTATATATGTACGTATATTTTATTTATTTCATACTGACGGAACTTTTCGGCTGGTTAAATACACATCTAATTGGTAATTATTAAAATCCTCGGTAAAAACAGATTTCGTTCTACAGGGATCAAATCATGTGTGTTATTTGATTCCATCTAAATTGTTTGTTTGTTTTTTAAGTGCGTAACTTATATCTGAAACGTTCAAAGACTAGTGAAACGTTGAAGCGACCCAATGTCAAAATTTTAATGAACTCCGATAGATACAAATAAAGTATTTGAAAAATTAGTAAAATAAAAACAATTCGTACAATTACCTTTAGACACTTCACTTTTTTCTGGTTTATAATTATCTAGAACTATATACTTGTATATATATTACAAACTATTTTTATACAATCTTAAATGGACCAAAACTTTTCTATATACATGCACAAGCATTTGTATTTAGGGCCGTCGATACTTTTGAGCTACTTGCCAAATGGAAGGAAGCTCGCCAATAAGCAGCGTCCTACCACCCATCATCTACGCTAAAGGATTAAATGATACTCTTATAACGCACTGATACCCTAAAATTGGAGAATATTTTATGGTAACATCTGGATTCGAGCTCGGATCGCCAGTCCCGAAATCAGTTCTACTACAGACTACGCCTTCGTATAAAAGCAAAAAAATACAAGTTATTAAAATATAACAACTTTTTTTCCTACATAAACAGAAGGAAGGATGTTTAAAAAGAACTAGTTTAATGGAATTTAAATATTACAAGTATTATTAACAAATACACGTAACTTTTTATACAAATACAGGTAACTTTTTAAATGTTTTCCAATATACTCAGTAACATAAACACCTAATTTTCCTTATATAATATTAACATTTGTGTTGCTCTTGTTGCTGCTTATTACGCTGCCTTGTAATCAAAACAACAATTTTAACAAAAACACCTAATTTTCCTTGTATAATATTGACATTTGTGTTGTTCCTGTTGCTGCTTATTACGCTGTCTTGTAATCAAAACAACAATTTTAACATAAACACCTAATTTTCTTTGTATAATATTAACATTTGTGTTGCTGCTGTTGTTGCTCATTACGCTGCCTTGTAATCAAAACAACAATTTTCTGTTACTCATTAAGAATAACAAAACGTATCTTCAGTTAGAGACCTCACAATAATACATGTATCTTTTGTTACATTATATTTGTAACAATAAAAAACTTTGAAATAGGTGCAAGTATTATACATAACATCTACACTCATATCTGTTACTAAGATATAATCGGAATAACATCACCTGATTACACTCTACCTCCAACAAAGAGGTTTGTTCTGACATAAAGACACTTGAACGAATGGTAACAAACACACACATAAAGTTTATATGTTATAAAACAGAGTGCGCAAGGAACACACGCAAAAGCAGGTCTGAATTACAAGGTCGTTGACAGATCCTAAAAGAATATTTCGGTTCTCGTCCATGTATACAAATTGCCAAGACTTCATTTTCATTGGCTTGCAAGTCCAGTTCTATAGTTCATTAATAAAGAAAGAAAGAAATGAAATTTTGAAAAATACTAAAATGTATTAACTGAAACTAAAATAAAAATAACTACACGAAAAATCGTTCTAATATCATACGATGTCCTGCATGAATGCCTATTAAATTAAGTTTAATAAAACTGGTTTCACTTACAACGATAATAACACAAGAACAGCCCAAACATTCTACAAGTGAAAACGTTGTTTGAAAGAAGTACAAAAATTAAATGTTGTTTAAAGTTTTAAAAAACTTGAAGTGTCGTTGTCACTTCTTGATATTCTGTTTGTTTGTATTTCGCGCAAAGCTACACGAGGGTTATCTGCGCTAGCCATTCCTAATTTAGCAGTGTAAGGTTAGAGGGAAGGCAGCTAGTCATCACCACCCACCGCCAATTCTTGGATTATTTTTTACCAATGGATAGTGGGATTGACAGTCACATTATAACGTCCCCACGGCTGAAAGAGGCGAGCATGTTTGGTGCGACGGGGATTCGATCCCCCAACCTTCAGATTACGAGTCAAACGCTTTAATCCACCTGGCCATGCCGGGCCATCTTAACATTCTCTAGAAAAAACAAAACCTTTTCAATGATTGTAACACACGTGTTCCAATTTCTTCAGTGGTTCTAATAATTATTATTATCTAACTGCAATACATAAAATTAATATCACACTAACTCTATCTACTACTTAATATGTATTACAACCACTGATAAGAAGTTTAAAAATTATCTAATGTACTTAAATTGCAAGGACATGTTTTATAGGGGTCTCTAACTATAAATATATTAGTAGAAATTATAATATAAAAAGGCATCGGAATAGTAGTAGTCTACTGATGAAAGGTTAACTGTTGCAATACCTTATAATTCATCAGTTGTTTTTAACCAAAGTCTTCCATTATAGACTAATGATAAAACTTAACCCAATCTTTCTTTTCGAGGTTTCGGAGAATCTTTTTCCAGTTATAGTTCTACATTTTGATGAAATCTGGCCACTTTTTAACGGGATGACATATCGTTTTTAACAGCAACAACTAATAATAATCATTCACGTGTGACATTGATATGGAATCCATTTTATTTTTAGTTGTAGTTTTATTTATCTTGTGACAAAAATCAGTTGTCCTGGAGTTACATTGAACGTCTGCTTGTTGATATTTTACTGATATTGTTTTGAAGATTTAATTTTATTGAATAATTTATTTGTTGTTTATTTTGTTTTTTATTCCGTGAGTAATAGAGAGTAAGTATGTGATAATGTTTGCTGTATAAAATTATTTTATGGTTTAATTTTCAAACTTAATTCAAAATAATCATTAGTTTTTGCTGTATTAACCTGTTTAGTGCCGTAGACGAGTTAAATCGCCAAGCCGATTGGTAAGACAGTGCCATGGACGAGTTAATTCGTTCTCAATAATACCTAACTTCAACGCTAGATGTCAGCACCATACATGCATTTGATCTACTTACAAATTGTTTCACTTTCGATCCAAAATGGCGTCACGAAAAAGTTACAAAATGAAGCATTAGAGTTGTATTGTAGCAGCTGAAATAGTTAACAGTCGACAGGTTAAAACGGTGTTTTATAAAAAAGTTTAAATGACTTATTTTCAAACTTAATTAAAAATAATCATTTGTTTTTGCTATATTAAAACGGTGTTTTATGAAAAGTTTAAAATAATTGCATTTTGAAGAAAAGTTTGTAATACTATGAATTTTTTCAAAATTGCATATTAACATAAAAAATGGAAAAAGCTATTGCATAATTAGAAAATGTTAAATGCCTGCAATATAAGTAATTTACAATTCTGTGGATCACAAGAAGCAGTTTGCAAAACTCTGGTATAACAGAAGAATTTTGCAAAACTCTGGTATAAGAGTGGTATTTTGCAAACTCACCTGCCTCTCTTTTAATGTTCTGTAAAACCTTTAACTATTTTAAACATTTTGAAAAAATAATGTTTTGTATATACCTTGTTCCTCTGACGACAGAGTTCATCAGGTCGGACCTTGCCAAATACCTTTTTAGAACACGTATTCAAACAAGTAAGTCCTGTAATTTCTTTAGGAAAAAGTATAGTTTTCCCTTTTACAATATTACCTGTAAAGAAAAATAAGATGTGTAAGAAGACCTAAAAGGCAAATAGTAATTTGTTACTCAAAATAAATCATTCCTGTGGTTTAGCCAAACATTAAAAGATGTGAAAAACATGATTACAGAAGAAGAAATTGGAATTATCAACATGAATGTCATCTTATTCATATGTGGATCAGGACATAAATTAAAAGGGTTCGTGTATGGCTGATTCTAATGTTGAACTACTGATCAGGGAAAAAGCCACTAGTACCCACTTTGAAGAACTTTGTCCGTTTTGTTTTTTAACAAAATAACGTGACTGTTTGTTATTTTTACAAATTTTACATAGTTAAAAGTGTGGATCGTGTTTACAACCATCGAGTCTTGAACCCTAAACTCTTGCTAATCACCAACCACTGGTCTACGATGAATGGGGATGTGGATATGGGTAAACAGAATAAATCATGTAACTAGATCCGATAATTAAAATATTAATCACTGAAATAGGGGTTCTGTCATATTTCGATGACATATTTTCAAAAATCAAAAACTAGTTTGAATGTTAAGCAAAGCTACACAAGGACTATCTGCATTAGCAGTCTTTAATTCAGCAGTGAAAAACAAGAGGGAAGGAAAGCTAGTCATCATTATCCACTGCCAACTCATGAGTTACTACCTTATCAGCAAATAATGGAATTGGTTGTCACATTATAGCACCTCTACGGCTTAAAGGGCGAGCATGTTTGATGGGGCGAAAATTCGTACCCGCGACCCACAGATAGCGATTCGAACGCCCTAACCACCTGACGATGCCAAAGCCCAGCAAGAATTGAATTATTTGGAATAAAATACTAGTTTGCTTCTTTTATCAAGCAATAACTCTCTTTAAGATCTGCATATTAAACGTGTTTTTATTAAATTTTTGTTGTATGTTATTAAGCACAAAGCAACAAAAAGAGGTAATTGTGCTCTGCCCACTACTGGTATCGAATCTCGGTTTCTAGCCACTGTGGGGGTCACTTTGAAAGAAAGAGAGAGAAATAATAAATTTATTCTACGATGACATCTCACATCAACCTACTTGTTAACCTGTATTCTTCAGTGTTGGCTTCACAGTTCTCATAAACAACAGAATTTATATGAGTATCATCTTCGGCCTGTCTCTTGCTCAGTGTGCGTATCGTTGGCTGCGGCTCTTCGGTCTGGACAAGTTCAGGGGACATCTCAATCGTTCGAAAGTCCAGCGTTGGAAAAGTGTCGTTTCCAAAGAAAGCGGTGTCATTCTCTTCCATATCTAGATAGATTTCCTCGATGTTCGGAAACGGTGACTCTATCGTTGCTGTTGCGTTAGCTCAAAGAAGTGAGAAATATTTTTTTTTCAAATCAGTCATATTATAAATTAAATCATTGTTTGTTTATTTTGTTTGTTTGAATTTCGCGTAAAGCTACACGAGGGCTATCTGCGCTAGCCGTCCCTAATTTAGCAGTGTAAGACTAGAGGGAAGGCAGCTAGTCATCACCATCCACCGCCACCTCTTGGGCTACTATTTAACCAATGAATAGTGGGATTGATCGTCACATTATAACGACGCCCCCACGGCTGAAAAGGCGAGCATGTTTGTTGTGATTGGGATTCAAACCCACGACCCTCGGATTACGAGTCTAGCGCCTTAACCACCTTAAATCATTTTAACTATAAAGCCCTTTAAAATCGTAAGCAAATGGAATATCAGGCACTTTCGAAAAGTACATTAGTTTATCTGTGAGCATTACCCAACGTATTTCGTTTGTGCGTTGAGAATTTATATCAAGTACCAAAATTCCTACAACGTGCACGATAGGAATCAATTGAATATCGATTTTTTTAAATCTAAACCTCTAGAGGGGGTAGAATTAATCCGAGTAGCATGTAGTGAGTTTTCAACGACACCAACAGACTTGAGTAAATGACAACCCGGTAAGTATTTAGTGCGTACATAAAACAAAGGGTGTTGTAAGCATCTATTGAAAGGAATCGCTGGTAATGTGAAATTAAATAGACAGAAATATCACAGAATAAGTGTTCTGATTATTGTATTTCTTGTTGTCACAGGTCACTTTGAAAATCTGGTTAGTTATCAGAAGAATAGCAAGATACCAATGTTAACACTAACAGATCGGTATTAGCACGTGGTTACATATCACTGATTGCGTTTAGTAACATATTAATTTCGGTGAATAATAAAAGATCTCTATCAGCGTGTAGCAACAAACCGATATTAGTAAGTGGTAAATGGTTACTGTCAGCCTGTAGCAACATTGTATAATAAATTAGAATTAGATAACACACAATAACAAGTCACTTTCCGGATGTAGCAACATGCCAGCACTTAATTACAAGTTAGTGTTAACACGTTCTAGTAACGAGTCAGGGTATACCTTGCAAAATACAGAGCTCTGGTTATTACTAGTTTCAAAACGATTTACGTAAACGTAGTTTGGCAGAAATGATGTCTTGCTGGTTTATTTAATGAGGTGTGAAATCAATTAGAGGCACGTTTTATTAACAATGCTGCAGCCACAAAGCATAACCCAGTGTTTACCTCAGCTTCTGGTTTGTTTGATTTTTGTTTGTATGGTCACACTTAAGAGTTATTATTTATTGAATTCTCAGGCAAAGCTACTTGAGGACTATTCGTCCCAGTTCGCTAGCCATTCTTAATTCTGAAGTAATACACTAGAGGGAACTCTTAGGATACTTTTATCAACAAATGATTCGATTGATCATCAAATTACAACATCAGCGGCTGAAATGAAGAGCATTTTCTGCGGGTGTTTCGATCCAGCTACCCATAAAGGGCGATCGAGTGCCCTAACCACTGTATGATGTCACACCAATAATTGTTGTTGCTCTAGCGAAAAGCTACGCAATAGGGTAGTTGTGCTCTGTCCACTATGTGGAATCGTATCCCGGAATTTAGCATTGTCGATGGAAAACATGTTTTATTTTGTGTTTGAGCACAAAGCTACGCAATAGGCCAATTGCGATTTTTACATCACAAGCCTTCACTCAGACATACTATTGAACCACTGTGGGAGGAGATGTTTGTTTTCGAATTTCGCACAAATCTACTCGAGAGCTATCTGCGCTAGCCGTCCCTAATTTAGCAGTGTAAGACTAGAGGGAAGGCAGCTAGTCATCACCACCCTTCGCCAACTCTTGGGCTACTAATTTACCAACGAATAGTGGGATTGACCGCTACGTTATAACGCCCCTACAGCTGAAAGGGCTACCATGTTTGGTGCGACCGGGATTCGAACTCGCGACCCTCAGATTACGAGTCGAACGCCTTAACCCACCTGGCCATGCCGGGCCGGGGGGAGACGTAGAAAAGAATAATTGTAATGAAATATATATTATAAGTTAATTGAATATCCTTCAGTTTGTAATATAATTAAGATGAACATCTTATTGAACTGATCTCAACTTAAAAATTATTTTAGTCAAGCGACTTTATTAAATACCGATAAGTCTGACATCTTACCTTAGGTCAAAAGCAGGCTAATCATAACTTACCATCTTCTTCGTTACATTTCAAATTCATTAGAGCTAACATCAACATCTTAGCTTAGGTCAAAAGCAGGACAATCATAACTTATCATCTTCTTCGTTACATTTCACATTCATTAGGGCTAACATTTTACCTTCGGTCAAAAGCAGGCTAATCATAACTTACCATCTTCTTCGTCACAGTTAAAATTAACAAGGAATAAGTTTGGGTTGTGGTTTCCTTCGTACGAGTCTTCTATCTCAATACTGAAACCATGGTTCCTCTGTGGCATCTTTGACCAGTATTGGAAAGATGAAGTAACATCAAACTCAATCCAGCCTTGGTAGTTACCCGCTATTATCCGGGAGTATAAATACGTCTTGTCAGCTTAGAAGAAGACAGTAAAGACAAGATTACGTGTTAATTAAGTAAGTAAAAATATCATTTATTCAATAATCTTTTATTTCATTACTTAAAAGATTAACTATCAGTTTTAATAATTTTCATCTTGGAGGAGCTGATACTTTTTAAACTCTTTAACTCTCATGTAAGTTTCAGTAATATTGTCTATTTAATTTACATTAAAAATTCAATCACATGAAAATAAAAATAACATCCTATATAATTGTATTACATGTTTTAAATAAATATTACATAGGAAGTCTCTTCATGGCAATGGCACTAATAAAGCAGAGAACAACATTTTGACCTTCCTAGGTCATCTTTAGGAAGGCCGAAACGTTGTTCTTTGTTTTATTAGTAACAGTGTTAATACCCATATCAGCCGTTCTGAAATATATTTTTACTTTAAGTAGGTTATAACAGAGATAGATCATTATACTTTCGTGCAAAGATTTAAAAAGGTTACAGATAATAAGACACGTAAATAAGAGCCACCAAAATGAAGGGATACGCAATTTGGTAACACATGGTTCATATAAATTACTAAACACTGTATTGCCCCTAATCCATACCCAATCGGTATTTTTATAAAGCTTACCCTATGTGACATCACTAGTAATCTACTTTTATTGCCACGATTTTCATTTGAAAAAAGAAGAAGAAACACACACACACACACACAAATGTATTTAATAAACCTATTCTGTTGAGTAGCAAATATCACACTTTGGCTTCTGTGGATGAGAAACTGTTGGAGGGAAGGAAAATAAAACTGCCATAAAAAGATATGGATGATACGGAGGTATAGTCACAGGTGATTTCTTGACAAGGCATGTGGTTAGGAGAGGTAAATCTGGAGAAAGGATTCGGATTATGTTACCCAGGGGCACAGATGGAGAATATAATAAACAGAACAGGAGATATAATAAAGGGACTAGCAGAGATACAGTTTTTGTGGTGCATATAGAGATAATGTCATAATTTTATCAGGTGTACCGCCCAGAATTGATTGTGCGGATGAAGTTAAAACTAGGCCACTAGAACTCAGGTTAGTATATAAGGATGAGCAAATAGACTAGTTGGGCTTGTGGAATCGGTTTAGAGGACTTTTTTTAATTTCGCGCAAAGCTACACGAGGGATATCTGCGATAATTGTCCCTAATTTAGCAGTAAAGAACTGGAGGAAAGGCAGCTAGTCATTACCACTCACCGCCAATTCTTGGGCTACTCTTTAGTCACTGACTACTAAGGTTGACTGTAATACTATAACGCCCCCACGTATGAAAGGACGAACATGTTTGATGTGATGAGGATTCGAACCCGCAATCTCAAATTACAGGTTAAATACCCTAACCACTTGGCTATGTCGGACCTGGTTCAATGGAAAAAAGAAGCATTTTCTGAAATGTATGGCTTACATTTAAATAGTGCAGCTAGTAAATCAGCTTAAATGAAGTTTTAAACTAAGGTCGGACAGTGGCGAGAGGAAAAAAAACAATTAGAGGCAAAAAGAATAAAAGACAGAAAAATCATTTAGCAGAGGATATCAGTGTAGAAGTAGTTATAAGGAAAGGCTGAACTGTTACTATTGTAATGCTAGAGGCATAAGAAATAAAACAGTTGACTTTAGAGAATTAGTAGAAATGGAGGATTTTGATATGATTTTGAGGAATAACTGAAATATGGTTAAACAAAGATGATTTTGATGGCATGCGTTTCTTTGAAATACAGGATTACAAGCTATTTAATAGAGATAGGGCATTAAAGAGAGGGAAAGAGGAGTGGCTTCAT
Organism: Tachypleus tridentatus; assembly: GCF_004210375.1. NCBI lineage: Eukaryota > Metazoa > Arthropoda > Merostomata > Xiphosura > Limulidae > Tachypleus > Tachypleus tridentatus. The sequence goes on from NC_134827.1 coordinate 23,171,592, forward strand.
ATGTAAAATGGTGGAAATTAAGGATATGAAACATAATAGCAAGCAGATCGAATCCATTTTAAATTTTGTTTGTGGATATCAAGGAAAACGCTTTTAGTGGAAATTTGTTACAGACCACAAATGATACTGATGAAGATTTAGATTTAAGCTGTTAATAAAGTCATAATTATGGATGATCTTAATTTCATGCATATAGACATGGCAATGTTCTGGTCAAACCATGAGGGAGAAAGGATTTTAGAATCTCTTCAGGATGCTTTTCTTCACCAATTTGTCAAGATGCCTACTAGAAACAATAGTATTTTAGGTTTATTATTAACTCCTAATATAGAAATGATTCGGATGATGGAAACTGAGGAACATCTGGGTGCAAGCGATCATCTCTTCACTAGGTTTGGTGCTTTGCTGCATATGGACATAAAGGGTAATAACAATTTGGTTAGAAATTTCAAACAATCAAATTTTGAATGGATGCGAAAAATCGTCTCTTATGAATTGGGCACTTGAGTTATTTGGATACACCAATCACACGTGGAAAATGTTTAAATATTCAAAATAAACATATTCCTTTAAAAAAATGTAGTAAAAAACCAGGTTGGCTCACAAGAGTTTAAGAAATAAAATTAAAGAAAAACATAATAAATATAAGAAATTTTTTATTGGCTGGTACGACAGAAGACACAGAAGATTATGAAATATCAAGAAAATTTTGTGAACCAGGAAATTAGGACATCAAAAAGGATGTACGAGAAAAGATTAGTTGAAAATGTAAAAGTTAACAGTGAAGATTTGTTTAACATAATAAGGGTAAACAATATCTTATAACGGGGGTAGAACCCTTGAAGAATGAAAAACGAAGGATTATATTGAATGATCATGAGATGTTGGGCTATTAACTTTTGTTTTTTCTTCATTTTGTTTTACTAACAAATGTTTAAACATTGTTTCTCATATTGAACAGTTTATAAATTGAAACGAGATCAAACAACATGAATTCTCAGGTGTTAAGAAAATATTGGGAAGTTTAAAAAAATAATAAGGTCCTGGGCCAGGTAGTATTTCCCCAAGGTTTATGAAGGAGGTTAACAACAGGATATGAGGTTAACAAGAGGATATGTGAGCCACTTAATACTATTTTTGTCAATCCATGAATAGTTGGCGGGTACCGGAGGATTGAAAGTTAGCTTGTGTCACTTCTCTTTCCATAGGAGGTGATAACAAATTGTCCCAGTAATTATTAGAGACCCGTCAGTTTCGCATCAGTTGTGGAGAATGTTTTGAAAAGTCAGTTTAAAATCCTTTAACAAAGATTAAAATTTTATTCGATAGTCAACATGGTTTCATTAAGGGAAAATTTTGCCTTACAAGTGTTTTGACATTATTTGAAAAGTTACTGTTTATGTAGATGAGGGTAAGGGTGTAGATTTGATGTATCTGGACTTTCAGAAAGAATCTGACAATATACCATATAAAAGGATCGTATGAAAGTTGTATCTATAGGTGTGGGAATAAGTTAACTAATTGAATAGAAGAGTGTCTGGAAGTAAGAATGTACAGAGTTATTATATACGTAGTTCAGTAAAACTGGATTAACGTTAAAACCGGGGGTACATCAGGGCTCAGTCTTAGGATCTTTGCTGTTTTTGATTTACATCAGTGATATAGGTGAAGGAATGGTCAGTGGATTACATAAAGTTAGTTATGATATTAATGTTTTGGGTGTTTCTACCTGTGAAATGGATGATGCTATTTTACAAAAAGTTTTATAGAGTTGGGTTAATGTATTGCAGGTGGGTTTTAATTATAATAAATGCAAGATAATACATGTGGGTTATTATAATTTAGATGGATGAATCGTAACAGTGTCATGAAACCAAAAATTTGGTTGAGATATGTGGAAGATAAGTTGAAACAGTGGAGCCACACTGACTTCAATTTGATTTTTATTCCAATTAAACATATCACATGATAACATTAGCTTTACGACTTAAAACGTACGTTTTTTTTATTCGTTTGTTCGTTTTGAATCACGCGCAAAGGTACACGAGGGCTGTTTGCGTTAGTTGTCCCTAATTTAGCAGTGAAAGACTAGAGGGATGGTAGCAAGTCATTACTACCCGCCACCAGCTCTTGGGATACTCTTTTACCAACGAATAGTAGAATTGACAGTCGCTTTATAACGTCCTCACGGCTTAAAGGGCGAGCATGTTTGGTGAGACGGGGATTCCATTCCGAGACTCTCGGATTACAAGTCAAGGACTCTAACCACCTGGCCATGCCGGGGCCAATTTTTTTTGTAGCCACCATATCGCCACATATAGATGATCGTTACCTTTTTTATTTTCTTATCAAGTTTACATCTTCCATATTCTAGTTTGCAGAGCATGTCGTATTTTGATTTTATGATGTTGGCCTTTTTAGTGAAATCAGTGATCACAGATCAAGGATACATCCCGATAAACACTGGTCAAATAAATTTGTTTAATCTTACTAAACTTACAGCTGTTCATAAGAAACATAGAAACGTTCACCTTCTTTAATTCCCTGAGATCTCAAATGAAATAGATTTTTTTTTAATATACGGACTATGAAATTCCATCTGGATCTCTTAACAAGATTTCTAATATTCTGCCTTCATTAAAAGATAACACTTTCTAACAAAAACAGAATTTATGAAGTAAAGTGAGAATGCAACACAGTGTTATATTTATAGGTCAGATAATTCATAAAGTAAAACGTTGTGTTAATGAATACAGACTTGCTATATATCTATATATATCGGGCTTGAGTATCTAACCAAAACAACACCAAATAATAGGACAACTTAATGCTGACGACAACAGCATTAGTAGACCTCACCTTATTTCATGAACGTAATATAGCCTAAACTCATGTTTATCAACAGCAACTTCATATGACATCACGAAATGAAACAATCAAGAGGTCAAACACGTGCGCCAAGATTCGAGTTTTTAAGACGGTGAAAAAATACGTTAACCTGCTATTAAGACTATCTGTAGGGAAAACTTTGAGGCATGAGAGCAGACACGAAAATAAATATTTGTAATCCAGATGTAATACTAAGTCCACATCAATACCTTTTCTCATCAGATCTACTCACCCTTAATTTGACACATTTTTCGTTCCGATTTAAGACTGGTTTAGTCTAAATATTAACTCGTCTATGAACATACGTAACGTAATTGCAAATCTTTTGACAGAATAACATTCATATATAAATGACGTAAAGTGGTAATAATTATAATTCACTTTCTTATTCTAGTTCACACCCTAACAGTTGTTGTTTATAAAAACTGTATCAGTTAAACACAAAGCTACACAATGGACTATTTGTGCTCTGCCTACAACGGGTATCGAAACCCGGGTTAAGCGTTGTAAGTCTTTATATCCTACAAACTGATGATATGTATATATATATATATGTAGCACCTGGACCACTGTTGTGTCTGTCATATCCAAACTAGATCAATGAGCCCAGGTAAGTTGGGAAAGGCCTCGTCGGCAGTGGATATTACAAATGTAGTATGGTTGGTATGGTTTAAAATATTCCTATTTTCTTTCACTCTTATGTTTTCAGATGAACTACATTCGAAAACTGACTGAGGGCACAAAATACTAAGTCATTGGTTCTTATAGTCTTCTAAACATTTCTGTTAGTAACTGAGGTTTTAAGATACTGTAAAATCGTATCTGATCCTACGCGTAAGTTGTTTTGAGTTCCTACATAACTGAAACGCATATTATATACAAATACATTTAATACAAAAGAAAATATTTTTTAAAAATTCCGCTCTCCTTCTAAGAATTTCTTTTTTACAATAGAAAACTTGTCTACTAGAAAATAAGTGTTTATTATTCTACTCTAACACGTTGCCTTTCTCACTGACAGTACAATAACCAGAATGCTATATGGAAATTTTAGTTTGTTCAGAAGTTGATTTATATTCAGTAACTCTTGACGATGGTTTGTTGTTTTTTTTGGTTTTTTTTTCAATTTCGCGCAAAGCTACTCGAGAGCTATCTGCGCTAGCCGTCCCTAATTTAGCAGTGTAAGACTAGAGGGAAGGCAGCTAGTCATCACCACCTAGCCCAAGAGTTGGCGGTAGGTGGTGATGACTAGCTGCCTTCCCTCTAGTCTTACACTGCTAAATGTAAACTTGCTCTTTTACCAACGAATAGCTGTGGGATTATAACGCCCCCACGACTGAAAAGGCGACCATGTTTGGTGCGACGGGGATTTGAATACACGACCCTCGGATTACGAGTAGAGTGCCTTAACCCACCTGGCCATGAACTCCTGACGAAGCATAAAAGTAAACAAATAAATAAAAGATCATGACTTAGGCTTAATTAACACATAAGAAGTAAGTGTGCGTTACCTTACAATAAAAACTGGCACTAAGCATTAGCAACGATATTCTTTAATAAAAACAGCAAAGAATGTTTACAATTTTTTTTAGATCTTAATGTGACGTAATAATACACTTTCGCTTCTTAATATCTACCTTCCTTGTTAGCTCCTAGAGGTCGCCATGGTTAGAAACTATTAAGTTTTTTGTTTTGCGTGTAACGCACTATATCGCTCTTACCTTCGTTGGACGCGTTGTTAAGAGGTCTTTTGTACTGATATAAGGACACCGTAAGTCCCGTGTTCCTCTCAGACAGTCTTGGGATTTTCAAATGTGGAAGAGGCAAGTGAAGCAAGCCAGGGTTTTTATTCAAGTCATTGAACATCAAGTCTTTGTTCTTGAAAAGGCGTAGCTTTGCCAACTTGATCTTGGCTTGTGACGTGGTCTTCATAAAGCTCAGATTGTAGTAAATGTTAAAACTTCGTGCGTCATTCCACAAATTCCTATCAATATCTTCTGGTATCGAACCTGAAAGGACCAAACAGAATGAAGTCTTAACTTCTGTAGTTTGCTTCGTAGTTGTAACTTCCATATGACAGAAACATAAAACTAAAATAAGTGATGTTACTGTTCTATCCCAATAATATGAAGACATTACCAATTATATGTTAGTAAGAATACAATGAAATTTGGTGTTACCTTAAGACAACTGATTATTTCACAAATCTTGCCATTTGCGTCTCTCAACTCAAAAGACTCAAACTGACAACTTTAAAAATTGTAGTTAGTTATTGTGATAAGATAACTCACAATGCCCCAACTACTAATTATAGTGCGTTTTTTTTTAGGTTTTGAATATCTTTTTTGTTAACGGACTAACAATCTGACTATATTGCTATAATTTATTTAAAGAAAATAAAAAAAATCCCGTGTCTAAGTGGTCTCGCGCTTTTGGGCTCATAATTGGATAGCAAAGAAGTTAAGACTTTCCTGAGTCATGTCCTTGGACAACATAGTGTATTTCGTTTGTTCCAGTCTGCTTAGCTGTATGATAGATACCAGTTTGTTTGATGAGGACCCGTTAAGAATGAGTCACCATTGCCATGAACTGGGGCCACTGGAATTGGGCTTCAAAAGTACCGGCCTTGTGTGCTTTGAACACGATAACGATTTTAATAAGTTTTTAATCTATCTCAAAGTACCTAAAGTGGTCTTTTTTAACATTTGAATAGAAATTCAAAGATAAAACATTGTCACGTCATCTCTGCTTATTAAAATAAATCTTGTTTGTTGGGTAACTTAACGACGTCTTAAGATACCCTTTTGGTTCAGGTGTAGTCGTCCTTAGATTTGACAACACTGATAACATTCGCAGCCTGGAACAGCTAGTCTTGGTTGATCAACGGAATTGACTTTTATAATGTGCTCAGGATTGAAAGTGCAAAGTGAACTTGGCAGCATCAGACCTCGAACATGGAACTCTAGGATCTCAATTCCGACACTCTAAACCCCATAGGCTGCGCTCCTCGTAAGCATCTAGATTGTACCTATGTAAAGCAGTTACGTCATTGTACAACTAATCATTAAAACGTAGCCAGTGGATATGGGTTGTTTGATACATGCAATTAACAAGATGGTCACGTTTGTATAAAAAGTAAGAGATATTTGCGATGCATGTCTTGCACAGAAATATCCTGTTGGTTGGTTGATTTAATGTTTTATGACACAAAGCAGCTAGGGTATGTGCGCCAAACATCCGGTAAAAAGTTAAAATTAAAGTAAATATAGTAAAATTCATAAAAGGAAATTACGTTTAAACAAAACAAAGTTTAAAAAACATTAATTGCATAAAACTACTGTTTACATCTAGTCTACAGCGTTAAGATAAAACTACAAGAATTCAAGTTGTAAAGGGCTTTCCGTAACATAATTGTAATTATCATAACTCGCCAGTAAGACTAACAGGTGAAACGTACATGAAATGTTCTGACAGAGAAGTTTTAACACCTTTGAAATAAGCTGCCACAGCACCTTCCCCATAAAATATTATTTGTTTGTTGTATTTACAAATGTTTATCCGAAAGCAAGGACTACTCTAAAAATTACATGCTTTTTGATACCCTCTGTTAATTATAGTTGCATATCAAAACTTTATGGGGAACATAACGAGGTCTAAAATTAAAATGTTCAAAATATAAGTAGTTCTCAACCATCTTTACAAAATGCTAGTAACTATTTTGGAATGGTTAGTTATATCACTTATAAAACATTGTGAACATTAAACTGTCACTCACATGAAGGGTAAAAGCTTTGTAACTTCTCAAACCGCATGGACTCCTCTTTGGAATTGATTTTATCAATTTTATCCACAACTTTTTCGAAGTGATTAAGAATTTTCTTTGGATACGTTGTTGTAACATTCGGTTCTTGGGATATTCCAACACCACGAAGTATAAGACTTTTAAGTCTTTCGATCCAGTTCTGCCTCATCCTGCAGAAATAAATAAACAACTCGAATCACACGAACTCTAGCATAAAAGCGTAGATAAAACCTGTACCTCAAAACGAGGAAAGAATTGAATATTATTTATAGGATAATGATCTTTACAAAAAATGTGTTAGTATCTAAGTGCACAAGGTAAAATACTGATTTGCGTCAGGTGAAATACTGATAACAATATGAGTAAGACTTGGTAAGCTACAAGATATAAAATCGTGCACCGCCAAATACAGATAAAATTTACTAATATCGTGTTAAACTATTATTATATATTTTACTGTTTTTCATAAGATATGGTATTATATTCGAAGTCTTTATCCTGTCATAATCTCATACCTGTCTGTATTTTATTCAGTATATGGAATTTAGTTTTATTTCACAGGATAAACAATTATCGCTAAGTGAAATGATGCAGTATTTAAACTCTGATTTAATGGTTTTAGATTTTATAATTTCATTTTAGACGGGTCGTACTTTAGTTTGTTTGCGTTGGACGGTATGACAACGGTAGAATATTTTCTTGGCTTGCTGACTGTAGTGCCATCTGTTGGCAAATGTGATATATAATGTAAGTTGCCTTTATGAAATTATCTACCAAGTGTTTCTTCCGCTAGAAGAATAACTTAATGATATGTTATTGGCAAATTAGCAACACGCTTAATCACACTGTTAGCATACTTTCTTTCTATTTCTTTATTATTATTCTGATACTCAAAAATTATTCAGTAAAAAGAGGAAAGTTTAGGCACTTGATCACAGCGAAAATGTATTATTTCATTTTCTTACTACAAGTTATGCAATTCCTATGAGACCCGGCACGGCCAGATGAGTTAAGGCATTCGACTCGTAATCTGAAGGTCGCGGGTTCGAAAATCCCCGTCGCACTAAACATGTTCGTCCTTTCAGCCGTGAAGGAGTTATAATGTTACGGTCAATCCCACTATTCTCTGCTGAAAGAGTTGGCGGTGGGTGGTGATGACTAGCTGCCTTTCCTCTAGTCTTACACTGCTAAGCTATGGACGGCCAGCGCAGATAGTCCTCGCGTAGCTTTGCGCGAAATTCAAAACAAACAAAAACAACACTCCTATGAATTCTATGTAACTAAAAATAGGGCTAATTTACTTCACAAATACATATTTTCCCTACATACGGTACTTCCGGCGTCCCTAATATTTCCTTAAAAGTACAAAGTCGTATTTAGGCTTACAGTACTGTGCTGACTTAATAAGCTATCAACAGTATACTCTTGTACTGAGCTGACTTAATAAGCTATCAACAATATAATCTAGTACTGTTTAACTAAAGTTTTATGCCTTTAAAATAATTCCCTAAACTTTTAAGAAAATTCTAGCAATTAATTCACATGCTCATCGGTTGACGTTACACTATGTAACACAAATTTTGTTCCTGGATAGTGTATGCTATTTCTTAATTACTTATGTTGTAAAAGTACAGAAAATGGCCATTATTTCCTTCAAACTTTGCTTTTGTGACCTGGATAATGAAACTTAGAAATTAACCTTTTTTTTTATATGTAAAAACGGAAAAATGTGCATATTTTCATTTACAAAAGGTCTGAAAAAACAACATATGAATCAAGATTTACATGTATTTATACTAAAGTTATACAAAAATGTTTAGAAGTGAGTAGTTTTTCGAGATTTGTGACTGTAATGTAAATCACTTTCACGTATCAGCCTCCAAATATAGTCTCCCATCATGTTTTCGTTATACGCTCCCAGGTCACAAAAGTAAGGTTTAAAGAGAAAAATAGGTCTTTTCCATTTACTTTAGGCATAAGTAATTGGGGAATAACACTTTCTGCCCAGGAACAAGAAAAAGTAAAAAATTTGTTGCATAGTGTAATCTGTGCTCAGTCGAAAAGAGTGAGCATTACTGTTGATGTGATGTCAGGTTTTATTTTAAGTTCACTTTCCCTATTGATAGTGAATTCACAAAGTGTCCAATGAAACAAGACTTGCTAAACCTGTTTAACAGTGGCTCAGTTGTACGATGAAAGCAGATTTTATTTGAAACTGGATTTTGCTAACAACTAATTAATTTTTTTATTTATTAATTAAACTATCGTTATTAAGTTTTATTGACCAAAATAATCATAAGTTGGGTATTTTCTAAAGTTTATTTATTTGTAGTTGCACACAAAACCTCCAGGATCGCAGCTGTGCTACTGATGGGGCGGATTTTGATTTCCGTAAAGAAAAAAAATTAGTTAAATTACGTATAATAAGTTGGTAGTTGTTTTTTGCTTGCAATGACAAATTATTCATTTTGTATATACTTTAAATTAAATGTCTTGGATACGTCAAATGACTGTATATATAGTTTACAAACCGTCTAAGCTTCCGTAATAAGTTCTTACTCAAAACGTTTTCCCCACATGCGTACTTTTGACTTAAGTAAAAAATAATTTGTTAAACTGTCACCAAAAACAATGATATTATAACATATACGTTTATCTAAAAATATTTGGCAAGTAGCAAATACCATCAGAAACACAAAAAAACAATTTACTTCATAATAGTCTTATTAGAAAGAAACATATTTTGTGTGGTTTGTGTGATAGGCAAAGTCCCATTGTGACACATCCTGGGAATCGAACACAAAATTATAACGTTATAGATCCGTAAATATACCGCTGTTCTACCGGTGCGAGAGATTTACTTTTAAGAGATAAATGTATTTCCCTTAGATTTTCGAAATCCAAACCATATTTCTAGGACATCAAAAGATAATCAAATGTAGGTTTATGTTTAATTTGTTTGTAATCATAAGCCTTAAAGAAATACTTATAACTTTGTATCGTTCAGATAAAACGTCTAATTCAACTAAGAATTTTATAAACACGTGTATATTTTCAGAACGTTCTATTTGATCATGATTGTGATCTAAGTTTTAAGAACTAACATGCATCAATAAAACTGACAAACTTTTGTCAAATTACCGTCAAGATTAACTCAAAGCATTCAAGAAGTTTTAACTCCTTCACCCTTTGTGTTCTATTAACATTCTGCAAAACCACCAGTATACGACTGATACCTTAATTTTACAGTGATAAAGAATAATTAAATTATTTCTAAATTAGTGTTGTTGATTGTTATTAATCACAATGTGACACAAAGGGCTATGTGCGCTCTGACCAACACGGGCATCGAGACCTGGTATCTAGCAGTATAAGCCTGCACGCACACCGCTGTGTCACTGGGATATCTTATTCCAATGACCATCTATATTCTTCATCAGTGAAGTAGTTTATAAGAATATTTTGTATATCGACAAATTATAGATAAAGGATTGTCAGATACTGCACTCAGACTTCTATCCGACAATAAAAGTGAGAGTATTAGTATAACTCTTTTCTTCTGAATTTTTCTATTAATTTTGGTTCCTTCTGTTGTAGATTCTTCTATTGATTTCTTTTAATTTTGATATTCAATCCAACAGTCAACGAACAAGAAGTTAGTCGATTTTAATATTAAAGGTTTCAATATTGTGAAACAAGGGTTTTATTTACTTGTTCATTGTTGTTCACTTGTTTTATTTGGCGTCTGTGTTCAATTTATTCTCTTTATAACATTTTCTAAACCTGTGTTTAACAGATAACTCTGGTTATCTGTTGTATTTCAGTATACCTGAATATCTTGTCTTGTTCCAAAATTTAAACTCAATCTTACAACCAAACTCAGCAACAGGAACTTTTTTGTTTTTTCCAACTGTTTTAATGTCTAAAAGTAAATATTAAAAAAAAAAACACTTTTAAATACCGATTTTGTGTCACGTGGTATGCTCAATGCATCATTGGTTCAAATTTGATGTTTGTAATGTTCAAGTACAAAATCTATAGTTTCTTACAAATTAAGAACTCAAACTAATAATATTGTTAAGTAAGAATATTGTTTAGTTAAGTTTTGTTTCGTTAAAGTTTTCTTTTCAAACGCTGAAATGAAACATAAATGTTTGTTTGTTTTTAATTTCACACAAAGCTACTCGAGGGATATCTGTGCTAGCCGTCCCTAATTTAGCAGTGTAAGACTAGAGGGAAGGCAGCTAGTCATCACCACCCACCGCCAACTTTTGGGCTCCTCTTTTACCAACGAATAGTGGGATTGAACGTCACATTATTCAGCCCCCACGGCTGAAAGGGCGAGCATGTTTAGCGCGACGGGGATGCGAACCCGCAACCTTCAGATTACGAGTCGCACGCCTTAACACGCTTGGCCATGCCTGGCCCAAAATTTTTTTTTTTCTTATAGCAAAGCCACATCGGACTATCTTCTGAGCTCACCGAGGGGAATTGAACCCCTGATTTTAGCGTTGTAAATCCGTAGACATTCCGCTGTACTAGCGGGGGGCAGAACATAAATGCAGGAAATTTAACAAATACACACAAGTCTTCATAAATATGACAATTTGGTGCAAGAAAATCTTCACCATTTTTAGTGTTTCTATGAGTCTTATGTGGTTAGAATGCTAATAGTCCTCAGAATTACAGTTAACTGTAAATATAATAACAAATAAACAGTAAATTTTGTTAAAAAATAGAAAAAAGAAGTTTCTCTAATAGGCAGAAAATCAGATAAATATAATTACAGTTATATAAAAGAATAACAGAGTGCAGGTGGGTAGAGAATTACTACACAGAAAGCCATAAATCAAACAAACAGAATGTGAGATTGAAAGATTCATGAAAAAAATAAACAGATAAATAGATACACGCCGAGGAAGATAAAATTTCCAGCGAACAATTAAAGAAACAGACAAATCGACACATCCCAAAACAGACAAGATTTCCAGTGAATAGATATGAAAAAAAAAACAAATAGGTACATACCAAGGCAGACAGAATTTCCAGTGAATTGATATAGAAACAGATGAAGTGATGACAACATATTGGTAGACGGACAGTTGTATATGTGCAATCTACAAACACAGTGAAGTGATGAAAACATATTGGTAGACAGACAGTTATATATGTGAAATCTACAAATAATCAATGAAACATGAGGTGTTCACATAAGAAGAAACGACGCGTATTTTGATTGGTAAATGAGTCCTTTCTTAATAAACTCACCTCTCACGTTTTCTCATCTGTTTTGTATAGGTTATGTTCATCAAGTGTGAAAAGCTCGTGTTCGTCACCAACGTACGATTGTTGACCAGTGTTTCCATTTGGACAACGTTCACTTCTGAGGGATCGACATCTCTAATCGGAAAAGGTGTCGGCCTGCTTACATGCTGCAAGTCTTGAGAGAAAACCTTATTCGCGACCATCTGTATAGGTTGACCCATGAACCGGCTGACCATTTCAGCTACTAGTAGAAGCTTATAACAGCTTCTACACCAAACTTTTGAGTTTAAGAGAAACATGTTTTAACTTATTTCGAGAAGGTCTTGAGGTTACTAATGACTTTATCTGTGCCCAAGTAGCTAGTTGGATCTCTACTGCTTATAACTATTTACTATGCAAATATAATGTGCTTAAGGGCTTTTCTAATTTTTTCTTTAAAATATATTATAAAAGAAAACCTTTTAGTTTCCGTTAGAGTGAAAAACGTTATTTCCTAGGTTACTAATACAACATTCTTAGCGAGAAGACCAACGTTGAATGTGTTTCTTCAAGTTGGTGATACAACCAATAAGCAGAATCCTCTCCTTCGACAGACAAATTAGAAGGCGTCTTTTCTTTTTATCGACCCGCAGTTTGCACAATAAGCACACGTATAATCACACCCCAATAAAGAGACAAATTAACATCTCTCGCGCTCTCTTTCTTCCAAGAGCCTTTCTGTCTTTTCTTTTAAACACAGCACTTGTCCAATTACGATCATGAACTAGTCTGTGACGGTTTTGCACGTGGGAGTAGGGCTTTAATTCGCGTATTAAGTGCTTCTGTGTGAAAGAGTCTAATCTAAAGGTAGATATGGAAGGGGTTGACCTGGAAATCTTTCTGTTTCTTCGACAACCTTCCGTTAGTGTTCATATTTGGTGAGGCGTGAGTACACGAAGAGGAAGAAGGTATTTATTAAACGAGCAGACGAGGACGGGTGGGAATGTCTAGACGTATTCATTACTGAATACGCAGAGGTGACAGGGAAGTTGCATCAGCTGTATCATCATCGTGTGAAAATACTATTCTCGTTTTAATTTGCTACAGGAGAGAAACGTCACTTGTATTTAAGTGTCGTTTGTTAACACAGAAAATTACAAAATTAACCAGACGTATGGTTCACAGGTGTTCCTTTAAGATATACTTTATGGAATTTGACATCTGTTCTTGGAACATTAACATTCGAATTTTTACAATTTTGTATCAATAATCATTCACGTAGTAAACGTAGTGGTCTAATCACGTGTCTGTGTCCTTACGCATCAATGATCCTTCGCCTACATGGTAAACCCAATGGACTGACTACGTGTCTAGATCTCTATGTACCAATGATCATTCACATATGTAGCAAATGTAGTGATCTGAACACGTGTCTAGATCCTTATTTATCAAGGATTATTCACCCATGTAGTAAACCTAGTAGTCTGACCACGTATCTAGATCTTTTTCCCACCAATAAAAATCTATTTAATAAATACAGTCATGTCAATAATAAATATATTTGTATACATATATATATCGTAATTATTTTTCTTTGTTTTATTTCTCATTAATACTTGTTCGTATATGTTCTTAAGGTAAAATACATGTCTTTATTTTACTGTAAATTAACAATCGAATAAAAACCCCAAATTAGGTTTGCATAGTAGTGTCGGAACGTAAATGTGAACTTCCATCGCTTGCGTTCCATTTCAGTAAGGGGCCCGGCATGGCCGAGTAATACGAGGGTCGCGGGTTCGAATCCTGGTAGCACCAAACATGATCGCCCTTTCAGCCGTGGGGGCGTTATAATATGTGGTCAATCCCACTATTTGTTGGTAAAAGAGTAGCCTAAGAGTTGGCGGTGGGTGGTGATGAGTAGCTGCCTTCCCTCTAGTCTTACACTGATAAATTAGGGACGACTAGCACAGATAGCCCTCGAGTAGCTTTGTGCGAAATTCAAAACAAACAAACAAACCATTTCAGTAAATCATTACAGATGAGACAGGGTCTTTGGGATTGCTGGTACGTCGTAAGAGTGACAGTTAGATCTCACTATTCAATTAGAGTAGCTTTGGAGTTGCTGGTGAGTGCTACTGACCAACTGCATTCCCTATATTCTGTCAATTCAAAATTATGGCTGGCTAGAGCAATTAATCCTTCTGGAACACTTGGGAATATTTTTAAAACAACAGAATAAAATCACCAGTCTGAGTGTGAGCTATGTTTTCAGATCAAGATTTATCCTGATTCTTTATCACAGTTCTGATATTCATTACTCTTTATATAATTTCTAACTGTATAAATTATTAATCTTACACACTCATTTGACACATATTATTGCGCTATCTGGTTAGATGTTTGAAAGGAAATTACACCTAGAAGTTTGTTTGTTTGTAGTTAAACACAAAACTATACAGTGAGTTATCCGTGATATTCCCATCATGGTATCGAAACCTAGTTTCTAGCGTGTACCGCTGTGGGGCTACACTTAGCAGATCGTACGTGTTGATGGACTCAAGCGTCACTGGGAGACTTAATTTTATGACAAGGTTCACAATGAAACCAATTGTTTTATTACACTTTACGCGTTTTAAAGATTCTTAACGAGACATGGATTGGTTAATTAATTTCGGATGCCAGTAAGGTAACCTTATCGACGACGTTTTAAAAGAGTAAACAGTACAATACTATAAACAGAGGAAGACGAAGAAAAAACACTAGTTTGTGAACAATAACGTGAAAGTGTAGCTCCACATGTAATTGGTTGATAAACATTTGAAAGTTGAAGGACCACCAATCAACGCACTAAAGCAATTTGCTGAAGATTTCTTATTGAGTCTGTTATCGTGGTATTAGTAAAAGTAAATGTTTTATCGAGGATGTCAAGTGCGTCTTCTGATACTAATCCTTGTATTTGCTTGTTTGAAGCTGAGCACAAAGACACGATGTGTGCTCTGCCCACGACGAGTATCGAACACCATATGATTGTGGTGTAAATCCGCCAAAGCACCACAGTTCTACAGTAGTATGATCGTTATATTATCAAAACTATATAAATCACCTCTGTCAAGTAATAGCTGTAGGTTCCGAATGAAAATGAATTAACAAGTTCGGAACTTATAGTTCGTTGTCTTGTTTCAGTGAGTCCTAAGTAATTATTAATCTGACTTTTCCGATTTGTCAAACGTTTTAGAGAGTTTGTCCGTACCCTCACAGTGGCACAGCGGATATCTGCGGACTCACACCGGATTTCGATGTCCTTAGTGGTCTCAGCACATTGTGTAGCTTTGTGTTTACTTCCAAACAAACTAAAGTTGGTCCACATTTCAGTTTGAGGTACTTGATTCTGTGATGTTTTAACTTTGTCTTCTTTATTAAAACACATTTGATTAACGTTCCGAAAACAATTAAGAGTTAAGCAGGACCTGCTGGAAGTAGAAGTGAATGATTGCGTGATAAATGTATCTTTAATGTTCTATATTATCAAACGAGAAGACTTGGCAATGGGTATCGGAATTTTTTTGCTTTTGCAAAGTTTACAAATATAAGTGATTTAAAGCAGAAAAAAATTGCTGACAAAATCAATGCTGAATCTCAGGTAGGATGATGTGCAGGAACTGGTTAGTTTGACTGTTACCTTATAAGTGTATTACTTAGAGAAAAAATACGGTCAGGCTTAGCTAGGTGGGTTAAGGCGTTCGACTCGTAATCCGAGGTCGCGGGTTCGAATCCCTGTCACTCCAAATATGCTCGCCCCTTTTAGCCGTGAGGGCGTTATAATGTGACGGTCAATCCCACTATGCGTTGGTAAAAAAGTAGCCCAAGAGCTGGCGGTGGGTGGTGATGACTAGCTGCCTTCCCTCTAGTCGTACACTGCTAAATTAGGGACAGCTAACGCAGACAGCCCTCGAGTAGCTTTGCACAAAATTCCAAAACAAACAAACAAAAACATTAACAGAATTTCAACTGAAAGAAAATTGTTAAAGAACACCGCCATTATTGTTATTCTACAAAAATGGTTTTAGGTAATTTCCACAAATACATAGGCATTTGCTATTTTTATCTTTGATCTTTTTCAACTCTTGGACGTTCTTGGAAGAGAGTTTAAATCGCAGGTTGTTATGATAATACAATTCTTGGAAATTTTGGTTAAAACCACAGAGGAATCACAATTGAAAGTTTTCTAACAAAGGCCTGCGATGATTTTATTGTTTTGATATTCTGCAGTAGTTCCTGTCACCTGAATCAGAAAATGAATTTTTTTTTTTTCAGATTTTTCACAAAACGTCGTCTGTACTTTTACACAAGTGAATCATTTATCATTGAAATAAGGTCACATTTTGTTTAGTTTAAATAGTGAAATTCACTGGCTACAGATTTCTCTAGACCAATCGCGACGTTGGAGTCTTATTTTTTGTTCTAAAACTCACCAGAAATACACCGCGAGTACATAAACGGTTAACAGGCCGCATGACGTGTCATTTGTGGATAATATTTGTTTGTGCGTATATTTTCACATTATTTTTTTTCTTTTCAATATTATTTATTGTGTTATACGTGTGTTAAATTTGCTGTAAATTTGATTCACGTAAAAAAATTTTCCCCGATTTGTAAAAACTTCTTAGGTGATAGAAAAAAAAATATTATTTTCGAAATCTACGTAGGTGAATTATCAAAAATACGTTATTAAAATCACAACTTTTATAACGTTTACAATCTGTAATTTTCAATACACAACAACCTAACCAAAAATACAGGGCTTTATATTCTTTATTTCGATCGGCTTGTACTGACAAAGTGGAAGAAATAAAAGTCCCTAACTATGGAATGACAGGCTGCAGTGAAGGAACCAAAGCCACCAAAGTAATGTTCGAGTCCTGATATTATCGAATATCATAAATTGAACACTGTTCTTACAGCATGCACAAGAGTGCGGGGTGCGTCTGCGTGACAAGGGGCCTTAAAACCTCGGATTTATAGTCCAAGTACCAAGTACACTACTCACTAGGCTACTCCCGCTAGACTTTCTTATTAACTTAAAAGTATGCAATACGATAGTGTAAGATGTTTTTAGTTAAAACTTCACTGCTTTAACATTTGCATATCAGTATTAACCATGCTTAACTTTAATTATTAGTTACACGTTAAGACATGTGTCTGTCTGTCTGTCAGAATTGTAAATGTAAATAACTTCTAACTGTTACTGAACCATTTCTATGTTCTTATTGAAACAGCTTGGTAATAATTATGCACAGGTAATTTGACTATAATGTAACACATGAGCTTGGTAGTAATGTTATTCGGATAACTTTACAGTAGTGTTACGCATTTAGCTTGGTAGTAATGTTTCACTGGTAGCTTGGTAGTAATGTTTCACTTGTTGCTTGACTGTGATGTTACGTTGTCAGCTTGGTAGTAATGTTAGAGAGGTAGCTTGACTGTAATGTTACATAGTTAGCTTGGTAGTAATGTTGTACAAATATGTTAGATGCAATGTTACACAGGTAGCTTGACTGTGATGTTACATAGGTAGCTTGGTAGTAATGTTGTACAAGTATGTTAGATGCAGTGTTACACAGGTAGCTTGACTGTGATGTTACATAGGTAGCTTGGTAGTAATGTTGTACAAGTATGTTAGATGCAATGTTACACAGGTAGCTTGACTGTGATGTTACATAGGTAGCTTGGTAGTAATGTTGTACAAGTATGTTAGATGCAATGTTACACAGGTAGCTTGACTGTGATGTTACATAGGTAGCTTGGTAGTAACGTTGTACAAGTATGTTAGATGCAATGTTACACAAATAGCTTGACTGTAAAAATATATACATTTATTGTTTGTTAAGCTCTTGAATTGTTCTTAATAATATATATATATACATATATAAATCTAGGTTCTCCTTTTATTTCCATTTTTCCACTTGGAAATGTTGTGAAATTGTTGTTCTCGTCCACTCCTCTCAACACGTATTTCTAACAGATGCTTGAACGTATAATGTTAACTATACCTTGTTTTAGAGGTTGAAATGAAAATATACATTTAAGGATGATTTCTTGTAACTGTTTGTATAAAACAAAAGACATTAAACACAGAATCCAAACGAACAGAATAAGAAAGGTCTCTCAAGCAATGGAGTTGTTTCTTTATTGAATTTCATGCAAAGCTACTGGAGGGCTGGCTACCTATGCTAGCCGCCCCATATTTTGAAGTAGTAGACCAGAGAGACAGCAGCTAGTCAGCACCACCTACCGCCACCTGATCTTAAACAACTAAAAGTGGGATTGATCGTTACAAGTTGACAACTAACCAATATAACAAAATGTGTATTTTTGTTTCGTATATGAAATGCAAAAAAAAAAATAGTCTACTTACAAGGTATTGAAGTACAGAACATATCTTAATGAAAGGAGTAATTATCTTAGTTACTGTAGAGTGCTATTTTTTTAAAATATTCGTCTCTAAAGTGTCAAGAGGCAGCCGTTATTAGCTACAACGCAACAGACAATAAGTTCACCATCTACATATTTATATACAGCGAATTTTCGGTTATTCGTCAATACGGCGCCACGACGGGTAACACAAGACTGGATGTCTGAATAACAGTCCTTCCCAAAAACAGATATTTATAGAGCCAAAAATGTAACATTTCAAAGAAGACAGCACTTAATGTTGTCTAAGCAAGCAGTAAAATTTGCACAGTAGGGTTCCAGAGCAGCTTGTGCTATGAGACAATGATTCAACCCAGTCTAGAGCAACTATGTTATCCATAAAAAAACGCCACACTTATTTCCAGTCTAGAGCAATTATCTTATCAAAAATACCACGTTTCAACTCCGTTCAGAGCAACTATTCCACGCATAAAAACTCACACACTTCAATCCAGTCTAGAGCAATTATCTAATCAAAAAATACCCCGTTTCAACTCAGTTCAAAGCAACTATTCCTTGCATAAAAACCCACACACTTCAATCCAGTCTAGAGCAATTATCTAATAAAAAAATACAACATTTCAACTCAGTTCAGAGCAACTGTTCCACGCATAAAAACCCACACACTTCAATCCAGTCTAGAGCAATTATCTTATCAAAAAATACCACATTTTAACCCAGTCGAAAGCAACTATGTTATCTGTAAAAAAAAAACCTGAATTCTCATATAAACCTAATCTAGAACAATCATCTTATTCGTATAAAATAAAAAACACATTATGGTGAGACTGGGAGCTGTTAACAGGACAAAATAAAATATCTGAAGATATAAACGCTCATTAGCCAAACGTTTACAAGGCTCTTGTCACAGTTAAGAATTGGCCATGTTTTCAAGAGAAAGAAGGCCGAATACACTGGAGCTACTATAATCCCATTCGATCATCATACTCGTTAAGCCTCGCCTTTCTAAGTAGTTCTAGTATAGTTGAACTAAATAAACACGTTTGTGAAAGCCGACTTCCACATAGTGGAAAGATTGTTAAAATGTGGTGTAAGGTCGACCTTGCGGTCTATCGCATAAGCTTATTACAATTGGGTTTAACTGTGACCAAATGACTGATCACAGTCAATGGTGGAGATAGTGGTTGGAAAAAAAGTACCAGACCTTAAACAACAACACCGAGAAGAGTATAGTATACTAAAGTGCCATATAAAAATTTTTGTTTGTTTTGAATTTCACGCAAAGCTACACGAGAGCTATCTGCGCTAGCTGTTTCTAATTTAGTAGTATAAGACTAGAGAAAAGGTGGCTAGTCATCACCACACTCCGTTTACTCTTGGGCTACTCTTTTACCAACGAACAGTGACACTGACCTTCACATTTTAATGAGGGTTCAAATCTCTGTAACACTGAGCATGTTTGTTATTACAGGGATTCGCCCTAACTACCTAGTTATGTCTGATATTACGTCATTTATCTAGAAGTCAGAAGGTTTTATTTCCTTTGTCGTTCACCTTGTTTGAAAGTTTCAGTAACTGCAAGATCAAACAAAGTAAAAACAAGTTAGATAACGCTGTATATGGCAGTAAAACCCATTATTTACTGGTCTGTGGATTGAAAAGTTAGAACGATGAACACTCTAAGTTCAGTGAAAAGATGGCTACTTTAAAAGCAGGGTAAAATTGTTTACGTTTCGTTATTGTTAAGCACAAAGACACACAATGGCTTTTCTGGGCTTTTACTGTCACTGGTATTGAAACCTGATTTTTAGCATTGCAAACATATCGCTGAGCCACTGAAAGTAACAACGTAAACTGAAACTTAGGGTAATTTAGAATAAAGTACAGTTCAATTATTCCTCAATTTTTAATTTACGCATAAAATAAAAACACACATAACTATAAACTAATAAAACTTTTGATTTTTTAATTGTCAATTAACTTAAACTAAAAATGGTTTGTTTGTTTTCTTTGTTTTGGAATTTCGCGCAAAGCTACTCGAGGGCTATCTGCGCTAGTCGTCCCTAATTTAGCAGTGTAAAACTAGAGGGAAGGCAGCTAGTCATCACCACCAACCGCCAATTCTTGGGCTACTCTTTTACTAACGAATAGTGGGATTGCCCGTAACATTATAACGCCCCCACGGCTGAAAGGGCGAGCATGTTTGGTGCGACCAGGATGCGAACCCGCGAATTACAAGTCGTATGCCTTAACTCAACTGCCCATGCCAGGCTTAACTAAAAATGAATAATTATGATTAGTAGTCATATTATTAACGTCCTTGCTAGTATAGTGACAGTTATCACATTGTATTTTATAAATAATGTTCGTGTGGTGTTTGTCAGTGTAGTTTTTACATAGTATAGACCTTAGTTTTTTTGCCTGGTTTTTGAAGGAATTTGGTATTAACTGGAATGTCATATTTTTTTACTAGTGTTTACCAAATGTTGGTTATTTTTTCTGCTGATGTCAGGAATATATGGTATGCAGCAGTATATGGTTTCGTGATTTTTTAATTCGTGGGATATATTTACTTTTGTTAGTTGATTTTGCTTTATGTCTAGGTGTGTGTGTATAATGTTTTCTACGGTTTATGGAGGAAACTTATTGATGTTGATGAAGTATTGCTTTATTTTGTCTAATTCATCATTAATTTTATCTGATGAACATAGTTTTATGGCTGTGTTTATTTGGTTTCTTAGCATATTGAGTTTTTGTTTTGTTTCATCTGCTGAGTCCCAAGGAATGTATAGTCCAGTATGGGTGATTTTTCGGTGGATTTCTGTTTTAAATTGTGTATCGGTTTTTGTAATTTTGTGGAGGAAACTTATTGATGTTGATAAGTGTAGACTCTCCATATATATATTTATACAGTGTTTCACCAGTTTCTATAGTTTATGTATACTTGTCAGCCCTGAGTAAAGATATTCATACAGTGTTTCACCAGTTTCTATACTTTATGTATACTTGTCAGCCCTGAGTACAGATATTTATACAGTGTTTCACCAGTTTCTATACTTTATGTATACTTGTCAGCCCTGAGTATAGATATTTATACAGTGTTTCATCAGTTTTTATGCTTTATGTATACTTGTCAGCCCTCAGTAAAGATATTCATAAAGTGTTTCATCAGTTTCTATACTTTATGTATACTTGTCAGCCCTGAGTATGAATATTTATAATGTTTCACCAGTTTCTATACTTTATGTATACTTGTCAGCTCTGAGTAAAGATATTCATACAGTGTTTCACCAGTTTCTATACTTTATGTATACTTGTCAGCCCTGAGTATAGATGTTTATACAGTGTTTCACCAGTTTCTATACTTTATGTATACTTGTCAGCCCTGAGTATAGATGTTTATACAGTGTTTCACCAGTTTCTATACTTTATGTATACTTGTCAGCCCTGAGTATAGATGTTTATACAGTGTTTCACCAGTTTCTATACTTTATGTATACTTGTCAGCCCTGAGTATAGATGTTTATACGGTGTTTCACCAGTTTCTATACTTTATGTATACCTGTCAGCCATGAGTATAGATATTCATACAGTGTTTCATCAGTTTCTATACTTTATGTATACTTGTCAGCCCTGAGTATACATATTTATACAGTGTTTCACCAGTTTCTATACTTTATGTATACTTGTCAGCCCTGAGTATAGATGTTTATACAGTGTTTCACCAGTTTCTATACTTTATGTATACTTGTCAGCCCTGAGTATAGATGTTTATACAGTGTTTCACCAGTTTCTATACTTTATGTATACTTGTCAGCCCTGAGTATAGATGTTTATACGGTGTTTCACCAGTTTCTATACTTTATGTATACTTGTCAGCCCTGAGTATAGATATTTATACAGTGTTTCACCAGTTTCTATACTTTATGTATACTTGTCAGCTCTGAGTATAGATATTTATACAGTGTTTCACCAGTTTCTATACTTTATGTATACTTGTCAGCTCTGAGTAAAGATATTCATACAGTGTTTCACCAGTTTCTATACTTTATGTATACTTGTCAGCCCTGAGTATAGATGTTTATACAGTGTTTCACCAGTTTCTATACTTTATGTATACTTGTCAGCCCTGAGTATAGATGTTTATACAGTGTTTCACCAGTTTCTATACTTTATGTATACTTGTCAGCCCTGAGTAAAGATATTCATACAGTGTTTCACCAGTTTCTATACTTTATGTATACTTGTCAGCCCTGAGTATAGATATTTATACAGTGTTTCACCAGTTTCTATACTTTATGTATACTTGTCAGCCATGAGTATAGATATTCATACAGTGTTTCATCAGTTTCTATACTTTATGTATACTTGTCAGCCCTGAGTATACATATTTATACAGTGTTTCACCAGTTTCTATACTTTATGTATACTTGTCAGCCCTGAGTATAGATGTTTATACAGTGTTTCACCAGTTTCTATACTTTATGTATACTTGTCAGCCCTGAGTATAGATATTTATACAGTGTTTCACCAGTTTCTATACTTTATGTATACTTGTCAGCCCTGAGTATAGATGTTTATACGGTGTTTCACCAGTTTCTATACTTTATGTATACTTGTCAGCCATGAGTATAGATATTTATACAGTGTTTCACCAGTTTCTATACTTTATGTATACTTGTCAGCCCTGAGTATAGATATTTATACAGTGTTTCACCAGTTTCTATACTTTATGTATACTTGTCAGCCCTGAGTAAAGATATTCATACAGTGTTTCACCAGTTTCTATACTTTATGTATACTTGTCAGCCCTGAGTATAGATGTTTATACAGTGTTTCACCAGTTTCTATACTTTATGTATACTTGTCAGCCCTGAGTATAGATGTTTATACAGTGTTTCACCAGTTTCTATACTTTATGTATACTTGTCAGCCCTGAGTATAGATATTCATACAGTGTTTCACCAGTTTCTATACTTTATGTATACTTGTCAGCCCTGAGTATAGATATTTATACAGTGTTTCACCAGTTTCTATACTTTATGTATACCTGTCAGCCATGAGTATAGATATTCATACAGTGTTTCATCAGTTTCTATACTTTATGTATACTTGTCAGCCCTGAGTATACATATTTATACAGTGTTTCACCAGTTTCTATACTTTATGTATACTTGTCAGCCCTGAGTATAGATGTTTATACAGTGTTTCACCAGTTTCTATACTTTATGTATACTTGTCAGCCCTGAGTAAAGATGTTTATACAGTGTTTCACCAGTTTCTATACTTTATGTATACTTGTCAGCCCTGAGTATAGATGTTTATACGGTGTTTCACCAGTTTCTATACTTTATGTATACTTGTCAGCCATGAGTATAGATATTTATACAGTGTTTCACCAGTTTCTATACTTTATGTATACTTGTCAGCCCTGAGTAAAGATATTCATACAGTGTTTCATCAGTTTCTATACTTTATGTATACTTGTCAGCCCTGAGTAAAGATATTCATACAGTGTTTCATCAGTTTCTATACTTTATGTATACTTGTCAGCCCTGAGTATACATATTTATACAGTTACTTTATGTATACTTGTCAGCTCTGAGTATAGATGTTTATATAGTGTTTCACCAGTTTCTATACTTTATGTATACTTGTCAGCCCTGAGTATACATATTTATACAGTTACTTTATGTATACTTGTCAGCTCTGAGTATAGATGTTTATATAGTGTTTCACCAGTTTCTATACTTTATGTATACTTGTCAGCCCTGAGTATAGATATTTATAGAGTGTTGCACCAGTTTCTATATTTTATGTATACTTGTCAGCCCTGAGTATAGATATTTATACAGTGTTTCACCAGTTTCTATACTTTATGTATACTTGTCAGCCCTGAGTATACATATTTATAAAGTGTTTCACCAGTTTCTATACTTTATCTATACTTGTCAGCCCTGAGTATAGATATTTATAGAGTGTTGCACCAGTTTCTATATTTTATGTATACTTGTCAGCCCTGAGTATAGATATTTATAGAGTGTTGCACCAGTTTCTATATTTTATGTATACTTGTCAGCCCTGAGTATAGATATTTATAGAGTGTTGCACCAGTTTCTATATTTTATGTATACTTGTCAGCCCTGAGTATAGGTATTTATAGAGTGTTTCACCAGTTTCTATACTTTATGTATAATTTTCAGCCCTTATACTTTTATTTTCATCTTAAACAATTGCACAGAAAACATAGTTAAATTCTCTTTTATTTACATAATTATGGTTCAGAAATATTATACAAGAGTGTTTATATATATTCTTATGTTTAGTAAAACTGTCATGAAAACAGAGTACCAGCTGAGCTTTCTGTAAGCATAAGAAAAACACATATTCATGTATAAATTTCACTGGTTAATTTCACAAACTCCTACACATATATATGTCACATGAAATACCCTTCCTGGGGTTTGTACATTCAGTACAATCATTGATATTTACAAAGTAACCGACAAAACTATATTTCACACAAAGTCAAAATCATCAACTATTTAGTTATTTGAGGTAATTAACAGAAACATTTATATTGACATTCATTTAATTATTTAAATCATAGTGAATATGATGACATCAGTGATAACCTCCACCGTAACCCCCAGTGTGTTTACTGTACCCAAGCACAGTAAATACTGGCACTTTAACCCCATAACTTCCATATCCACCCCCATAACTACTGTGGGTTTTAATAGAAGTATGAGTGGGATAATGGCAGAGAATTCCATATAATCCGCCATAACCATAGCCTCCACCACCCTTACCACCTCCGTAACCTCCAACACTCTTCCCATATCCTCCCCCATAGCTTCCGTAACCTCCATAGCCTCCACCACTATAACCACCATATCCTTTACCACCGCCGTGTCCACCACCATAACCACCATAGCCTCCATATCCGCCACCGCCATGTCACCTCCGTATCCATGCCCCCCATGTCCCTCCTCCATATATCACCACCGTGGTATCCGTATCCGCCGCCACCATGACCACTTCCGTATCCACCACCGTAGCCTCCATATCCGCATACCACCATGACTACCTCTGTATCCACCACCGTGGCCTCCGTATCTGCCGCCACCATGACCACCTCCTGTATCCACCACCGTAGCCTCCATATCCACCACCACCATGACCACCTCCATAGCCTCCGTATCCGCCGCCACCATGACCACCTCCGTATCCACCACCGTGGCCTCCATATCCGCCACCACCATATCCTCTTCCTTTACTGCTATATCCCTTTCCTGACGCTATACAAACTGCTGCTAGGAGGAGAAGCAGTCTGATAGCATTCCTCTGTAAAATTATATGCAGATATAAGTGTGGGTACATTTTATCATCTAATTCGTTTCGTAACTGTATCTTTATATATAAAATAAACCATCTGTAATGAGGCCAATTAATTATTAGCATACTCAGATATGTATCAGAAGGTCTAAGGTTCGACTAGCAATATGATAAGGAATACGTTCCGCACTTTCAGCATTAGGGACGTTATAACTGTGATAGTCATTCCTGCTATCAGTTTAATGAAAGCAAATATAAATTATGGATGCCCATAACTCTACTTAAGGGTTTCTAATTTCCCCGTTTGTGGCCCACGCATGTGGTAAGTGCAGAACAGAAAATACAAATACATGTGATTGAAACAGTACACTTGGATATTTTAGTTAAAAAACGTTATTTTGTTTCCAGAAATCTAGGGGATTGGAAAAATTGTGTGGACTGTGTGTAAAATATTATAGCTGCTTAAAATCGTTTTAGGCCTCAAACCTCATAAGTTCGTAAACCTTAAAAGCAGAAATAACAAAACTTCTGCAAGGCACAGAATGAATCACACAGATGATACCTAGAGAAAAATGACCACGGAAAAGAGCACACCTATATAGTGTCGTGTCACCTATGCTCGATTTTAATGTTAGGACTCAAGTGAAATTTTCTTAGCATTATTTTTTATGATGCGTGTAATCCTACCCAGAAGAATACACTGTCACGCAAAAAAGAAAAATTTAAAAAACAACTTAAGCATAGGACACAAACGCTTAACAAAATTTAGGCATAATCCGTAAACACCAAAAGCAGTTTTTGAAATCGATATCACTTGTAAGGTTTGCGAAAAGATACGAAATCGCATGTATTGGTACTTCGTCTATATATATATATATCTAATTTTAATTCGAAATCTGTATCATTTGTGAGGCTTAAGAATAACTACAAAACCTGGCATAGGGGCTATATGTGAGTTATAAGAGTAACAATCAAATAACACTGTTAATTTAAAGTAACTACAAATCGAGGATGGGTGCTGCTCAATAGTTGCTCTTCCATTAGTCTATTACTTCAAAATTAGGGGCTGCTTGTGTAGATAGCTCAGCTTCACAAATCTTAATAAAGTGTAATCCCACCTATGAGGCGAATTACATAAGCTGTTTCCTTTCGAAACATGATTTCGTTAATTCTCTTCCTTGTGCAGAGGTTTTATATGTTTATTATTTAAGTTGATACAACTACTTCAGATATCTATGACATGTTTCTCTACTGTAAACGATTAAACTCGGTATTTGTGACAAACACTATGTACATTAAGGACACCAGAATAAACTTCTGATTTACTCATTATAGCTGAAATGTATAAAATCTTATAACTGCTACTTCGTTGGTGCAATTGTCCTGTTCACCCATTTCTTAAATAAAAAAAAAAAAAAGTGTCATATTTAATTTTTAGTGAAGCTTCAAAAATCGTTTTAGTAACTCTAACATTTATATTCAGTTTGTGCTTAAAGTATATTTTCTAAGCCTTCAGGTTCTACGTTCTTAAAAGACGAAAACAACTAAAACACTCACCGGTGATTTCATTCTGTGAAGGCAAACCTTAGAACAGGATAAGAACAAACAGGTGTGAATCGAAGTGGGACGATTCTCGGACGCCACTGATAGTGATGTATCTGCTCTCCCCTTTTTATATGGATGAGAAGATGAACCAAAGCGAAGGACATTCTCCTTTAATTTTAGGCTTCACACGTCACTAATGAACCAGCAGTCGAATACATTTTTTTTTTTTTTCAGATTCCAACGTTTGCGTTTATTCACGGTGTCAATAACCTACCTATCAATAACCAACACCGATATACATTGTAAGGTTAGTTCTTATCCGTGTAATATCGTGGTCTTCAAAGTAAACCTTGCATCGCTTGAGGTAACATTGGTTTTGTGTGTTGATTTTTTTCAAATTTAAAACTGTTTTCAGGTTTCATTGTTTATGTTTATTTATGACAAGCCAGATGTCGATAACCCTCTGATATTATACCCAAAGAGTAGAAAACATTATAAAGTTAGATCTTATACTTAACGCAAGAAATAAGATGGCATTGTTGAATTTATAGTGATTTTTATATAGCTAGTGTGTTCTATTTTTATTACATTGATCACCACGCCTTTGTAGCAATCATGTCAGGTTCATCCACTAGATATTGTGGAATGTTTTTGATGCTGTTGTTGTTTTTTTTCGTCACTAAATGAAACAAATACAGCAGAGTTTGACTGATGTACAATGAAACGTGTTCTAGATATTCGCTACAACTGCCATCTCTAGAATTTCGATGTATGTCACGGTCACGCCTGTCCGCAGTATTGTCCCGAAAAATCTTCTATTGAGGTTAATACAAGTAGGTATACACATGGCTATCATCACTGTTGAAGCTCGCGGGCACGAGTGAAGAAGAACGCACACGATGCGTATAAATTGTAATAATTACACGGTTAGGAGTATCTGCACTGGCGTTTAAAGTATATTTCTGATAGCACATGGTCAAGGACATCTTCTAGTTTTGTTTTAAATTGTTTCGTTTCAATAACTGAGCCGTATTTAACCAAATTATAGTCCATGTGAGCATACGATCTAATTAGTCTCTAGATTGTTTTATACATGCCATTAAATTTCTAAATACTTAGATAAATAAATGAAACAAAAATCAAGTATTATATATCTAAATACGACATTTTCAGGATCAGCTAACTTAAATAACTAAAATATTGAGACACATACGTATAAGAGTTAATCAGAAATGTATGTTTACGAAAACTAATAATAAATAAATAAACCTAAGCAAAAGCGTAAACCACTGTATCTGAAAACAAAAAAAAGAGACATTGCATAACATTCCGGACAGAATTATTTTTTCTAAGTATTTTGTTTATTAGCAATACACACGGCATGAGCAGGTGGGTTAAGGAGTTGGACTCGTAATTCGAGGGTCGCGGGTTCGAATCCCCGTCGCACCAAACATGTTCGCCCTTTCAGCCGTGGGAGCGTCGTAATGTTTCTGTCAATCCCATTATTCGTTGGTAAAAGAGTAGCCCAACAGTTGGCGGTGGGTGGTGATGACAAGTCTTACACTGCAAAATTTGGGACGGCTAGCGCAGATAGCTCTCGTATAGCTTTGCGCGAAATTAAACAAAAACATATTAGTAATACCTTACACTATTTAGAACATACTTAATATCATATGTTCCTCTTCCGTTCCTACTAATGTTTTTCTCAACCCACAGGAAATGAAAGACGACTTTTGATATTTAAGAACGAAGTCTATGTCAAATATTTTGAAATATCAGTTTTACGAAAATATACCCTGTACATCACTCCTTATAATAAGGTAGCCAGTAATTTTGAAATCTTTGATTAAGCTAAGAAAACTTTTTAAGAATAATTCTACAAATAGGTGTCCTTCATGTAGTTAAATCTAACTCTAGAAAAAAAAATTGTCACATTTGTTCATGTTGTTAAACGTATCTCTGTAGGCTGAAGTCCTATCACGTTGTTCATATTGTTAAACGTATCTATCGAGACAGATGTTCTACAACATTGTTCATGTTGGGATATTAAAAAGTCTGATATGAATTTTATGCTAGTTCTTCTAAATTAAGATAAACTGTAAATATTGTGTCCCAATTTATATCTATTATATCTTATGTCAGTCTGGAGTCTGTTTTGTCACTTTATAATTTGTTTTTCAAAAAGATAAATTGGAATTTTCAGCCTTTATGCGTGCGTGGGCTAAACTACAAAGTCAGAAGACCATAAAATATAGGTGTAGTTCTAATTTTGAACTAATGATCACAAGAACGCTAACTAGCAACACCAACCGCTAAATAAACTTTGTCCAGCTACTTTAAATAGGATAGCATGATCGGCCGTTTCTTAGAGCGCTTATTGCTATAAGTGCATAGCGTGTTTAGTGAGATCGTGTCTCGAATCAATTAAAACCCAGAGACCCATGGAGCTTCAGGGTTCTTCTATGATGACGTGTGAAATAAGTCAAGTGCATGTGCGAGTGAACCTAGAACTATTTGGTCTAATTAAATTATAAACTCAATATTTATCTCTTATCATAATACACAAACTGATTTAACAATTGTTAACTAGATTAACGATACATATTTTGCGTTGCTTTATTTAAATACAGATTTTTAGTGATATACCATTAAATAAAAAAATAGATATTTAAATTTTTACAAATATTTTCTATTTGTATTTTTATTCTTATTTAAGTAATCTCTGTGCTTTGTCACTCATGATCTTTTTTTTAGTTTTAATCTTGGACTCTTAAGGGGAATATCTGAACTAGTTGTCCCTAATTATCAACTGAAGGATTAGAAAGAAGGCAATTAGTTAACAGCACTTCCTACCAACTACAGGACTACCTCAGTATGTTCAAATAGTAACTTGTTTATTTGTAGTTCATAGCACAGCATTACAGCGGGCTATTTGTGCTCTGTCCACCACAGGTATCAAAACCTGGCTTCTATCGTTGTAAGCCAGCAGACATGCCACTGTGCTTCTTGGTTTCGAATGGTGGAGATTTATTTGTATAGGACATTCATATCTCCAACCTGCGAAGTATTTCTGCATCCAGTAATACCAAATTTGTAGCATATTAATTATACATTTAGTAATACCAAATTTGAAACATATTAATTATACATTTAGTAATACCAAATTTGTAACATATTAATTATACATCCAGTGACACCAAATTTGTAACATATTATTATATATCCAGTAATACCAAAATTGTAACATATTTTTATATATCCAATAATACCAAATTTGTAACATGTTAATTATACATCCAGTAATACCAAATTTGTAACATACTAATTATACATCCAGTAATACCAAATTTGTAACATACTAATTGTACATCCAGTAATACCAAATTTGTAACATACTAATTATACATCCAGTAATAACAAAATTGTAACATATTATTATATATCCAGTAATACCAAAATTGTAACATATTTTTATATATCCAGTAATACCAAATTTGTAACATACTAATTATACATCCAGTAATACCAAATTTGTAACATACTAATTATACATTCAGTAATACAAAATTTCTAACATATCAATTATACATCCAGTAACACCAAATTTGTAAACATACTAATTATACATCCAGTAATACCAAAATTGTAAACATATTATTATACATCCAGTAATACCAAATTTGTAACATACTAATTATACATCCAGTAATACCAAATTTGTAACATACTAATTATACATCCAGTAATCCAAAATTGTAACATATTTTTATATATCCAGTAATACCAAATTTGTAACATACTAATTATACATCCAGTAATACCAAATTTGTAACATACTAATTATACATTCAGTAATACAAAATTTCTAACATATCAATTATACATCCAGTAACACCAAATTTGTAACATACTAATTATACATCCAGTAATACCAAATTTGTAACATACTAATTATACATTCAGTAATACAAAATTTCTAACATATCAATTATACATCCAGTAACACCAAATTTGTAACATACTAATTATACATCCAGTAATACCAAAATTGTAACATATTATTATACATCCAGTAATACCAAATTTGTAACATACTAATTATACATCCAGTAATACCAAATTTGTAACATACTAATTATACATCCAGTAATCCAAAAATTGTAACATATTTTTATATATCCAGTAATACCAAATTTGTAACATACTAATTATACATCCAGTAATACCAAATTTGTAACATACTAATTATACATTCAGTAATACAAAATTTCTAACATATCAATTATACATCCAGTAACACCAAATTTGTAACATACATTATTATACATCCAGTAATACCAAATTTGTAACATACTAATTATACATTCAGTAATACAAAAATTTCTAAATATATCAATTATTATACCAGTAACACCAAATTTGTAACATACCATTATACATCCAGTAATTTGTAACATACATTATACATCCAGTTATACCAAATTTGTGACATAGTAATTATACATCCAGTAATACCAAATTGTAACATATTAATTATACATCCAGTAATACCAAATTTGTAACATACTAATTATACATCCAGTAATACCAAATTTGTAACATACTAATTATACATACAAAATTTCAAACATATCAATTATACATCCAGTAATACCAAATTTGTAACATATTAATTATACATCCAGTAATACCAAATTTGTAACATATTAATTATACATCCAGTAATACAAAATTTCTAACATATCAATTATACATCCAGTAATACCAAATTTATAACATACCAATTATGCATCCAGTAATACCAAATTTGTAACATATTAATTATACATCCAGTAATACCAAATTTGTAACAGACTAATTATACATCCAGTAATACCAAATTTGTAACATACTAATTATACATCCAGTAATACAAAATTTGTAACATACTAATTATACATCCAGTAATACCAAATTTGTAACATGTTAATTATACATCCAGTAATACCAAATTTGTAACATACCAATTATACATCCAGTAATAAACAAAATTGTAACATGTTATTATATGTATCCAGTAATACCAAATTTGTAAACATATTTTTTATACATCCAGTAATAACAAATTTGTAACATACTTATTATACATCCAGTAATACCAAATTTGTAACATATTAATTATACCATCCAGTAATACCAAATTTGTAACATACTAATTATACATTCAGTAATACAAAATTTCTAACATATCAATTATACATCCAGTAACACCAAATTTGTAACATACTAATTATACATCCAGTAATACCAAATTTGTAACATACTAATTATACATTCAGTAATACAAAATTTCTAACATATCAGTATACATCCAGTAACACCAAATTTGTAACATACTAATTATACATCCAGTAATACAAAATTTGTAACATACTAATTATACATCCAGTAATACAAAATTTCTAACATGTTAATTATACATCCAGTAATACCAAATTTGTAACATACTAATTATACATCCAGTAATACCAAATTTGTAACATATTAATTATACATCCAGTAATACCAAATTTGTAACATACTAATTATACATCCAGTAATACCAAATTTGTAACATACTAATTATACATCCAGTAATACCAAATTTGTAACATACTAATTATACATCCAGTAACACCAAATTTGTAACATATTAATTATACATCCAATAATGCCAAATTTGTAACATATTAATTATATATCCAGTAATACCAAAAAACATATTTTTATATATGTAACCAAATTTGTAACATGTTAATTATACATCCAGTAATACCAAATTTGTAACATATTATTATATATCCAGTAATACCAAAATTGTAACTTACAGTTAATATTTTTTGAAAAAGACACATGAACGCATATGGTACGGTGTCCTTACTTATATCCCGTTATATCACCATGTTATTTTTTAGAGATAATTATAGTTCCAGAGTGTATGGAATTTGAAGCAATTATTCATGCATTTATTTCAACAACTTGCATATTAATATGTAGCATTTTTATTTCATTAAATAAATGTAATATTACTGATTTTACTCTATACTTTTTCCTTTCAGAACAACTAGTCAGTATCACAGTTGTCGAAGCTACAGCAAATATTATATAGTGTATCCCGTATACATCCTCGTTGCAGTGTTCCAGAGAATAAATATACGTGCTTGTGACAACTCTCTAGAGAAGCAAACGTATAAATCTCCGTCGAAGTACTATTGTACCCTTGGCAATGCTCTATAAAGGAACACATGTGCTTTAGAGGGCAATATATATATATATGTACACGGTACTGCTTTAGAAGGAGACATGTATTTGTCCATGGCAGTATTCTAGAAGGGGAAATATATGCACACATAGCACTGAGTTACCATTCTACTATAAAGAGAATATGTTGAAGTTGACAAGCTAGTGTATTTGATTCATGGTTCTGTGATTTGAATTTTCTCTTTAATAAGCTGTACCATAAATTACCTGCACACCTGGCCTGGCATGGCCAGGTGGGTTAAGGCATTCGACTCGTAATCTGAGGGTCGCGGCTAAGAATCCCCGTCGCACCAAACATGCTCGCCCTTCCAGCCGTGGAGGCGTTGTAATGTGACGGTCAATCCCACAATTCGCTGGCAAAAGAGTAGCCCAAGAGTTGGCGGTGGGTGGTGATGACTAGCTGCCTTCCCTCTAGTTTTACACTGCTAAATTTGGGACGGCTAGCGCAAATAGCCCTCGAGTAGCTTTGTGCGCAATTCAAAAACAAACAAACAAACCCGCACACCTATATTATTTGAAGACTCGACACTTGTGCCAGAACCTTAAGTGCAGTAAACAAGACAGTCTAAATCTGTTTCTTACCAAGTTCATATCAAAGCCTCACAGTTTTCTGAAGAGATGCTAGATTAAGTTTACAAGTTTAGATTGTAAAAAAATGACTTGTGCTGTCAAACTGACGTGCCTCAGATACACTTTTCAACATACATTGTTTACTTTGTCTACCAAAATTATTCAATATGAAATTTGTTTTCAAACACAGGTTTCCAGGAACTAAACAGGGAACATTCTGAGAGAATTATGAGCAAGACGTTTTTTTTTCGTATCAAAATTTATTTGTTCTCTTTTTTTTTGCAGTGTGTACAAGTTAATGTCTCCTCTTCACAACTAGACAAAACATATCGTTTTAGAATTGTTTGTTCTTATACTTCTATGTACTGTAATTTTCATATTATAAAAAAGTGCAGCCAAAGAGGCAATCTGCGACCATTTTTCAGACATTTTAAAAGTATTTCTGATGTATGAAATATGTGGTACATAATATTTATCACTGATACAAAAAGCGATTGCTATTAAGAAGAATGTTAATATATAATTAATATAGCTAACAGTTAAAATATAGAGCAACGAGTACAAAAATTACAGTCAAAAAGTGGTAGAAAATATTATGTTTGTAACGGATTTAATATTATATTATTTATTTTAATATCTATGTTTGTTTCAGTTTAATATATATATATTTAGAAATACATGTAACTTATAATGTTAAATACTTATTGCGAAAGTTCTGCCTGTTCTATAAATTGTAGAAGATTCTCTAGGGTAAGAATCAGCAATATATGTTTTATAATGTTGCCAACTGAGCTTTCGATAACCTCATCTAATGATTATTAAAATTAACTATCGCAACAACGGAGAGACAATTTAATATTGTTGGTTTGCTACAGATGATATACTGTAGGCTTTGGAATCTATAATTGTAATTAATGCTCATTGATAGGGAAAGTGAATGTGCTTGACCAAAAACGTTTATAGATTTCGAACATTACAAACAGTGAATTAACTTCGGACATTACTTATTTTTGTCCGTGTAAAACTCACGTGTGAAAAGCGAGTGATACCTTATTATTAAAAATAATGTTTTATACACAAAAGTTTTACAAATTTACAAACAATACCAAGTCTTCTATCTAGTCTGGAACTCAACCTTTTGTTGACGGTGCACAATGAACGAACTACTTTTATGTTAATATCGGTACAGTTCTCTTAGAATATATTTGTGTTAAGAAATAAAACTGTGTATCAATCTTGTTGGCAAATATCATACATTTGGCACATGTCAACATTCTATTAGCTTCTAAATTCAAATTCAAATTTCCAGGTATTTGAAGTCGTAATACTTAACGTACGTAGCATAATAAATCGGAGACTCATCCGAGGTAAATTACAAAACGTAACGTGTTATAAAGATTTTTTGTATGTTTTCTTTATTTTTTAATATTCGTGTTTACAGAAAAAATTTATCAATCGCTGTTCTTTATTTTGAAATATCGATCAGATAGAAAGCAATGTGTTAGCTACACCTTAAAACCCATTGCATTGCAAAAGGTTTATTTGTGACTCTTAAAGTGCAGGAAATATTTTGTAGTATAGAATAAATTTGAACCTGACTTGCCATCTCAAGAAAAACAACAAAAAAACCCACAATAATCTACCACGGGGACAGTCAAAGACCTTTTATTTTTAACAACTGTTTCAATACGGTTGAACTCTTTTGTTCCAAAATTGGTGAGATCAAAATGGCCCCTAGACGAACGATGATTGAAAACGAATCCTGAATTATGAAATAGATTAAGTATTAGACAAACAAAGTTTTGAGCAAAATTTTAAACGTACACCCTTGTGCAAATTAATTGAAACAAGACGGAAAATTACGATTTTTTTTTAATTTTTTTGCGTTTTATTTCTGAGAATCCAAAAATTACTCACAAATTAATACATGATATGACCACCTTTATTTTTCAGAAGATCAATAATCCGCTTTGGCATCAAGTCCACGAGTTGACTGCAATCTTTACTAATTTTTGGATCGCGGTACCACACCTCAATTATGGCCTAAATTAACTTATCTTTCGTAGTACAGTCTTTTCCCCGAAGTCTTTCTTTACAAATCGCCAAAAGAGTTTCAATAGGATTTAAGTCCGGAGAGTTTCCAGGCCAGTCCAGTACCTTTATTCGCGTTGTAATCATAAAATTCTTCACAAGTTTCGATGTGTGGCACGGAGCCAGATCTTGCTGCAAAATGCCAGATTCATCTGGAAATATCTTTTTCAATTCTGGAACGACTCTTCTCTGCAAAACTTCGATGTACTGTAGTCCTCGCATCATACCTTCTACGATATGTAAACATCCGACGCCATAGTAGTTGAAAAAGCCCCAAAACATCTTCTTCAAGGGATGTTTTACGAACTGATTGATGTGAAATTCTCGAAGTTTCTCACCTGGAAATTTGCAAACATGCAGACTTCTTTGACCCTGTACAAAGAAATGAGTCTCATCACTAAATAACACCTTCCTCAATTGTTCTTGCGTTCAGTTCTTGTATTTCAGACCCCATTGATACCGTTTTTTTCTTCATTGAGTTGGTAAGTTGGTTTTTGACTGGTCTCCTTTTCCTTCTAACACAATTTCGAATGACGTAATATTCCTAAAAATGTCGTCATATATCCCAAAAATAGATCGACCGTACTGCAAAACAAAGCTAATGACGCCGTTTCTGTGAAAAAATGACTATTAAAGGAAATCAGCGGGTCCAGCGAGCCTACACCGCCCGCCATGCTGAAAATATTGTAAAATGACCATTTGTTTCAAGTAATTTGCACAAGGGAGTGCAGTTGACAGTTGTTGTTTTTTTTTTTGCGTGTATTTAGAGGCTTGCTACCGATAGCATATACAACGCTGCCACTAACTGTTAAGGCAGATTCAAAGCCAGCAGGAAAATATGGTATCGTGAATAATTCCAAACAATTATCATCAACTGCGACATGATAGTGTACTACAAACTAAACACTAAACAAGAAGGCTTAAACTGAACTGTTTAATATGTTTTAATGTACATATAATTTAATATGTACGTGTTACAAATATGTTACAATTTTGGTATTACTGGATATTACTGGCCAGGTGGTTAAGACACTCAACTCGTAATCTGAGGGTCGCGCGTTTGAATCACTGTCACACCAAACATGCTTGCCTTTTCAGCCGTGGGTACGTTATAATGTGCTGTCAATCCCACTATTCTCTGGTAAAAGAGTAGCCTAGGAGTTGGCGGTGGGTGGTGATAACAAGCTGCCTTCACTCTAGTCTTACGCTCCTAAATTAGGCACGGCTAGCGCAGATAGCCCTCGTGTAGCTTTGCATGAAATTCAAATCAAACAAAGAAACATTACCTTGATCTGCTAATATTTTTTGTTTAGCAAAGCTTACTCAGCCAGCCTTTTGTTGACTGTGTTAAATTATAATATTTGTAAGAATTTATATTATTAATATTATTTCACACCAGCAGACAAAAAGCATCAGTCGCCACTTTAACTTAGTTGCTCTCAATTTTCCATAACATGGTGTCAAACAATAAATATTTTACTACTGGAATTTTAAAGATAACATAATAAATATAAACAAATCGTTAAGTTTTGGTAACTTTTTGCGTTACTTGTGAGGGCGTGTAAAAGGAATATTGGTTATATGATTCGGTAGTCATTAGTGACGTCACAAATCGAAAATAAGGGAAAAACTCCCAAGTGCGTAAGATCAGGTATGAATAGCCCAGAAGTTGTCACCAAAAAACTGAAAAGAAGTATTTTCTGTCATGAAAGAGAGAAAAATGGATAAGTGTAGTTCTGCTATTAAATCAACAGATTTTCTTTGATTTTAAAAGAGTTAAGCAAAAGTTGTTAACACTAAACACTTAAATTTTAACACTGACAAGACTTCTGTTAATTTTAGGGGAAAAAAAAAAAAAGTTTATGTACAAAATATTTGAAATACGGTAAAGAGAAATACGTAATAAAAGTCCGTAGCTACACAAACCCAGAAGTTTCTTGTTTGTTCGGTGTAATAGTTTCAATGTTGGTCAACGTAGTTTCAAAATAATCTGTAGTTCGAATAAATTATACTCTATTAAACACAGCGATTATTCATCACGTGTTTTGTAACACGTGTTTAGTGGTAAAGTATGGCTGCTACTGTATTTACTATTGTGAATATGAACGTGAATTTACATGAAACAATAAAACTGAAAATCTGTGTAGATCTTCCAAGAATAAAAGAACTTTTTTATGGTGTTAAAAACGCCGTATTAAGCCTATCTATTCAGTGGTAGACACACTAAATTATTAAGCTTATATGCAAAAACGGCTCGTTTGGGTTGAGAAAATATTTTACATAGAAGAGCGAACAACGTTTCGACCTTCTTCGGTCATCGTCAGGTTCACCGTGAACCTTGTGAACGTTGTTCGCTCTTCTATGTAAAATATTTTCTCAACCCAAACGAGCCGTTTTTGCATATAAATTTCTCAACAAGTGGGTTTCTCGACATCACTAAATTGTGTAGCTGGTCTACATTAAAACACAGACAAAAATAAGTGTTTCATCAAATTGTATGGAAATACCTTGTTCCAACCTTTTCGACCAACCACCCACTTCTAATGCTAATATTTATATTGTGTAATATTATTACAATACAGTTCGATGTTTATACTTAATATGACAATATTTACAAACAAGAGTTACAACAAAATAACTGATTAATATGATCTTTATTACACGCAAGTATTATTGCTTTACATTATTAACACGTTTCTATGCAGGTAAGTTTATTATATAGATCACAAGTAAAAAAACAACTTATAAGTTAATGATGCCGATTTTGTGCAAAAAAGGTGGATAGTAAGACTTAATGGTATAAACCTAACAAACCCAAAATCTTATGTCCATAACAATTACAATGTATTGAGTCAACAGATGCCTAAACAAACACCTCAGTCAAGACCTTCTTGTCTGAATTAAATATAGTAGTACTGTCTGTTGTCTATTGTATGTCCATGTTACTGCTAATTTATATAAATATAATAGTACACTGTGCTCTCTATTGTATGTCCATGTAACTACTAATTTATATAAATATAATAGTACTGTCTGTTGTCTATTGTATGTTCATGTAACTACTAATTTATATAAATATAATAGTACTGTCTGTTGTCTATTGTATGTTCATGTAACTACTAATTTATATAAATATAATAGTACTGTCTGTTGTCTATTGTATGTTCATGTAACTACTAATTTATATAAATATAATAGTACACTGTGCTGTCTATTGTATGTTCATGTAACTACTAATTTATATAAATATAATAGTACACTGTGCGGTCTATTGTATGTTCATGTAACTACTAATTTATATAAATATAATAGTACACTGTGCTGTCTATTGTATGTTCATGTAACTACTAATTTATATAAATATAATAGTACTGTCTGTTGTCTATTGTATGTTCATGTAACTACTAATTTATATAAATATAATAGTACTGTCTGTTGTCTATTGTATGTCCATGTAACTACTAATTTATATAAATATAATAGTACTGTCTGTTGTCTATTGTATGTCCATGTTACTGCTAATTTATATAAATATAATAGTACTGTCTGTTGTCTATTGTATGTCCATGTTACTGCTAATTTATATAAATATAATAGTACACTGTGCTGTCTATTGTATGTCCATGT
The DNA here is from genome assembly GCF_004210375.1 of Tachypleus tridentatus. Classification (NCBI taxonomy): domain Eukaryota; kingdom Metazoa; phylum Arthropoda; class Merostomata; order Xiphosura; family Limulidae; genus Tachypleus; species Tachypleus tridentatus. The sequence goes on from NC_134827.1 coordinate 23,211,409, forward strand.
AACTACTAATTTATATACATATAATAGTACTGTCTGTTGTCTATTGTATGTCCATGTAACTACTAATTTATATAAATATAATAGTACTGTCTGTTGTTTATTGTATGTTCATGTAACTAATTCGCAGTGTTTGGATATGTTATGGAGGTATGGAGGAACCGGTATGGAAATTCATTGGATCCATGAAGAGGTACACGCAAACTTGCGTCTTAAAGTTTTATATTTTGCAGTTTTCATGGACGTTTTTGCATTTTTTTTTACAATTACATATAAGGGAAGCAATCTTTCATGTTCTAAGATAATATTTCATTAATCACAAATTTATGTAACTTCCGTCCAGGTACTCCAGCCAGTCTTCAATAAGTTAATGTTTGTATTAAAATTATCATCTTCAGGTTAACAAAGAGAAAGCTGTTGCAAACTCTCTCTTTTTTTTAACCTGAAGATGACCTAAGAAGGTCGAAACGTTGTTCTCTACTTTATTAGTAAAAATGTTAATACTCACACCAGCCGTTATGAGTTACATTTCTGATATTTTGTTAACAAATCAACAACAAGAAAGAAAACCATATAGAAGACGTTTTGTGACATTGTATAGGCTTAAAGAAAATTTCTGAATGCTAAATTTGGTCCATTCGAAAAGTCGAATATCTCTTTCCGGAAAATCATTTAGATCTTAGTACCGGTTACATATAAAAAACAAATCATCTAGAACAGTGGTTTCCAACAGGAGGTGCTTGCACCCCTTGGGGGTGCGAGATAACATTTTTTTGTAGGCCATGTGGGGTTTACGCAACTTTTAGTTTGTTGTAATATTTTTTCTTTTCTAAATGTTTCGTTTTTGTTTATATATCATTAAATACTAATTATAAAAAAAATTGTTTTGGCCACTTTCACCTTTATTCTTAAATAAATAATTACTGTGAGGGGTGCGAGAACATATTAAAATTTTTTGGGGATGCGGGACATAAAAAAGATCGGGAACCACTGATTTAGAACAAAAAATCAGTGTGATATCCAAGTATATATATATATTTTATATGCAATACGAAAATAAAATGTTTTTTAGTGAAATATAATCATGATTTGTTTAAGTATGTTAAGATGTGTATCTTAAAGTTTTAGTAAAAATCAAAACACAATTACCCTCGACTACTAACAAATTCCGCAGAAAGACAGAAAATTTTAACCGTCACTTAGAGCAAAAAAAATTATGTATGTTCTTAACAAAACCTACACCATATTATCTTTAACACTTATATGGTAAAAAGCCGTTTCTATTAGTATCGTTTGGTCAACTTCTGCTGATACATCACAATCGGATCAGTGACAATTTCTAAAATAACGGATAAAGAGAAATACAAAACAATTATTTAATTTTTTTAATGGTGTGGTTTTTCCTCACTATACAAATGCTCACGTGTTTTTCTAGTTAGTGGAGATGTGCTCTGAAGACAGTGTTAAAGCTAATATGTCAACTTTGCCGTTTGACTTCCTAAGGCCAATGTTCACTGTTACATCTGACTCATTTCACCTTGGAGAGAACGACCTCTATCGGCGAGAAGATCTATCTTAAGTATTTCTTTGTTTTTGCCATTAAATTCAGTAAGCCTTATTTTTCAAATGTTTTATGCACGTTTAGCGATAATTAAAACAGACTACAAATGTATAAAATAAATGTTTTGCCATTCAAAGGTTTAATTATATGTGTTATAATAAATTGAATTGCATCACAATAATTTGAAAGAAGAATATTACTGAAATAACTCTTGTGCTTATTATAAACGTTTCACCTGCTACTAGAAAACATCCTCCAGTTTATTTAAAAATAAGTAAATAAAAGTAAACTTGTCTACGTTTTATAAAATAAACAAAAAATACTTGTTTATGTATTTAGGGTAGTAACTGATTACCTTAACCCTAGCTTGGCTTCATTGACTAATAAATGACTAGTTCCAATAGCAAAATAAATGTAGGTTGCTAAAACAGTTTTGATTTTCATATGGAAAAGGTTGTACGTAAGATTGTCTAAAACAAAACCGTTTACAAAAGATTATTTTCAGTTTGTTTTTTTCTTCGTAAGATGATGAAGACTGGAACAAAATCTAATGGAAAATAATAATAAAGAACGGAAAATTCGTGAAATGTGGTTCTCGCTTTTAATACTTTAGTTTTTCTTGTTATGGATATTCTGCGTTTTTGTTTATCCTCTTCGTTAAATGAATAAACATTTTGAAATCAAATAACCAAACATTACTTATTTCAAAACATTATTCTAATGACACAACATTACATAGAGCTCAGAGTGTTTGTAGCTATTGAAGAACAAGTTTCACATGTTTGTTTGTTTTTGAATTTCGCGCAAAGCTACGCAAGGACTATCTGTGATAACCGTTTCTAATTTAGCAGTGTAAAACTAGAGGAAAAGCAGCTAGTCACCAACACCCAACGCCAACTTTTGGGCTACTCTTTTACCAACGAATAGTGGGATTGACCATAACATTATAATGCCCCCACGGCTAAAGGGGCGAGCATGTTTGGTGTGACCAGGATTCGAACCCGCGATCCTCAGATTACGAGTCGAGTGCCTCAACCACCTGGCCGTGCCGGGCTGGTTCAAATTATTGTCAACGAACATTCTTGCCGTTTCAGCCGTGAGATTGTAAGAACGTTAAGGTTAATCCAATTATTTATTGACAAAAGAGAAGCTCAAGAACTGGTGATAGGTGGTGTGTGTGTTTTTATAGCAAAACCACATTGGGCTAGCTACTGAGCCCACCGAGGGGAATCGAACTCCTGATTTTAGCGTTGTAAATCCGTAGACATACCGCTGTACTAGCGGGGAGCGATAGGTGGTGTCTTGACTATGTGTCTGTCCAGTAGACTTTTACTGGTAAATTAGGGACATGTGGCACAGATAGTTCTGAAGTAGCTTTGAGCGAAACTCAAAGCAAACAAACGAAACTATTATCAATGTTTTCATTCAAAGTCCACATGCAATTATTAACTCTAAAGCTCAATAAATTATTATTTTTGCCAAATTCTGCTTTTAAAAAAACTAGTATAAAATATTAATATCAAAATATAAGCCTGTCTATGTTTTTCGACGAAGTATTTCACATTCAAGTTATGAATGAAGACATCACGAAACATTAGCTGGAGAACTTGACGTCGAGCTATGAAACTTATTAGCATATTTGTTATTTAAGAGCGTGATACAAAAGCTACGTCATATACTTGTTTATACAAATTATTATCAAAATGAAAATTGGATTCTTGAATATTCAAACCTACGAATTTTTAAAACACGTGCTTAGAGATCTCTGTGCATAGATTTATAGTCTTACCTCACGGAATGTTTGCATAGACAGAATATATCAAACTAGCAGGCTTTAATATCAGAGTTCAGATCTTGTATCGCCAGGGAAAAAAACAAACAAACTTTATTTGATAACGTACTCGCTACTGGTTAATGGTCCCAAAGGCTTTAAAGACATTCATACTTACACGAACCAGCGTTAAACACAATCGATTTAACAGTTTAACCGTTTTTTTTTTTAGTTTTCGGGATTACACACGTATAACAGTAGGGTGATTGTTTCTTTGGAATTTCGCGCAAAGCTACTCGAGTGCAATCTGCGCTAGCCGTCCCTAATTTAGCAATGTAAGACTAGAGAGAAGGCAGCTAGTCATCATCACCCACCATCAACTCTTTTAGCACTGAATAGTGGTATTGACAGTCACTTTATAACGTGACCACGGCCGAAAGGGCGAGCATGTTGGGTGCGACGGAGATTCGAACCGGCGACCCTCAGATTAGAAGTCGATCATCTTAACTACTTGGCCATGCCGGAACTTGATGTATATATTCTTTCAATAAACTTTATCTCTTATTATGAGTATAATAGCTTCTATTCTAATTATATTCTCTAGGCCTCGTTGGATATATAAATAGAGTATTATAAATCTAGCTTAAATATTTGAGACTTCATAAGCTTTATTGATTGCTAAGAAATAAAAAAAAAACAGTATTAGAATATAAAATTATTTAATTAATTAATTTATCTATTTATTTTATCAATACAAAGGCTTAGGAGATGCAGTTCTCACCAGTACATGAAGAAGCATTATTCAGATGATCATTTTATATATTTACTTGTCATTAAAATCTGGAATAGATAATTCACGATTATTATAGCAATATAAGATTAATTCGTAAATCATAATCTTAGGTTTCCATGTTTATCGTTAATGTGGATACAGCTAGTCCTATCACAGCTGACACGTATTTTCGTATTTTGTACTTTTATCTTTCGTAAACGACAGTTGCTTTAACGATAACTAATATTTATCAAATATTCGCAAAATATTTATTATAGCATTGTTATACAATATAACTTGTAAGCGAACGTATAATATATAATATGCATTATTTAATTTATAACATAACACGTGAATTCAGAAAGGTAACAGTTTTGGCTTAATAACTTTTCCAATGTCCTTTAAAGAGTGGAAAGGACAAATTTTCCCTAAATTATATTTAACCAGGCATTATTACCGGTAGAACTTTTAAGAGATTATTAGAAGGAGGAAGCCCTGTGACAAGATTTGGTCAAATTCCACAAGCATATATTAAGCAGAATTAACATTATTAAAATAACTCTATTTACACTGATGTACAAATAATATATAAAATAAAAAGTAAAAATAAAAGTTATTTTATTTTATTGACGACGCCATGATACATGAACAACACATTGAAAAAGACTCTGGCAGGTGACTATATAGCTGTGGGGAGGACAAGGACTTATAGTTTGGCCGGTGCTAAAGTCTACTGGAATGTAAATTATGTCACATAATTTCTTTGAACTGGTTTTGTTATCACTTTAATTCCAAATTCAATTAATTTTTCATGGCTTACAGTTCTTACTCGAAACCATTTACTATGTTTGGTTTCTTTTGAATTTCGCGCAAAGCTACACCAGAGCTATCTGCGCTTGCCGTCGCTAATTTAGCAGTGTAAGACTAGAGGGAAGGCAGCTAGTCATCATCATCCACCGCCAACTCTTGGGCTACTCTTTTACCAACGAATAGTGGGATTGCCCGTAACTTTTTAACGCCCCCACAGCTGAAAGGCCAAGCACGTTTGGTGCGACAGGGATTCGAACCCGCGGATTACGTGTCGAGTGCCTAAACCACCTGGCCATGCCAGGCCTACGTTAATTGAAGAAATACTTATTACTTAAGTTATTATACTATTGAAATATTTCTATGGAGTTTTAAGTTGTTTTTTTTTAATCAACTAAATGTGTGAATAATGTTGGACAATTGTGTCTTATTCATTATTCGATTTATAAATTGCTGTAGCAACGTTTCAAAAATTCAGAAGATAATCCTTAACTCTGGTCTTGTTGTTGTTACTGAATGGCAACTTTACTCCTGGTCGCGGTTTCGAATCCTCGTCCTGTCCAATATATTCGCCCCTTCAGCTGTGGGAGCGTTATAATTTGACGGTCAATCCCACTGTTCGTTGGTAAAAGAGTAGTTCAAGAGTTGGCGGTGGGAGGTAAGGACTAGCTGCCATCCTTCTTGCCTTACACTTCAAAATCAGGGATGGCTAGCACAGATCGTCCTTGTGTATCTTTGCGTGAAATTCAGAAAACAACCAAACTAATTTTTATATTTTTTTACTCTGTTTTTTAGACAATAATACATAAATTTATTCTCAATTACAGCAGCAATAGACTTACGTTATGGAAATATAAAAAAATATTATAAATGTTTATTGTAATAGACCAAAATATCTTATAATGTAAATTACTACTTCTCAAGTGAACAACCTTAAACCTAAATTTAAATTTGTGTAGCTTTTTTCTTTCATTTTTAGAAAAATAATATATCCAAAAGACTCCTCTTATGTGTAAAGTTTTGACGTTAAGGTTAGTACAGACTGTTGTGTTGATAGTTGTCAAACATCAAAATTTAAGTGTTATTATACCTTAATTATTCCGAGTATTATGGACTTTTATCTTATATAAATAAACTTGTGTGAGCTAAACCGTTTGTATAAAATTTCAAAATTGTTTTGAAGTTGTTCGCACAACAATATTTTCAGCAAAATGAAACGTGTGATAAAACAATTTATTCGTGATCCAATAATACATTAGCACAGACCTCATCCAGTACAACAATGCTATCGAAACGGAAATACGTTTATACATATCGATATATGTATATTCTAATAATATGATCTTAGGGACTATTACGTTATTTACAATTTAAAACGTTATTTTGTCTGCTATAATATTGTCTTAATGGTGTGTGCTTTCTTATAGCAAAGCCACATAGGGCTATATGCTGAGCCCACCGAGGGAAATCGAACCCCTACTTTTAGCGTTGTAAATCCGAAGACATACCGCTATACTAACGAGGGGCTATCTTAACGGTGATTCACAGCTTTGTTATTGTCATCAGCCTTTCAAAATGTTTTGTAAAATAAGAAATGAAACAATAATAAGCAAGCATTTAAAGACAAAAGAAGATATGAAGCTAATAAAACGTTCAAATACTGAATATACCTCCATTATTTAATGTTGCTTTATTTTTAACTTGTTTATGGAATAGTTTTATTTTCAAGGTTCTTTGAGATAACCATATTCTTTTATTTGTATATCCACTAAAGTGCTTATAACAGTCAAAAAATAACTACATTTATAACAACGTGGATTCCTAAGCTGGTGTTATTTTACTTCATAGTAATTGTTCTCGATTAGTTTTATGGGTTTTATGTTTATGTACGTATATGCCAGGTTTTCTTTTTTAATATAAGTTAAAATTATCTAAAACTAGAAATATTCTGCAACCTTAAATTCCTATTTCAAACACCATCAAAATATTTATACTTTTCACAAATCCAATATGATTTATTTTTATATCATGTTGCATTTTTCTTTGTGGATGTAACGTTTTAATTGAATAACAATTAATATAATTTATTTCTATTTTTAACGGAACTGAATACCTGTTGGACGAACTTAACCCGATTAGTTAGTTTGAATTTCGCGCAAAGCTACTCAAGGGCTATCTGCGCTTGCTATCCCTAATTTAGCAGTATAACACTAGAGGGAAGGCAGCTAGTCATCATCACCCACCGCAAACTCTTGGGCTACTCTTTTACCAATGAATAGTGGGATTGATCGTAATATTATAACGCCCTCACGGCAGAAAAGGCAAGCATGTTTGGTGTAACAGGGATTCGAACCCGCGACCCTCAGATTATGAGTAGAGTGCCTTAATCACCTGGCCATGCCGGGCTTTAGTTGAGTCGAAAACAACGGGTTCCTAAACGTAGCCCTCTAACGTCGATAATTAAATGAATACATACACTGCCCTCTTTGTCTTAAAACGATTATCAATCAGTGAATTATTAATCATGGACCCACTTCCAAACTAACCACAAACAAATTTATTTTTTTATCATATTTTGAAAACATAACAGCTTTATATAGTAACATATTTTAACAGTTTAAGTAATAATGGTCAGGGCATGCCATTGAAAATAAAATAAAATATTTTTACGTTCATATATTTCTAATTTCATCTTCTTGTTGTTGTTTTTGTTTTGAATTAAGCACAAAGCTACACAAAGGGCTATTGGTGCTCTACCCACCACAGGTATCGAAACCCGGATTTTAGGGTTGTAAGTCCACAGACGTACCGCTGAGCCACTGGGGAGGGTCTAATTTCATCTTATCTTTAACAAGCATGATTTATCACGAAATATGATATATTTATATACATGACATATTTGCAAAATTCAATACGAAGGTGGTATTTTACAGTTTTATTTTTAAGGTAAGATTCAATTATTTGTCGTTATAATTAAAAGAATGTACTTATAAATACGTTATGGTCAATGTTTGAATAACCTCTGTGATCGTACATCGTCTGATTGGTTTGTTTGTTTTTTGTTGTTTTTTTAATTTCGCACAAAGCTACTCGAGGGCTATCTGTGCTAGCCGTCCCTAATTTAGCAGTGCAAGACTAGAGGGAAAGTAGTTAGTCATCACCACCCACCGCCAACTCTTGGACTACTCTTTTACCAACGAATAGTGGGATTGACCGTCACATTATAACGCCCCCACGGCTGAAAGGGCGAGCATGTTTGGTGCGACGGGGATGCGAACCCGCGACCCTCAGATTACGAGCCGCACGCCTTAACACGCTTGACCATGCCAGGCCCCGTCTAATTGGAATGAACTGGTAGAGTTTGGTTTATGTCTCTATTTGCGAGTATTATATTCACATTGTTATTATATATATATATATTCTTCATAGAACATAAACAAGATATATTTAACTTCGTTAATAAGGTTATATTTATGGTTACTTTGTTCCGTTTCAGAAACCAATATATAATTAAGGTTGATATTTTTTCCCTTAATTTATTTCAGTATCTATAATTAAAATGTTTACTGTCGTATGTGTATTTTAAATTTGTAACTGCAGTACATATAATTTCATATACATTTATATGTTTATTTATTTCAAAAAATATAGTGCAAGCAAAGTAGCAGAATCACACGAGTCCAAACACTAGTTTTGCAATATGAACTATCACAGTTGAAAAGAATACAAGGTTAACAGATGGCTGCCTGTCTTTCTGCTGAAACAACAGCTGTTGTTTTAGTTACAAACTTAAATGCCCAAACTGACAAGAATCATGCAAAGATGTTTGTTGTAAAACAATGTAGTCATCTTCGATGTTGACAATAATGAATTTTACCTCAACAGCAAACGAATCAAATTTTGTCAAACGTTCAGCAAAATTTAAGATCATCCAGTTGGAAAAAATAAAATTCAAATGATAATTAAATAATCGTACGTTTATATATTTACTGATTATTCTATTACAAAGACTGGCCATATTAATAGTTCCAGTTAAACATATTCCAAACATCTACGGGGTGTTTATTCTCCCGTCTTGGGACTTCAATTGGCGTGTCTGTATTCCATCATAAGCAATAGTAAACAAGCTCTTCTTTTCTAAGAAATTGTTCTTTCTCATGTTTATGCTGGCATTTCCTCTACCAATACCAGAGTCCGAATCGTCACTCAACGTCTCGTTACCATGACTTAATCCAAGATTGGTTTGATTCTCCATTAGTTCTAGAGATGAATCTAAAGATCCCCTTCTAATCTTGCGTGTTTCGACATGTTCCGATTGTTGGTGTATTTGACGTTGTTGTAGTTTTATGTCGTCAGAATCGTTGTTGCTCTGCATATTGTTGTTTGTTGATCCCACAAGGACATTGACTTCACCATCTTTACTAGTAGCATTGTTGACCTCACTTGCTCCATTCGAATGTCCGTTATCCACTTGGTTATAAGTTTTATGAATGTCGTCCAGTTTGGTTTTGTTCTGCAGTTCTTTATGATTGGGCGTAGTTGTTGCGTGCAATGGATCAAATACTCTCCGATCGTTAGATTCATTGGTTGTTGGTGAAATTACGGAATTTTCGAATTTGCGTGACTCTTTCTCGCTAATATTTTTCGTCACTTCAATACCATTAGTGTGACGATTTTTAATAGAAGGGTCGATAACAGTTTCGTAAACGGTGGTTCTGCTTTCTTTTATTGTTCGTATAACAGTGTTATCTTCTGTGCTCTCTACTTGTTTGTTCTGATCTGAAGAAACGTGCCTTTTTACATTATATTCTGAGCTTTGATGGACAGAGTTATAGTTATTTGTGTCTTGCATTTGTTTCTGATCAGTTTGACTGTTTAAATTGTTTCTTGTATTTATTTCGTTTGACGCTTGTATACTTGTGTTTTGGCTCTTTGAGGTTTTCGTCGAGCTGTGACCTCCAGTTTCGAGAAATTCCGACTGAGGCAGATTAAGATTTGACTCAGAAGCACTATTGTTCATTGATGTTTTATCTTTATGAGATGCTGCGTTGTTAAGTGTGTTACTACTGTTGCTTTTATCGTCGGCTTGTTCCTGAATGGACTTGACATCATCTGCATTGTTTCGAGAGTTTTCACCAGGATGTTGTCTGTTGCTGTTATGATTGTGAGGTTTATTACTTTCATGTGTCGTGTGATTCTCTTCTTGACCACGAATTCCATTATTTGTGTCATTTGTAAGGTTTTCTTTATTTACCTCTCCACCACTATTTTGATAAACAGTGTTGTTGTTTGATGTATTGTCACATGAAAAGTAAACAGGTTGACTCTCGGGCAAATTTTTACCCGGAACATCATTTCCAAGATTGGACGTTGTTTGATCAGTTGATGAGGTTATCGTATTGTTGATATTATCTCGAGGACGTATCGAGTTGTATTTCTCATTGGCATGATAATGTTGTACATTAGACATTTCAGAGAATTCTACTCGTTTTTGTTGGTGGTTATCTTTCCATCCATTTCCATTCTCCATTTCATTATTGTCTTCCGTCTGAAGGTTTCTTTGCGTTGTTTCTTGTCTTTTATCTTCATTGCCAATGTTTTGGTTTCCTGATCCCGGTTGTGGAAAGACATTCGGAGGATTATTGGTTCCAATTCCCATATTTGGCTGACGTATTTGGTAAAGGTTATTACTGCCCTTTTGATACTCAGACATACGTTCAAAACTGTCCATTCTGACCACGGGTCTTTCTTTGATAATGTGTATTTCACGAATAAATTCACGATTTACGTCTTGAGTATTATTTTCAAAAGAATTTTGGTTTTCTCTTCTGCTTACATCTTCATCTTTAGAAACATAATTCATTCCACTGGGTGGATCTGGTAGTCCTGCAATATACTGCCTATTGCTTTCTATTTCTGTCTGATAAATATTACCCTGATACGCCTCATTAACTCCTACAGAAGAAGTCACGTTTTGGTTATCCTGTAGACTCAACTCTTTTCCATCGTTAAAATACCTATATTCTCTGTTAATTTTCGTTTGATCTACTGAATCATCGTTTTTGGGAGTCTCGTATTTCACAGGTTCGTGAGGACTGGTCTCCACAGCTGACTGTTCAAGATTTGTTTCATGAAGAATTTGACTAGACGGTCCTTGCTGTTCCATCTGGTACCTAAAAATTTCTGTTTCTTCCCTTTCTTGAATGTTGTTTTGGATATCGTAATTACGTTGGTTTCTTCTGTTTTCATCAAACCTTTCTTCCCAACGTTCCTCAGCTGCCCATCTTCCTCCGACCTGATCGTTCGGATCTGGTTTTCCTTGTCTTCTGTAACGTTCTTCTGGCAAAATAAAGTTGCCAGTCCAAGCTACCTGCGGCCTGCCGTTTGGTATATGTTGACCATAGATATCATAACCTCTGTTTGGCAAATAAACATCACTATTCGTCCTATGATACCTAGAAAACTTCAACTGGTTATCTCGAGGATCTAAGCGGAAAGAGTCATCCCTGTACAAAATCCTGTGTGGGCGACTTCTGTGCATGACATTTTGATCTTGGACATTTACGTATTCCCGTCGTTCCTTATAGAGATCTGGCTGACTGTTGCTACGATGGAGTCCATCATCGTTGTGTTCCAAGTACCTAACGTTTTGGAGGTCATGTTCATGTACAGGACTTCTCAGATAAAGAATCTCTCTTCGTCTCGGTTCGTGTCCTCGTCCATCTTGGTCAAGGTAACGCATGTCATCAAGTTCTTCTGTTCTGTACATTTCGTATCTGTCTGTACCTCTCCGACGCCGATTTGCAATATTTCTGCGAACCACATAATTATTTCCCACAAGCTGCCCGCTAGCGCCATCTCTTGGCAGATCGTCAATTCTGACTTGGCCATCTTCTGAAGCGCCCCTCATGTCACGATAAATTCGTTCCACACGATCTCCTCTATAGCCCATGTTATCACGCCCGCTATAGTCTTCATTCATGGTGTCTTGTTGGTGAGAGTCTCGAGGTGTCCCCCTTTCTCCTTCGTGTTCAACATATCCTGTATCTGTTCTGATCAGCTCTTCTCTGTCGTAATCAGGGTGTTTATTGAACCTCCAGACGCGCATGTTATCTTCATTCGAAGCCTGTTTTCTGAGGGTCCTAGCAGGGAATGTGGAAAATCAAAATTAGATGTGTTAGGTAAGAAACTCAACAGTCCAACTCCCTACATTGGTGCATTGTAATTTAATGATTTCTAAATTATATTTGTTATTTAAATTAACAATAATGTAGAATATGTTTTTATTACCTTTATCATTTAGCTGAAAACACTGCATAAATAAAACTAATATTTTGCTTATTCACACGCATGCTCACATTATTCAAAATTACTTAATGTGCACTACATACACACGCGATTTATTTATATTTTTCTTCCTATGAAATCGTTCATAACTTATCAGCATTAGCTGCAGTTCACTTATTTCTTTTTAAAAACATCTATTGATTTAGTAAATAAATATATTATGAAACACCAAAACTAATTCATTTCAAACCTACATTTAATGCAAATGCATTTTATAAGTTTAATGATGGGTTTTTAGTTACCAAAGATGAATAATAATAAAATACTAAAGATCTACGTTTGTTCATTAATAAATTATTTCTAGCACTGAGTAGAACTAACAAACATTTTTATAACAATGAAATAATCAAACCATCTTTATTAATTGAAAGAATCAACACATATTTATAACAATGGGTTCATCAACAATAAAAAAAAAACATTTAGAAAGAACATCCAGAAGGATTCACGTAGCGTAGCGCACATTGGAATATTTATTGAAGAGCTACATCCACAGAAACGTATTTATTTCTTCAACGTTTTACCTTACGGTTTCATTAAGACCCGGAAACCGCAGAAAACAAAAGTCTTAACTAGAAAAACAGCTGACGTAATTTAGAGCAATAGCAACAAGTCTTTACGTACCATCTGAAACGAGATCATCTGACCTACCAACAATAAAAGACAACAATTCTAAATGTATGACAACAATATAAACACTGTGAGCAAAATGTTTATTTAAAGACAAAAAGTGTCTACTGAATCTTGGAGATAAACAGCACATGTGATCACAATCATAAACATAAGCTTTTTTAGGGATAAATTATAACAGAAGGGCCCCCCCCGCTAGTTCAGCGGTAAGTCTACGGATTTACAAAGCTAAAATCAGGGGTTCGATTCCCCTCGGTGGGCTTAGCAGATAGCCTCATGTGACTTTGCTATAAGAACACACACACACACATAACAGAAGGTATATCCAAGATGTCCACGGAAAACATACAAGTTCAACATTTAAAGTGACAACCCTTTATTTCTGTTTAACAAAGTTTTCTCAGACCTGATGACAAAGGACACTGTGATATTTATTAAAATGGGACAAACTATGTTGAGCCTTCTTTGTTAACCTAAAGATGACCCAGGTAGGTCGAAACGTTGTTCCCCGCTTTATTACTAAAAGTGTTAATACCCATACCAGCAGTTCTGATATACATTTCGTGTTGAACCTTCAGAAGTCCACCAACTTCGCCCATCATTGACGAACTACATCGACTTGAATATGCAAAATATATTGTTCACGTGACTTGTGAATCTTTACAAATGTGAATGTGTAGCCACTAAATCATTGAAAGTTTACACACACGCAAAAAGAGCTCAAAAGTATGTATTCAAAACAGTTGGACAATGTATGTCCATAAACATTAACAATACACAGTTTCTTTGGCCACTTGTACTGTGACGTTTTTCTATTACGTAGATGTAAGAGTAGCTAGCCATTGGGTGATAATGCCGAAATAGATTCTGACATAATTTTGACGAACCATATTGATACTAGACCAGTGCACGACTGGACACTTGGTAGAGGAAGTCTCCTGCATAAGTCCAGTCAGCCTTTAAGTATTAAAATAGGAATGATTTGCCACGGTTTCATAGACAGAAAATATCAGATTCGAGAAGTCTTCTGTCAGAAGGGAGAGACGATGATCGTTGTAAATGGTGGATTTATATACATATTATATGAACATTCTAAACACATTCTACGCTATATCTTTTCTAAAAAATAGTGTATATATATGTGGCTGTAACTAGGTTTACGGTTTACCTTAGTCCCCCGCTGGCACAGCGATAAGTCTACGGATTTACAACGCTAAAATCAAAGGCTCGATTCCCCTCGGTGGACGTAGCAGGTAATCCGATGTGGCTTTGCTATAGGAAACCCCCTCTGGTATTCGTGCAACCCGTTTAACTTTACAGGTTTATTATATTTCATTGAGAACATGTCTCGTCTTTTTGTTTGTTTTTTAAATAAATATTTTATTTGCAGTTTTATATTCTTATCATATATTTATTATCATTTTTAATTCTTGATCACGTGATACATAAGGTCTTATTGTTATTGTCTTTAATTGCATTGTTTAATTGTTTGTTTTGTTAAATGTTGGTCTTGTGTTTAGTAGGATCTCTATTTCCTGATAACCCGTCACACCAGATATGCTCGCCATTTCAGCCGTGGGGGAGTTATAATGTGACGGCCAGTCCCACTAATCGTTGGTAAAAGAGTAGACTAAGAGTTAGTGGTGGGTGCTGTTGACTAGCTGCCTTCCCTCTTGTCTTTCAATACTACATTAGGGACGGCTGTCGCAGAGAGCCCAGGTGCAGCTTTGTGCGAAATTCTAAACAATCCAAACTACTTTATAGTCATAAAATGAAACATTAAGAAAATAAAGAATTTTCACCGGTAACTGACTGTTCATCTTAATTTAATAATAAGAAGAAACATATCTTTCTTTATAAAAACAAATAAACTTAGCAAGTTTTATTTATAACAACAGGTCTCGTTTTGTTGGTTAACTTCAGTTAAAGCCACTCCAGGGCTATCTGTGCTAGTCGTCTCTAATTCTGAAGTTTTTCTTTGTTTTTTTTTTGTAATTAAACACAAAGCCACACAATAGGATATCAGTGCTCTGCTCACCACGGGTATCGAAACCCAGGTTTTAGCGTCGTAAATCCGCAGACACGCTGCTGTGCCACCACTTATGCAATTTCCATATGTAACTGAGGTTAGAATATATTGCAAGGTATCCGTACATCGATACACATGTATCACACGAAAATTACAAATAAAGTCCGTTCTTAAAAAAAAGATCCATTAAGGATTGTGTAAATAAAGAGCTCACTGAAATGCCGAAAATATAACTTAAACCCATTTATTTTGCTTCCGCTGTTAATCAAGTACTTAAGAGTAAAAGTAATGCATAAACTGTACATACAACTTAGCCAGAAACTGACGTAAAGAAGATTACCGGGAGAACAGGTCTAACACAATCACATGTATGAACAATAAATACAACTTAGCCAGAAACTGATGTAAAGAAGATTACCGGGAGAACAGGTCTAACACAATCACATGTATGAACAATAAATACAACTTAGCCAGAAACTGATGTAAAGAAGATTACCGGGAGAACAGGTCTAACACAATCACATGTATGAACAATAAATACAACTTAGCCAGAAACTGATGTAAAGAAGATTACCGGGAGAACAGGTCTAACACAATCACATGTATGAACAATAAATACAACTTAGCCAGAAACTGATGTAAAGAAGATTACCGGGAGAACAGGTCTAACACAATCACATGTATGAACAATAAATACAACTTAGCCAGAAACTGATGAAGAGGAGATTCCCGGGAGAACAGGTCTAACACAATCACATGTATGAACAATAAATACAACCAGAAACTAATGAAGATAAGGTTCCCGGGAGAGCAGGTCTGATACATTCAAAAATATGAACAATAAATACAACCAGAGACTAATGAAGATAAGGTTCCCGGGAGAGCAGGTCTGATACATTCAAAAATATGAACAATAAATACAACCAGAGACTAATGAAGATAAGGTTCCCGGGAGAGCAGGTCTGATACATTCAAAAATATGAACAATAAATACAACCAGAAACTAATGAAGATAAGGTTCCCGGGAGAGCAGGTCTGATACATTCAAAATATGAACAATTAATACAACCAGAAACTAATGAAGATAAGGTTCCCGGAGAGCAGGTCTGATACACTCAAAAGTATGAACAATAAATACAACCAGAAACTAATGAAGATAAGGTTCCCGGGAGAGCAGGTCTGATACATTCAAAAATATGAACAATAAATACAACCAGAGACTAATGAAGATAAGGTTCCCGGGAGAGCAGGTCTGATACATTCAAAAATATGAACAATAAATACAACCAGAAACTAATGAAGATAAGGTTCCCGGGAGAGCAGGTCTGATACATTCAAAAATATGAACAATTAATACAACCAGAAACTAATGAAGATAAGGTTCCCGGGAGAGCAGGTCTGATACACTCAAAAGTATGAACAATAAATACAACCAGAAACTAATGAAGATAAGGTTCCCGGGAAAGCAGGTCTAACACAATCACTTTTGAACTTAAAAAGAAATCGTCAACAAAAAATCAGAGCATTTCAACAGTTTAAACAAACGAGTCAATCAACACTGTTCTACTCTTTAATCAACGAAGATGTTTCAGTTCTAACGCATACAAAAACGAGCATTAATGTTGGCTTGATTAATGCACACCTTCAAGAAACGAAGCAGAACAAAACTTGAGAACAGTTTGTCAGGTATAACCTCCATATGTTTGTCATAAATAACCTTCATGCCAGATAAAACATGCTATGTGGTTACCAGATATAATCTCCATGTGTTTGTTTGCCTGTGTTTCCCAGCTATAACCTTCATGTGAAAAAATTTCAAAGTTTATTATCCATAATATGACGACAAAGTAGAAAATGTTTTACGTTATTGAGACATAGTAACTCAAAATCTCATTAGCAAAGACACTGCATGACGTTGGTAACAGTGAATCGTTAGGAAAACATCCTGTAGTTGTGTAACTGTAAGTTACACAACTTAGAAACAATTTAAATATAAAATACATTACGAAGCACACAATACAAACAGTTTATATTTTAGAAACATTATTATTAAAATATAAAGTCTACAGAGAAAACAACTGACCACCTGGTTTGTTTTTAGATTTTGTTCTTTTTTAATTCAAAATTATCAATTTTATCTTTAGTTTCTTATATTTGGATTTTTTTGTTTATTTGAAAAAAAATACTGCTATGTTTAGTTAACACAGTAACTAAGAACGAAACCATGGGAAGTTTCGAACCTTTAATCTCATTTATATGTGTTTATTAACTTACTATGTCTTACTTTGAACTAAAATGTTAATATTTGAGTAAAGAATATTTATTGTTCTGAATAGTTACTTATGTTTTTATTTATTTATCACACATAATATAATTCTCCGAAATAGTTTTAAAATACAGCATTTAAACTTAGTTTCTAAGTAACATTACAATAATTATTTTTAATAGTTGTACTGAGTTTTATTACTTCCGATACTTCTTTTAAGTAATGTTATGTTTTTCGAACATCATATTTTTGTCTCATATTTTAAGTAAACAACGGACCAGTGCTGCTGTCCCCCGCTGACACACCGTTAAGTCTACGAATTTACAACGCTACAATCAGGGATTTCAATCTCCTCAGTGGACTCAGCAGATAGCCCGATGTGGTTTTGCTGTATGAAAATACACACGCTAATGTACTAACAAATCATTAATCTATTTGTTATAAGTTCATGAGTTTCAGTGGAGGTTAGTTAGAGAAATTTCAACTCATATTGTTCTATTTCAACGTGTGTGTGACCTTACCTTCGTCCATCAGTTTCACTGGTTTCTTTAATTGTTATGACTTCTTCAGAGGGACCAACTTTACTGGGTGACGTCACAACATCATTCTTCCTATTACGTGATTGACAAGCAATTCTTATAGTTACTTCTTTACGCAAGCAAATAATGGCTAAAGTTAACAAAAGCCAGTAACTGTGTAAGTAAATTAAAGAAAGTTTCAATATGTTATTATCACACAAAGTGATATAAATATCATATCTGAAGGAACAAAGCAAACATAATATCAGTTCGCGTTTTTCAATAATTTAGAATGTAGTTCAGATATTTAGTTTTAACTTGTAACCTATCAAATAAAAAGACGTATTACATTGTAACTAGCAATATTTACATACAATAAATACACATACAACTGAACGAATACCAAATAGAAAACACACCCATTGCCTCAGTTACAATTACTACTCATTTCTCTATTCACTTAACCAATTATTAATCAAAACCTTTAAATAATAAAAGTGTGGATTCATATATCAAAAGTATCACATGCAAATTTTTTCAACAGTTAACTGTAGATATACATCAGGCTAAGAAACGACGTATCTATATGTGTACTAACTTTACTGAAAACTTTAGAAGTTATGTAAATTTAGATTCAGATTTTTGTAAGGCTATAATCAATCTGATATTGCCACAGTAAGAACACACAACAGAAAATATGAGTTCAGTATACGTTAAAGAAGGACATTGAGTATAATTGAGTTCTTAAAGTGTCGTGCATTTCTGAGAACTATCAAAACGATCGTTTCGTCATAGTACATTTATCTTACCTATTCCGTCCTCTGTAGTAACAGCAGTAACATATCAACCAGATTAAAAGCAGTAGCAGTACTAAGATAACAAAGACGATGAGAAACCAGAAAACAATGTCGTAATCTTCCTGTCTCACTTCCCTTACCTGTAAGAATTATTATAAGTACAAAATGTTTCGTTGAAAGATATCTAATCAAAGTGGTTTCTAATTAGGCTTAATTAAAACCAGCTTTATATTTTTTTAACGTTTTAACCCTCTTATTTTAATAAACTCAACCGTTAAGACTCAGTTATCAGGTTGATAATTACTCTAGTGACTTTAATTGTTTACAGGATTTAATAAATTTAACGACCGTTCTTTTATCTGTTTACAGCATAAGATGTGCAAACTTGTCGAACAGTGACTAGGCTTAATTAACCACCTTTATTTATATATATATATATATATATATATATATATTTGTTTTACGTTTCAATCCTTTTATGCTTATGAACTCAACCATTCAGATTCATATGTTATAATTACTCTAGTGACTTTAATTGTTTACAGGATTTAATAAATTTAACGACTGTTTATCCAGACATGTCGACAAGTGATTAGGCTTAATTAACCACCTTTATATATATATATTTCAGGTAACCAAATGATTAAATTGTATTCCTTTGAAAACCTACTCTGATACTGATGACAAATATTCATAAAATAAATGAAATTGATATTAAACATTGATCAGTGAGATTATAGAGTAATGAAAACTCTCCTTTTGGACGAGTAAAATTATTTTCAGAAAATTCATAGCATAATATCCCACCCTCTCGAAACTTTAATGACTTCTCGTAAACTAATCTTTACTAGAAATGTATTTCTTAACAGCTAGTCAGCGAATCTGGGAAACATGTTTGGTAGAATGATTATCGAATAAAGCATTTCGGTACTCTCTCTTTGGCTTCCCCCCCCCCCAGTGGTGCAGTAGAACGTCTGCAGACTCAAACCGTGGTGGGCTGAGCACAGATAGCCCACTATGTAGCTTTGTGTTTAGTTCCAAACAAACAAATACTCTTTTAAAAAATTAACAGAGATTTGAACATTTTGAGATATCTGGAATCTGAATTACCCATCAACGTGGCGAAATGTACACTAGTTTCTACACATAAGACGGTGATTGCGCAAAAACAGATCTAGTTTCTAAGCTCTATAAAGCCGTTTCTTCGCGGTTTTCGCGACTTCTGTCGATGGAAATGACCAAAAAAACTCAACAAAGATTACTTGTCGCTCTAAAGTAGATAACTGTATTACCTGTCTGAACATAAACACTTTTACTATTCTGTGCAAGAGGAACACATTTCGACCACGCTATTGAAAGGTGAGTTCTTCTTACAATAATGGAGGTTTCTAAGCCTAACGGATGAAACTTTTTTTTTTCTTTTCTTGGATATTTATTTTTGTTCTAGCTTTAATATCACAAACAGTGACGTCACTTCATAACCAACCCAATATTCCGAATCCTGTCTTATTGATTTGCATACTGGAAGTTAAAATACATTTATCTCCAGTCATTTCCGCTTAATTTTTTTTTCTGATAAAATAATGTTCTGAAATTTAAATTAATACTCAAAGTAAAATTAGCAGACAAACACCTTTCAATTTTTGTAAATAACGAATGGTAAACACTACGGAATCTATAGAAAGTTAAAAGCTCAGTTTTCTATAAATATTTTTTAATCTTAAACTCTGAAACTCAGTTGTAGGTTTGCTCAGAACTGATAGAAAAGTTTTCAGCTCAACTCAGTCCAATTTTTCTTCTGATGAAAATTCCTCGAATTTTAGAGAAATGGGTCAAACATTACACAAACCAAATACACTTGGCGAAAGTTCCAATGATTGTGAAAATATCGTATTTAACAAGTTTTAAATATTTTGAAGTATTATCAAATACACGGTAGAAACACTTAACAATTCAATACCTACCTAGGTCATAACTCATTTATTAATCGAAATTCTTGTGTATGCGGTGATAAGAAATTATGTAACGCTTAAAGTTTCAAAACTCACCTCGCTTTTGTCTTGGAGGACGTACTGCCGACCATAAATAGCACTGAAAAGATACACAGTGATGTCATAAATTTTACAAGGCGTATGTATACAGGGTGGCCCAAAAATCACACATCCTTTAAGTTATGCAACTTCTGTGTATCGATTTTAGAAGTTTTATTTGTATTTCAGATAAGATTGGATGATACGTAAAAATAAACCCAAAGCACTGACGAATTAAATCAGCTAATTACAAATGCTTTCCATCGAATCAGAGTTGAAAATTCTGTAACAGTACATCAGGTACTCTGTCGTAGATGTCATGATTGTTTGAATGCTAGTTTAGCCCACTTTAAGCATCACAAATGATGTAGCAGTGTATGTATACAGTTTATTTGTTGTATGAAATATTAATAAAGATGTTTCTTTCTGGCTTTTAGGCTTATTTACTACAGCCAAACGAGCATTCCAAATGTGAATACAGTTTTGAACAATCCTGTGTATATACCAAAGTGCCAGCTTCTAGTTTACGTAACTGTATCAAACTTCGTTCGCATGTCTGTTTTAATCCAATATCAGCACACCTGATAAAACGTCCTATTTTATAGTAATGAATTAAACACATCAGGTTGTAGAGATTCTGTGATGTTGTTTTGTTTGTTTGTTTTTATTTCGAGCAAAGCTACTCGAGGGCTATCTGCGCTAGCCGTCCCTAATTTAGCAGTGTAAGACTAGAGGGAAGGCAGCTAGTCATCACCACCCACCGCCAACTCTTGGGCTACCCTTTTACCAACGAATAGTGGGATTGACCGTCACATTCAGCCGTGAGGGCGTTATAAAGGGCGAGCATGTTTGGCGCGACCGGGATTCGAACCCGCGACCCTCGGATTACGAGTCAAACGCCTTAACACGCTTGGCCATGCCGGGCCGATTCTGTGATGTTATATACAGAGTAACCATAAAGTCCTTGTGCAGTTGGAATCTTTAACAACCTCACTTTTATATAAGATATAAGCAATCTGTTATAGGACAAATAAAGGGAATGTATTCAGAACCTAAATAAAAGTGTTGAAGATTCATTTGTTTTAATTTCTTTCTCTTATTTTCTAGATAATAAATCCTTTACTGTACTGAATGGTTTCGATCTTGGCCACTTCGCTCCCCAGACTTGTCCCCATTAGATTTTTTTCCAGTGGGGGCATGTAAAAACTGAAGCTTATACTACAAAGACTTCCTCTCTAAACAATCTTAGAACTAGTATATCAAATGTGATCAGTGCTATAATTCATACATAACTACAGAATGTGTTCGGGGAACATCGAAATCGCGTTCGGTTTTGTATCCCAAACGATAGTGGATATGTTGAAAGTTTACATTCTTACAATTAAATATACTAAATCTTGAATAAAGTCCCTCTTTTCCCATTTTACAGGTTGTTTATATCTTATATAGAAGTGAAGTTATGTTGGGGGTGTATAGCAAAACCATATCGAGCTATCCGTGTCCATCGAGGGGAATCGAGCCCCTGATTTTAGCATTATAAATCCGAAGACTTATCGCTGCCCCAGCGGGGGAAAGGTGAAGTTATTAGATTCAAACTGCGCAAGGACTTTATGGACACCATGTATTTTATTTTTTGCTATAATGTGAGTTTGCGAAGACAGACAATAGTTTCCAACATGTATTTGCACAATATCTAATGACATTTGAGCCCCAGTAGCTTAATGGCAAGTTAGAATATCTTTGATGCTAGAATTCGAGGTTCGCTCCTTACAATGAGCACAGAATAGACATACCATGTAGTGTATATTTCGCTAAAGAATTCGAGGTTTGATCCTTACAAAGAGTACAGAATAGATATACAACGTTATGTATATTTCGCTAAAGAATTCGAGGTTTGATCCTTACAAAGAGTACAGAATAGATATACAACGTTGTGTATATTTCGCTAAAGAATACGAGGTTTGATCCTTACGAAAAGTACAAAATAGATATACAATGTTGTGTATATTTCGCTAAAGAATTCGAGGTTTGATCCTTACAACGAGCACAGAATAGATATACAATGTTGTGTATATTTCGCTAAAACAACAATATCAACCACTGGGAATTCCTCTGATATATTTAACTATAATCTCGGTAATTATAAAAAAGTGTTTACACTAAATCGAATCACATTTGCTACTGATTCCACATAGCAGTCTTCAAGTTATCATATATAAAGGTCTAACTGTTAACCCTAATTGAAACAAAGACCTAAAATAGTATTACAAAAACATATATTTAACAGCTTCAACGATCGATTTTCAGAGAAAATAGAAGATATTATTAAGCAATTCTGTACATTTTTTTGTTGAGCTAAACCTGGGTTATTATTTTGTAGTTTAACCAGTAATAAAACTACACACGTATTATGTAAACACGTATCATTATACCACTTACTCCACGTCGAGTTTTATTGGGCCGCGATTCTTTACAGTAGGTGTCTGTAAGTTGCTGGCGATAATGGTCAACAGTAAACGGACAGTATACAATCCACTTGTTTTAAAATAATATATTCAAAGCAAGTCAAACGTATGTATAAATATTTTTACACCATAAGTATTCACAATTATATCCAGAGTTTTAAATAATTGTCTATTTTTCCTCAGAGTCCATCAGGTAGGTTCGATCACTTTAGCGAACTTTCTTACAAGGCAAATTACTTTCTTTTACCTCTGTTATTATAATAAACACTGTGAAACCCACTTTAGAAATTACCCGCATACTAGCTTCACTTTTACTTTCACTAACTTAATTTTTCTCTTACAATCTTGGTCACCTATAGATATATATGTCCATTTTAGGTCTAGACCTTTCTACAAATTACGAGACGTTATAATGTAACAATACTCACATAAAACAACGAGAGAATTCAAGAGGCTCGAATAACATGGAATCAATTCACAGCTACTACACAACAAATGATTCGTTAAACTATTTCATAAGCAAACCTGTGATAATTTATCGCTTCTAACAATACTCACGCCCTATGACTATCTACATCATAGCTCTTGTATCCAATGTAAAAGAAACGGAGGCCGGCATGGCCAAGTGGGTTAAGGCGTGCGACTCGTAATTTGAGGGTCGCGGATTCGCCTTTTCAGCCGTGGGGGCGTTATAATCTGACGGTAAATCCCACTATTCGTTGGTTAAAGAGTAGCCCAAGAGTTAGCGGTGGGTGGTGATAACTAGCTGCCTTCCCTCTAGTCTTACACTACTAAATTATGGACGGCTAACCCAGATAGCCCTCAAATAGCTTTGCGCGAAATTCAAAAACAAAAAAGAAAAGAAACAGTCCTGCATATGTAACACTCCTGAATTTTACGATAATCGTTAAATGTAATAAAAATATTTCTTATTTCTTCTACTAACGTTATCGCCTTCTGTAGCTTTAAGTGTTAAATTATTTTCAAAATATATTTTACTACATCATAATGAAATTATTCTAGTATACCTGAGAGCATTCTCCAAGGTAGCAACGTTAATCATGGAACTGAGAGGGTACGCGACCCAGGCAAAGGCCACAGACCTAGAAAAAGAGTTACCCTTAGTTGAAAACTTTTATTGTTTTTACGTTTTATTTAAGCCAGGTTTATAGCTACGTCTAATAAAATCATTTTTATCAACTTTTATAAACCTATAAAATTTGTCACAAATATTGGTCTTTAATACTTAAGTCATTGACTATTCTATAAAAATGCGCTATTTTAAATTTTTTATATATACTAACAGTTTGAAAGTCATTATTCATTAGATAATTGTCTTTGGTTTTTTATATAATTCGCTTTATTATAAAAACTACTTTTCATCAAGTTAGTACATGGATTCAGACCTAGCCTAATTCTTCTAAACTGGCCTAAAGTCATTAGATGCAATTGGAATTACGACCAAAAGTATTATGAAGCAGTGAGGGTACACTGGTGAAGCATTCTAATCATTATAAGCATGAATGATATATTAAAATAGTTATATTCATTATTAGCTATATTCATAAATGATAAGTTACTGCCAGCCTGCTCAAGTATGTTAATTAAACAAAAGGAAAAATAAACACTAGGTTGTTACCTGACTCGACTGCCGTTGTAAGGACGTGCTGAGTAGATACTGACTCTCGCTCCAGTAAGAGTATTGAGAGCTCTTGTTTGTCAGACAAACAATAAAAAAATGGTTATTTCCAGCTGTCTACGAGTTTTTGTTTACTTCAATTATTCATTGAAAACATTATTACTGTTAAGTCAGAGGTCACGTGCAGTTCATTTAGGTGAAAACTTTTCACATGTATCAACTTTTAAGGTATCTTTAGACATACTTAATATCAATGAAAAACGTAATAAGTCCTGAAATTACTGACAAAAAACTAAAGATTCCCTATCTTAAAAGTACGACTGATTCTTTACAGGTGCATATCTGCTGTTTACATGTACATTTAATTCATTGGATAATCAGAACATTTACCTCTCTATTTCGTTCTTTCTATCCAAAACGTCCTCCACAGACAAGGGGATAATAAAGCTTAGCGTTCTGTTAAGATACTCCTGGATTACAAAAGAAAAGAACTTCGTGTATAATATATTATATCGAATCTTGTTGTGTTTTGTATGTACGAAACTTTTGGATAAAGATGAGGAATCTTTGTTAGGTTTTATTAGTAACAGAAATTGTATTGGTTTTGAAGACGCCATCTTTCTTTTAAAAGTCCAATTTAGCTGATTGGAGGTTATTTGAATAACTAAATAGTTTAGCATTTGACCAATCTTCCAGGTTCAATCGCTGAAATTGACATTCGTTTAAACATTTGTTTTGCGAAAACACCACAATTTGTCCATTGCGGAATCAAAATGAGAGTCATGTAAAAAGAATAATTTTCATCTGCCTTTGGTATGATACAGATCATTGCCCAAGGATCCCAGTTAACGAGTTTTGTATTAACGAAAGGCGTCTTGAACACTTTCTTGTAAAGAAGACAAAAAATGATCTGAAATGCTATTCTTACATCCTTCTGATTTCGAGTTCTAAACTGACAAATTAAGAGGATTTATTTGTTTGTTTTGGAATTTCGTACAAAGCTACTCGAGGGCTATCTGTGCCTGACCAAATTAAGAGGAACGGGTAAAACATATCTGCTGTTAATATGATTTTCATCAAAAGTTTTAAGCCTATTGGCATTTGCTTCTTCGCTAACTTTTGCCCTTTAAACTGTAAATGCTTCTAAACAACAAGTGTATACAATGCAGAATATGGAATCATCGTAGAACTACCTGGCCCTGCATGGCCAGGTGGTTAAGGCGTTCGACTCGTAATCTGGGGGTTGCGGGCTCGAATCTCGGTCACACCAAACATGCTCGCCCTTTCAGCCGTGAGGGCGTTATAATGTGACTATCAATCCCACTATTCGTTAGTAGAAAAGTAGTCCAAAAGTTAGCGGTGGGTGGTGATGACTACCTGCCGTCCCTCTAGTCTTACATTACTAAATTAGGGACGGCTAGCGCAGATAGCCCTCGTGTAGCTTTGCGCAAAATTAAAAACAAAACAAAACAAACAAATAGAATTACCTGTATTATGATGAAAATATCTATGTTTTATAGAAACTTCACACTGTTCATAATACTTTTTTTATTTCTAGTATTTCTCAAAATAACGATTTTATAAAGTAAAAAAAAAAATCGTGACTTTTGTCAGGTACACCTTCAAAGCAATATCAAATT